>NC_133102.1:36965599-37622686 GCF_022965805.1 Primulina eburnea | reverse complement strand
TACTTCAGTTGCAGAGAATAAGGTTATTTTTATTTCTTGTTTATAAGGTTGAATAATCATAAAGACATTCCTATACGAGTCTTGTCTCTTGTTTTCAAACTGTGCATGACTAAAACTTCTCTTATGTTAGACTATGTGTGCTTCAATTTCTTCATTTGACTCTCCATGTTACTATCATGTTCTTGTACTATCTAATCTTTGGAGTTTGATGCAATATTTAGGTTGTTGAAGTTTACACCGATGCATCCGGATCCGCGAAAGCTATTTCTGAATTTTTCAGGTAATCTTGTTCCCTATTTTACATCAACACAATCATTTTAGAAGATACCTTTTCATCTAAAGATTTGGCAGCGACTATCATCAAATCCTTTATGAATCACTTTTTCTAACAGTGCCGTTCCAGAGGATGGTAGAAGAAAAGCTTATGCAGAAGCCCGAGAAAAAGCAAAACTCGATGAAGAGGCTTCCAAAGCAACCGAGCAAGCCGCCGAAGCAGCCAATAAGCTAAAGGAAGAAACTTCAAGTGAACCTACAAAAGCTCAAAAGAGTGAAGAACCAGATGCTGGGCCATCACTCGAAAACATATTCGACAAAGCAAAAGACATCACGTCAGGTTTTAACTGGGAAAAGTTTAGCTCACAGCTTAAAATAGCTGCTCAAAAGCCAGAAGAGGAGGAGCCTAAAGTTCAAGTCGCCACTGTGCGGGGACAAGCTAAGGCTCGCTCTCTCCCTTCCCTCAAGGCAGTAGTGAAGTCTTCTCCTGCTCGGCAGCCCCCTCCTCCAAAATCCAAGGTTGCTGCTAAACCTAAAGCGAAAACACCCGAGCCACCCCCTACCGAGACACGCAAGTTTTTTGGTGGGCTGTTTTCTCAGCAAACCATCTATGTTGATGATGCCTAGAAATGTGAGTTGTTAAAATTTAAGCTCAAATCTTGTTGAATTTGAAATGAATCCAAAGAGGTGTAGTGTATAGAGAGATATCTTCGGTAACATGTATTTTCTTGCCTGTAATCTTAAATTTTTTGTTTTTGTATTTTGACGTTATCATTGATCAATCCCTATTCTGTTCATAGCTTTGTGTAAGAATTTTGCAGAAGATTTATTAAATGGATTGAGCACAATTATGTTGGATCTCGGTTTTTTCGTGCCCAAACACCGCAGAAGTTTTAAAAATTTTATTTTTATTTTGACAATCAAAATATATGTTTGAGAACTCGTATGATTTTATAAATTAAACATACATAGATGTTTAAAACTATTAACTTTGGTGAAAAATTTTCACTTGGCTCCAACTACGTCGGTATAAGTGAACATAGCTCTTGTTGTAAATCCCACGTACGTTCTTCAAATCTTCTTTCTTTATTTTTCTAATCAGGTCCATGACTAGATGATTTGTTCCTCTTCTAATTTGCACTAGAAAAATTAGAAGAATTTGTTACGTAGAAGATTAAAAACGAGAGACGACTCAAACTTTTCCTTCAAAAGGAAGTAGCCGAAATTTTGTGGAGAGAAGGAGTAGGATTTTCGAAAATTGTGGTGTTGGTGGCTAGGGTTATGCCATGCTAACACCTATTTATAATTAAGTCATAACCTAATAATCTTAATTAATATTAATGAGCTTGATTAATTAATTGAGCTAGTCCAACCAGTTTAATTAATTAAACAAAGTCCATTAAGAACTTTAATTATTTAGTATGTTGGACTTGTACGGCTAAAAACCTATTAAACATATTTCCCACCAATTTTAATTTATTATTTAATAAACTCAACTTTTGAGCTTAATAAATAAATCGATTATAAATTCAACATTTGAATTTATTGTTTAAATTATAATTCAACCCCTTGAATTTAGTACCTCCAAAATTTAATATTTAACAAACTCAACTTTGGAGTTTAATAAATTAAATTCTCAGATTTTATAAATTCAACTCCTTGAATTCATTCTCCCAAAATTTAATTATCATAAATTCAACTCGTTGAGTTTACTATATAATATAAATTCAACTCCTTGAATTTATTCTCTCAACAGGAACAAACGATTCAATGCTTGTGTGACCCTCAATGGTTCAGGGATACAACTAGCGTGGGTTCACAACTCCTTGTGATTCAGGACATAATCTTTTATTCGGGTTTATCCTTATTTGCCCCATTCTATCTATCAACAATTGATCATGAGAATGTCAGAAATCATATTTCTGATTAAACTCATCGAATCATGGTAAGAGCGTATAGTAACATCCCCCCACGATTCCCTAGGTATCACTGATAGTGTCTACAAGAACCAGTCGACTATGATTAGCGTACAGTACGGTCTCTTCATCTCATATATCACGATCGAATCTGCAACCATTGGTTCATCGAGGGTTGCATAATAATTCGATAACTATGTGATACATATAAAAAGTGGCATCGCATGTACCATTGGAGAACTCCTTCTCCAATGTACATCTCATATTCTGGTCAGAGATTCCACGCAATATTATTTCATTAGATCACATAGGATATTCACACCCGCAGGTGAGCGGTGAATCTCTGACTATAATGCACTGGCTCCTATATGTGTCGCAAATGTTCCCAATCTCTCCACCCGATGACTCTCTTGGAGCCGGTAAACGAGTCAAAGCACAGCCCTAGCATATAGAGCCTCAGTGTTGTCCCGGGTGATAAGGACTAATGGTGTACAATAATAACCACAGACTTATACTCTCGATGAATGATAACCACTTGGAAAGTCCGAGAGAGGGTTGTTCGGTATAATCATCTTATGACTACCAATCTGCATTTTTGGACATCTCTATGCCCTTACCAAGAAACACAGTACACAATATCGCAGATGCTAGTCTCGAGCTCAAGCGACCTTTATCCATGTTTTAGGCAGCTGATTTGACTAGGAACAAATTTAGAATGTGGAGTGTTTACAAACGAGTTTCAACATCGAATTACGATTCATTTGTATTAAAGTATAATCAAGATATTTATCTATGTTGTTCACATGAGTATACGGATAAAGAAATAACAAACCATGAAAAATTAATGAATTATATTAAAATAAAGATTGTTTATTACAACTGAGTCAATAAAATCTCTAGCCAACAGTTGGCTTACAGGACATCTACTCTAACAAATTCATCTGACTAGTTTAAGTTGTTCTTGATGTTATGGTTGAGCCGCCGCGTTAACGAGAACCCGCCACATGCGTAATGAACAGAACTATAATGGCGTCGTGAATATATCCACAAGTTGAAGTTGGGAAACCGATTAGAATTACTTTGTCCTTCCCGAATTTTGTCACAAACAACGTGACAATCGATTTTGATGTGTTTCGTTTTGGAATGCGAATAGCCAAATTGTTGTCAAAGAAGAGCAATGCTGGAATACATGAAAATTGTTGAAACTATACTAAGTTGTTGGAAAGAAAGAATACAGTTGGGAGAGAATTGAATCCTTATATCAATCATCAATGATACAAGAGAGCTTATATGTACATTTTCAGAAATAACCGAACTCAACAATTTACAACTTTTTTAACTATCCAAATATATTCTGTTTTATATAATTTAGGTTGCATTTTGATTCAAGTATTTGGGTGGATTTGATTTTAAAATCATATATTATATCCATTGTATGCATTCGACTCAAAATTAGAATGAAAAGATTTGAAACGTCTTCTGTAGCTTAAGTATATTCTTCTGCTTCAATTTTAAATTCACCACATCCTAATCATTTGAATTTCAAATTGTTTGATTTAAATCTTTCTATAAATCCAAATCTTTTGATCCAAACATAACTTTACCTTGTTTTCGGGAACATAGATTTCAAATCTATGAATTTTGATTATTATTTTATTGTTTATAAGGAAACAATAGATCAAATATCAAATTCAACCCTTATTTACACGTTAGTAATACAAAATAGAATGTATTTCAAATAACTTCATTATTGGATGAACTTGAAATCTATCATTTTTCTCTAATTTAATGTCTGAAAATTAACCTTCATTTAGAAATTTAATCTAAAATTTCCCTAGGCATGCTAAAGTTTATGGACAAAAACTTGTGTGAGACGGTCTCACAGGTTATATTTGTGAGACGGATCTCTTATTTGGGTCACCCATGAAAAAGTATTACTTTTGATGCTAAGAGTATTACTTTTTATTATGAATATGGGTAGGGTTGACCCGTCTCACAGATTATGATCCGTGAGACGGTCTCACATGAGACCCACTCAAAGTTTAAAACCCAATTACCCCTAATGCAAGATCCTAATATTTTTCCTCCCTTCCCACCCAAGGGTGGAGTGAGGATATTTGTTCTATCCGAACTATGATTTTAAACTCTATAATATTTAAATTATTAAATTGAATTATCTCGACTAATATCAAATTAATCCAAAATTAAAATATATAACTTTTTTATAAGAAAAAAACTTGGGCCACCTTCGCTAAAGTCCAGGTGTCCATGCATGTGGCTCCAACACTGTTCCACCCACTGGTCATTGTTTTATGTCTTCCTAATACCTTCCCTTACCTTCTCTATTGATAATATTTGCACACAAGAGGAAAATGAATTAAATAAGTAAAATCGTTATTTTAATTATATTTAAACGAATAATTCTTAACAGATAGCATAAAATGCAGTTTCAAAATTTTGGTAATGATAATTTTGTAACAAGTGTACATCCTCCCAAGGTTAATTAATGTTCGCATGAGGCATAGCCAATTAGGGAGGAAAGAGAATTGTTTAGGGAACTTGTCAAAAAATCTCTATTCTCATTCTCAACTTTCTCTTTACTCCTTATCCCACTAAAACTTTGTTTCAGCTCCCCATATCTTTTAAATTTCCAAATTTACCCTTATATCTTTATTTTGAATAATTGATTTTTCATTTGTAAATAATTGCTCATCATGCTTCCGTAAAATAAATTAAATCTTTTACCTCTTTGACCGAAGTACCACGGGATTATATCCACCATATTTTACAGACTGCTCCTCACAGCCCAACCACGTGATCGCAACCGATGGTTACTGACGTAGATTCCTTCAGCAGCACTTGACACAACTCTAATTCGTTTTCATACCTTAGGATGTACAATAAAAGATAAAATTTTGAAAATAATACATGAGAGGGATTAAGAGCAAAGATCTCTTTATTCAAACACATACATTTATTAATACATAGTAATCTCCTGTAGAGGAGGAGAAACTTGTTTAGCTACTAATAGTAGCTGAACTTACTGCACACATATACTTGAAAGAAAATTATTACAAATAGTTTGAAGAAAAATGAAGAGGTTGATCGACGTCTTCATCTTGCTTCTGCTTCTTTATTTATAGAAGACTTTTACGAATTTGAAACTCGGACTTCAAATCGTGATAAGCCTTTACAGCTTGCATATGGACCATGTAGTGGTTGGATGGTCCCTTCTTGAACTTTCTTTTTCTAGATTATTAATCTAGAAATTAACTTTTCATCTTCCTTGATCTCTTCGAGATACCAGTATAGATGAGTCTGGAAGATATCAGCCGTAATTTCATTTCCCTTTTCTTTATACATTTGAATTATCGATCTGAGAGCTGCAGCCTCAATTCTCTTATACTTGATTCGTTTTTTCAAGACTTTTAGATATACACGGTACATCTTCAAGTTTTGATTTTGGTGTCTTTAACTGGTTCCATTTACCCTTATTTATAATGTAAGATTTGGGTCCACTTTTCTTGTTTTCCTTTATTGGATTCCTTTTTTAAATAAAGTATCCAATCTTCTTTCGTCTTTTACCACTCATTGTTAGTGGTCCTTGTGTCTTTTTCCACCGATTATTGGTGGTCCTTTTCCACTCACATGGTAGTGGTTCTGATTTCTTATTGGGATAGTCACATGTCTCCTTTATCTTTGTCGAGGAATCTTTGTCTTTCGGGGTCCTCGAGGAAAAGGTGAATGTGGTCCATCCCCACTTGTGCTTGTGTCGGTAAAGTGTTTCCGATCAGATCTCGGTTTGAATCATTTACCGAAATCAGGTTCCTTCTGGTTTTGGCATTCTGGGCAGATGTTTTCAGATCATCTTCCCACATGTGCTATGTTACAGAATTTCCGGTGAGTTTCTTTACTTACCGGCAGCTTGCTGTTCCATAGAAGATTTCTCTTTTTCTCGAATAAATCTTCTGCAAAACTTATTGCTTTTCCTGTCATTGTATTTAACAGGAATGATCCATTCACTGAATGATTATAAAATTTGAACGGAAACTTGACTTTGTCCATCTCAGTGAGACAAACCCATAAACCCCATGCTCTTCTGGTTGATATATCGTCTTCAGTTAGTGAAGCAACCAGGGGTGTTTCTTCTGTCGGAGGGTCATTGATAAATTTCTGAATATTTGTATCTGGCCTCCTTAACTTGATGAAATTAAAGGCTTCATGTGAACCTTTACCTACTGGTTCAGGTGCTGCACTGAAAAAGTATAGCTCCACAACATCTCCTCTGGACAAATAATCATTATTTGCCCAAGTTTCATGAACAACTTCTTGGATCTATTTTGGTAGTCCTGAAATTTCCGGAAAGCTTGGTGATGTAGTATAAACTGAGGCAAGAGCCCCGAATTCATACCATGCTTTGAACTCCATTGGATATGAATTTGATATTTCATCCAGACCCTGGGATATTTTCCTGAAACATCAACCCTGTTAGTAGCTGGGTTAATTCAATTCTTGTTTTCAATTTCTCCCAATTCTGCTGATAAACCTGAAATGGAAAAATTGTTGCTTTGTTAGTACCAACCTTAGATTTGCTTGTCAATACGAGGCCTAAGGTTGATCTCTTCCTCTTCAATCCCCGAGGTGAAGGGTTGACTTGAAGACACAAGATAAGGACCAGAAGTCTCAATTTTTGTTTCAGCAGACTCATCTGGTGATGATCTCGACTTAACACTTGTGCAAGGGGTATTTGAATCCCCCGCTACAGGTATAGAGTCCTGTACTCGAAAATTCTCCATTTGGGAAACCAATGGCTTCTCAATTCCTTGGAGGATAGGCCTTTGCATTACAGGACCATAAATGAGTATATGCCTGTAAAAATCCTGTAATTCGATCAGAGACAATTCTCTTATCAGCTTGTTGTAGCCTTCCCGCAACTTCTGCGTTAACGGCCAACTTGTTGAACTCGGTTTGAAGCATTTCAAGGTGTTCCCTCAAATGCCTCTGCATCTTGATAATAGCATCAATGTCAATGCTGCCCATCTCTTGTTAAAAAACCTGCAAGAATATTTTCATGAGATTTTATTATCATAATATCAAAAATATAATTCTGTACAGAGTGCTTGCCATCTTAATAATCTGGCTTTCTCAGGTTTAGATTCAATTCTATTCCTTAAGAAAGCTTTCACCTGTGTATTATCAACTTTCAAAGTGAATTTCTTTGCAAGTAAGAATAATGACCATTTTTCAAAAGCCATTTTTACTGCATAAAATTCTTTCTCGTTGATATGCCATCTGATGGCTTCTACATCTGAGAATAACTCACTACAATATCTACATGGTTGTTCTCCATCTGGTGTGAGCTTAGTAAGAACTGCTGCCCAGCAATGATCACTGGCATCGGTATACAATACCAGATCATCTTCGTCTTGAGGAATAGCCATTTTTGGAAGATTTTTACAAACCTCTTTTAAATGAATAAGTCATTCTGTTTGTTCTTTTGTCCATATAAATCTTGCATCTTTTTCAATAATGGACTGAACACCTTCCTGTGTTTTGCTAGGTTTTTGATAAACATCCCAGCAAATTTAACAACTCCTAAGAAACTTTGAACTTGCTTCTTGTCTTTTAGATTTTTTGGAAAATTCTGCACCTTTTCCACTATGTGTTCTTGTAGAATTATTCCTGACTCATCGATTTCAATTCCGAGGAATTCAATCTTCCTTGTAGCAATGAATGCTTTCTTTTCAGATAAAACCAATCCTTCTTTCTTGCAAACATTAGAGAAAATCTCCAAATGCTTAACATGTTCATTCATATCTTTAGATGCTATTAAAACATCGTCAATGTAAACAAACATAAACTTAAAATAATCTTTAAAAAGATTATCCATCTTTCTTTGAAATATATGTGGTGAATTAGCCAATCCCATTGGTAATACCTGCCAGATATAATGTCCTTGAGGTATAGAGAAAGCTGTGAATTTCTTGCTTTCTTCATGCATCCGAATCTGATAGAATCCGGACTTGCAATCAAACTTAGAGAATATCTTGGCGTTGCGTATGCAACTAATCAAGTGTTCTCTACTTGGTATAAAATACCCATCAGACTCCAGAATCTTATTAAATTCTTGATAATTAATAACAAATCTGGGTTTTTCTCGTTTAATTTCACCATGATTTCTTACCAGAAAACCTGGAATGTTATATGGTGACATACCTGCTTTGATCAAACCAAGGTCCAAATGTTCCTTGATTATAATCTGCATATCCCGTTGATCAATGATGTTCATTGGGATGGGTTTACAATAGACAAATTCATACTCTTTGCCTTCCTTGATCTTAAGGCAAGCCTTGAGTTGATTTTTGTCCCACCATGCCAAGGGATATTCATTATAATTTTCTTTGATCCTCTTCTTGACATCTTCCAGTGATATCTTGGATTCAAACTCTACTTCATTCGTCTGTAGAGTTATCTTAAGGAATTTTATATCTTCTGGTTGGAGTTCCTCATCTGCTCTTAACTGGAGCATTGTTTCTCCAAACCATCTAGAATCCTTCAATTTTGGGTTCAGAAGTTTTCCTAAATCATCACGCTTGCTGCGAAACTGGATTGTCAATTTTCTGTAAAATGCCTCTCTAAGTCTCTGGACTATGATTTTGTGATCACATGGTGTTGTGAACACTAATCTCCTAATCTCATTTTCTTGTGTATAAGACTTGAACATTTGTATGAAATTATTTCCTAACAATATGTCAGCTCCTTGTATCATGAAAATAAATTGGGGGTATCTTCACCTTGTACCAAGGTGTTTTCCCAGCACCGCCAATCATGATTTCAGTCATCTTAATCCCTTTACATAGAATTAAGATTCTTCTGGAAAAATCTCTTCAAGCAATCTTGGGTAGTTCTTCTTCCAAATTGTTTGGAAAAACTCCTCGTTTTTCTGTACAGATTCCAGCTCCTGAATCAATATAAGCAGCAAGATATCCTGCCTTATATTGTTCATATAACATCCCTACTAGAATTTATATGGAGAATGGACTTGTGGTCATTGGATTTTCCACATTTTATCCTCTGCCATAAACTCCATTCCATACTCTAGATGTTTCCAAGGTTTGTGTTCCTCGAGAAACTCTAGTCCAAGAATCAGTCGATCTGATTCTTTCCCTGGAATTCCTTGGATATGGAGTTCCAATTCTCCGATATTAATCAGTACTTGGTAAGTTCCTATCGTAGGTTGTTCCAAATAGTATATGGTATTACAAGGAAATTGATTCCTTTGTTTCGTAATATCAAATACTATTTCTACTTCCTTCCACCCTTCTGGTCATCTAAGTTTTCCTATTGTTAGCAAAACTTTTTAGCTCCTGTTGAGTTTCTATGACAGGCTTTTTATCCCATCTATAACTTGTAATTCTATCTCCTTGAAAAGATAGTCTTCTTGATTCCAATCTAAGATTTTGATTTCTTTGTAGAATCGGTTTGTCTTGTATTTGGATATCTATTTATTAAAGGAAACTCAACTCTTTCTGGATAAATTGCCTGAGAAACTTTTCCGAATATCTCAGGTATTTCAATAAACTCATTTCTAATAAATAATTCAGAATGATGTATATTAGATAGAGCATATGAAATTTGATAGGTAATAGAATATGGTCTATTACCTTCTTTCATCAACCTTTTTTCTTTGAAATTCTGATGTAATGTCAAGGCTCGGCTGAAATCTCGATCTGCCAGGTTGTAGGTAATCATTGGATAGATTACTCTTACAATCTTTCCTGCATAGAGATTTCCTGAGATTGTTCCCAGTACTGAATCTTGTAGATTCTCCATTCTTTTATCGCATATAGCAATATAAATAGGCGAATCTATCCCTTCTTTGAAAGTAGCCTTTATCATAATCTGGATTGCTCCGATATGAATTCAAGACATAGTCTTTGCTACTTCTATCTTGAGTTTTTGTAATTCCTCCTTAATTTCTTCGGAAGGAATTAACTGCATCTCCATTTTATTTCCTGTAATTTCCATCGGGATTGCCATTTCCCTTTTAGAAACTTTATAGATTAAATGATGCTTTCTGTTTCTTAGGCTAAGACTTCCTAAGAACTTTTCTATCTGTCCTGCAGAGAAACTTTGATATCTCTGTAGACTCGGATTTTCTCTCATGATTCTTTGAACCATGTTATGAGATACCGTAGTCTGACTGAAAAATCCAGACAGATCTTCATGTGTTTCGTGTCGAAACTCCTCGTCTTTAGTCAGATTCCGATTCTGTTCCATCAGATTCTTCCTGACTTACAACTTCTTCTTCTTCATATATACTTTCATTTGAGTCAATGTCCTCAAATTGATATACTTAAATAAGATCTTGGTAATAAACTGCTTCTTCAATATCTGGTGTAGGATTGAAACGTTGAATACCTATTTTTTCATTTCTGGACAGTTGGCCGATATATGACCTCTTGCTCCACCTGTCCAGCAATTACAGTCCTTGAAACTTTCATTAGCCCGAGTATGAGCTCTTATGAAAGTTTTTTTCATAGGTGTTCTTCATGTGCTTCGAGATGAACTCGATGCTTGGGATGATATCCTACTTCTTGATGGTCCGCTTCTTTGTCCAGATTTATAAGATCTGGCTTTCTGTTTGGACCATACTGTTCTTGGTTTCCAAGAACTTCTTCCATTTCGAGCATAAGAATGAGTCCTGAAACTTTTCCTTTTATGCTTCTATGGTTTACTTCCAATAATAGTTGGAAGATCATTTTCTTTACAACACAAAGGAGTTCTTTTGTTGATACCCCTTAAGTGTTTGTAATTCTTTTGTAATGCTGCCAAATGGCACCATTCTGCCAATTTTCCTTTAAGGAAAATGGCTCTTCTTTCCAATGTATCTGGATTTCCAGGTACATATTCCCTTATGAGCATTTCTCTCCAAGGACTAGGCATCTTGGCGAAGAATAACTGCATCGCTATATCTTCTTCGACCACTGAATTCAATCTATATTTGGTAAATAGCATAATGTATTCATCCACCAAACATATATCATGCAATTCAAGACTGTACAGAGTTTGAGTGTATTTCTTCTTCTTCTTTGTATCTTGACTATTGAAATAGTCTACTCCTATAAAGTGTGCTTTAAATAGGGTAGCCATTTTTCCAGCGATCTCACTAAGAGATTCACCAGCTAGGACTGACTCCTTCATGTCTAATGAAGTCATGTTCCAAGCAATTTTTACTGATCTCATAAGACTTATTTCCAAAAGTTTAATGAATCCTTCTTTATTGAGATCGAGTGTTCCTGCTGAAATTCTCATAGCAGATGTCCAATCGTCTCTGTTTTTGAAGTCTAATACATCAAGGCTAAGCATAACCCCGTAAGGATGTATATGATCCAAAACAGTTTTCCCATAGGGTGTTTGGTTCAGAGGAATTTGATTTCTCCTTGCCCTTGTTCCCGCTGGGTGTGATCCTCCACCAGTATGGAAATCAGTTTCAGATTCTCTCATATTTATATTATGAGATCCCATACTTTCCCTTGGTGGTTCCTGAGAAGATGACCAAGTTATAGCAGGTGGTGTTTCACCAACTGCTGTGTTCATCTTTAGATCTACTACTTTGAGATTTGAGAAAGATTCCGCAAGCTCTTGTAGATCCTCCAAACCAATCCTTTCTAAATTTGTCATTGGATTAATTTTTTTCTGAGACAGACTTAATAAGATTGATCATCTTTTCTTCTCCAGTTAAAGGTTTTGACACCACTCTGGCCTTTCCTTGTTTATGTAACAAAGGTTCGGTACCAAATAATGATGGTAACCATCCTCTTGAAGTTCTTTTACTAGAACTTGGTTGTTGTCCTAGTTTTTGAATTCTTGTTTGAATATCCTTTAATATCTCAAAAATTTCTTCCTGGGTTTCAAGGATTTTCTCAACCCTTTGAAGTACAAAGTATAGCATATCGCCATAATTTTGTATTGTGTTTTGTATTTCCCTAAGATCTGAAGAGAGCTTAGAGGAATCTGGAACTATCTCCAGAAACTTATTTGTTTGAATCATAAGTTTACCTGAGATTTTACCTGAGGGTGCAGTAGCTTCCCTTTCTATTTCTGATATCTAACAATAGTTAGATGCACTTGTTTATATTCCAAAATATTGGAATATTCCTTGTAAATTATTTTTCTCGAACCGAAGTTCGGATTCATAATTTTTTCAAAATTCTCCTTCTCATACAATTAGTTACTAATAATAATAAAATTTGTGTTTGAAATAATTCAACCTTTAGCTCTGATACCATTTTAGAGAGCGTGAGGATCAATTAACTTAAAATAGGAATAATGATATTTTTGTCTATTTTAAGGTATTAAGGAATTTAAAGAAAGGTTTTGAGGTGTAGGGAATTTGGGTAAAGTTGAGTTCGGGTTTGAAGATCTATAAGCAATTTACCCTTGTTTCAATTGGAGAATTTACATGCATAAAGAAGAAATCAACTATTTAATATAGATATTCTATTCCCTTTAATGGGAGAGAATCCTTGGAAGAAATACAATATATTGTTTGCCAATATTTTTTTTTAATGAATGATGACTTGATATTGATGATGAACTGCATATGACATATGACAGTGAGACTACAAAGCCATCAACAGAAAAAATAAAATAAAATAAAATAAAATAAAATTTAAACTCGTTTATAATGGATAATAATGATAATGGTAGCTTATACAGTTGGTTTATAAAAATGTTGACTCATTTTATTTTAGTTAATTATTAAACTGATTTATGGCAATCATGCCCCGTTTTAACTATTTATCTAGCATGTATTTGAGCTTTCATGGTTAATTAATTGGATCAAAGTTTATTTCTTATAAAAATATTTGGATAGCTTTAAATTAAGATTTGAATGATTTAATAATTGTTTATTCATTGAAAAAAATATATTTTCTCATAATTCTGCTATTGATTAATATTTATTAAGATTTGATAATAAATACAAATAACATTAAATCAATAATCGATTTCCTCAAAATTTTTTAGTTGTATGTGGTTCATTGCCTTTTTTAAAAAATTTGTTAAATTTGCATGTTAGCCTTAACTAAATTTTGTATATTCTAGTATGTGTTTGTTTTGATTCACTTAAATTATTTTGATGTAATAAAACAATTTATAAATTGTGTATATATTCTAATGTCAATATATTACATGAGATGTTGCATTAATTGATTATGCAATTTTTTTTGATAATTTTTTTATTTGAGACTTTTTAATTTAAGGGCGTGTTGGCTTTGTTTTTTATTTACCTTTAATTCCTAAATTTTGGTTATGGAATTTATATTTCAAAATTTTGATTATGGATTTTATATTTTTCAAATTTGTTTATGCATATAAAATTTGATTTGTTTCAAAATTGTTTGATTAAAATTAGAATTATATTTTAAAGTGACATTGATTTTTAAATGAATGATAAAATATTTTGTTGCATGTCAAATATAAGAACAAAAATTCAATGTGAAATGAAATTCGTGATAGATTGAATGACATTATTGAAGGTAAAAGATCTAATTGGTACACATAAGAATTTGAAAATGTATGTCTAATTTCTCAATTTCGGTTATTCCAAAATAATGATTAAATATTTTAGTTATAATCTTTTTTTTAATTCAAAACAAAAAATAAAGAGAGACAAATATCAAAAGTTTTCTAATTAATGTGATCCATTATTTAAAGTGAACGTGACAATGCCAATGAACACATTTTGTTAGGAAATAATAAGTTTCGGAGTTTGACAAACGAATCAATAATCAAATTGAAGACCCCGATTGAACAGTGATCGAACTGATAGCATAAAATGATCTTAGCACTGGAGAAGACTTATCGGACTGAAATAGACTAAGTAGAACTGAAGTTAATAAACTAAAGTTCTAAAAAATATATAAGTCTCAAAACTGATGATTAAGGATTGACAAACTGACTGATATCAGAACTGAAGATTAAAACTGAATGTCTTATTAGCAGAACTGATATAGCATAACTGAAATACTCAAACTAAAGCTAATAGAGAGTTTAAACTGAAAGAACGTCAGTTAGAACTGATATAGCATAACTGATACATGATAATATTGTCAGAAGGATGTTTACATGGACAAAAAGATGACTCAACGGACATCATCATTAAATGCATTTAATGTCACCGTTGGAATCGAATACTATATATAGCTAAGGAGTTCAGTTACGGAAATAGAGACAACAAGAAACGATTTTACGCGAATATCATTTACATGAATACTAAAAGAACAATCAATTATCGAGTCAGTTGCGATTCATTTTTAAGCTCATATCCAGTTTGCAAATCTCAATCTCAAGCTCACACTTCACTGATTTATTTGAAACAATCAGACTATTGATTTGAGCAATTTGATTACCAAGCAAGTTGATGTTTGACAGGATTTTTACACGTTTCACATTTGCATTATTTTAAAACGTAAGACTAGGGTTGACGATTTGTCGATTTTTAAACTGCGGTATTTGCATATGTTATTTGAGTACACTTATTTTAAAATGCGAAATTTTCAGTTACTATTGCATGTACGATTAAAGATATAAATTTTCAAAAAAAAAATTCTAGTAGCATTATAAGTAGTAGTCGTCTCATTAGTTATTGCTTGTATCATTTTCGTTATTGTGGGAACTGAACTGATATCAGCTCGAACCGATCAAATTAATTTGAAAGAAATAGTTAAACAATTAATTACACTTGATATGTTTATGGATGTTCGGAGACTTCAACTGCTCCTATGTCCCCCCTTCTACCACCTCGGGTAGGATCCACTAGAAGACTTTAATTTATACAACACCTTATACAAACCCACTCAACTTAAGACTTATGCTACTGCCTAACTGAACTCTTAGCCTAGACTGCTCCCTCCAGCCAACATTTGTTTAAAGTCTATGTGTCGAAGACTACATACACAAGTTTAACGTCTTAATGTGAAAACTCACTCAACTTTTCAATACGCTCAATTTTTTGTGTATATGTGAGTGATGGTATGTGTGTGTGTGAACTGATCTATGAATATAACACGAAAGTGTTCTCTAACACTGAGAGAAATGTGCTTTTAATCTAAGCTTATAACACATTGAAGTGTTCCCACAAATTTTGGCATATTGCTTCTTGTAAGCTGATATACGTTGAGCGTGCCTTTTTTCTTCTCTCTGTTTTTCACGCACACTTATTTTTTTTCGTTTGTTGATGGTCTTGATCTTGTATTTATAGAGCCTTCGTGACCGTTCTTCGAGACTCATCAAATATGTCTGTTGTTGTTTGAATCTGTTCCTCGATATTTGTGTCTTGTCTTTTCAACGTCTTGACTTTATGCTCTGCTGCAACGTTCATTATTGTCCTTTGGCTGGAAAATTGCTTTTATACCATTGTGCACAGCTGGATTCCACTTAAATAAGCTTGTCGTGTTCTGTAAACTGGTCGGCTCCTAACTGATGTCCTGAACTGGTCTAGAATTTGTTTGGTGAAATCAGTTGGTTCGTCAGGTGAACTGATTTCACTGCTTCAATTGAACTGGTCAGCTGGGCTCTTCATCATTTGAGCTCTTCATTAGCTGGCCGGGCTTCTGAAAGTCTTTTGCTGAACTACCTATCAGCTAGACAATCAGTTGAACTGGTCTTTGATATATCAGTTGAATTGTTTCAGTTTGGGCCATCAATTAGCGCTTTCAATTTGCATCTCGATAGCTTCAGTTTAGTTTCGGTAGCTTTCTACACACTTAGGTAAATTCATTAGAAACAAAATAACAAGTGTTGTTAACATTAAAATCAAGATTGCGAACATGAAATGCTCCAACAAAATTGCTATTAGTGCTCTTAAGCTACGTTTGGTACGTGTGATGACATAAGCAAATGATTAGTAATCAGAGTAATTAAAAAAAGAGATATATGGATTAATAGTAAAGTAGGATAAATAATATGGTGTTTGGTATGCTTTTAAATTGATGGACTATTTTTGAAAACATTAATGGATTGACCTAAATGCCCTCAGTGCTATTTACATCTCTATTGTTAACTTATTTGTAGGTAGGCATTCTTTGTTTAAAATAAATATGTAGGCAGACATTTATTGTATATATTGAAAAAGTTGTAAAATTTTTAATAGTAGGGTACCAACTTGAGGCACGGGATTTTCTTCCACCACCGACATCCTAACCCTTACCTCCTCTGTTGCTGGGGAAATCTCTTTCTGGTTTATGCAGAAGGATGAGAAGTTTTCTACGGTGCTCCATGGTGGCAACAAACTCAACAACAAACTGGAAATTGATGTGTAATCACCAAACAAATGGCAGGAACATTGTGAACTAACAAATTTCATTTAATGGAAATGCGATTGGAAGACATGGATGTTAACCAAAGAACATAATGCAAAAATGAGATTTCAATTTTCAATTCTCTAAAACGCCACACGTTTTTTGTTTAAGAACTGTAATTTTCAAAAGTAAAAAAATTTCTTAAATAATGAAGTCTACTATCATAGCAATTACTTATTACAGGTTGTTAATGAGAAGGAAGGAAATTACTTTCTTTTTCACTCTAGTAAACAAATGCCGGAGACGGTGGTTCAAAAAGTTTGGGGTAAATTCAAAAGTAACCCAACCTCACTTACATACCATAGCTGAAGCTTCCATACGGTCGCAGATAGAAACAATGAAACGAAAATTCAGCAGCAATCAGTGTTAGTTCACCAACAAAGAAGCGGGAAAACTAAGTACTCGACCAAAAAAACGCATACGACATTTACCTCCACAAACGGATGCTTTACAGAAGGGATACAGAAGACAGAAAAGTAGTTCACCCTTCAACACTTTCGAAGCCTGAAGAAATATAAGAGGCAGCCATTGAAGATGGATGATTAGGCTTTTGTTTTTTGGGGTCGGTGAGGTAAAGGGTAAAAAGGGTAGGTGAAGCAATAATTTGCTTACTGTTCATTTCAGGATTGTATATACCACGTGAAAATTGGGATTATTGTCTCTTATTTTCATTCATGTACAGTGTGTGTATCACGGGCTGGAGGTTATCACATCTCAACTTAAAAACGAGTCAAACAAGGGATGATATGTTAGTCCTTCCTTAGTCCTCTAACAATCAATCGTACCAAACGCAACCTTATCAGTTAACTCGTATGATTAGCTTAACTTCCTCGAATGATTGAAAAAATCTTTTATGCTCATCAATCATATTATGAATTTGCGATGACGAGATCATCTTGTGTAAATTTTTTGAGTTAAACTCAAATACCTCTACTTGGAACGTTTTGATTAAGATTAATCAAACTCATTATCCTCTCACTTAATTTTATTCTCCTCCGCCACCAACACTTTTTGACGAAATTCTTTTCATCCTTTTATCTTTTATTCTTGTCATGGGATCTCATGTCCTTCTCAGTGACCTCTTCTCATCCTTCTTTGGCTTGGAGAAGTCAGCTATGAAGTGACCAATTCTTCCACAGTGGAAACATGTATTGTACTTATGAGTATACTCTTATTTTAATAATTTCTTTGATTAAAACTCTGAATTTTCCCTGATTTTTCTTTAAAAACTTCTCAAATTTCTTCACGAATAATGACATAGCATCATTACTTAGTTTCTCTGCATAATTTTCTTGAGAAGATCATAACTCAATTGTTTCAACTTCCAATGCTTTTGTCACGTTCGAATTGGAATCATCAGTCTTGGTTTCAAGTTCAAACTCATAAGCCTTAAGATCTGCAAACATATTGTGCATTTTAAGCTTATCCGTTGAACAGGTTAGTTTGGGAAATCAATTGGCGCTTTCAATTTGCGTCTCGATACCTTCATTTTAGGTTCGATAGCTTTGTACGCACTTAGGTAAATTCATTAGAAACAAAATAACAAGTTTTGTTAACATCAAAATCAAGATTGCGAACATGAAATGCTCCAACAAAATTGCTATTAGTGCTCTTATCAGTTAACTCGTATGATTAGCTTAACTTCCTCGAATGATTGAAAAAAATCTTTTATGCTCATCAATCATATTATGAATTTGCGGTGACAAGGTCATCTCATGTAAATTTTTTGAGTTAAAATTGAATACCTCTTCTTGGAACGTTTTGATTAAGATGAATCAAACTCACTATCCTCTCACTTACTTGTATTCTCCTCCGCCACCAACACTTTCTGAAGAAATTCTTGTCATCCTTTTATCTTTTATTCTTTTCATGGGATCTCATGTCCTTCTCAGTGACCTCTTCTCATCTTATTTGGCTTGAGGAAGTCAGATATGAAGTGACTAATTCCTCCATAGTGGAAACAGGTATTGTACTTATGATTAGACTCTTATTTTGATAATTTCTTTGATTAAAACTCTGAATTTGCCGAGATTCTTCTTTAAAAACTTTTCAAATTTCTTCACGAATAATGACATAGCATCATTACTTAGTTTCTCTGCGTACTTTTCTCGAGAAGCACATACTCAATTGTTTCAACAACCAATGCTTTGTCACGTTCGAATTGGAATCATCAATCCTAGTTTCAAGTTCAAACTCATAAGCTTTAAGATTTGCAAACATATTATGCATTTTAAGCTTATTAAAATAATTAGACTCTTGCATGGATATTGTTTTGACTTCACATTCTCTTTAGAGTGCCTTATTTACATTTAATTCCGTTTCTTGGTTCTCATACTCTTTACCCAGAGAAGCCAACTCAATTACAATGTTGCTTAATCTCTCATCAAAATCATTCATTGCTTCACTGATCTTTATTTTTATCATAAAACTTCTGTATGGAAACTTAAAGGTTGTTCTCTTTTGTTTAGTAATTGACTTCGCATAGCTGAATCAGCTTTTCCCATATATCCTTAGTGTTGAGCAAATTTTAATCTTTCTGAATGTGATCTTATCCAATGTCTTGTATAGAATGTCCTTAGCCACATTATCTGAATTAGCTTTCTTCTTTTCTTCATTGGTCCATTCCATATAAAGTATCTTGACCATCTGTGGTGCACCTTCTGTAATGGCAACATCAGTATTAAATTTAAAAATCTTCATTGGTCCTTCTATTATGAAGAACCACAAATCGTCATCTTGTGCAACTAAATGAACCAGAATCCTTAACTTTCAGTTATCAAAATTTTCTTTAGGAAACAGGAAAATCTTGCTTACAGAGGACATCATATGTTTATGATGTTCAGAGACAAGAATTAACCCGCTTTGAGAACACATTTTAGAATCATAAGACTTATTGGAGGGGGTGAATAAACAATCTCACAAAATTTCAAAAATAATTTTGTTGGTTAGCAACATTGTATTATAAGCTTCAGTAAGCCAACAGTAAGGTAAGTGCGTGGAAGTATGCTAATTAAATTGGTTTGAACAATAAAATGGGTAAGGCTCAAAGAAAATTTAGGCTAACAGACTAAAGTAAATGCTTAAAACAATTTTTTATGGAAGTTCTAAGAATTAAACTGTAATGCCCGGTTATTCGTACAAATGATAATAATGCGCGTATGTCATTTATTAGGTACGTGATGATTGAGATATCAATATTGAGATTGAACATGATTTTTATATTGTCCATGGTGTATTGAGAATCAATATGTGTCTAAATAATGATAGTAATATGTGTATGTAAAGTAGTGTAATGAAAGTTGGTATGGGACTGCAGGAAATTAGATGAAAATATTGTAGTTTTTACAGGCTTTAGCATAATGATTGAATATTGATTCAAATTTTGTGGGCCACAACCATTAGAAAGCTAAGATATAATGCTATAACTTTAATGTTTTGAGTTTTCTCCAAATCATTGTGGAAGACAAGCCAAAAGCACCCCGAAGTGTGTCGTGTGTATCTTTATTCTTACAATGACATATCTTAGTAGATTGAACATAACATTTTACGCAGACCTCCAAATCACATGAAACTAATTGGAGATGCAAGCCAAGACATAGAGCTACAACTTTCATGTTTACCACTTTTTCAAATTATGAAGGAAAGAGACGTTTGTGGAGCGATCTTTGAGGAAATAGTGCGCAGAGGCAGAATGGGTGGCGCCCGAGCAGTAAGATCTTACCACCCGAGCGCCCCTGCACGAAAATTTTAGGATTCGGACAGAATTTGCTGCACTCGAGCGGTAGAAAATGACCGCCCGAGCGCCGCCTTGCATAGGAAAAAGATAAGTTTCGACTTCCTTGAGCTTCTTTACCATCCTCCACTTCATTTGAGCAAGGAACTCGAGAGAAATCAAGAATTTTTCCTCCCAAAAGCTCTCTTATTCATTTCTTTCATCATTTTGAAGTTAGAAATTAGTTCTCCATCACATGAACATCCTAGGGGTGTAAGTCTTCGTCTCTTTTGATTGTTATATAGGTAGGGGTGACTTTCACCTAGTATAAACATAGTGATTGGATTATTGATATGTTTGACAGCATAGAAACGAGAAAAATCGTCTCAAAGTATTCGTACGCTTGAACCGTAAGTTGGCATGTTCTTGAAGTAATACATGAGTAATATTATGATTTCAAATGCTGGTAATTGATTATTGCTATATGTAGATTTTTTGTATGTTTATTGATGAAAAAACAACACCATATTCCATTGTTATGTATTAAATATGAAATGAACTCATGAATATTGAAGATGTGTGCTATGTCATGAACATGAAATTGAACGTGAAAAGAAAAGGATTGATTTTTATATGATATAGAGCTTTTGATATAATGTTTGGTTTTAAGTCCACCAAACCTATTGGCCAATATATGTTCATGGGACGTTGGGTTTACAAAGGTGCTCCTTGACATCCAACACAGTAGTAGCTATATAATAAAGCAAGCACAGTAGTACAGATCAACTAATCATGCTCAAGTACAAACATGAACATGAATATATGGTATGATATGACATTGTTTAAAGATTCATTGTTGATCGCGACATGATACATATGTTCTTTCTATGCAATTGATACGTATAAATGCCAACTTATTGAGTTTTATAAACTCACGTAGCTCATGTATTACAGGATCAGGTAATGAAGATACATAAGATACCGGTTCGCCAATGGATGCTTGTGACGTGCCTTACCTCGACAAGAACCTGGATCTCTTATTGTATAGCTTCCGCATATGTATTGTAGTAAATGTTATTTCAGGGTTTGAAACAAGTTCCACTATATGAATGATGATACAATGTATGTTTATATATGAGAATATGTTTATAAGTGTGTATATATGGTATTGCTTAAGTTTTTGGCTTAGACGATACATAGGGACATCATGCCAAAATTTTTACACGCCATCAAGTGATGCCCCTTGTTTGAATTACTTTATAATATAAATATAACATTCAAATCCTATTTTAATTATGGTAATCATGTCAAGTATAGAGTAAAGGTGTCACATAAACACTCCTACTTCTAGCCTTATTTATTTTCAAAAACGATTTCACTAGAAGATTTTGGCGATTACAAATAATTTGCAATAACCAACTTTAGCAAGACTTAACTCTGGCCTACTCAAACTCCTAATTATTCTCAAAATTTAAACAACAATCTAATCATTTAGACTTTTATTGTCAGTTATTGGTATTTTTGAACAAAACACACTTAGTATAGTTGATCCTAATGATCTGATATAGACATTAAGCGTGTGTTTTAAATTATGGTTGATCAGTTGGGTTCTGAATGCTTCAATTACAGAATAAGATTTATATTTTTGGAAATGTTCGAGAGAGACTAAATGTTCACGAAACTGATCTATTTATAGGCATACATTCAACGGTGCAGATGAATTCAAAAATTTTAACATCTTGAAAAGTTGTGGTACGGAAAATATTCATTCTAATCTCGTCAGCTAAGCTCTGATTTTGTAAGAGAATGTTTCGGAAATACTTTAGAGTTTGTCCGTTAAATTGCCTGACTGATTCAGTCTGAAATGTCCTTCGATAGTCTTTGTGAATAAGTTGTCTTAGTGAATCAGTTTCTTTCTTATGCTTGAAATTAGTTAAGATTTTATATCAGTTAGCTGTTAGCTGTGGGTAATATTAACACTTGAAGATTCAGTGTTACCTTATGAAGGGTAAAAGAGTAAAAAAAAATTTAAAAAAAGATGTTATGTTTAAAATCTAGTATAAAGCGAATGTTAGTTTCTTAATATTTTCTATAAGATAAATATATGAGGAGTGTATTTGAAGTTTATGATCTTACTTTTTTAGTTAACAATATTTGAATACATTTGAAATCCATAAACCAAACGTAACCTTAGATTTTCTAACAATTATGTGAACTTATAAAGTTAATATTTTATGTTGCTATATAAAAAATGAGAGATTCTTTTTAAAAATTAACATTTGCAGAAATTATTTTCCTATTCCAGAATTACCCTTTCATGTCATTTAATATTTATAGCTAGTCTAAAATTTGCTTGATGCAAAGTATAGTGACACAAAAATAATTACAAATAAAATGGAATTAAATAAAATATTTGGATCTAAATATAATAATTTAAAAAATATATATGTATTCACGTTATTTGTGTGCTTCCGTGGACTAGTTTCTTTACTATATTTACTATCTAATAACTCAAGAACTCCTTATAAAAATCACTTTGCTTTCCATTTTATTTATAGACAATAAAAAGGACATTAATATTAATGTAATATTAGCAACTCATTTTAATTTAACTTCCTCACCGATACCAATTTTCTCTTCTCCTCTGTCTCCATGTCTTTCCTCCTCCAACTATCATCTCCATATAGTTTATATAAATTTTCCAATAAAAGATAAATTTGAATATTAAATTTTGCACGTGAATATTTTTTTAGGCTGTGTCATTTTATTTTTGTATTATATTATGCACATATGCTGTTAGTATATGTTAGTAGAAGAAAAGTTAACAAACGTGGCAGCATTTAATGGGCAGCTGAATTTGTAAATAATAAATACGTGTGGGTTGGCATTCATATAGAAAAAGGAAGTCACACGGACAAGGGATTCTATAAATAGAGCTACTCATTTCATTCTGAAATTATTCTTGAGTTTTTTCTCATCTTATAAGTATTTGAGTGCTTAGTTGTATAATATTTGTGATGTGTTTTGTTCTCCTGTATTAAACGAGTTTGTGTTATATTTGGAAACACAGTGTGTGAGTTATACATCACAAAATATTATAGTGGAATTCTTTTCATCTTGCCCATGGTTTTTACCCTAATAATTTTTAGGAGTTTTCCACGTAAATATCGGTGTTCAGTTTACTCTTTGTTTTCGGGTTTATTATCTCATATTACCACAAGTGGGACCAACAAGTGGTATCAGAGCCTTGATTTAAAATTTCTTAAAATTCTGAATATGTTCTGTGGTTGCAGCCTAGACTGATCTTCCACATCTGAAAAGATTTTTTGAGATTTTTTATTTAAGGAGGGATTATTTTGTCCAGTCTATAAAATTATTGTAGACATAATGACGAGAAGTTATGAGATAGCAAAGTTAAATGAAAGCAATTTTATGATGTGAAAAATAAAGATACAAGCAGTTTTAAGGAAGGAGAATTGCTTGGCGGCTATTGGAAATAGACCAGTGGAAATTACGGACGATGGAAAGTGGAATGAGATTAACGACAATGATGTTGCCAATTTACACTTGGCTATAGCAGACAAAGTATTGTCAAATATCTCTAAGATAAAAACAGCAAAATTTATTTGGGATACTCTGATAAAGATGTACGAGGTCAAGTCGCTACACAACATGATTTTCCTAAGGAGAAGGCTTTATACTTTTCGGATGGCGGAATCCTCATCGATGACCGACCATATCAACATACTAAATATTCTATTTGTCCAACTCACTTCTATGGGGCATAAAATAGGGGAAAATAAACGTGCAGAGCTTTTACTTCAAATTCTACCAGATTCTTATGATCAACTTATCATCAACATTATTAACAATATTCTTATGGGCTTTCTAAAATTCGATGATGTCTTAACTGCGGTTCTCAGAGAAGAATGCCAGCACAAGAATATGGAAGATATGTTGGTAACCTCAAAGCAAGCAGAAGCTTTACCGATGATAAGAAGAAGATTTATGGACCGTGACTCCAGTGGGAGTCAAAGACGAGGAAGATCAAAGTCGAGAAGTAAGAAGAAAAATATTTATTGTTTTAAATGTGGCGGTAAAGGGCACTTCAAGAAAGAGTGTACGAGTATCGATAAAAGTTCTCAAGGAAATATGGCCAGTACTTCAGGCAGGAAGCGACAACTGTTGCAGAAGGCAGACACAAATTTTTTGACAAATGGATTATGGATTCAGGAGCGACGTGGCACATGACATCTCGGAGAAAATGGTTTGATCATTATGAATCGGTCTCAGGAGGTTCTGTATTCATGGAAAATGATAATGCCTTTGAAATCGCTGGGGTCGGTACTATCAAAATTAAAATATTTGATGACACCGTTCGCACCATACAGGAGGTGCGACATGTGAAGAGAATGATGAAAAATCTTATGTCCTTGGGGAAATTGGATGACATCGGGTGCAAAACTCATATCGAGAACGGGATCGTGAAAATTGTGAAGGTCGCGCTTGTGGTTATGAAGGCAGAAAAAGTTGCTGCAAATATGTATGTACTTTTGGGACGAAAACACAAAGAGGCGGAACTAGCTGTTGCATCAATTGGTTCAGGAGAAGAATTAACAGTGTTATTGTATAGAAAGCTCGGGCATATGTCAGAACGGGGGTTGAAAATTCTCTCAGAACGGAAGATGCTGCCGGGACTTACAAAATTGTCACTACCCTTTTGTGAGCATTGTGTTACCAGTAAACAACACAGATTAAAGTTTGACACTTCTACTGCCAGGAGCAAAAGCATATTGGAACTGATTCATTCGGATGTTTGGCAAGCACTAATTATATCCCTAAGACGAGTGAGATATTTTGTCTCGTTCATTGATGAATTCTCTAGGAGATGTTGGTGTATCCAATCAAGAAGAAATCAAATGTTTTCCTGATCTTCAAAGATTTCAAAGCGCGGGGTGAACTTGATTCAGAAAAAAAAATCAAGTGTCTGAGGATTGAAAATGGAGGAGAATATACCAGTGAAATTTGATGCATATTGTCAACATGAGGGCATCAAAAGACATTTTATGATGGCTTACACCCCTCAACAGAATAGAGTGGCGGAGCGGATGAATAGGACCTTGTTGGACAGAACAAGAGCTATGTTGAGGACTGCAGGTCTAGAAGAGTCATTTTGGGCAGAAGCAGTCAAAATCACTTGTTATATTATCAATCGTTCTCCTTCAGTAGCGATTGATCTGAAGACTCCGATGGAGATGTGGATCGGGAAGCCGACAGATTATTCACATTTGCATGCATTTGGAAGTCCGGTGTACGTTCTGTACAATGAGCAAGAAATATCAAAGTTGGATTCGAAATCCAGAAAACGTATCTTCTTGGATTATGCTGATGGAGTAAAGGGGATTCGTTTGTGGGATCCTACTCTGCACAAGCTTGTCATCAGCAGAGATGTTATCTTTGAGGAAGATAAAGTAAAGGGAGACAAAGGCATATCGAATTCAGAAACTACTATTTTTCAGGTGAAAAGTAAGACGGGCGAAGGTCAAATTTCTTGGGAAGCAGTACCAGAGCACGAAGAACAAGAACATGTTGAGTCTGAAGTTTCCAATGTGAGGCAGTCAACTCGAGACAGAAGACCACCAGGTTGGCTTTCAGATTATGTCACTGAAAGCAATATTGCATATTTTCTATTATCAGAGGATGGGGAGCCATCGAGTTTCCACGAGTCTACTCAAAGCTCGGATGTATCCTTGTGGATGATAGCAATGCAAGAAGAGTGAGATGCATTAGACTTTAGTAAAACTTGGGATCTTGTTACACTACCACGAGGGAGGAAAGCCATTGGAAACAGATGGGTCTATAAGATCATGCGTGATGGCAATAACCAAGTGGAGCGGTATCGTACTAGATTGGTGGTAAACGAGTATGCTCAGAAAGAAGACATTGACTACAATGAGATATTTTATCTTGTGGTTCGGCTTACAACAGTCAGAGTAGTATTGGAATTGTATGCGATGTTTGATCGACATCTAGAACCAGCTAGATGTAAAAACGGAATTTCTTAATGGAGATCTTGAAGAAGAAATCTATATGCTCCAGCTAGAAGATTTTGCGGAAAAAGACAGAGATAATTTTGTTTACAGGTTGAACAAATCTCTGTACGGTCTCAACAGGAGCCGAGGTGTTGGTACAAGAGATTTGATTCCTATATCATAAGCCTTGGATACAACAGACTGAATGCAGACCCTTGTACGTATTTCAAGAGGTCTAGTGATGATTATATTATTTTGTTGTTGTATGTGGACGACATGTTAGCAGCAGGCCCCAACAAAGATCAGGTCCAAGGATTGAAAGAACAGTTGGCTAGAGAATTTGATATGAAAGACTTGGGACCAGCAAACAAGATTCTAGGGATGCAAGTTCATCGATACAGAAGTAACATAAAGATTTTATTTTCCCAGAAAAATTATTTGAAGAAAATCTTGAAATGCTTCAGCATGCAAGATAGCAAGCCAATATCGACCCCTCTTCCTGTTAACTTCAAGTTATCCTCCGAGATGTGTCCAAGCAGTGAAGGAGAGATGATGGAGGTGTCTCGAGTACCATATGCATCAGCAGTAGGAAGTTTGATGTTCGCCATGATCTGTACAAGACCGGACATTGCTCAAGCAGTAGGAGCAGTTAGTCAGTATATGGTGAATCCTGGACGAGAGCATTGGAGCACTGTTAGGAGGATCCTTAGATACATTAAGGGTACCTCGAATGCTGCATTATGTTATGGTGGATCGAATTTTACACTCAGGGTCTATGTCGATTCAGATTACGCATGTGATCCTGATAAGAGGAAATCTGCTACTAGTTATGTGTTTACAATTGTAGGAGGAGCTGTAAGCTGGCGTTATCTACAATAGAGGCAGAATACATGGCAGCTACTAAGCTTGCAAGGAGGCAATATGGATTAAAAGATTATTGGAGAAGATCGGACACAAACAAGAAAATGTTCTTTTGTTTTGTGACACTCAGTGTGCCTTGCACATCGCAAAGAATCCAGCCTTTCATTCCAGGACAAAACACATTGGAGTCCAATTTCACTTTGTACGAGAAGTATTAGAAGAACCAGCATGGACATGCAGAAAATCCATACGAAGGATAAAATAGCTGATTTTATGACCAATCCAGTGAACACTGATAAGTTTGAGTGGTGTATATCCTCAAGTGGCCTAGTAGAAACGTAAGCAGAAGGGAATGACGAGATTGAAAGGATGTGTAGAGATATGTTTGATTCTTAATCAAATCTCCAAGTGGGAGAAATGTCGGTAGAAAAAAAGTCAACAAAGGTGGCAGCATTCAATGGGCAGCTGAATTTGTAAACGATAAAAACGTGTGGGTTGGCATTCAAACATTCATTCTGAAATATCCCTTCTTCGAGTTTTCTCTCATCTTATAAGCATTTGAGTGCTTAGTTTTATAATATTTTTGAGGTGTTGTGTTCCCCTGTATTAAGAGAGTGTGTGTTCTCTTTGGAAACACAGTGAGTGAGTTGTACACCACAAAATATTATAGTGGAATTCTTTCCATCTTGCCCGTGGTTTTTACCCTAATAATTTTAGGGGTTTTCCACGTAAATTTCGGTGTCTAGTTTACTCTTTATTTTCGGGTTTATTATCTCAAATTACTGCAAGTGAGACCAACAGTATATATGATGTTTGTGGGGGCTTTTTAACCACATATTTTTAAGACTTAAGAACTTGCTACCATTATTTTTCAGTGCGTACTGCATAAATTCTCGGATTAACGCAATAGCTTACAAATCACACTAGTAAAATAAACCACAACAAACAACAACTTCGCTAGAGAAGGTGTTAGTATGAAGATCAATCTCTCGATTTTTTATCAAATATTCATGTATTCTATCAAGTGGAACATTATGTGAATATGCTTTTGACCCATATTTATTTGCCTATATTTTTGTCAACTCACTATTACGTGGAACGTGGTTAACATCATCACTACATGTGAAAAGCGAGCATCGTGTCCTACAACCAAACAATCATACACTCACCTTTGGAATCTAACTTTATTTATTAGTATCAAATCATCAACTTCACTAAAAAAAAAAACATGAGAGAATCTCTCACTTTGCAAATATTATTTTCACATTTAAAAATTCACTCTACTTAATATACTATTAAAATTAAATTTGGATCAGATCGTTTATAATTATAACCTTCAAATTAATAATTATAAGTAAATTTTATTCGATTGGTGTGATACATATATTGTAGATGACTTAAAAAATTTTGATACACATTATTAATGTTAAAAATATGCGTTCTTTCGTGATCTCGTTATTTAAAAACTCAACAATTAAGAGTGTTTTACTTTAGACAATTATGAAATTGGTCGCACTCTGAGAATCTCGTATCAGAATGAAGAGTTTAACAACATTTGATATATAATATTCATATCATCAAAATGTATCTTCTTTTCGAGAGCTCGTCGCTTTAAAATTTCAAAATTAATTGTGCTTCATTTGGAGCAACCTCTGGGGAGTTTCTCAGTGAGCGAGTAAGTGAAGATATAAACACGCTAAAAAAACATTGTGTTAATACAGTGGATTGAGATTTACAATAAATTAATATAATTCAATTAATTATGTTTCATATGTAATATATGTGATTGATTGATTTCAAATATAATCAACATTGGTGTAATTCGAAAAACACACTTTAAATCCCATCACTAAAAATCAAATCAACATTGTTGTAATTCGAAAAACATACTTTAAATCCCATCACTAAAAATCAAATCCTACTGAGCAAATAATAATAAGGGCAACTTACGTATCAGTACAAGAATCTTTCAAACTTTAAATTTAGTACCTAGCTTCCCATAATACCCTTCATCTTTTAATTTTTAAATAATTGATTTTTCTTTTTATAAATAAAGACCCATCATGCTTCCGTAAAATAAAATAAAATCTTATACCTCTTTGACCGGAGTACTACCGGGTTATATCCACCGTATTTTACGAACTGCTCCTCACAGTACAACCACACGATCGCAACCGATGGTTACAGACGTAGATTCCTTCAGCAGCACTTGGCACAACTCTAATTCGTTTCCTACCTTAGAGTGTACGGTATAAAATAAAATTTTGAAAATAATACATGAGAGGGGCTTAGAGCAAAGATTTCTTTTATTCAAACACAAACATTTATTTATTACATAGTAACCTCCTGTAGAGGAGGAGAAACTTGTTTAGCTACTTATCGTAGCTGAACTCTTAATCCACATAAAACTTGAAAAGAAAATATTACAACCTTGTATGAAAGAAATGGAGAAAATATTTGATGCTCTTCACTTCCTTCTTCCTGCCTTATTTATAGAAGGCTCCTTCGGATTTGAACTTCGGATTTCAAATCTTCATAAGCCTTTACAGCTTGCATTGGGGACCATCTGGTGGTTGAGGGGTCCCTGTCTAGATTATTAATCTTGACATCAACTTCTCATCCTCTTTTATTTCTTTCAGATACCATTGACGATGAGTTTCCAATATATCGGCAGTAATTTCATCCTTTTTATATTCTTGGAAATGATTTACTAACCATTTAAGGGCTTCTGCCTCTTTTCTCTTGTATGTTAATCTTCTTTTCAAAACTTTCAAATATACCCTGTACATTTTTAAGTTTTGATTCTGGTGTGTTAACTGGTTTCCATTCTATCTTTATTTATAGATGAATTTTCGGGACCAGTTATTTTACTTTTTATTCATTGGATTCCTTTTGTGGTATCCAATGTGTCATCCACCATCTATTATTGGTGGTTCCTTTGTCCTTTACCACTAATTAGTGGTTGTCTTGTTTCTACCACTCACATAGTAGTGGTCCTGCTTTTGTAATGGAGGGTCACATGTCCCCTTTAATTTTGTCGAGGAATCTTCGGTTTTTTGTATCCTCGAGGAAAATGTGCATGTGGTCCTTCCCCACTTGTGCTTGTGTCGGTAAATTTTTTCCGATCAGATCTCGGCTTGAATCCTTTACCGAATTATGGCTCCTTCTGGTTCTGGCATTCCAGGCAGATGTTTTCTGACCATCTTCCTATGTGTGCCATGTTACAGAATTTTCGGCGAGTCTCTTTGCTAGCCGGCAGCTTGCTGTTCCACATAAGATTTCTCTTTTTCTCAAATAAATCTTCTGCAAAACTTGTAGTTTTTCCTGTCATGGTATTTAACAGGAATGATCCGTTCACTGAATGATTGTAGAATTTGAACGGAAACTTGACTTTATCCATCTCAGTGAGACAGACCCAAATACCCCAAGCTCTTCTGGTAGAAATGTCATCTTCAGTAATTGAAGACATAGGGGTGTTTCTTCTGTCGGAGGGTCCTTGATAAATTTCTGGACATTCGAATCTGGCCTCCTTAGCTTGATGAAATGGAAGGCTTCGTGAGAACCTTTTCCTGCTGGTTCTGGTGCTGCACTAAAGAAGTATAGCTCCAGAACATCTCCTCTGGACAAATAATCATTGTTTGCCCAAGTCTCGTGAACAGCTTCCTGGATCCATTTTGGTAGACCTGAAATTTCTGGAAAGCTGGGTGATGTAGTATAAACTGAGGCAAGAGCCCCAAATTCATACCATGCTTTAACTTCCTTTGGATATGAATTTTGTTTCATCCATACCCTTGGATATTTTCCTGAAACATCAACCCTGTTTGTAGCTGGGTTAATGCCAATTCGTGTTTTTAATTTCTCCCAATTCTGCTGATAAACCTGAAATGGAGAAATTACACTTTCATTAGTATCAACCTTAGTTTTGCCTTTGTCAATACGAGGCCTAAGGTTAATCTCTCCCTCTTCAATCCCCGAGGTGAAGGGTTGACTTGAAGACTCAAGATAAGGATCAGGAGTCTCAATTTTTGTTTTGGCCGACTCATCTGATGATGATCCCGACTTAACACTTGTGCAAGGGGTATTTGAATCCCCCGCTACAGGTATAGAGTCTTGTACTCGAAAACTCTCCATTTGGGAAACCAATGGCTTCTCAATGCCCTGGAGGATAGGCCGTTGTGTTACAGACCATAACTGAGTATATGCCTGTAAGCATCCTGTAATGCGATCAGAGACAACTCTCTTATCTGTTTGTTGTAGTCTTCCCGCAATTTCTGCGTTTAAGACCAGCCTGTTGAATTCGTTTTGAAGCATTTCAAGGTGTTCCCTCAAATGCCTCTGCATCTTGATAATAGCATCTATGTCAATGCTGTCCATCTCTTGTTAAAAATCTGCAAGAATATTTTCATGAGATTTTATTATCATAATATCAAAAATATAATTTTGACATAAAGCTTGCCATCGTAGTAATCTAGCCTTCTCGGGTTTAGACTCAATTTTATTCCTTAAAAAGGCTTTAACTTGTGTGTTATCAACTTTCAAAGTGAATTTCTTTGCAAGTAGAAATAATGGCCATTTTTCAAAGGCCCTTTTTACTGCATAAAATTCCTTTTCGTTGATATGCTATCTTATGGCTTCGGCTTCTGAGAATAACCCACTACAATATCTGCATGGTTGTTCTCTATCTGGGGTGAGCTTAGTAAGAACTGCTGCCCACCAATGATCACTGGCATCAGTATATAATACCAGATTATCTTCATCTTGAGGAATTGCCATTTTCGGAAGATTCTTGCAAACCTCCTTTAAATGGATAAGTCCTTTTGTGTGTTCGTCTGTCCATATAAATCTAGCATCTTTCTTCAACAACGGACTGAACACCTTCTTGTGTTTTGCTAGGTTTTTGATAAACATTCCAGCAAAATTAACAACTCCTAAGAAACTTTGAAGTTGTTTCTTGTCTATAAGTTTTTCTGGAAAATTCTGCACCTTTTCCACTATGTGTTCTTGCAGAATTATTCCTGACTCATCGATTTCAATTCCGAGGAATTCAATCTTCCTTGTAGCAATGACTGCTTTCTTTTCTGATAAAACCAGTCCTTCTTTTTTGCAAACATCAGAGAAAATCTCCAAATGTTTAACGTGTTCATTCATATCTTTAGATGCTATTAAAACATCATCAATATAAACAAACATAAACTTAAAATAATCTTTAAAAAGATTATCCATCTTTCTTTGAAATATCTGTGGTGAATTAGCCAATCCCATTGGTAATACCTCCCAGATATAATGTCCTTGAGGTGTGGAGAAAGCTGTGAATTTCTTGCTTTCTTCCTGCATGCGAATCTGATAGAATCCGGACTTGCAGTCAAATTTAGAGAATATCTTGGCGTTGCGTATGCAACTAATCAAGTGTTCTCTACTAGGTATAAAATACCCGTCAAACTCCAGAATTTTATTAATTTCTTGATAATTAATAACTAATCTGGGTTTACCTCGTTTAATCTCACCATGATTTCTTACCAGAAAACCTGGACTGCTATATGGTGATATACATGCTTTGATAAAACCAAGGTTCAAATGTTCCTTGATTATTATCTGTATATCCCTTTGATCAATGATGTTCATTGGGATGGGTTTGCAACGGACAAATTCATACTCTTTGCCTTCCTTGATCTTAAGGCAAGCTCTGAGTTGATTTCTGTCCCACCATGCCAAGGGATCTTCATTGTAATTTTCTCTGATCATCTTCTTGACATCTTCCAATGATACCTTAGATTCGAACTCTACTTCATTTGTTTGTAGAGTTATCTTAAGGCATTCTATATCTTCTGGTTGGAGTTTTTTATCAGCTCTCAACTGGAGCATTGTTTCTCCAAACCGTCTAGAATCCTTCATTTTTGGGTTCAGAAGTTTTCCTGAATCACCACGCTTGCTGTGAAACTGGATCGGCAATTTTCTGTAAAATGCTTCTCGAAGTCTCTGGACTATGATTTTGTGATCACATGGTGTTGTGAATACTAATCTTCTAGTCTCATTTTCTTGTGTATAGGATTTGAACATTTGTAGGAAATTATTTCCTAGCAATATGTCAGCTCCTGTATCATGAAAATAAATTGGTGGTGTTTTTACCTTGTACCAAGGTGTTTGTCCCGCACCGCCAATCATAATTTCAGTCATCTTAATCCCTTTACATAGGATTAAGATTCTCATGGAAAAGTCTCTTCCAGCAATCTTGGGTAACTCTTCTTCCAAATTACTTGGAAAAACTCCTCGTTTGCTGTACATATTCCAGCACCTGAATCAATATAAGCAGCAAAATATTCTGCCTTATATTGTTCATACAACATTCCTACTGGGATGTATATGGAGAATGGACTTGTGGTCATTGGATTTTTCACATCTTATCCTCTGCCATAAACTCCATTCCATACTCTAGACGTTTCCAAGGTTTGTGTTCCTCAAGAAACTCTAGTCCAAGAATCAGTCGATCTGATTCTTTCCCTGGAATCCCTTGGATATGGACTTCCAATTCTCCGATATTAATCAGTCCTTAGTAAGTTCCTATCGTAGGTTGTTCCAAATAGTATATGGTATTACAAGGAAATTGATTCCTTTGTTTTGTAATATTAAATACTATTTCTATTTCCTTCCAACCTTCTGGGCATCTAAGTTTTCCTATTGTAGAAAAACTTTTTGGCTCCTGTTGGGTTTCTATGACAGGTGTTTTTCCCCACCTGTAACTTGTAATTCTATCTCCTTGAAAAGATAGTCTTCTCGATTCCAATCTAAGACTTTGATTCCTTTGTAGAATCGGTTTGTCTTGGATCTGGATATCTGTTTCCTGTATTAAAGGAAACTCGACTCTTTCTGGATAAATCGCCTGAGCAACTTTTCCAAATATCTCAGGGATTTCAATAAACTCATTTCTAATAAACAGTTCAGAATGATGTGTATTAGATAGAGCATATGAAATTTGATAGGTAATAGAATATGGCCTATTACCTTCTTTCATCAGCTTTTTTTCCTTGAAGTTTTGATGCAATGTCAAGGCTCGGCTGAAATCTCGATCTGCCAGGTTGTAGGCTATCCTTGGATAGATTACTCCTACAATCTTTCCTGCACAGAGATTTCCTGAGATTGTTCCCAGTACTGAATCTTGTAGATTCCCCATTCTTTTATCGCATATAGCAATATCAATTGGTGAATCTATTCCTTCTTTGAAAGTAGCCTTTATCATAATCTGGATTGCTCCGATATGAATCCAGGACATAGTCCTTGCTACTTCTATCTTTAGTTTTTGTAATTCCTCCTTAATTTCTTCGGAAGGAATTAACTGCATCTCCATTCTATTTCCTGTAAGTTCCATTGGGATTGCCATTTCCCTTCTAGAAACTTTATAGATTAGATGATGCTTTCTGTTTCTTAGGCCAAGACTTCCTAAGAACTTTTCTACCTGTCCTGCGGAGAAACCTTGATATCTCTGTAGACTTGGATTTTCTCTCATGATTCTTTGAACCATGTTATGAGATATAGTTGTCTGGCTGAAAAACCCAGACAAATCTTCATGTGTTTCGTGTCGAAACACCTCGTCTTCAGTCAGATTCCGATTCTGTTCCATCAGATTCTTCCTGACTTAAGACTTCCTCTTCTTCATATATGCTTTCATCTGAGGCAATGTCCTCAAATCGGTATACTTGAATGAGATCTTGGTAATAAACTGCATCTTCTATATCCGGAGTCGGGTCGAAGCGTTTAATACCTCTTTTTTCATTTTCTGGACAGTTGGTCGATATATGACCTCTTGCTCCACATGTCCAGCAATTACAATCCTTGAAACTTTCATTGGCTCTAGTATGAGCTCTTCTGAAAGTTTTCTTTGTAGGTGTTCTTCATGTGCTTCGAGATGAACTCGATGCTTGGGATGATATCCTACTTCTCGATGGTCCGCTTCTCTGTCCAGATTTATAAGATCTGGCTCTCTGTCTAAACCATACGGTTCTTGGTTTCCAAGAACTTCTCCCACTTCGTGCATAAGGATGAGTCCTAAAGCTTTTCCTTTTATGCTTCTGTGGTTTATTTCCAATAATTGTTGGAAGATCATTTTCTTTACAACACAAAGGAGTTCTTTTGTTGATATCCCTTAAGCGTTTGTAATTCTTTTGTAATGCTGCCATATGGCACCATTCTGCCAGTTTTCCTTTAAGGAAAGAGGCTCTTCTTGCCAACGTATCTGGATTACCAGGTACGTATTCCCTTATGAGCATTTCTCTCCAAGGGCTCGGCATTTTTGCGAAGAAAAGCTGCATAGCTATATCCTCTTCGACTCCTGAATTCCATCTGTATTTAGTGAATAACATAATGTATTCATCCACTAAACATATGTCATGTAATTCAAGACTATACAGAGCTTGAGTGTATTTCTTCTTCTTCTCTGTATCTTGACTGTTGAAATAGTCTACCCCTATAAAGTGTGCTTTAAATAGGGTAGCCATTTTTCCCGCGATCTCACTAAGAGATTCTCCAACTAGGACTGACTCTTTCATGTCTGATGAAGTAATGTCCCAAGCAATTTTCACTGATCCCATAAGACTCATTTCCAAAAGTTTAATGAATCATTCTTTGTTGAGATCAAGTGTTCCTGCTGCAATTCTCATAGCAGATGTCCAATCGTCTATGAGATCTTCTCTGTTTTTGAAGTCTAATACATCAAAGTTAAGCATAACCCCGTAAGGATGTATAGGATCTAAAACAGTTTTCCCATAGGGTGTTTGGTGCAAAGGAATTTGAGTTCTCCTTGCCCTTGTTCCCGCCGGGTGTGATCCTCCACCAGTATGGAAATCAGTCTGAGATTCTCTCATATTTACATCATGAGATCCCATACTTTCCCTTAGTGGTTCCTGAGAAGATGACCAGGTTATTGCAGATGGTGTTTCACCTACTGCTGTGTTCATCTTTAGATCTACTATTTTGAGATTGGCGAAAGATTCCGCAAGCTCTTGTAGATCCTCCAAACCAATCCTTTCTAAAGTTGTCATCAGATGAATTTCTTTTCTGAGACAGATTTGATTAGATTGATCATCTTTCCTTCTTCAGTTAAAGGTTTTGACACCACTCTGGCCTTTCCTTGTTGATGTAACAAAGGTTCAGTACCAAAGGATGGTGGTAACCAACCTCCTGAATTTCTTCTACTAGAACTTGGTTGTTGTTCTAGTTTCTGAATTCTTGTTTGAATATCCTTTATTAATCCCAGAATTTCTTCTTGAGTTTCAAGGATCTTCTCAACTCGTTGTGGTACAAAATACAGCATATTGTCATAATTTTGGACTGTCTTTTGAATTTCTCTAAGATCTAAAGAGAGCTTAGAGGAGTCTGGAACTATCTCCAGAAACTTATTATTTTGTATCATAAGTTTACCTGAGATTTTACCTGAGGGTGCAGTAGCTTCCCTTCGTAAATCTGCTGTCTATACAGATCCATTGTTCTCTGAAGAATTTCTTCTGAGTAGATTTTGAAGTATGTTTTTACGGTTCTTTAGACCTTGTAAACGCATACCTTTTGTGCTGAGTTCAGTGAAGCATGTACTTCGCTGTAATTCTTGCTCTAATTGAATTATTTCTAGCGAAATAAGTTCAATTTCGAACTGGATGGTAGTTCCTGGCATATTTAACAGATCAATGAAGATCTGGTCTTTTTGGCCTGTAGGAGTCTACCTTTTGTGTATGCAAAGTTTTGCAAACACTGCTTCCTTTTATTAGGGGATGAGTTTCCTCTGTTCTCCCGTTTCTGATCTCTAACAATAGTTAGATAAACTTGTGTATATTCCAAAATATTGGAATAGTTCTTGTAAATTATTGTTTTCGAACTAAAGTTCGGATTCATAATTTTCGAAATTCTCCTTCTCGTACATTTAGTTGCTAGTAATAATAAATTTTGTGTTTGAAATAAATCAACCTTCAGCTCTGATTCCATTTTCGGGAGCGCGAGGATCAATTAAAATCAAAATAGAAGACAAGGGTATTTTTGGCATTTTTAGAAAAATTTTCTCTCTCCAGGTACTAAAATCAAATTTCATATGTTTTGGGTACTGATACCCAATTAACCCTAATAATAACTATAATAATAATAATGACCAATGGTAATAGTTTAAATTCTCATTAACACTTTCTCGAGTAAACACGACGAACAAGATTTTTTCTGTGTGATTTACATGACTATAGTGGTTTTGCAGGATGATGTGTTACCTGATGGTTTACACCAGCATACATCAAAAATAGCAGTTGTTGGTTCTATCGTCATAAACAGTAAAGAGTGGGTCTCATGTGAGACCGTCTCACGGATCTTAACCTGTGAGACGAGTCAACCCTACCCATATTCACAATAAAAAATAATACTTTTAGCATAAAAAGTAATACTTTTCATGGATGACCCAAATAATATATATGTCTCACAAATACGACCCGTGAGACCATCTCACACAAGTTTTTGCCAAAGTAAAAATAAAAAACAACTTCTAAAATCGAAATCGAAACTTAAGATCCTCATCCCGTGATTTATGGTTATCAAAAACCAAACTAAACATATTATTAGTATCGTTATCATAAAATGTATTTTAAACCTTTGTCCAGTAGGGTAATTCTGTAAATTCACGTCGGTCACATAGTGATTCGTTGGGCCATAAAATGCAAGTGATCGGGAGCTCTTTTAGTAATTGAAGATGAAGAACAAATTTTGTTCGTGCATCACAAGCGGCCGTAAAAATGGCAAGAAAAAGCCTCAGCAAAGAAAGCCCGCTAGGGGTAACGGCGGAGGAGTGGCTGCCCAGCCTTATGCCGGAGTTCACAACGGCGGTGGGGCTGCGGCTAACACCTCCAGCGATGCAGGTTCTGCAGCGGCTGCCGTGGTGGTAGCCACAGGTTATAACGCATCCGACATGGGTGGCAACGGAAGCTCTCACGGCGGTGATGGTGGAGGTGGTTGATGATCGGATGCTGTTGAATTTATATCAATAGTTTGTTGCATGATTGTTTGATCTGCTTTAATACTCTAATTTGGGATTATTATATCTGTGTTGAAGTTGGTATTCGATCGATCTCGATTGAGTAAACAAACTAAAAATGGAGTCGACTTCAGCTTAATTATTGTAGTAATTAAGATTCAGGGCATGTGATATATATATATATACACACACACACAGGATTTTCTTTTTTCTGTACATATTTTTGCTCCAGATTTCTAAAAATAAATATTTATATACAAATTGTAACACAATGAATGTAAAAATTACAAATGCTCAAAATTTGAGCACGAAATTAATCGAAAGTCTTGTAACATAAAATAAACTGAGATATGGTTTGTGGATTTTGAAATTTGTGGCCAAAGATATCTCAAGATAAAATTTGGATGTGGTACCTTAAGTTTACTCGATTGTGGATCTGTTGTTGTGCACATCACCACTGTTAGATCAAGTATATATCATGTGAGGTTCACATGATCCAACGACTCTACAATGCAAAACACTATATTGTGAATTGTAGGGGATCCTTGTTCTTTTTACTTTACTCTAAAAATAAATATCTTATCTTGCACAATACAATTTTACGGTTAAAATTTCAACAATAATGAAAAGAACTCGCCTAAATTCAAAAAAATTGAAAACTCAGGGTCATCTAAATATGGGAAAACTATATTTTTTGTTTTATATATTTATCTTTTTGATATTTTGGTTCTCTATATTTTCAAATTTCATTTTTATTCCTTTTTTTGTGTGCAATTTTAGTCTTTTTACCAACCTAAATGTGCTGCTCATGTGTTACCTAGAAGGTGATGATATGTAAAGTGTCACGACATGATTTATGATGAAAAAAGGCTAAAAGTGCATAAAATTGAAGGATAAATGACCAACACTGAAATTTGATAACATGGATGACTAAAATCACAAATAGATAAATATATATAACCAAAAATACAATTTCCTTTTAAATATATTACATTCCCTCTGTACCTTGTTTAAGAAAATGTCATTTTTTTGGCTCTATAAGGGTAGCTTGGATGGTAGTGTATTATGAGCTTCTGCCAGGAGGTTAAGTGCTCTATCTCTCATGTCCTGTCATCCTCGCTTTTAGTCTGTCAAACATGACTTATTTGGTGTGATTTACTTGGTCGACATAGTTTACAGATTATTGCGTTGACGTTTTAAGTTTACTCGTAAAGTATTAAAGATATCGGCTACGAGTTTCTAAATTAAAAAAAAATGAAAATGACATTTTTTTTTTACGAAAAACATATGATATAAAGTACAAACTTATGCACAATGTTATTTTAATGAATGAAAATCATTTAAAAAAAAATCAAATTTATGTATGGTAATTGATCGAATTTTTTTTTATTTTTTTATGTAGATATAATGTAAGATGATCTCAAAAATTTATATTGTGTAAGGAAAATATGTTGGTCCACTCTTCTGAGATCAATGCATGACTTAATGTGAGTCAAGAAGCGTGGCAGCTGGAACCGGTGTATGAACCAAAACAGAAAGCCGTTGATAACTGCCAAGAAGACCGGGAAAAGAGGAGATACAAGTCAGCTGATTGTGGTGACTAGCAGAAGCCCTTATCAGGAGCAAAACAGAATAAAAGAAAGGGTAGAGTTCAAAGGGACTTGAAGCTTTGTGTTCTGTTTAGTTGAGTTTCTTTTTCTTTGAATCCTTGTAATCAAATCGAAGCTGAATAAAATTGCTCTTTCTTCTCCCATGGATGTAGATCAACTTGATCGAACCACGTAATTCCCGTGTTCTTCTTAATTTGCTCTTAGATTCATAGTCTTGATTTGTGTTTGCAAGAAATGTTAGAGATTTTCTCATAAATCATGTTTTTGCACGTATATATGAACATGATATAATATGCGAAGCTAAATCGGAAATTACCTCCGGTCATTGAAAATTTGTTGAAGCTTTCTGTTTCCCTCTCGGTTGAAGCCTTCTAAACACTCCAATCTCTCTATAGATGGTGTATTATTCTGTATGAGATTGTATATCTAGGGACCTCAATGCTTTCGGTATTTATAGGCAAACTCATACCATCAACGAGTTTATTATGGGAGCCTTATTGTCAAAGGAAGAGTCGTGTACGCATCTAAATTTTCTTGGCCGTCGCCAATTTCAATTTGTACACGCTACTTCTTTTAATATGTGTCACATTTTTCTTACATTCTCCCACTTGACACATATATCTCATTTACCATAGGAGAAAACAAAATACATGAATCATGGCGATAGGTACTCTAGAAGCGAGTATTATCTTCCATGTATTACAATGCATTATGTCTCTCAAATCTGTATAACTTAATGAATAAACCCAATGTTTATTCGAGGTCCAACTTTATTGATATTTTTCTCAAGATAACTGAATATGTACATAACTGAATATGAGAAATATCATAACTGAATGCGTTTCATTATCAAAACCAAATGTATATAACATAAATTTATTATGGAATCAAATCCATCCGTAATTACCATATAATCCTTTAACATCTGAAATTTGCATGCCTTTAGGTTAAAAGATCATCAATTCAGTGCTAACGTGTTCAATGACCACTTTATTAACACGTTCTCCAACGGTTTAAAATACATTATGTCGATATACTTAATTCGACCACCGTTTTAGTCACAAAGACCATAACTGAATTGCAGTAATATAATCTTAATGTCTTAGACATAGAATCCATAATTCTAAGCTCATAATGAAACTCCTTAAAATACACCACACAATAGTGCTTTAATGACGAATTTTGACTAAATAGTGGAAATAGCAAATCACCTTCCAAATTGTCAATTTGTCTCGCATAAGCATGTAAAACTTTAATACCATAAAGGTATCCCAAAACATTTTGCAGCTTTTTAGTGGTCAAATACTTATATTACTCTGATAATAATTAAGCTCACACTAACCTTCTGGTATTCATAATGGCCCACAATATTCTCAACAAAACTTAATGAAGAGATAACATTGTAAAATCTGAAATACCACTAATGTGAGACATGTTTCAATCCATATCATTTTCTTAATGTTGAAATATTAAATATTCATTATCACTAGAGAAGAATTCTTTATGTTGTTCGATATTGCCTAATGAGACTTTATTTGTTTCAAAGACTCATTTAAAAAATAAATAGCAATTGAACCAACGTTCTATGAAATTTATACGATTGGTTTCACAATACACCTATTAATTGGAGGATGTTGTGAATAGCAATCAATACATATAACTTGTGTGGATGAATGAGCATCATAATGATCAATATTCTGAATTTGATCGCTCCCACTAATCAAGTCATTCTTAAGAAATTAATATCAGAGTAATAGCAATATGCTGTAAATTTAATGAATACATGCTAATGTTATTAAATGAAGCAATAAACCATATGTCATGTTTTACCCATGTAAATCATGATCTACATATGAATCACTGACATAAAATTGTCTGTGGACTGAATTTTTAATTCAATTAGATTCATACAACTTAATGATATAACTATTGAATTATATTCAATTCTTAATCCATGTGGATAAATTAAGAAAATAATTCAATATTGTATCCTAATTAATTATATTTAACATAACGAAATTCTTGTGGGATAAATTTCAATGTTCAAATATAATTAATTACAATTTATATCCCTTATAACCAAATGTGATCCTCATAATTTATGTATAATTTTAATTTAATCAAAGATGTTGTGGCTACTCATCAATTAATTAAAATCATACGAATCACTAGGATATTAAATTCTTTATGCATAAAATATTAATTCTTCATAATTATTCATCTCAAAGTATTGTCAGAATGATGAATAAGTTTATGTAATTTATGTCTGTTATAACTAAATGTGATTAAAAATTAATGTATTATTTTAATTCAATTAAAGATTCTATAGATATTCTTTAATAAATTAAAATTATACGAATCACTAAGACATTAAATCACAAATTTTTTAAATATTTATGCTCTTAATAAATGCCTTTCATGTGATCCTCAGCCCACTTAATGTATAATTTTGCATAATTAAGGGTGATGTGGCCAAACCTTAATTACTAAAAATTAGACGGTTCACTAGACATAAATTTTGATTTTATAAATATCCTTTATGTGATCCTTAACCGACTTAATGTATAATTTCTCATAATTAAGGGTGTTGTGGCTAAACCTTAATTATTTAAAATTATACGGATCACTAGATAAATGTCCTTTATGTGATCCTTAACCGACTTAATGTATAATTTCTCATAATTAAGTGTGTTGTGACTAAACTTTAATTATTTAAAATTATACGGATCACTAGACAATTTTATTTTATTATGCTTAATAAATGCCCTTAATGTGATCCAAATCTGACTTAATGTATAATTTTTCATAATTAAGGGTGATGTGGCTAAACCTTAATTATTTAAAATTATACGGTTCACTGGACAAAATTTTGGCTTTACTTAATGCTTTATATAATAATTATTTCGCAATCAACACTTTCCAAGAGTGCTCCCAAGAAAGATAGGTAGTGCTAAGACCCTTTAAATACCCAACTCCTAGATAGAACAATGTTCATCAGGGAGACCAGTGGCTAGTCAAGGCAGTTTAAACCGGTCTATGAAGAACTCCCTCAGATCATATTTTCTTACGTCACCTTATAATTATTATTCAACTTAATTATCCACATTTATGTGAATCTTTATAAGCCAAAAATTTTCATTAAATAACTTTATATTCACATTTTTATTTAATATGAACAAATATGTTCCCCCATCAGTTTTTCTCTTCAATCAGAGTAGTGATAAAGTGAGGATAAAAATGTGGGCTCCTCATCAGTTTTTCTCTTTTATCAGAGTAGTGATAAAGTGAAGATCATATTTACATAAAAATGTAGGCTCCTCACCAGTTTTTCTCTTTTATCAGAATAGTAATAAAGTGAGGATTATTTGTTCATTTGTGAATATCTGAAATATTTTATTATATTATATTCACATCTTACTTGATATGTTCATCTCAATATAATTTAATATGAACATAATGTGAATATTGATTTTCAAAATATTTTTCAATACAATTTGCATTTTAAAATTCTAGAATAAATGCAAACACAATATTAAATTTACATGTACAAATCAAACATTTATCCTTAATATTTGACATTATCTAACATGCAAAAATAATTTCTAAACATGTATTGAAAATTACGTCGAACTTGAAATTATTTTTCATGTGTACAAATGATTTGACCAAATGCTATATGTATACTGAATTTTACATATAACTCAATAACACATTAATTATTATTATTATTAATTTTTAATAATAATAATAATAAACAAATGAATTCATTTCCGAAAGTCTCCATCGAAATGAATTGGGACAAACAGTGTGTCTATATGTATAATATATATAATAATTATTATAAACACATTAATTATTAAGGTTTGAAAATTTGATCAAAAAGGCAAATGATCGACAACTTGAATCAATTATCATATTGTGGGTCCCATTCAATTTAATATAATAAATGTGTTGTCTGAATAATTGTTAAATGACTTCATGCACGTACAATTGCATTCACGATTATTATTGAAGCCAGAATCATCTTCAACATTCGGCATGATAGACATGAATTTTATTGTGGCGATGATAACTAAAACCAGTAGACCAGCAGACCAGAACTAACTTATCAGTAGCTGCTGTTCTAGTTAAACTAAACCAGTAGAAAAGGGATAACAATACAAAACCAGTAGAGAACGTTTTCTAACGTTGCTATCTTAATTGTTACCGTCAAAGAGTTCCTAGTACTAGTATTAATTGCAGCATTAAATACTATACGGAGTCATTTAATGCATATTACCCAATTAAGTATAAAACAAGACTGATTGTTTTATAGCTTTTCTGCAGGAACTTGTTTCGGTAATAAAGCTGATTGTATCAGTTATCTGAAGACTTCTCTGATTGTGAACGTTGAACTCAGTCGATTATATATACTTGGATTAAATCCTTGTTCGACACGACACTTCGCATAATATCATTTTCAAGTAACAAAGCTACTTTCTTATCAGACGATTATCAGAATTCCTTGAGCATTTTAAAAGTTCAACACAAAGAAAAGTAGCACACGCTTCATAACTTATATCTGATCTTTTGTAGATCATCTTTTGCTACTAATTCTTACATTCTTCACGATCTTTACTGCACTTAGACTTTATCAGAAGAGTCTGTAATCTGAAAAGAGTCTTTTCAGAACTTTGTGTTTCGCATTTTTGTGAGTTGAGAAACTAAGAGTTTCAGTAGGCTAAGGTGTAAGTCCTTCTGAAGTGGGTGTGTACAAGTGTTGTACTGTAATATCCAAAGTCTTTTAGTTATACCTTCTGGAAACAGAAGAAGGGGAGACGTAGAAGAGTTTATCTTCGAACTTCCATAAGCAACTGCTGTCTACTTCTTTATTGTTTTTCCAACTACTTCATCAGATTGTTTCCGCACGTGTTACTGTAATCAGGTGAAAGTATTCGCACAAGATCAACTACTATCCTTAACAGGATTTTAGTACCTCATCATAACGATAAACGAGTAGAGTTTATTCACCCCCCCTCTAAACTCAACTTCGATCCTCCACAATTGGTATCATAGCAGGTTATTCTTGTTTGTGAAAAACTACAACAAATGGCACACTTCAGCAAGATCCCTATGTTCTCTAAGGAAGATTTTGACGACTGGAAGATAAGAATGCAAGCTCATCTTGCAGCACAAGATGATGACATGTGGTATGTCATCACAGATGGTCCACTGAAAATCTTAAAGCCTAACACAGCTGTTGCTGTTACTGACGGTGCACTACAGATGGTCGAAAAATCAAGAAGTGAATGGACCAGTGAAGATAAGAAAAAGGCCAATCTTGATAATGTGGCGAAGGATATATTGTATAAAACTCTCGACAAGAACACCTTCAGCAAGATTAAAATGTGTTCTACTGCATAGAATATTTGGGAAAAACTCATCCAGATATGTGAAGGAAATGAGCAAACGAAAGAAAATAAACTGTCTGTAGCAATGCAGAAGTTTGAAAATCTGAAAATGAGAGCAGGTGAAACTCTAAATGAGTTTGATGAAAGATTCAGTAGCTTGGTCAATGAGCTAGCTGCTCTGGGTAAAGAGCATAGCAACAGAGAAATAGCCCTCAAGGTGATGAGAGCCTTACCCAGAGAATGGGATGTTAAAACAATGGCTATGAGAGTATCCAAAGACTTGAACAAGTTGGAACTGCACGACTTATTTGCAGATGTGAAGGCCTACGTGTTCGAATTGGAAGTGAGAAGTGGAGAAGAGCCTTCAAGCCTACCCACCAAGGCTCTTGCTGCTACTGCTACTGTTTTTACTGCTACTGCCTCTACCTATTCTACTGATGCTGCAGTTGTACCTCAGGCATTACTTGCCGTGATCATTGACAATACAATGGAGAAGACTGCTGAACAAATCAGTAGTGATGCTATGTCCTTATTTGTAAAGAAATTCTCCAGGTTCATGAAGAAGAACTATCGAACCTATCAGGGTCCCAATCGCAATTTCAAGAAAGATTCACCATCTGGTGATATGGGATGCTTCAACTGTGGAAAGATAGGTCACTTCATTGCTGATTGTCCTAAACAAAAGAAGGATGACCAAAAGAGAAAGGATCACAAGAGGAATGACAAAAAGTCCAGAAGAGATCGAAAAGCGATGATTGCCGAAGAAAGCAAATCTACGTGGGCGGACTCTAGTTCTGAGTCATCTGACTCAGAAAGTCATTCCAGTGACAGTGATGCAGAAGAAGTCAAATGTCTAATGGCAGACAATGACTCAACCTCGACATCTGAAGAGGTATTTGATTTTGACTCTAATGAATTGACACGAAATGACTTGATTGATGCACTGCATGAAATGGTAAAAGAGTATTCCAGACTTTCTCAATCGTTTGAAGAAGTTAAGATTGAAAATCAGAACTTAAAGAATCAGAACAGTAAGTTAACTTGCTTGCAAGTAGACAGCTGCAATGATTTACAAGTTAAGATGAGTAAATTAATAACTGAGAATGAAAGAGCCAAAGCAGATTACCAGAAGGTGCTTTCTGAAAACCAGAAGTTGTCGCTACTGGTAAATGCTTGGAACAAGTCTTCTGTTTCATTGGAAAAGATGCAAGAATTACAAAAACAGTCAGGAGATAAGAGTGGTCTCGGTTTTTGTAATAATGAAGGCACTTCTGAAACGAATACTAAGCCAACACTGGATATGTGCAAAGGGAAATACATTCACTTTGTGAAATCCAGTGCGGTACAGGAACCAGAAGTACCTACTGCTTCAGTTGAAAGGAATGTAAATCTGACGAACAGAAGAATGCACTATGGTCTGGGTTACGTTAAACCTAAGGAAAAAGGTGACCAGAGTTCTAGATTCAGAAAAGAATTCAACTCTGGAAGACAACATCCTATGAAGGTTAAAAACTACCAGTACTACAACTCGAAACCTGTTCAGAAGAGATACAGACTGGAAAACAGAAACAGATGGGAAGAACAACATTTTGGTATGCATACTGTTAGAAATAACAGACATTCTGTTGCACACACATCTTTGGATACCCGAAGTACAAAGTCACCAAGAATTGTACAAATGTGGGTTCCCAAAGGACTGATAAGGCTTGGACCCAAATAGATTTGGATACCAGATACTAAAATTTGTGTTTGCAGGAACAGCAGAAGGAAGCAGAAATCAGTAACTCTACATGGTATCTGGACAATGGTTGTTCCAGACACATGACTGGACAAAGAAACCTACTTTCCGAGATAGTGAGCTGTACTGGACCAAAGATAACTTTTGGAGACAACTCAAAAGGTAAGACCATGGGTAAGGGTAAGATTATCCATGGTAATATAACTATCAATGATGTGTTATTAGTTGACAATCTTTGTTACAATCTTATCAGCATTAGCCAACTATGTGATAATGGGTATTCTGTGGCTTTTCAAAAGCATTCATGTATAGTTAGAGATTCTGCTGAAACTACTGTGTTAACAGGAAAAAGAGAAGGCAATACTTATAGAGTCTCTTGGAACTCAAATCAAGTCAATACTCCTACATGCTTAGTTGCTTCTCTTAGCAATAAACACTGGCTATGGCACAAGAAACTGAATCATCTGAATTTCAAGTCAATCAATTATCTCAAGAAGCAGAATATAGTTGATGGATTACCTGACATTAATTTCGTTAAAAATCATGTTTGTTCTGCTTGTCAGCTTGGGAAACAGATAAGATCCAGTTTCAAGACCAAAGATAGCAAACCAACTTCAAGATGTCTTGAACTACTGCATATGGATCTATTTGGTCCTATCCCCATCATGAGCTTAGGGGGAATGAAATATACTCTTGTTGTTATTGATGATTTTTCTAGATTCACTTGGGTAATCTTTCTCGCAGGAAAAGATCAAACCAGTAGTCTCTTGATCAAGCTTCTGAAAAGGATTCAAAATGAAAAATCTACTACCATCATTAAAATCAGAAGTGATCGGGGCACTGAATTCACTAACAAATATCTTGAGTTATATTTGAATGAGCAGGGGATTCATCATGAATATTCAGCTGCCAGAACTCCTCAACAAAACGGAGTAGCTGAGAGAAGAAATAGAACTCTAAAAGAAGCAGCTAGAACAATGCTAGCAGATGCAGACATTTCTCAGCGCTTCTGGGCTAAAGCTATCAACACTGCTTGTTACACGCAAAACATATCTATGGTCAACAAAAGACACAACCAGACTCCATATGAAATATGGAAAGGGAAGAAGCCCAATGTATCTTATTTTCATGTGTTTGGTTGCAAATGTTTTGTACTAAATAATGGCAAAAATCATTTGACGGCATTTGACTCAAAATCAGATGCTGGAATATTTCTTGGTTACTCTGCTGTAAGCAGAGCTTTTAGAATCTTCAACAATAGAACTCTTAATGTTAAAGAATCGATTCATGTTGTCTTCGATGAAGACAGCAGTGCTGAAATTTCTAACATATCTGATTTAAGTAACAGGTTAGACAGGATTCACTTGGAAATTGAAAGTGAAGATGATGTAGAAGCAAATACCAAGGATCTTCAAAATCCAGAACCAGACATTCCAATAGTGGAACCAGAAGTACATACTTTGGATCTACCATTACCAGCAGAAGATATTCAAGAACCTACTACTGGTTCTGTAGAAGACAATCTTAACATAACAAATCAGGAAGATGTCCATTCAAATCCGTTTATCTGGAGAAAATCTCATCCTCCATCATTGGTTATTGGTAATCCAGCAGCGCCGTTGAGAACCAGAAGGCAAATGCTTAATGAATACATGCATGCTGCTTTTATATCTCAGGATGAACCAAAGAAGATTGAAGAAGCTCTTCTGGATCCCAGTTGGATTGAAGCCATGCAAGAAGAGCTGAATCAATTCAAACGTAATGAAGTTTGGTTTCTAGTACCTAGACCATCTCATCAAGCTGTCATTGGAACTCGGTGGGTATTCAGAAACAAACTCAATGAAGAAGGCACAGTGGTGAGAAATAAAGCTAGATTGGTAGCTCAAGGCTTCAGACAAGAAGAAGGCATAGACTTTGATGAGACTTATGCACCAGTAGCAAGGCTCGAAGCAATCAGAATATTCTTAGCCTTTGTTGCTTTCAAGAATTTCAAAGTATATCAAATAGATGTGAAAAGTGATTTTCTAAATGGTCTTTTACAAGAAGAAGTATACGTCGAACAACCTCCAGGTTTTATCGATCATTTCTCTCCGCATCATGTATTTAAATTACACAAAGCATTATATGGTCTAAAACAGGCACCTAGAGCTTGGTATGACACTCTATCACAATTTCTTATTGATCATGATTTTACTATCGGAGCAGTAGATAAAACTTTATTTACTTTAGTCAAGAATAAGCACATTCTCTTAGTACAGATCTATGTTGATGATATTATTTTTGGGTCAACTAACCCCAAATTATGTGCAAAGTTTGGAAAATTGATGCAGGATAAATTTGAAATGAGTATGATGGGAGAATTAACATTCTTCCTAGGATTACAGATTAAGCAATCAGAGACTGGAATCTTTATAAATCAAGCCAAGTACACCAAGGAGCTTCTGAAAAAGTTTGGAATGGAAGCATGCTCTGCTGCTTCTACTCCAATGAGCTCATCTATTAAGCTTGATAAAGATGAAAGTGGTATTCCAGTAGAGGTAACTCAGTATCGAGGTCTTATTGGTTCTTTATTATATTTAACTGCCAGTAGACCAGATATCATGTTTGCTGTTTGCATTTGTGCTCGATTTCAATCTAACCCCAAACAATCTCATTATATTGCTGCTAAACGTATTTTGAAGTACTTGAAAGGAACTCAAAACGTCGGCTTATGGTATCCCAATGATTCATCGTTAAATCTTATTGGATATTCAGATGCTGATTATGCAGGTTGCAAACTAGACCGAAAAAGCACAAGTGGTTTTTGTCAATTTCTTGGTGATAGGCTGATATCCTGGTTTAGCAAGAAACAGACTTCCATAGCCACATCCACTGCAGAAGCAGAATATCTGGCTGCTGGAAGCTGCTGCTCTCAGATACTGTGGATTCAACAACAGTTAAGAGACTATGGGATTCAAGCCTCCGAATCACCTATATTCTGTGACAATACCAGTGCAATTGCAATCACACAAAATCCAGTACTTCTTTCCAGAACGAAGCACATAGACATCAGACATCACTTTATTAGAGATTATGTGCAGAAGAAGAACATTCGTCTGGAATATGTTTCCACTGATCAACAAACAGCAGATATCTTCACGAAACCCTTACCAGAAAATAAGTTTTCTTTCTTTCGTAATTCTCTTGGTTTAATAGATTTAACTTGACTATTTTCTGATATCTTAGTTAAACTTTTATTATTACTTGTTTGTTATCGCATTGAACTAACAGTAAGATTTTTGCAGAAAAGCAGAAGAGAAAAGTCAGATAAGCAAAACTGGAATTTTATTAGAAACCATTTCAGTACTTTACACGATGCAAAAGTAAAAACAGTAGATCTTCTTTGCTATTTAACCAGTAGCGTTACATGTAGCGTTTGTCTTCTAGGAGCTCTCTGATATTTTCTTGCAAAGTACTTCAACAGGAAAAAGATGGTCTTCTTCGAAGAGAAAGGCCTAGAAAGAATCTAGCAAGCTTAGGTCTTGCCAGCACTAATGTAATTTTTAGATGCCTTACAGGGCATCAGAGAGGATTTCAGCATCATCAATCCACCAGCACTCTCTTATTGCATTAGCATGCTTCTGGAAGAAATCGATGCTATATTTTAAACTCAATCGAAGCAAAAGATCTGCTTGACTGTGGAAACTACAACTCAAGGAGTGTATTTCAAGGATCATTACGATATTTATGATACCCTCAAACTTCTCTCTGGACAATTTTGCTTCATCTCCTGAATCAAACTCTAACTCTCTTTTTACTTGAGTTTTCATTGTTTTTGCTAAACTTCGTTCAAGCTTTGCAGGTATTTATAGAGGGAACAAAGACTCTTGTGAATCGCAAGATTGCGACTGTTCATTTTCAACGGCTCAGATTGAGAGATGGCCAAGAGTCACTTTTCGCAATTATGACCACTTATTAATTGCATTTACCGAGGGGGAACAGTATCTTAGTCAGACTCAGAGTTTGACACTTATTCAGAAAACAGATAGGATGTTTGTCTTTTCGATAAAACTACAAGTCTGCTGGTTTTGACAAAGTGCTCGCATATTTCAGCACTCTGAAACTTCCAGCAGACGTTATCATAAAATGACAAATCCTTTTTCTGATTTCTTTTAGTAACCGTCTGGACAGCCCGCTCTTTTTCAAAATTTTCAAAATCATTCGTCACTCTGACAGTTTTTGCAAAACTTTTCAAACACTCAACCAAGAACATACTGACACGTGTCTTTATGTTTATTTGACGGCTGTATATCTATTTCATATTTCACATTTACTGTTTCATAACTATCGCTATTCAGCTACTGCTTTCTCTATATCATCAACTAACTACTGCAAAAATTTTCTGATCTCATCTGCATACAGAAATGGCTGGAGCATACACTCTTAACGCTTATCAAGTTAACTTTGCTTCCGTTCTCACCATCAAGGATGAGAATCTCTTGAAAATGTTTCAGGATATTGAGAAATCAGGACTCCGGAAATTCCTGGAAGCACCAGCAGTTATCTACAAAAATGCTCTCCTGGAATTTTACGCCAAAGCAACAGTGCATGAAGGAAGGATTGTTCATACCCAAGGAGATGCTTCTATCTCCATTGATGCCGCACACCAAGGAGCAACCTTCCTCCTTCCACTTTCGGGTAAGTCTGAACTCTCTGATATTTCCAAAACAGATATGTCTGTTGCTCTCAGCTCTTTCTCCGCATCTGGAGAAGAAGTGTCTCCTTCCTGCCACAAGAAATTGCTCAAAATAGAGTATCAGATTCTGGCCGATATTGTGGCCAAAGCTATTTTGATCAAGGCTGGCACCTTCGACAAGTTGACGAAGGAGAAAGTTCAAGTAATGACTGCCATCACCAAGGGGATTAAGGTGGACTGGAGTCATTTTATTTTCAGAATTATGAAGGATATGGTTGTCAGGCGAAGTTCTGGTTTCGCGGTTCATATCAGTGTTTTGCTCAAGGATGCTGGTTTCGCATCTACCAGTGATCTCGATGCTACTTCCGTTACCATGATTGATGCAGCAAATGTATTGGCTCTAAGGCCGAAGCCAACAGTGGCGGAGTTTGTTGCGATGAAGAAGGAAATTGGGGAAACTGCTTCTGAGGCACCCAAACCTCAAAAGAAAATTTCAAAGAAACGATTGATTATTTCGACGGATTCCGATAAAACAGCATCAGAAGAGTCTGATGCTGCTGTTCAACCAGCAGTGCCAACCCCAGCCAAGAAGAAACCGCGCACCATTCTTAAGATTAAAAAGACAGCAGCACTGTCTGAAATTGAGAAAGTACCTATTCGACAGGTCTTTCCAGAAGCGGTTCCTTCTGCTCGATCAACTGCTTCTTCGACTACACACGCTACTGCATCCGTTTCAGCACCCTCTACTGCTACTGCTTTTAAGCCAACATCTGGAATCGTTATTCGGGAACCAGCAAGCGGGTCTTCTGCTTTCCGACCTATTGCGCCTATTCCATCTTCTGACAAAGGCAAAGGGAAAATGGTGGAAGAACCACCTGTTTTTGGTCACAAGACCACTGTCACCACCGGCGTTGATCTTCATCTAGCCGAGATTGAGACCTCTGCAAACGATGACATGAGTTTCTTTGATAAATGGCATACTGTCCGTTTGTTTAATTCCTTTGCTTATTTCAAAACAAAAGGGGCTTATGGCAAAATGATGAATGCGGAAAAGAGAATTTTTCAGCTGGAAAAAACAGAGAATGTCATCGAGGCCTTGCGCAGAAGGAACTTCATCCTCGATCAGCTGAAATGTCAGAAATTAGAATCAGTTCTGAAAGTTCTTCAATCGAATTTTGATCATGCCGTTCCTACTGCTGTTCAGGATCAAAATGTTATTATGAATCTATCTGACAGATTAAAGCAGATGAATGAGCAACTTCTTGCTCAAGAACAAGTCTTTGGAGAGCCTACTGTTTATCATGTTGGTCTTGTCCCGATCTTTCAGCAGAATCAGACAGTTGAGGAAAGGACTACAGCCTCCCCAAAGGCTGCTGTTCTTAGTACTCCTGCATCTCCGACTAGGCTCATTCAGTCCTCATCACTATTGTCCGTGCATGAACTGGCTTCAGTTGAGGAAGTCATTGAATCGATTGTCCCTACTGTCTCTACCACTTTGGAAGCAGCACCGGCAATTTCCCTGCCCCCTTCTGGTTCTCCTACCCCAGGGCAACAATTAGCAGAACCAGATGCTACTTCTTTACTGCCGAATTTAGAGATGTTTTCTGCTGCTCATCAAGCAGAAATGAACGTTCTTCTGGAACAGCCTTCTGCACCTTCTATTGAAGCATCTTCAGTTTCACAGGCTATTACTGTACCAATGGAAGAAGCTTTGGCCTCTGACTTGGCCATTCCTACTGAAGATATTACTCTTCCTCTGGTTGTTGTTGAACCTACTGTTTCTGCAAATCCAGCAGAAAGCACAGCAGACCCTGCTCCTTCTACTGCATTGATGGATGCTCCTCCTGTCTCTACTGCATTGACTGTCTCCCTCCCTGTTTTGACTGCAACGAATTCTCGTCTTTCTGAGATCAAACAACGCATTCTTGAACGAACCCCTTCCCCGGAATCAGATGCTTTCAACCTTGAACATCAGATTCAGTGTTAACAAACCGACCTCAACAACATCTCTGAGTTAGTGAAACGTATGTCTTGTGAAAACCTTGCGAAATTCAGTGGTGCTAAATCTTTCCGAGAGCGAATGGGGAAATACATCTATCTCACTAAGGAGACCTCGGACAAGATGTATGCTGAAGCCTCCGTTTTCATATCAGCTGTATCAAGAACTCACAACGCCATCATGCTTGCTCAAAATGATATACTCACTCGAATCACTGAGCATGATGATATCTTTCGATCACTGTCTACTTCTGTGGAACTTTTGGATGCCAAGATTGACTCTCAAAATCAATCTATCACTGCCTTAGATAATCGCATCTCTTCTCAGACCCCGTATCTGGAGATGCTAACCGATGGTATTCAAAATATTTCCGGCAGACTGAATGATCTCTTTACCCATGTGGTGGCCGCTGATGCCAAAAAGGGGGAAGATAGAGAGATAGAGGAGACCAAGCAGGAGTTAGGCAAACAGAAGATGAGGCTGAACCTTCTAACAGAAGAGATCAAGAACCTCAAAATGAAGAAATCATTTACAAGGACATTGGAACCGATTGATTTGTTTACTTTAATGCGTTATTAACATTATCCGTTTGTTTAAATGATTATCTGTTTTACTTAACAACTTTCTACTGTTTAGGTTTTGGCATCGCCACAAAGGGGGAAATTGTTAGACATGAATTTTATTGTGGCGATGATAACTAAAACCAGTAGACCAGCAGACCAGAACTAACTTATCAGTAGTTGTTGTTCTAGTAAAACTAAACCAGTAGAAAAGGGATAACAATACAAAACCAGTAGAGAACGTTTTCTAACGTTGCTATCTTAATTGTTACCGTTAAAGAGTTCCTAGTACTAGTATTAATTGCAGCATTAAATACTATACGGAGTCATTTAATGCATATTACCCAATTAAGTATAAAACAAGACTGATTGTTTTATAGCTTTTCTGCAGGAACTTGTTTCGGTAATAAAGCTGATTGTATCAGTTATCTGAAGACTTCTCTGATTGTGAAAGTTGAACTCAGTCGATTATATATACTTGGATTAAATCCTTGTTCGACACGACACTTCGCATAATATCATTTTCAAGTAACAAAGCTACTTTCTTATCAGACGATTATCAGAATTCCTTGAGCATTTTAAAAGTTCAACACAAAGAAAAGTAGCACACGCTTCATAACTTATATCTGATCTTTTGTAGATCATCTTGTGCTACTAATTCTTACACTCTTCACGATCTTTACTGAACTTATACTTTATCAGAAGAGTCTGTAATCTGAAAAGAGTCTTTTCAGAACTTTGTGTTTTGCATTTTTGTGAGTTGAGAAACTAAGAGTTTCAGTAGGCTGAGGTGTAAGTCCTTCTGAAGTGGGTGTGTACAAGTGTTGTACTGTAATATCCAAAGTCTTTTAGTTATACCTTCTGGAAACAGAAGAAGGGGAGACGTAGAAGAGTTTATCTTCGAACTTCCATAAACAACTGCTGTCTACTGCTTTATTGTTTTTCCAACTACTTCATCAGATTGTTTCCGCACGTTTTACTGTAATCAGGTGAAAGTATTCACACAAGATCAACTACTAACCTTAACAGGATTTTAGTACCTCATCAGAACGATAAACGAGTAGAGTTTATTCACCCCCCCTCTAAACTCAACTTCGATCCTCAACACGACAATTTCTATCCGGCTATCAAATTTTCAGAAACTTTCTTCGATTTTCAGGATTTCAATCGAGAACAAAATCTTAAGATAAGTTTCTCAATATTGTTTTATCTGATCTTCATTTTTACGTAAACTTTCAGAAATTCCAAAATTTCATTTTTTACGTAAACTTTATGATATCCAACTTCAATTTCTTAAACTTCATGATATCCGATTTTCAGAAAACAAATTTTCAAGGCAGAGGTATCACTGCTCTGACCAAATGTTAGAGATTTTCTCATAAATCATGTTTTTGCACGTATATATGAACATGATATAATATGCGGAAGCTAAATCGAGAATTACCTCCGGCCATTGAAAATTTGTTGAAGCTTTCTGTTTTCCTCTCGGTTGAAACCTTCTAAACACTCCAATCTCTCTATAGATGGTGTATTATTCTGTATGAGATTGTATATCTAGAGACCTCAATGCCTTCGGTATTTATAGGCAAACTCATACCATCAACGAGTTTATTATGGGAGCCTTATTCTCAAAGGAAGAGTCGTGTACGCATCTAAATTTTCTTGGTCGTCGCCAATTTCAATTTGTACACGCTACTTATTTTAATATGTGTCACATTTTTCTTACAAGAAAGTGTACGAATAATCTTCATAGCTGTGCATGCAAAGGTGCTCGTCCACTAAGTGTCTGTCATTTATTCACTATATATTGTCTTAGAAAAGTTGATCCAATAACAGAATATGTGGCTCATGTTAAGATTTAAACCGACTGATAAAAAAAATCTGACAATTCTCTTCCGCAGCCATTAACGTGATACAACTTGTGTTAGAGTGGATGCCCTGCAAGCCAACGGTTGGCTAGGGAATTTATTGACTCAAGTGTAATAAACAATCTTTATTTTAATATAATTTATCTTTTAATGGTTTCGTAATACTTTATCTGTATACCCATGCAAGCAGCATAGATAAAGTCCTTGATTATGCTTTAATACAAATGAATCGTAATTCGATGTTGAAACTCATTTGTAAACACTGCATATTCTAAATTCGTTCCTAGTCAATTCAGCCGCCTAAAACATGGATAAAGGCCGCTTGAGCTCGAGACTAGCATCTGTGATGTTGTGTACTGCGTTTCTTGGTAAGGGCATAGAGATGTCCAAACATACAGATAGGTAGTCATATGATGATTATACCGAACAACCCTCCCTCGGACTTTCCAAGTGGTTATCATTCATCGAGAGGATAAGTCCGTGGTTATGATTGTACACCATTAGTCCTTACGACCCGGGACAACACTGAGGCTCTATATGCTAGGGCTGTGCTTTGACTCGTTTACCGACTCCAGGAGAGTCATCAGGTGGCGAGGTTGGGTACAGTTGCGACACATATAGGAGCCAGTGCATTGTAGTCGGGGATTCACCGCTCACCTACGGGTGTGGATATCCTGTGTGATCTAATGAAATAATAGTGCATGGAATCTCTGGCCAGAGTATGAGATGTACGTTAGAGAAGGAGTTCTCAACTAGTACACGCGATGCCACTATTATAGTTATCACATAGTTATCGAATTAATATGCAACCCTCGATGAACCAATGGTTGCAGATTCGATCGGGATATATGAGATGAAGGGACCGTACTGTACGTTAATCATAATCGACTGGTTCTTGCAGGCACTATCAGTGATACCTAGGGGATCATGGGGCGATGCTACTAGACGCTCTTACCATGATCCGGTGGGTGCAATCAGAAATGAGTTCTGACATTTTTAATCAAAGTGTTGATGAAAAGAATGGGGCTAACTAGGGTAAGCCCGAATAAGAATAAATATTATTCTGAATCACAAAGAGTTGTGAACTCACGGCTAGCTGTATCCCTGAACCATTGAGGGTCACACAAGCACTGGATCGTTTGTTCCCGTTGAGATAATAAATTCAAGGAGTTGAATTTATATTATGATATAGTAAATTCAAGGAGTTGAATTTATGATAATTAAATTTTGGAGGTGATAAAAATTCAAGGAGTTGAATTTATAATCTAAATAATAAATTCAAATGTTGAATTTATAATGTATTTAATTTATTAAGCTCAAAAGTTGAGTTGATTAATTAATAAATTAAATATGGTGGGTAATATGTTTAATGGGCTTGTAGGAGTACAAGTCCAACATAATAAATAATTAAAGTTTTAATGGACTTTGATTGAATTAATTAAATTAGTTGGACTAGTCCAATTAATTAAATCAAGCTCATTAATGTTAATTATGTAATTAGAATCTATAGTTAGCTTAATTAATATGATTAATTAAGTTAAGGGTGGATTAGAAAAAATAATAATAAGGATTTTATTATTATTGCCCAAGGATTTTCAACTCGAGATTTACCAAGATTTGCTTGCCTAAAGAATCTTTCATTATCTTAATTAATTCAATTAATTAAGTAAAATGAATGATTAGTATTAAAATAAGAATATTTCTAATTCTTAAAGATAGCATGCATTTTTCGGTGGGTTTTTTTTTTCCGAAAAACGAGAATCTCATATCTCAATTCATTATAAGCACTCTCGAAAATTCTTTCAAAAAGCAAGAAAAAATTTGGCTTAAATTTTGAGTCTAATTTTTCGTGTTATATCTCTACGCAAAATCTCTTCTAGTTTTTCTAGTGCAAATCAGAAGAGGAACGAACGTTCTAGTCGTGGACCTAATTTGAAGGAAAGAAAGGAGTCTTTTGAAGAAAGATTGTAGGGATTCATCAAGAGCCAGATCTGTTATACCGGATCGGTTGGTGTCCAGTGATTTATTCACCAAAGGTATAATTTTCTAACATCCTATGTATGTTTTGTTAAAATCATACGAGCGCTGAAACATATATATTTTGATTGTCAAAATAAAATAAAAATTTTAAAAATTCCGCTGCGTTTGGGCGTGTAGAAAACCGAGATCCAACAATGGTATCAGAGTCAGGTTCTTTATATCGTATGATTTTAAATCATACAGAATAATTTATTTCTAACCACACAAGAAACTTTTTCAGAAAAAATTGATGCACCATAAAATTTTATTTTTTCCAGATTTTCGAAAAAAAAAAAAATTAAATCTGCCCGGAACTGTTCCGGGCAGTCCGTGCGCGCAGGCGCCGGACGCCTGCGCACAGCGCGCTAGAGCAGCGCCGGACGCCTGCGCCCACCGCGCTAGCGCAGGCGTCCGACGCCTGCGCGCGCGTCGGCGCGCCTGTGCGCGTTCTGCGCGCACCGGGCAGTCGCCGCTGCCCGAAACATTCGGGCAGCGCGGGCGGCTGCCCGAGCGTGTCTCGGGCACCGCGCTGAATAATGAGCTTGTATTGTTTGGGCCTAGGGTGCGATTTTCTGATTTTTCAAATTTTGGGCAAAATTGATATTTTTGAAAATTGGTTCAATTTTTATTTTGGAAAATTAATTTTTGAAAAATTAATAATTTTCTTATGAAATAAATAATTAGAATATGAATTTAATTATTTATGGTAAAAATGAGTTTTTACAAGAAATCAATTATTATTGATTTAATTGGAAATTAAATAAATGAGTTTATTTAATTTATTAAATTCTTTAATAATTGTGGTGGTTAGTAATATAATTATTAGATATATGATTTATCAATTAATTAACTTGTTTAATTAAATTGATATTAATATTTGATATTAAATGCATGAAGGATGATCGAGAGCCTTGACCAATGTGTTAGGTGTATGTTAGGATATTTTACTGTTTTATTCGTTTTTTTAATATTTGATATTATTAAAGTGGGCCTGGTTTATGGCCCGTTCCCACCCCATGAGATATATCCCTTATGTGCCATGGCTATTTAAATGTAATATTAGAAATAGTGGGAGATCAAGACTGGAAGATAGTGGGCCCGATGATCAAGACGGAGACATGTAAAATATTGGAAGCTCTTGTAATAGTTGCATTTGCATCCCTGCATTCACCTAGGTTGGACCTGGATCCATGTATGGCTCACATGGATCTAATAGCGTTGGCGATCGATCATCCATATTTATTGTTGAATGTCATATTATGATATATATGCGATATATAGTAGTATGCATGTATGTATATTATTAGATAATATAGTTGCATGAATCCGGCAAACATACAAACTCGTGGCACGCGATTTTTAAGTTAAAATGATGAGACAATTTTTAATTAAAATCCCTCATTTTGAATATGATTCAAAATTTATATCAAACCGAATAAGTAAAAATTAAAAGAGTTTAATTTTTCCTTGCCTTCCATCAACCATGGTTGCATGTTGATCGCTACCCGCGGACAGTGTCTGGCTCATATTATTGGGGAGGCCTGTACGCCGGAAAGCTGTGACTTCCACCGGACATATGATGTGAATTGAGTGGAACTCCCACGACTTCGGCTCATATTATTGGGGGACTCATGGCGACCGTCCACTACAATTCAATATTGATGGGTTGGTTTGACACGTGAAAATAAACGGCGTCATATTATTGGGTCCTTATTAAACGTGAGACAAAACACGCGGAGGTTGCATAGGGATGCAATTGCATTCTACCTTTTAGAAATTATAATTGGCTGATATTATTCGGGATTATAATTGGCTAATTGGACTCTACGTGCCCACTAAGGAAATACGATTTCTCTTTTTCATTAGAGGGTGGTGGAAATGTCAAAATAGTGGGAGGGAGATTTATAAAATAAAATCCATATTTTATATCTTAAAATTATTTTAAAATAATCAGCAACCATTATTCTGTTTCCGCATCAGTATATTTTCGATTTCGTCACGTAATCAATTTTTATTATTAACAAGCTAATCGAATTTAATTTTCAAGACTGGTTGGGAAAACTGTTCTGAATTCAGAGAAATAGCATACACACTAATGTCAGTCTTGTTGAACTGACAAAGAATGCAAGATGGTAGGACCATAATATGCAAGCTAAAGTGTAACATGCTCGCTTCTATGTCAAATGAACTGTAGGGACAGTTTGAGGAAATGTTGAATGCTGCTGACATTCGAATGTATGTGCAAGAGTTGCATGGTGCATGAAACTCGTACGATAATGCACACCACATTCAAGGAGCTCGTGACTACACATATGCAAGATGGGGCTTTGGCCCATTAGCGTAGTGTACGTATGACTGTGCTTATTGAAATGTAGTGGGCCTGGAATATGTGATTCCCAACGAGTTACTTGATAACATCAATTTGTTGTCTTTATCTTCCTCATTTGACGGGGTTATGGTGAACTTCAATTTGAATAAGATAGATGATAGTCTTGAAGAGCTAGTCAATACGCTTATAACTTATGAGATCATCATTTTCTTATGGGCCTCTCGTCAGACGAAAAATGGCCCACAAAGTAAGGGAAAGAAATGTTCTGCCCCTCACAAGAAAAACAAACCCAATAAGAGGCAAACTCTGAACGACACTTAAAGGGCCTACAAAGCCTGATAAGTCAGAACATATTTATTTCACTGCAAGAAGTCCGGAAATAAGAAATTATATGCGCCAGAAATGTTCTGGAAATAATAAGTGAATGTCCAAGTACACACTATTTCAACAACAAAAGAAAGTTAGATGATCCAAATCCCACACAAATATGGCATGCTAGACTAGGTCATATTTCCCAAAGAAGGATGCACAAACTAGTGGGAGAAGGCATGTTTGACTCGTCAGACACAAATTCTCTACCTGCTTGCAAATCCTGTCTAAAAGAAAAAATGACTAAGACTCCATTCGATGGAAACGTGGAACGTGCACATGGTCTACTGGATTTGATCCACACAGACGTTTGTGGCCCGCTAAGTGTTAGCACAAATTTTGGGCATTCCTACTTCATTACCTTTACAGATGACCATTTGAGGTATGGGTGTGTTTATTTGATAAAACACAAATCTGAAACGTTTGAAAAGTTCAAATAATTCAGATCTGAAGTAGAAAATCAGCTGGAAAGAAGTATTAAGACACTTCGATCTGATCGAGGTGGAGAATACTTAAGTGCTGAATTTTGGGTTATCTAAAAGAGAATGAGATTCTCTCACAGTGGACTCCACTAGCAACACCACCATTGAATGGTGTTTCTGAACATTGTAATCGAACCTTGTTGGACATGGTTCGATCAATGATGAGATTCACTGAATTGCCTACATCGTTTTGGGGTTTTGCGCTTGAAACTGCGGCAATGTTGTTGAATAATGTCTATACTAAAGCAGTGGATAAAACATCATATGAGATATGGATGGGTAAAACTCTCAAATATTCTTACATGAGAATATGGGGATGTCCTGCTTACGTGAAGCAGACAGTGGGAGACAAATTGGATAGTAGATCCACTTTATGCTACTTTGTAGGATATCCAAAGAATTCTGTTGGATATTATTTCTATCATCCCAATGAAGCAAAATGTTTGTTTGAAGAAATGCCATTTTTTTTGGAAAGGGAATTTCTATTAGATAGAAAAGGCAAGATGATAGAACTTGAAGAAATTCAAGATACTCCCTCAACTTTAGAAGTTGAACCTAATCCCCAACAACCAGTAGTTGAAGTACAAGCTCCTAGAAGGTCTGATAGGGTTATTAGACCACCTGCAAGATATACGCTTCTTCATGAACAAGGCCATGATGAGTCTTGTGTTGGATATGATCCAATGAATTTCAAAGAAGCAATATCTGATACTGATTCAACCAAATGGCTTGAAGCCATGCAGTCAGAAATGGACTCTATATATCCAAATCAAGTCTGCACATTAGTGGATCCACCTGAGGGAATCGTTCCCATAGGATGGAAATGGATCTACAAAATAAAGCTTGGGGCGGATGGGAAGGTAGTGACCTTCAAAGCAAGACTGGTTGCAAAAGGTTATACTCAAAGACAAGGAGTTGACTATGAGGAAACTTTTTCACCGGTTACTATGATTAAGTCCATTAGAATACTACTAGCCATAGCATCATGGTATGACTATGAGATTTGGCAAATGGATGTAAAGACTGCGTTCCTCAATGGAGACATCAAAAAGAAAATTTATATGTCTCAACCTGAGGGATAAATATCAGTAGGAAGTGAGCATAAAGTATGCAAACTTCAGAGATTAACATATGGTCTCAAGCAGGAGTCAAGGAGTTGGAACCTCAGATTTGATAGCACTATCAAAGAGTTTGGTTTTTCTAAAAATCCTGAGAAACCATGTGTGTACAAGAAAGTTAGTGAGAGTGCAGTGACATTCCTAGTACTTTATGTTGATGATATCCTGCTCATTGAGAATGATGTAGGATTATTGAAATCAACTAAAGTATGGTTAGCCAGTAAATTCTCCATGAAGGACATGGGTGAAGCATCCTATGTATTAGAAATACAAATCTATAGAGATAGATCATAAAGGATGTTGAGGCTCACCCAAGCCACATATATCGATACCATTATAAAACGATTCTCTATGGAAGAGTCCAAGAGAGGATACTTACCAATGTGTCATGGTATTGCTCTATCTAAAGCTATGTGTCCCAATACTGATGAAGAGATAGAGATGATGACACGTATTCCATATGCGTCTGCCATTGGTAGTATCATGTATGGTATGATATCGACAAGTCCTGATGTTGCTTACGCTCTGAGTGTTACAAGCAGATATCAGGCGAACCCTGGTCCAATGCATTGGAAGCCGTGAAAGATATTCTTAAGTACTTGAGAAGGACTAAGAATTTGTTCATGGTTTATGGGGGTGGAGAATTGAAATTGGAAGGCTACACTGATTCTAGCTTCCAATATGACGTAGATGATTCGAAATCCACCTTTGGCTTTGTATTCATGCTATATGGTGCGGCTGTCTCTTGGAAAGGTTCCAAGCAAGACACCGTTGCGGATTCCACCACTGAAGCTGAATACATTGTTGCATCTGATGCAGCCAAAGAGGCAATTTGGATGAGGAATTTTGTCCAAGTGTTGGGCGTTATTCCTAATGGAGTTGATCCAGTCCCGTCGTACTGCGACAACACTGGTGCCATTGCGCAAGCAAAGGAAGCAAGGTCTCATCAGCGATCCAAACATGTACTAAGGAAGTTCCATATCATACGGGAGATTGTGGGAAGAGGAGACATCAGTCGAAAGAGTCCCTCTGCAGATAATGTTGCTGATCCACTTACATAGCCCTTGCCAGGACCATTGTTTCAGAAGCATCACGAAACAATGGGATTAAAGTTAAGGGTAGTTGGCTCTAGGGCAAGTGGGAGATTGTTAGAGTGGATGCCCTGCAAGCCAACGGTTGGCTAGGGAATTTATTGACTCAAGTGTAATAAACAATCTTTATTTTAATATAATTTATCTTTTAATGGTTTCGTAATACTTTATCTGTATACCCATGCAAGCAGCATAGATAAAGTCCTTGATTATGCTTTAATACAAATGAATCGTAATTCGATGTTGAAACTCATTTGTAAACACTGCATATTCTAAATTCGTTCCTAGTCAATTCAGCCGCCTAAAACATGGATAAAGGCCGCTTGAGCTCGAGACTAGCATCTGTGATGTTGTGTACTGCGTTTCTTGGTAAGGGCATAGAGATGTCCAAACATACAGATGGGTAGTCATATGATGATTATACCGAACAACCCTCCCTCGGACTTTCCAAGTGGTTATCATTCATCGAGAGGATAAGTCCGTGGTTATGATTGTACACCATTAGTCCTTACGACCCGGGACAACACTGAGGCTCTATATGATAGGGCTGTGCTTTGACTCGTTTACCGACTCCAGGAGAGTCATCAGGTGGCGAGGTTGGGTACAGTTGCGACACATATAGGAGCCAGTGCATTGTAGTCGGGGATTCACCGCTCACCTACGGGTGTGGATATCCTGTGTGATCTAATGAAATAATAGTGCATGGAATCTCTGGCCAGAGTATGAGATTTACGTTAGAGAAGGAGTTCTCAAATAGTACACGCGATGCCACTATTATAGTTATCACATAGTTATCGAATTAATATGCAACCCTCGATGAACCAATGGTTGCAGATTCGATCGGGATATATGAGATGAAGGGACCGTACTGTACGTTAATCATAATCGACTGGTTCTTGCAGGCACTATCAGTGATACCTAGGGGATCATGGGCGATGCTACTAGACGCTCTTACCATGATCCGGTGGGTGCAATCAGAAATGAGTTCTGACATTCTTAATCAAAGTATTGATGAAAAGAATGGGGCTAACTAGGGTAAGCCCGAATAAGAATAAATATTATTCTGAATCACAAAGAGTTGTGAACCCACGGCTAGCTGTATCCCTGAACCATTGAGGGTCACACAAGCACTGGATCGTTTGTTCCTGTTGAGATAATAAATTCAAGGAGTTGAATTTATATTATGATATAGTAAATTCAAGGAGTTGAATTTATGATAATTAAATTTTGGAGGTGATAAAAATTCAAGGAGTTGAATTTATAATCTAAATAATAAATTCAAATGTTGAATTTATAATATATTTAATTTATTAAGCTCAAAAGTTGAGTTGATTAATTAATAAATTAAATATGGTGGGTAATATGTTTAATGGCTTGTAGGAGTACAAGTCCAACATAATAAATAATTAAAGTTTTAATGGACTTTGATTGAATTAATTAAATTAGTTGGACTAGTCCAATTAATTAAATCAAGTCCATTAATGTTAATTATGTAATTAGAATCTATAATTAACTTAATTAATATGATTAATTAAGTTAAGGGTGGATTAGAAAAAATAATAATAAGGATTTTATTATTATTGCCCAAGGATTTTCAACTCGAGATTTACCAAGATTTGCTTGCCTAAAGAATCTTTCATTATCTTAATTATTTCAATTAATTAAGTAAAATGAATGATTAGTATTAAAATAAGAATATTTCTAATTCTTAAAGATAGCATGCATTTTTCGGTGGGTTTTTTTTTTCCGAAAAACGAGAATCTCATATCTCAATTCATCACAAGCACTCTTGAAAATTCTTTCAAAAAGCAAGAAAAAATTTGGCTTAAATTTTGAGTCGAATTTTTCGTGTTATATCTCTACGCAAAATCTCTTCTAGTTTTTCTAGTGCAAATCAGAAGAGGAACGAACGTTCTAGTCGTGGACCTAATTTGAAGGAAAGAAATGAGTCTTTTGAAGAAAGATTGTAGGGATTCATCAAGAGCCAGATCTTTTATACCGGATCGGTTGGTGTCCAGTGATTTATTCACCAAAGGTATAATTTTCTAACATCCTATGTATGTTTTGTTAAAATCATACGAGCGCTCAAACATATATATTTTGATTGTCAAAATAAAATAAAAATTTTAAAAATTCCGCTGCGTTTGGGCGTGTAGAAAACCGAGATCCAACAACTTGGGCAAAGAGAACTCAACTCAGGATTCATTTCCTCAGGTGTGGCGGTGGTGGCGACGGTAATGGTAGCATCTCCCTCCTCATTAGTCGGGATCGGAGGTGGAGGTTGAGGCTGTGACGTTGTGCCCATAAGCACCTTCGAGTACGCCCATCGGAAAATAGTAGAGGTTGTGCTCCATTGCACCGACCACCGGGTGTAAGTGAAGAAAATAGGAACGTGTCAGAGCGACACTTATATAGTGGGTAATTCCTCCTATGTTCTTTAAATTTCGGGAATAAATTCTTCAATTATTTGAATTATTTTTAAGTAATTGTTATTTCGATTTTCACATATTTTTTAATAATCAATTTTGTTGATGTTTGTGTTTAGCTTGTGAGTTATTACTTTTTTCATCGCATAGTGAGATTGGGTGAGGAAAATTGGATTACTGGTTATTGTGTTTCAAGTTGTGAGAATGTTCTGTTCTTTTACCAGAAATTGGAATATCATGGTTTCGAAGGTTTGAATTGTTTCAATTTTTATGGTTTTTGCATTCTACTTCCAATGGAATACGATTATTATCTAGGGGTTCAATCGTGATTACTGCTACCTATTCGCAAGGAGAATTTTTTTTGTCGTTTTAAGTGTCTAACTAGTCAATTTGTTACTTGTATTTTATTGATTATTATGTAAAAATAATCTTTATTTTAATAATATGAAATGTTTTTACCAAATTATGACATTTATTTTATGTATTTACTCATGCAAACTGTATATACAAAATCCTTGAATATACAATAAGTATCACGAGTTCTGTCTCTTTACGTAAGATCATGAAATTTATTAGAAAACGTACAATAAATTCTAAATTAGTTCATAGTCGATTCAACCACTTAAATAAGGATAAATCGCTCGAGCTTTAGAATATCATCTGTGATGTAAACGTCGTGTTTCATTGGTAAGGGCGTTAAGATGTCTATTCATACAGATGCCAGATGCATGATAATTTGATGATGCACTGAATAACTCTCTCTCGATTTTTTCAAGTAGTTATCAATTATCGAGTTGAATAGTTTGCGATTATAGTTGTTAATTAAGTTAGGAAAGTAAAAATTGTCTTTTTAGAGAAAAAATTTTAAATTTCACAAAACTGGCAGCTGTCAAAAAATAGATTAGTAGAAAATTTCAACCTTCGAAATATTCATTTTTCATTATATGAACCAAATTTATATCATACATACATCAGCGTTGTCTGATTTTTTATCATAGTTATAATATGTTCACAATAATCTATTTAGTGAATTTAAAATATATTAATTAAATAATAAATTAGTAGTCATGATGACTACTAGTATAAATTCTATGGAATATTCTAGAAATGTGTATAACTAATTTATGATTATTTAATTTTATATATGTCTATATATAAACGTAGAAGGATTAAAATATTATATATGTTATCAAGGAGTTTATCATGTATATAACAAAAATATATACAATAAACAAATCAAGAAAATTGAGTCTATATTTTCTCCTTCTTTCTCCACTTGAAAGAAAATTTCGGCCCCTCCCTTTCTTGAAAATTCTCGGCCTAACACTCTCATACATAGAGTCGCTGTGCCGCCATCCCGAAGCCGCCAAAATTTGAGAATTCCGGTAAATTACGATGATCTAATCTCGACGCAAATTTTGTTGAGATTTCTCATATTGGTTATATGAGAAACAAAGTTTTTGATCGTGGACATTATAAGGATATTAAAGAAAATTTGTATAGATTTACAAAAAGAGCTATTACTACCTAAACATAAGAATAATTAGACACGTCGTTGAATACACAAATATAAATCAAATCTAAATGTCCTATGAATATTTTAAATCATATGACACTCAAGGACGTTTTGAACTTTAAAACAAATTTTTTAAAAATTCTGTCGTATCTGGAGTGCGAGAAAATGGTACGTCAATAGTGATATCAGAGCCAAAGTATCTCAATAATATGATTCGTTTTGTTTCTTGTTTAAATCATATTGATTTTTTTTTTGTTTCTAACTATTTAAGAATTTTTTTTAGAAAATTCTAATGCCTAAAAAATTTGATTTTCAGAAAAAAAAAAAAAAAAAAAAAAAATTGCGCTGACCCTGAACAGCTCTGCCCGCTGCCCAGCGTAGGTAGTACCCGCGTAGTTTTTAAAAAATAAAAAAAATATTGTTTTCGAGCAGGACAACGCAGTGCCATGTGGGGACAGACAAGTGCCCACCAGCGGCTGCCCAAGTTTATCGGGAAGAGGGTGAGCACACGGGCAAGGTGCCCATCTTGGGCAGCCATGTCCTGCCCTTCCCATTAGCTATTTCAGAATCGGCCCCTTTGGGTGATTTTCTTAATTTTTCAAATTTTAACGTTAAATTGATATTTTTTGAAAATATAGCCGAATTTACCATTGAAATGCATTTTTTATAATTATATATTTTTCTTATAAAATAAATAAATAACAATAAGATTCTTAATTATTTATGGTAAAAATTATTTTTATAAGAAATGTAATATTATTAATTTCATAATTGAGTAACTGTGTTTATTCAATTTATTAATTTATTTTTAATTTTGCGATTAGTGATAAATTTACAAGAAATATGATTTTATGATAATATATGATATTACGGTTTTAATATACATTTGATATTATATTGTAGAAAAATGATCGAGACGCATGATCAATTTTCTAAGTGTATGTTAGGATATTTTATATATTGTATTTTTCAATTATTTAAAATTGACCTGGCTTATAACTCGTACTCACCCTTAAATTTGTATTATAATATGCCGTCATGAAAATTTAATGTAACTATTAAATTTAGTTGGAGATTAAGATTTGAAGATGGTGGGCTCACATCCTCAAGAGTTTTGAATATCGAATACATGTAAAATATTGGAAGCTAATGTAATATTGCACTTGTCTCCTTGTATATACCTAAGTTTTGGATTTGGATACATATTTGGCTCTTGTAGCTCAAATAGCTCTCGGTTATCGATCATCTTTTATTATTTATAATGCATGTGACATATTATAAATAATCATTATGTGAGTTCTTATTAATATATTAACAAGAGTTGCATGAATCCGAGAAAAATACAAACAAACATGACACAAAATTTTAAAATTTATGATGAGACAAGTTCTAGAAATTAAAATCCCTCATTTTGGATATGATTAAAAATTTATATCAGGACCATAAAAGGAAAATTAAATAGAGTTTAAATTTCCTTTGCCTTCTATCAATGGTGGTTGCAAGATGAACGCTACCTGCGGCTGGTGTCTGACTCATACTATTGGGAAGGCATGGGCACTGAAAATTTGTGACTTCTAGTGACATATTTGATGTGAACTACATGGAATTCCCATGACTTCGGCTCATATTATTGGATGACATCATGACGATCGTCTACTAAAGTTTAATATCGATAGCTCGGGATCGACATGTGAAGTGAAAGTGAATCATATTATTGAGCTCTCGTTAAAAGTGAGGAAAAATACGTGAGAGTTGCAAAGGGTTGCAATTGTGCTCTATTTGTTATACTCGAACAAAATAAGTTGACTAGATATGTTGCACGGAATATGTTATACTCGATCAAAATATACTCTATTTGTTGCACGAAATCTTCTATCTGTTGTACTCGATAAAAATAAGTTGACCGGATCGAATTGCCATGACTAGCTTAGTAATTTAAAAATTGTTTCAATTCCAAAAAAATATCATACATGCTCAACAAGGTACCTCCAAAAGAAGTCGTTGTCGATGCTCCTACTGAGGAGTTGGCTAAGCTTGACAAATGGTGGGACCATGACTTGCAAGCTACGAGCTATATGCTAGCTTATATGTCAAACAAATTGCAGATGCGGTTTGATGAAGCTGTAAATGCTGCTAACATTTACGGTCACCTACAAGAGCTGTACGGTGCACAAACACGTTCATTAATGCATGATACTATCAAGGAGCTCACGTTATCAAGCCTACGAGAAGGGCCTCAGTCTATAATCATGGTGCAAGGATGACTGAGCTCATCGAGAAGCTAGTGGTCCTGGATAGAAGACCAGTTAATTTTTATCCCCTTGACAATAACAGCCATCGCTTGGAAATTTTCAAGTGTGAGGGCCTCAAAAGAACCTACTTTTTCTAGAAGGCCCTTTGCAACAATATCAATCAGTTGCTGGTACTCTGGCTTCAGTTCTTTCTTAAGATCAGACACTTGATATTTTTCCCAGTTGCTGATAGAGAGGTCTGCATCTCTTCAACATCAGTGGGAGAAACCTCTGAGAAACTCGAGAGGCCTTCAGTTGGGAGTTGAAATAGAGCTTTGAAAAACTCTTCATCCACGATCAGAACGTGGTCATTCGCCTTCATATGAATCTTCATGTCATCAATGACTGAGCTGGACTCATAGATAGACAGAATCTTATTAGAGTATATTTCTTGGGTCGCCAACCCTAGGAAGGTATGGAGCCTAGATGTTTCAATCTTTTCAAGTAGGTTGTGAACTGATTCTTTTGCGAAAATTCATTCAAAATCGATTGCATCAGCATTTGAGAGATAAGTAGGTGTCTGTGATGCCATGATTGAATTTTAGCTGTAAGAAAAGAAGAATGCGAGTGAATTTCTCTGAAAATACGAGAGTTAGAAACTTTGGAAATGGTGAGAACATTTCTGAGAACGTGATTTCTATGGTGACAGTCAAATTTTGGACACTTGGCAGTCCGTGAAAAGTTTGATCAAATAAATAAGATATTCAACCGTTGCTCATTTAAATTTAGAAACTGAAGCTTGACAGTTATAGAAAAACAGTGATAAAACGTTCACAATTCAAAATTTGAATAAGCAATTTAGACTTGGTCACGATTTCAATTAAGAAACTTAAACAAATTAAAGCTAATCAACTTATGAGATAATATCAATTTATTCAGATACTAACTAATTAGTTTGAACCTGATTTGGTTCAGTTTGTGAACAACTGACTACTGTCTTATTAGTTGACTTACTGAAACTCAACGTTCACCCTAAATTAAGCATTTAATATTAATCAATAAGTCCAAAGATATTTCTAAAGTAAAAAAAAAAACTTAGTCTCAGATAATAGCTTGGTGAACATATCAGCTGCTTGTTGTTCAATTGAAATATACTCCAGTCTGATGTCCTTCTTGAGAGCATGATATCTGGTGTGCGAAAAGGAGTTCAAAAAGAGACAAAAAAGAAGAAAAATGATCAAAGGAAAGTGGTGAAAAAGAACAATATGGAATATGGAGTATATGATTGGGAAAAAAACAATAAAGTGATGGTGAAAGAAAATGAGAGTGAAAATGATGTAAACTCGATTATTTCTCTCAAATTTGATTTTCATACCTTTTATTGTAGCCATGAGCCATAGCCTAACGTTACAAGCTCACAAGATCTATTAACCTTGTTACATTTATCCAATATACTAGTGGAGAAAAGTTGTTCAAGTCAAGCATATGGTTTTTTTTATTAACCGCCGGAACCGAATTGCACCGCACTGTTTTTCATAATATTCCGCACCGCATATGCGGTTCGGTTATTTTTTTGCCAAGAACCATACCAAACCACATCGCCAAACCGCTTGATATAATATTGGGCCTAGAATTATAATAATTTGTAAACAACATATTCAAATAAAGAAATCGTCATTCATTATATCCTAACTCTCTTTAAAATTATTATTCTTACAAATAAAACTTATCTTTTTCTTAATTATTCTTCATATTAGTCTTTTATTAAAGTTATTATTTTTTTTGCTACAATATTTTGTTTGTGGTCTGAAAGGAAAAAAAAATGATAAAGTAGTGTAAATGTCATTTTTGTTGTGAATGTGTTATGTTGTTAAATTATTAACTTAGTTTGAGTCCTGATTATTGTTTAATCTATTTTGATCTTTATACGCTTTGAAATATATTTTATATTTGAAATAATATATTGTTGTTGTTTTCAAATAAATTAGAATATATGTTCTAATATTTTTCATTAAAAAAGCCGTAAAACCGACCGTAACCGTTTGAAACCGCTCAAAACCGCAAGGCTGATTTTTTTTCGTAAAACCGCGATTAATTTTTCAAAATACTAACCGACCGCATATGACAATTCAGTTTGAATTTTTTAAAAAACCGCAAAACCGCACTGTGATCACCCCTACATATGGATACCTGAGAAATATGGTTAACAAGTATGAACTTTAATCATTTTCATGTAAGCATCTCATTGTGTAACATCATCGTTTGATATGCTTATGTTGAATACCTATCGAACCAAACAATTTCCAATGAAGTCCTTTGAGATCTGTGTAAGTGAATTTGTATATTAATTAAGTGTGGTTTTGAACTGAATTGAAGATTTCTTGAGTTTATAAGGTTGATAGGGTGTTGTAAATTTATTTAGTATTTGATTGGGTAAATGAACATTGACATATCACATATGCACGTGACTCTTGAGTGATTATGAATTACATAAAAATGGATTAGTCGGAGGTCAAGATCAATGGTTGCATATCCATGATTGTTACTCATTTTCGTTACTTGTTGATTGAATTCCCACTTCTACTTTTATTTTGCTCGAGACTAGCAAAAGTTCAAGATTTAGGGGTTTGATAAGTGCAATTTGTGCACTTAAATTATCCTTATAATTCGTATAGATTGTTAGTTTTCTTGGGCGGAATTATGAGTTTTTGTTATTTTGGTGTGATTTCAGGAATCTAGGTAATGCTACTACTTGGGCGTAAAAAGGAATAGAAAGGGAACTAAGAAGAAAATAGCGAGCTTGAAAACCAGAGAGACCTGGGTATATGCGCGTGTCAAGGGCGCGTATACAAGCGAGACACAAAGCAAACCATAGAACCTCTCGCATATGCGCCAGTCGAGGTGCGCATATGCGCGCTCGAACGATTTCCAGCAAAGCAAAACAGAGGACTCCACGCATATGTGCGGAGCTAGTGCGCGCATATATTGCCCAACACAGAAGGACCCGCGCATATGTGCGCGATGCGAATGCCAGGTTCTTTAGGTTTCATCACGGGCTTTATAAGAGGGGAATAATTAATTTTGAAGCCACGATCCGACACACGAGAATTGAGGAGCGAAAGAGTGAAAGTCAACGGAGCACGGAACACGAAGAACAGAGATAGAAGACGCTTAATCCGGACACGGAGACGCACTTTCATCTCTCTTCAACACGTTTCTAATTTGGTTATTTACTTTTACGTTTTTAATGATTACAAACAGATTTTGCTTTGATCTAGACTCGAGTATGAACAAATTTTATTTTCTAGAGATTGACGTAGTCTTGGTCGAACCTATGTTATTGGATTTTTGAATTTTCATTGAATTAATCTATCGTGTTTATTTGTGATCTCTTGCCTTTAATGCTTTTGGATTACTGACCATAATTCGATTGATCAAATAATTAAGATCTAACACTTGAGAGAGGAGATTGAAATTAGGATTGGGGAAATCACATCGTCAGATGTTTATAACGTGCAAAAGACATATAACTCTGGTGAATCCATAAAACGAACCTTGTTGGTATATATTATGTGTTACTTGATTTTGAATAGCTTTAAAATCAGTACTAGATAATATAGTTCTATTTATCACTTATAAAAGAGAATAGAAAAGTTGCGAGTTCTTGGTTAATAAACATGACGAGATTTAATGGTATGTTAGTCAATTTTAATTTAGCATAGGGGAGACCAGACGAAATCATATCTCTAGATTGATTTAATCACTGAATTTCAACTGCAGCTAAGATTTACATGATTCGTTATTTTCTTTGAATTAATTATAAACTATCTCATTGATTTTTCTAAATAAAGTTGAACTAAGTCAATTACGGTACTTAATATACATTTTTAAATAATTACTCCTCGTGGGATCGATATCTGTACTCATATCAGTACTAAAAATTGACATCGTACACTTGCGGTAGTGAAAATACGGAACACTTTTACGCCCTGACTCTTCTAAACCAATCACATCTCGAAGCCCACAATATGATTCTTTAAGTGTTGTGTACTTGAGGACATCCGTAGGGGAATGGATCTGGTCATTAAATGAAAAGTACCTTGGCTAATATTTGACCATGATGATCTATGTTTTGTATCCTGAGGTTTACAAGATGATGGCAATCTTATCTGGCACTATACTACTACTGAAGAGTCTTATGTTAGATCTGGCTATCATTTAGTCATGATGGACGAGAAGAGTAGCAGTTTGGAACCGAGAGGAAAACACTGCAAAACAAGGTAAAATAAGTATCCAAAATTTTCATTTGGAAAAACATTGTAAGTTATGTCATCTAAAGATCCAAAACAAGATCAAAATTTTCATTTGCAAAGCACTCCACGCAGGGGCGGAGCCAGGATTCAAAATTACCTGGGGCTGGCTCCGTCAAATACTGTATTTAATAAAATAAATAATTAACTAAAAAATTTAAAATAAAAAATATTTAAACATTGACTTCATGAAAACATAGAACAAGGGTATTTAATATTTAATACATTCAAAAACATTGAGCTAAAACACTACTGATGTTATGTTCTTCGAATTTTTTTAGAATAAAACTCATTAATTATTAAATCGTTATCAAATTTTTCAACAAAATCTCGTTTGATGTAGATTACTATAGAATCTCCGAAAAACTATGCTTTTGTAAGGCTCGAGATTATATCATTTTAATCCGAGATTATTTAATTTACGAATTTTGGAATGATAAATTAGATTCCACGGTTTTTGTAATTAATTAGGATTGAAATAGAACTAAAAAGAGTTGCGAGGACCAAATTGCAAATAGTGAAGATTTCAGGGGCTAAAGTGCAATTAGCACTTGAGAGGACACTTGTCACATCATGCATGCCTAATATATATAGATATTCACTTTCCTTCAGCAAGAACCGAGCCCAATTCTCCGAGAAATCCCTTCAACTTTAGTTTGTTGTGATTTGTGATTTCGTGTGATCCGTATATCAGAAATTAAATCCGGACACAGTACCGTACTCCTCTCGTCGAGAGCTACAACTGGACGTAAGTTTTATTGAGTCCTGTTATCATTTGAAATTATGATATTGGAGAAATTATTATTTGATCATTATGATGTGTTCTGGGAATACTACACATCATATAATCGAAACCGGATTGAAGAACAGATTGATTATGGAATTGTTATGATTTTCTGATTATATTAATTGAGATTGGACAGATTTGAATTATGGAGTGATTACAAATTGTAGCAGATATGAGTTATGATTTGTAATTGATATCTGTTGATATTGTATAGACAGGGATATCGGGATTGTGCCGTTATGCCGTTGATTTGAATTAAATACAGATTAATCAGACTCAGTGTCGAATTGAGAATGGAATATTGATATTATGATTCTCGATATGTCGTTTCAGAGTTACAGATACAGTCTTGAGTTCAGAACTGATATTGCTGCAGACCGAGACTACGAACGAAAGGTATAAGTCAATGTGGTATTGGGAGATCGACTTGAGTCGGTTATACTTGAGTTTCCCTAAATCACATACTTTACTTTATTGCATTGATATTGCATTGATTTGATTGATATACTTGTTCTCTTGATTATAGATAACATGTATTAGACGAGTAGTCTTATGACAGAAGTGCCTGATAGTGGTGGGATCACCACAGGCACATTGCACGATGTCATGAGATATTGTATTGGCGGAAGTGCCATAGTCTGCTACTGGATAATTGGCTATCGATGTGGATAGAATTATAGCTCATTCTATTATTGGTGATCAGTATTGTATCGATGTGGATAGAATTATAACTTCTTCTATTACTGTTGATCGATGTTATATCGATGTGGATAGAATTGGAGTTTCTTCTATTACTGGTGATCGATACTATACTGATGTGGATAGACCAGAGCTTCTCTATTGCTGGTAATCGATACTATATCGACGTGGATAGAACTGTAGTCTTTTCTATTACTGTTGGTCGATATGGAATGCCAATGTCTGGAAACCGGGATCCCTAGGCTAGGATGGAGTCTAGTCTGAGTCGTGGAGTCACGAGCATTGTCGACAGTTTGATATTGATTATGTTTCAGATATTGATACATATCTTTGTTACCTGATTACATGCTTTATATTTGTTTATATGATTGCATGTTTCGTTGATTTATACTGGGATTATATTCTCACCGGAATTATCCGGCTGTTGTCTTGTCTGTATGTGTACATGACAACAGGTGGGACAGGTTCAGGGTTGAGGAGATGAAGAAAGATCGTGATTAGAGTGGAGATTCCGGACTTTGATTTTGATGTATAATAGGGTTTGAACACTTGACATTAGTTGTTAAACCTTAGTTTAGTTTGAATGCATGCAGTACAGGACTTGTATTGTATTTTATATACTGAGATGTATATATGTTTGATTTCACTACGTTCCGCATTTTAAAAAAAAATTTAGACCCTGTTTTTAATTGATTAATTAGTCCCAATTATGATTAAGAACTTGATTAGCGTCCGGGTCCCCACAACAGGTGGTATCAGAGCGATAGATCCTTGAGACTGAGATAGGAGCTAGTGAGCGGGGTAAAATGTGTTTTCTTTCCTGCTTCTGATTGCTAGCATGAATTCCTGTTTTAATACATAATTGCCAGAATATCTGATTTTTATATGGTATTGTGTATTATTTGGAATGGATCAGCTGTAAGATGATCCGAGGAGGAATGAAACTGGTAAGTGGTATCTGGAATTACTAACCTCTTCGATTATCAGATATGCCTCCGAGGAGAGTACCTGAACAGGGTAGTACTTCAAATCCTCCTATGGATGTGACCCCTACTCCAATGGAGCAATTGTTGAAAAGATTTCAGTCATTCCATCCACCGACTTTGAAAGGTACGGAGAATTCCGTGGAATGTGAAAGTTGGTTTGACGATATTGAATCGATGTTCGAATCTTTGGAATATACGGAGGAAAAGAGGGTGAAACTGATCGGACACCAGTTGCACGACGTTGCTAAACACTGGTGGATCACGACTAGACGGGCATTGGAACAACGAGGTACGGCCATTACCTGGAATGTGTTTAAGTCTGAATTTTATCTACGGTTCTTTCCAGTATCATATAGGAAGGACAAGGGAGCCGAGTTTGCAAACTTGAGACAGGGCCAGTTAAACATTGAGGACTATGTGGCTAAGTTCTCTACATTGCTTCGATTTGCTCCCCATGTAGCTGAACATGATGAGACCGTTGCGGACCAGTTCATAAATGGCCTAAATCCTGAAATCTTTACCTTGGTGAATACCGGGAGGCCAAACAATTTCACCGATGCCTTGAACCGAGCCAAGGGAGCCGAAGCCGGTTTAATGAGACAGAGAGAGGCCTCGTTTGTGCCTTCAGCACCGAGATCACAGCTGCCTCCACCAGCTCCCCGATTTGAGAGCGGCAGTGTTAGTGGGAAGAAATACTTCCTGAAAGCTAAGGGGAAGAAATTTAAGAAAGCTGGAAGTAGTTCATCCAGTTCGAGTGGCTCGAGACAGACTGGTCAGGGCCAGAGTTACACAGGACCCTACTGTAGCACTTGTGGAGGGAAGCATTCCACCGAGCAGTGCCGAGGAGTGTTCGACAATTGCCGCATTTGTAAGCAGCATGGACACTTTGCCCGAGTGTGTCCACAGCGTGATGCCCAGAGATTCCAGGCCGCTGAGTCATCTGGATCAGTGTCTTAGACAAGAAGACGATCTTCTGCCGTTCATTTCTTTCAGCCAGCACCGTCTACTCAGTCACAGTGGAGCCAGTCAGCGAGCCAGCCTCCTAGACAGCAGGCCCGATTATTCGCTTTGACTGAGGAACAGGCACATGATGCACCTGATGATGTCGTGGCAGGTAACTGTTTTATTTCTGGCTATCCTGCATATGTACTGATTGACACTGGTGCATCGCATACTTTTATTTCTGAGAGGTTTGCATTAAGTCATGCGTTACCTATTGAGTCATTGTCTGCGGTAGTGTCTGCCTCTTCTCCGTTAGGGACAGGGTTGATGTCATTGAAAACTGTTAAAGCTAGTATACTGCAGTACGATGGGCATACGATTGAATTGGACTGTATTGTGCTTGGAATATCTGATTTTGATTGTATTATCGGTATCGATACGTTAACCAAGTACAAGGCTACAGTCGATTGTTTCCACAAGATTGTTCGATTCAGAACTGAAATGGCTGAGGAGTGGAAATTTTATGGTAAGGGTTCTCGTTCTAGAATTCCTTTGATATCTGCAATGAATATGACTCGATTGTTGCAGAAAGAAGCGGATGGATTCCTGGTATATTCAGTTGATTTACTGAAATCGAGCCCATCATTGGCGGATTTGTCAGTGGTGTGTGAGTTTGCTGATGTCTTTCCAGATGAGATTCCTGGATTGCCTCCGATTCGAGAGATAGACTTCAGCATAGAATTGATGCCAGGAACCGTCCCGATTTCGAGAGCTCCCTACCGGATGGCACCGATCGAATTGAAAGAACTGAAAGAACATTTGGAGGATTTACTGGCCAAGGGGTACATTAGACCGAGTGTGTCTCCTTGGGGTGCTCCAGTACTGTTCGTGAGGAAGAAAGACGGGTCGATGAGACTTTGTATCGACTATCGGCAGCTGAACAAGACAACAGTGAAGAATAAATATCCATTACCTCGTATTGATGATTTGTTTGATCAATTGCAAGGTTCATCTGTGTATTCCAAGATTGACTCGAGATCGGGATACCATCAATTGAGAGTCAGGGAGTCTGATATCTCAAAGACTGCATTTAGAACCAGGTATGGACATTATGAATTTATTGTCATGCCTTTCGGTTTGACTAATGCACCGGCGGTATTTATGGGATTAATGAACCGCATCTTTCAGAAATACTTGGATGATTTTGTTATCATATTCATTGATGATATATTGATATATTCAAAGAATATGATTGAGCATGTTAATCATCTGAGGACTGTGTTGAGCACTTTGAGGACGGAGAAACTGTATGCTAAACTGTCGAAATGCGAGTTCTGGTTGAAACAGGTGATATTTCTGGGACATATTATATCAGGAGACGGGATATCTGTTGATCCCAGCAAGGTTGAGGCAGTGATTTCTTGGCCAAGACCGATATCTGTACCAGAGATTCGCAGCTTTATGGGTTTGGCAGGATATTATCGCCGATTTATTAAAGATTTTTTGAGTATTGCCAAACCGATTACACAGTTGACTCAGAAGAATGCTCCATTTGTGTGGACAGAAGACTGTGAATCCAGTTTTCTTGAGTTGAAAAAGAGACTGACTAGTGCGCCTGTGTTGACGATTCCTTCAGGCACTGGTGGATTTGTCGTTTATTGTGATGCATCTCACAGAGGATTGGGTTGTGTATTGATGCAGCGGGGGCATGTAATTGCTTATGCCTCGAGACAGCTGAAACCCCATGAATCTCGTTACCCAATCTATGATCTTGAATTGGCAGCCATAGTCTTTGCACTGAAGATATGGCGGCATTACCTCTACGGTGAGAAATTCGAAATATATTCTGATCATAAAAGTTTGAAATATCTATTTTCACAATCAGAATTGAATATGAGACAACGAAGATGGCTGGATTTACTGAAAGACTTTGATTGTGAGATTAAATACTATCCAGGGAAGTCCAATGCAGCAGCTGATGCACTAAGTCGAAAGGTATGTTCTTTATCCTTATCGACTATGGGTGTTTCGAATTTGATAGAAGACTGCTGTTTGTCTGGATTAGCTTTTGAAACAGATTGTCAGCCTCTGAGATTATGTATGATTCAAGTTGAACCAGAATTGATATTGAGAATCAAAGGGGCACAGAAAAGTGATCAGAATATACAAAATTCGATTGCTATGGTCAGAGCTGGTCATCAATCGGAATATCAAGTGAGAAATGGCATTTTGTATGTGAATAATCGTCTGGTTGTGCCGAATGTTTCGGATTTGAGACAACAAATACTGACAGAAGCGCACAACAGTCGTTTTAGCATTCATCCTGGTGGCAGAAAAATGTATAATGATTTAAAGACACAGTATTGGTGGAAACAAATAAAGTCTGATGTGACTAAATTTGTAGCCAAGTGTCTGAATTTCCAACAGGTGAAGGCTGAAAGAAAGAAACCAGGAGGATTGTTACAGAGTTTGTCCATTCCTGAATGGAAATGGGATCACATTTCCATGGATTTTGTGACGCAGTTACCGAGATCCTCCCGAGGTTGTGATGCGATTTGGGTCGTGATTGATCGATTGACCAAATCCGCATGTTTTATTCCATACAAGATGACATATAGATATGATCAGATGGCCGATATCTATGTTAAGGAAGTGGTTAGACTGCACGGAGTGCCAAAGTCGATTGTTTCAGACCGTGACCCTCGGTTTACTTCGCACTTCTGGCAGAGTTTGCAGCAAGCTCTAAGTACAAAGTTACATCTAAGTACCGCATATCATCCACAGACTGACGGACAGTCAGAACGAACGATTCAGACATTGGAGGATATGCTGAGAGCCGTGGTACTTGATTTTAGCATTAGCTGGCAAGATGCATTGCCACTTTGCGAGTTTTCGTACAACAATAGTTATCAAACGAGTATTGAGATGGCTCCATTCGAAGCGTTGTACGGAAAGAAATGCAGATCCCCTCTTTATTGGGATGATATCTCTGAAGTTCCTGAGATTGGACCTGATATGATCAGAGATATGACTGAGAAGATAAAGCTGATTCAGAAGAAAATGAAGGCAGCTCAAGACTGACAAGCCAAATATGCCAACCTCAGACGTCGACCGTTGGTATTTGAGACTGGAGACCGAGTATTTTTGAAGATTTCTCCTTTCAGAGGTGTTGTCAGATTTGGCAAGAAAGGGAAATTGTCTCCAAGATACGTTGGTCCATATGAGATTCTCGAAAAGATAGGAGATCGTGCCTATCGACTCGCATTGCCGCCTTCATTATCTGGAATACATGATGTCTTTCATGTATCAATGCTGCGGAAGTATCTCCCTGATGATTCTCATGTGATTCAGCCAGACGAGACCGAGCTGAATGAGACATTGAGTTATATCGAGAAACCGATTTGGATTATTGATCGTAAGGAAAAACATCTTAGAACGAAGACGATTCCTCTTGTGAAAGTTCAATGGACTCGTCATGGCATTGAATAAGCTACTTGGGAGACTGAATCAGATATGAGACAGAAATTCCCAGAATTATTCCACTGATGTGAGTTTACTATTTCAGTTTCGGTTATTTCTGATTTGATTGCCTGGGATATGATTGCTTGAGATTTCGATGACGAAATCATGTCTCAGAGGGGGAGAATTGTAAGGCTCGAGATTATACCATTTTAATCCGAGATTATTTAATTTACGAATTTTAGAATGATAAATTAGATTCCACGGTTTTTGTAATTAATTAGGATTGAAATGGAACTAAAAAGAGTTGCGAGGACCAAATTGCAAATAGTGAAGATTTCAGGGGCTAAAGTGCAATTAGCACTTGAGAGGACACTTGTCACATCATGCATGCCTAATATATATATATATATTCACTTTCCTTCAGCAAGAACCGAGCCCAATTCTCCGAGAAATCCCTTCAACTTTAGTTTGTTGTGATTTGTGATTTCGTGTGATCCGTATATCAGAAATTAAATCCGGACACAGTACCGTACTCCTCTCATCGAGAGCTACAACTGGACGTAAGTTTTATTGCGTCCTGTTATCATTTGAAATTATGATATTGGAGAAATTATTATTTGATCATTATGATGTGTTCTAGGAATACTACACATCATAGAATCGAAACCGGATTGAAGAACAGATTGATTATGGAATTGTTATGATTTTCTGATTATATTAATTGAGATTGGACAGATTTGAATTATGGAGTGATTACAAATTGTAGCAGATATGAGTTATGATTTGTAATTGATATCTGTTGATATTGTATAGACGGGGATATCGGGATTGTGTCGTTATGCCGTTGATTTGAATTAAATACAGATTAATCAGACTCAGTGTCGAATTGAGAATGGAATATTGATATTATGATTCTCGATATGTCGTTTCAGAGTTACAGATACAGTCTTGAGTTCAGAACTGATATTGCTGCAGACCGAGACTACGAACGAAAGGTATAAGTCAATTTGGTATTGGGAGATCGACTTGAGTCGGTTATACTTGAGTTTCCCTAAATCACATACTTTACTTTATTGCATTGATATTGCATTGATTTGATTGATATACTTATTCTCTTGATTATAGATAACAGGTATTAGACGAGTAGTCTTATGACAGAAGTGCCTGATAGTGGTGGGATCACCACGGGCACATTGCACGATGTAATAAGATATTGTATTGGCGGAAGTGCCATAGTCTGCTACTGGATAATTGGCTATCGATGTGGATAGAATTATAGCTCATTCTATTACTGGTGATCAGTATTGTATCGATGTGGATAGAATTATAACTTCTTCTATTACTGTTGATCGATGTTATATCGATGTGGATAGAATTGGAGTTTCTTCTATTACTGGTGATCGATACTATACTGATGTGGATAGAACCAGAGCTTCTCTATTGCTGGTAATCGATACTATATCGACGTGGATAGAACTGGAGTCTTTTCTATTACTGTTGGTCGATATGGAATGCCAATGTCTGGAAACCGGGATCCCTAGGCTAGGATGGAGTCTAGTCTGAGTCGTGGAGTCACGAGCATTGTCGACAGTTTGATATTGATTATGTTTCAGATATTGATACATATCTTTGTTACCTGATTACATGCTTTATATTTGTTTATATGATTGTATGTTTCGTTGATTTATACTGGGATTATATTCTCACCAGAATTATCCGGCTGTTGTCTTGTCTGTATGTGTACATGACAACAGGTGGGACAGGTTCAGGGTTGAGGAGATGAAGAAAGATCGTGATTAGAGTGGAGATTCCGGACTTTGATTTTGATGTATAATAGGGTTTGAACACTTGACATTAGTTGTTAAACCTTAGTTTAGTTTGAATGCATGCAGTACAGGACTTGTATTGTATTTTATATACTGAGATGTATATATGTTTGATTTCACTACGTTCCGCATTTAAAAAAAAAATTTAGACCCTGTTTTTAATTGATTAATTAGTCCCAATTATGATTAAGAACTTGATTAGCGTCCGGGTCCCCACAGCTTTCATCTTGTTACAAAGAGTTTCTTTAACAGTTTTGTTGATGAAAATGCTCGTTCCGTTATTGCTGTAGAAACGGGACGAGTTAAAACAAGACGAATTAAGCTGTCAACTAAATAAATATATCAGATTCGATAAATAAGTAAACGACGTAGATAAAAATGTATAAATCACATATCAATCAAAACATAGGTTCCTGAATTGTTTTTTAAATTAATTCAGCTCGAGAAGTTATTTGGGTTGAAATCGATATTTTGTTCACCTATAGACTGAATTGATGTATGGCCTCATCTTAATTCCAAAATGGATTTTTCAAATTTTTTACTCGTAAGAATCATTGCGGTCAAAAGCCAAAGTCACTTCACATCATTTTTTAAAACCAATGGTAAAAAAAATAATGACATTGACAAACATCAAAGAATAATGTGGACATTAATAGAAAATAAAAAATTTTAAAACATCATTTAAGTCATTATGCACAAAATTCAAATAATTGATAAATCATATAATATCACATATTATGATTCACATGGAAAATTGGCGCAATTTCTCAAAATCATTACTTTATTTTTCTCAAAATCAATTATTATAAACATATACTAGTTCATAATGAAAAAATTATAATTCTATAAAATTTTTAGTATTAATAGAAATTAAATAAAGATATAATAAAATACGTAGTAACCTTTTAATCAAAATGCGAGTGAAATTCAAATTTGATTATAGGTATTTGCAAGATCATTTTTAAAAAGTACTCATAGTTAAAAAAAATTCTTCAAATTTGCATCAATAAAGTAAAGATAACAATACACAAAAATAAACTGAAATAAAAAAATACAGAAAAATATTGTAAAATTTGGGTGGGGCTGGAGCCCACCAAGCCCAAGGGTGGCTCCGCCCCTGACTCCACGAGATCATTCCAACAAAATGGCATCTCACTTCTTATGGAATTCGGGTAGACGCTTGATGCCCTCGTTGCCAATCTTATCCAGAACATAAGTTTCATGTTTTGTGGAATTTCCAATGGCTTCAAGATGTTTGGATTAAATCGTCAATTTCAAAGGCCACAACTTTAGGGACCTTTTGCATTGGTTTTTTCTTTTGCTTGGTCAAGAAAATGACTTGGGCACTCTCTCAATGGTAGCATGAAGTATATGGGTTGATCGGAACCAATTCATGTTTGAGAATAGATTCTTATAGATAGCAGACGTCGTCTCGCGTGCTAGTTTGCTTTGGGAGCAATTCTTGTCATGTCAAAAGGGAAGTATTCCTCAACAAATGCAACTGTTCCACCAAACTCGCAGCGCATAGGAGTGGGGCCGGTTGCTAGAGATGAGGAAAGAAGGGATCGTTCAATCCTACCTGTGGGGACACTCCCCCCACAGGATTTAGATGGTCCAGATTTAGCCAAATTTGTGATTTTAAAAAGAAATAGTGGACCCCATGTACTTGTGGCTAAATCTGGACCCTGGATCTACACATGGGGGCACTGCCCCCACATGTAGGGTGAAATATTCCGGAAAGAAGGGTGTCATTAGGGCTTCGTCGATCCTACATACATGGGCCTGAATCCATTAAGGCAATGCCACGTGTAAATAAAATTAATTTTTTAAAAAATGATTTTTAAAGCAAAAAAACGTACACAATCTCAACTATGGTTACTTTTTTGATTTCCTATGATCAACACAAGTCAAAATTTAGAGTCTCCCAAATCTTTTTTGTCAACCATCCCCCCCCCCCCCCTCCACCTAAAGGTCAAAATTTTCGAAACCAAAGCTTCCCCAATTTCCTTGAGCCAAATCCTCTCCTTTTCCAGTGCTCCAAATTTCCCACTCCGACTCCGACTCCGACTCCGTCTCTGATCTACTTCGTCGACAACGACTGTTTCTGATGATTATCTCTGATACACTCCATCGGTTGCAGATCTCTGGCCACCACCGAATCCCGTGAAGATCTCTGCCTCCAACTACGACTTCGAGTTAAATGGTTTGAGTTCTCTAGTGATTCTTGTGTATTTTCATGTTTGTGTGTATTTTCACTATTTATATTTTTCTAAATACAGAAACAGTAACTCGCCCTACCCTATCTTCCTGCATAAAAAATTAAATTATTTGAGTTCTAAATTGTTTAATTTTTCGGATATAATCATTCGGATATGCATCCACACGCCATGTTGTGGAGTGGCTGGGACATTTTTTTAGTTATTGGTGAATGTCTTTGTCCCTTCTTTCCTATTCATAGTACTTAATGTTTGAACAAGACTTGGTCTTCCTTTGAATCTTTGTAGAAAATATCCAACTCTTGAGCAACAAATCAAGTAGAGTTCGTACATACATCACATGTGCTTGCTTCAGTAATGTATTTTTATAAACATTTGTAGGGTATTTCAGCAACTACAAGCTTCTGAATAATTATGGTTGACTTGAACTCAGACTAATTGTAATGTATACATATTGTTGAAATATAAACTATCAATTGTGTGCTTTCTTGAGCTTGAGATTTTGATACAATATCAGAGCTATGTTTTGTTTAGTTGGTCGTGGTGGTATTCCTAATATTCGACCAACTTACACTTGTAACTCGCCCCACCCTTTATAAGTTGAGAGCAAGCCGATCAAATTACTATCTGATGTATTATAAACCGATCATGCATGTGTTATAGCCTATATACCCATTCTATTCTGATTTTACGAAGTATCCTGCCTGTGTTTGTTTGAGTTTTTGAAAGTTTTTTATGTTTATTCCCTTGATTTCCATAATTTTCTAATGCAGAGCAAAATATATGCCGTGTTTGTTGGACGGAAACATGGCGTTTACGATAGCTGGAATGAAGCACATGCCCAAGTTAATAAATTTAGTGGCGCTTCTCACAAATCATATCATAACAGGCGAGAGGCTGTAGAAGCTTTTGATGCATTTATGCATAAACAAGGTGCAGCTGCCGCCTCTTCTACCGCTACTAAAGAGAATTGTTCAAGCTTAACATCAAGAGAAGATGAAAAAGTAGTTCAACTAAGAAATGTTCAACGAGAATCAGAGACATGCTTCGAGAATTTCAGAGATATCTGAAAAAATGCGAAATATATTGAAATCATTGTAGTTCATTTATGATGATTTAATTATTGTATTTAGTTTTAGTCGCATGTAGTTATTTTCAGTTGGAATCTATTTTTATCCATTTGCAGACAAAAATTATAGTTGAGTTGAGACCATGTGTGTTTATCTGATATCTACATCTATATTATTACAATCTGATTTTTGCCTTTTGGAAGAGCTAAAACATGCATGCTAGCGCAAAGTCGAAAATTTAAGACACTAGGAATGTAGCATAGACATTGTAAGTATCTTGAATTAGATATACAAGAGAAATCAAAATGACTTATGCGTTGGTAAAACTTGCTTTACATGCTCAGCAATTGTTCAAAAAGATACACACACAACATTACCAAAACAAAACTCCATTTTTGCACCAACACTTTTTTTATTGTCAGTTGACCAATCCAACACAGCAACTCTTTGTTTGTCTAAACATTTCAGTTGTCCAAAATATTGATAATACATCAAATAAAGTCGAATATTAGAATAATACAAAACACAAAGTTTAGTTTCCTTGGATCGTCTTGGATAAATGAGAGAGACCATAATCTGGTGGAATTGGAACAGCCAAATGCAAGTAATCTTTCTCTGCAGAAATAACCTCCAAACCTGTAGTTAAATATCAATATAAGCTGCTACAGAAAATTAAACGGTGTGCAGGAATAACACTGTCTGACCTTTAAAAAATATAAACTAACCTTCTTCTTATATTTTTATTCTCAGAATCACATGTCATATGCAAGAGAATGGATGGTTAGTAGAATAATTTGTTTAACTTTAAGTTAAAAACCGAACACTTATTGAGAAAACATCAAGCATAAATCTTGAGAAATTACCTTTTTATTTATCTTGATCATGTCCCTAAACAATATAAAGTTTATGTAGAAAGTGACAAAATTAAATTGGGGAAAAACTAAAAAAATGTAATGAAAAAACTGGCAAAAATTTCTTACTTGTGATGATTGAGAAGTCCCATATGGATACGGTAATACATTCATCTGTCCACTTAAATATAAGTTTGTATTTCCTTCCTGCATGATAACAAACTTATAATTAAATATAAGATGTAATACATATTTTGTTGTTTTTGACATAGTACATTTTATACAAGTAACTTACCATTGCAAATTGAGATGGAACTTGAGGATACGCAAATGTATATTGCAATGGGACACGAGGATATACAAAAGGATATTTCATTGGAACTTGAGGATATGTAAATGGATATTGCGATGGTGTGACATTTTGTTGTTCTTGTGAACTTTGCCCTTTTAATTTGGATCCTTTTGTACCTACCAAGCACGGTAAAATTAAAAATATGTGAAATATATAACAATTACATGAACTTTCAGTTTTTTAGCTTTAGAATGAATGAAAACTTACTTGAACTTTCAGTTTTTTTCTTTCCTTTTCCTTTTTTGCTCTTAGTATCCCAGTGTCGTGTAATATTTGTATTTGTTACTCCTTTGGCTTTAGCAGTAAGTGGATCACGTACGCGTGTTTCATCTATGTGACCATCATTTGTCATAGCATCACAAGGTGTATCATCATCTACACTCAGATTCTGTAGAAGGTTGGAGATCTCCTCTTTTGCAGTGTCAATAATTGTATATAATCTTTTTCTCCCATCCTCATGTGGTTTGCTTTGTTGACTTAGATCATACATCGATCTCATTATTTGATTGACAAACACCATCTCAGAAACATGAACACCACTGCCATTTTCTTCAAAATCGGAGCTAACTTTGTTTCTTACATTTTTCATCCATCTATTCAAAATGTAACATTTGGGCAAAACCGTGACATTCATACAATTAAATACCAGCAAAGCATGCTTACACAAAATCCCCATTGTCTCGAACTTGTGACAATTGCATCTTATTTCATGATTCTGCTTATTGAACACCACATGTCTAACCCTTGCATATTCATCATGAGATTTTACGTTCACCTCAATCAAATTCCAGTCATTGCCAAAACAAGTCGGTGGTTCCACAAATTTGCAATTCAAGGAATTAACCAATTCAATTTCAAATAACTGATATATGGTCATCGTATAAACATCAGCAGCATGAATCAACAATGGATGATTTTTCAAAATCTGTGCAGGCTTACCATGTCGACAACGTGTATCCTCAGTTTTCTATTTTGTTCGCCAATTATTTTGAATCTTTTCATAATTCATCAAAAATTCATACAAAGAACTCATTTTGTTGCCTGATTTTTTTGAAGTCAAATTTGTGGCCTCACTCCTCGAAGTGGCCAAAAGCCCTGCACTAAACTTTGCATCACTGAAAGCAGTCACCCATTTGTCCCTAAGTTTGTACATCTCATTAAACCATCTATGACCATCCAAATGATATGTTTAAATGATATATTTCCACGTGGCTTCAAATTCATCTACAGAATCACAATAATTCATGCATTTATACCACAATTTTTTGAAAGCTGGGTCGCCATTTAAACTAGCAAAGTGAGAAGGCGCGTTTTGATTTATATGCCATTGACATAAACGATGATGTGAACGTGGAAAAACAGTCCCAATGGCATTCATCATGGCTTGGCATTGGTCTGAAAAAATAGTTTGAGGTTGTTTTCCATTCATTGAATCAAGAAATGTCGTGAACAACCATTCAAAAGAACTTTTTTTTCATCTGACATAAATGCTAAGCCAAACATAACATTCTGCATATGATAATTTATACCAACAAATGGAACACATATCAAATTGTACTTATTTGTTTGATATGTTGTATCAATGGATAGGACATCACCAAAATATTCATAATCAACCACACATGTAGTGCCCAAATTCAGTACACGTATAACCCATGTATTAATTAAATTGTTAAATTTTTTATTTAAGTTTAAAATGATTTTAGCGATGCATGATTTATTTAAATTTCATTATTTTAATGTTTATGTGATGCACATTAAAATGTTTTTCAAGTTTCATGTTTCAGGCGATTATTCGAGGCGGGATCGAGGAAAAAACCGAGAACGATTCTTGGCAATTTGAAATGCGGTATTTTATTTTAAAAGCTAGGAAGGGGCATTTTAAATAATTTATTTAGTTTAGCATTTTAAAGCCTTATTTAGGTGTTTAGTTATTTAAGAGTTTAAAACTTTTCAAATTAGTATTTTTGTGTGCATTATTTTTAATTGAGGGATTTTAGTAAAGTTTAAAGAGTGTTAGTATTTTAAATAGTTTTATTTATTATTTAATTAAGCAATTTTTCCCTAAATTACTAATCACACACACACACTTTTACACACACCTAGGACATCAAAACACACACACACACACACACTTATTTCATTCAGTTTTTATTACTTTTGAGAGGAGAATTACTAGGGTTCTTACTCCTAGAAGCAGCCGCCCATCCCTCTATATTTCCTAGCGAGTTTTCGTTGGTTTTCTTCAAGAATTTTAGCGTCAAGTCGTCCCGGATCGACCCTCACTCCGTCTCCGCTTCGGTATCATCGTTACGGTATTTTAAATATCAAAAGACACGTAAAATCTTTCTTTTGCTGCATCGATCATGTCATATTACGTGTTGCGTTGTTTTATGCATAAAAATATGTGTGTGATGTAGAAGTTTGAGCGGTAAATGCATCGAATGCGTTTTGAAATATTTTTAGATCTGAAATTTCGTAACTTTCTGTTCTGTTGAAAACTGCGACTTTTCATTCAGGATTTTGAGAAAACTTTCAATACAAAAAATGTAGAACTTTTCGATACCTTAGATTTAATATGAAATTCGAATTATTTGGATAAAAATAGAGTGAGTTATGGTGTTTTTCATGGGACTGCTCAAACTGCATTTTTCAAAAATTATGATGTTGATGTGTTCTTGAGATTTTATTGTTGCAGGCTTCGTTGGGGATCGACGGGCAATCGTTGCTGTGTCTAGGTATGTTTAGCATGATGTTGGGATGGTTGTAGTATATTCGTTTCGCGTCGATAGACACTTGGGAGATCGAATGATCGTATGAATCGTGTTGTTGTCGAAGTCGTGTTCACGGGTGATTGGGTTAACTGTAACATATGATTGTTTTGGAGATAAATGTATAGGCTTGAGTCAAAGACATAGCATCCTAAGATAGTCTCGTGGTGTCGATTCGTGGTCGGTACAATCGAGTCTAGACTGTTAAGAAAATCTTGTTCCGTAATTCCGAAGGTTGACTCCTCCCGTAGGTACACGGATCCACGGACGGACCCTGGCACGGGGTCCGTGCCTTTGTTTCCTCGCTAGTGCCATTTTTGCGCACGGACACGGACCCCCACACGGACCAGAGCACGGGGTCCGTGCCTTTGTCCTTCCGGAGTGCATTTTTCCAGTGTCTACACTGACCCATACCCGGACCTAGGCACGGGGTCCGTGCCTTTACTTTTCTTCACGACACATTGCACCGCACCTACACGGACTCGGAGCCGGGCACGGGGTCCGTGTACTCTAGTTTTTGGGAAAATTTATTGAATTATTTGAGGTTTCATGTCATGGTTTAGTACAAAGTTTTACAAGGTCGAGTCATGATAATTGTAGAACGTCCTATGGAATGGAATGAGTTCGTAAGTACTCATGACACATGCCTCTACGCAAAGACATTATGAAGTATGTATGTTTAAGTATGTTCAAGTATGCAAGCATGTTTATGAAAGTTTCACGTTATGGCACGTCTAAGATATGTACGTATGTTCAAGTTTATTTCAAGTTCAAGTTTGAGTATGTACGCTCTATTTTGAAATTGCATGTGGTTTTATTACGTATTATTCATTACTTACAGTTTATACGTATTGAATCTTTAGACTCACTAGACTTGATCGATGCAGGTGAGGATGATCATGATGAGGCGAGAGGTGGGGACCAAGGAGCAGTCTTGGACTGAGCAAAAGGCTAAACCCGAGGACCGCCCACATTATTTTAAGATTTTAAGCATGAAAATATTAATACTCTGATTTTATGTTTTGATGCGAGATGTTTTGAGTCAGCTTTTCTTTTAGCAAAATTTTTATTGGTGATGGATGATTTCAAAGATATAATTTTTATGAACGATGAGTTGACGACCGTATGGATGTTTATATTTAAGAAATTTTTTAAATTTTTCCGCAAATTTTAAGTAGTAAAAGTACGGTACGTTACAGCACATCTGTAGTCCCTGAAGAAAAAGTTCATCACCCTATCATCATCATCCAATTGCATGTTCCAATAAAAATAATTTTCTTATTCGCCTTGTTCATAAAATATTGAATCAGTGAAGTGACATCACCATTCTCAACTTTGGTATGTTTTTTCATCCGACTCATGTGGTCATATGCATATTTTCTATTAAATCCTAAGTTTTCTGGTCCACATGCTTCATTTTCCATAAAAGAAACAGCATTAGAGACACAGATTCCAGCATTTACCATAGATTCTAGAGTAGATTTTTTGGCATGTGAGATATTGCGTGCAGATCTTAACAAATGAGTTTGATCAGGTGCAAACATCTCAAGGTTATGATCTTGAAAAAATCTAATCACTCGCCATTCACCCTCTTTCTCCCTTGAAATCTTCAATTTAGCTTTACATTGAGTTCTAATAACTGGCTTTTGATAGACAGGAATCCTTTTACTAGAATACTTTTCATCTTTCAAACCTTCACATGAACAATTAAATTCTTTTGATTGAATTTCATTTGTACGTGCAAAACATCGTTGATCACTTTTTCTCATACTAAATCCCTTAGCATGTGGAAATTGACAATATAGTAAATATGCATCTTCGATACTGTTCACAATTGTACCCACTTCAAGTTTACTTTCCAAAATGTCAACGAAAGATTTTTCAGTTTGTACCTCGATATTTTCTTGCATTGAGAAATCAGAAATTCCACATTGCGTTTTTGAACTAGGATGAATTTCGGCTTCTTGATCGTAGTCTCCCTCCAACTCTTCGAGTGCTATTGAGTTGTCATCTTCCATTGTAAGCAACAAAAGCTGGAACAAATATTCAAATAAATATTACATGAATGTATTATCTTATAAAATACGCTGATGCAAGAAAAATGATTTTTCAAGGTTTCATATAATATCTTTGTTACAATACAAGACAACCGCACTGCAAATAAATACAGAACCTAAAAGATGGAGAGGATTTGGCTCAAGGAAATGGGGGAAGCTTTGATTTCGAAAATTTTGACCTTTAGACGGGGGAAATGGTTGACAAAAAAGATTTGGGAGACTCTAAATATTGACTTGTGTTGATCATAGAAATCAAAAAAGTAACCATAATTGAGATTGTGTACGTTATTTTTGCTTTAAAAATCATTTTTTAAAAAACTAATTTTATTTACACGTGGCACAAATGGATTCAGGCAGTGCCCATGTATGTAAAATCGACGAAGCCGTGTCATTAGATAGATTTACCAATATTAACAGGATCTATTGGGCTTTTGTGGCAGAATGATTGGTTGGTTGTTCAAGAGAAAATCATGACAACAATTCAACATTGGTATTAGGTAGACAAATATTATCTTCCAAACATATGCATCCAACGTGGTCAACGCCATCTACAGCACTGCGGTTGAAGCTTCCATCATTTCTTTTGTTAATAGCTATTTTCAGAGCAGAAATTCCCAATTTCGATAAGTTAATTAGTATTATAACATATAAAATTCACTTAAAGAGATTTTTAGATAATTTAAATTATATATTTCGTAAAAACATTTAATGAAGATTCTATTATTTTATATGATAAACTTAAAAAAATCATTTATTTTGAAATAATAAACATATTGAGGCCGTTAAAAGAATCAAAGAAAATGTTAAAAATCTTCATTGGCTAATGTTAGCTAATTTTCGATGGAAAAAAATTGGTGAAATAGATGTCTCTAGTATAAAATTTGGAGGACATGTTCAATAAAACAAGAATATTTGGTTTATTTTTCAGAATAAAAAAAAATAATATTTTGTTGTGAAAAGTAAAAATTTATGGTAAAAAGTAAAAAATCTCAAACTCTCAAAATTTACCAAACTACACACTTTATAATATTTTTCTCTTTACTCAATTGTGATTTTCTTCACAAATGAGAGATCTATTTATAAGAAATTTTTACAAATAATCCAAAAATAAAATACATCATTACCTACATCATCACATACTAATTTTCAATATTTACAACTCTTATTTTCAACATTCAAATATTCAACATTCAAATATTCTATACACACATTTTAAATATATTTTTCAACACTCCCCCTTGTGATGATGATCATAATGATTGTCTTCATTACGTGTTTTTATACTGCCTCGTTAAAAACCTTACTAGGAAAAACCCATTGGGATAAAAACCATAGTAAGGGAAAAAGAGTGCAGTCACGTAAACTCCCTTGATGTTGACATGAACAATTTTTCACAAATTTCGTAGATTGCGCATCCCAATATTATATATGTGCTTTTTGAATATTGTCGTAGGAAGTGCCTTTGTGAAAAGATCTGATGAGTTTTCACTTGATTGAATGTGACGAATATCAATACATTTATTCTTCTCTAGCTCCTTGGTGAATGCGAAGAACTTAGGAGGAATATGTTTAGTTCTGTCGCTTTTTATGTATCCCTCTTTCATTTGAGCAACACATGCAGCATTATCTTCATATAGTATCACAGGCTTCTCGTCGAATGATAATCTGCATGAGATTTGAATATGTTGGGTCATTGATTTTAACCACGCACATTCACGACTTGCTTCATGTAGTACAATAATCTCGGCATGAGATTTGAATATGTTGGGTCATTGATTTTAACCACACACATTCACGACTTGCTTCATGTAGTGCAATAATCTCGGCATGATTTGTATGAAGTTGTTACGAGCAGTTTGTTTTTGTGAACGCCAAGAAATTGCAGTGCCTCCACGAGTAAAATACATATCCAGTTTGGGAACGTGTCCTTGTGTGGATCAGATAAGTATCCAGCATCGGCATAACCAATTATACTTGGATTAGCATCTTTTGAATACAAAAGTCCCAAGTCTGTCGTTCCTCGTAGATAACGGAATATATGTTTAATTCCGTTCCAGTGTCTCTTTGTTGGATATGTGCTAAATCTTGCCAACAAATTTACTGACAAAAGATATATCAGGCCTTGTACAATTTGTAAGATACATAAGGGCACCGATAGCACTTAGATATGGTACTTCTGGACCAAGAATATCTTCATCTTCTTCACATGGTCGGAATGGATCCATTTCTATGTTTAATGATCTAACAACCATTGGAGTACTTAAAGGATTTGATTTATCCATATTAAAACGTCTAAGGATCTTTTCTGTATAATTTGTCTGGTGAACAAACATTCCACATTCTTTTTGTTCAATTTGTAAACCCAGACAATACTTGGTTTTTCCAAGATACTTCATTTCAAATTATTTCTTCAAGTATGACAAAACTTCTTGAATTTCCTTATTCGTTCCAATGATGTTTAAATCATCAACATATACAACAATAATTACGCATCCGGATGTTGTTTTCTTAATGAAAACACAAGGGCATATTGAATTATTTACATATCCTTTTTTCATCAAGTGATCACTTAGTCGATTATACCACATTCGACCGGATTGCTTTAACCCATATAATAATCTTTGTAATTTTACAGAATAACATTCTCTGGGTTTTGAACTTTGTGCTTCAGACATCTTAAATCCTTCAGGGATTTTCATATATATATATATATATATATATATATATATATATATATATATATATATATATATATATATATATATTACTATCAAGTGATCCATATAAGTAAGCTGTAACAACATCCATAAGACGCATTTCTATATTTTCAGATACCGCCAAGCTAATCAAATACCGAAACGTAATTGCATCCAGCACGGGAGAATACATTTCTTCATAATCAATTCCAGGCCTTTGAGAAAAATCTTGTGCAACAAGTCGAGCTTTATATCTTACTATTTCATTTTTCTCATTTCGCTTTCGAATAAAAACTCATTTGTATCCAACAGGTTTTACACCTTCAGGTGTAAGGACTATAGGTCCAAAAACATTACGTTTATTTAGCGAATCTAATTCAACATGGATGGCTTCTTTCCATTTTATCCAATCTTGCCGATTTTTACATTCACCAAAAGATTTTGATTCATGATCTCCATTATCATTTATGATGTCGATTGCCACATTATAAGAAAATATATCATCGATTTCTTCTATATCTTTTCGGTTCCATATTTTTTCAGTATTAATATAATTGATAGAGATTTCATGATTCTCGTCAGTTTGTGGTTCTGACAGAACATTTTCATCATGTGTTTCTTCAGGAACACCATTCTCTATTTTGTGATCATCATGTGTTTCTTCAGGAACATCATTCTCTATTTTGTGATCATCGTGTTTCTCTATGAATTTTCTTTTTCGAGGATTTTTATCCTTGAAACCGACTGGCCTTCCACGCTTCAGGCGTTTTATGACATCATGACTTTGTTCAATTTGTTTATTTGGAATTTCAATTCGAGCAGGAGCATTTACAGCATGTATATATGATTTAGTTACCCCTTTTGCATCTGTAAATGCATCTGGTATTTGATTTGCTATTTTTTGCAAGTGCACAATTTGTTGTACATCTTTTTCACATTGTTGTGTTTGTTGGATCCGGATGTAACAATGATGATACATACCATGTAATTTCCTTTTCGGTATGTTTTTGTTCTCTCCCTAACATTGGGAAGATTTCCTCATTAAAATGACAATCAGGAAAACGTGCTGTGAACACGTCGCCTGTCTGAGGTTCAAGATATCGAATGATTGATGGACTATCATAACCGATATAAATTTCAACCTTTCTTTGAGGTCCCGTTTTCTTTCGTTGCGGTAGTGCAATAGGCACATACACCATACATCCAAAAAATCTCAAATGAGAAATGTCTGGTTCTTTACCAAATGCAAGCTGCAATGGGGAGTATTTATGATATGCACTTGGTCTGATGCGAATTAATGAAGCAGCATGTAAAATTGCATGTCCCCATATAGAAATAGGGAGCTTTGTTTTCATAATCATTGGTCTAGCAATCATTTGCAGATGTTTAATCAATGATTCAGTCAATCCATTCTGTGTATGTACATGAGTAACATGATGCTCAACAATGATTCCCATAGACATACAATAATCATTGAAAGTTTGGGAAGTAAATTCACCAGCATTATCAAGTCTAATTTTCTTGATTGTATAATCGGGAAATTGATTCCTCAATTTTATTATTTGAGCAAGTAATCTTGCAAATGCAACATTTCGAGTTGACAATAAACATACATGTGACCATCTGCTGGAGGCATCAATCAATACCATAAAATATCTGAATGGTCCACATGGTGGATGGATTGATCCACAAATATCTCCCTGAATACGTTTAAGAAACATTGGTGATTCAGTTTGGATTTTGACTGGTGATGGTCTTATAATAAGTTTTCCAAGAGAACATGCTTTACATTGAAACTTATTATTCTGAAAGATCTTCTGGTCTTTCAGTGGATGACCATGTGCATTTTCTATGATTCTTCGCATCATTGTTGAACCAGGATGTCCCAATCGGTCATGCCAATTTGTTAATATTGAAGAATTATCAACTACCATGTTTGATTCTATGGGACTTATATGTGTATAATGCAATCCAGTATGGAGCATTGGTAGTTTTTCAATCACATATTTTTTTCCTGATTTATATGTGATAAGACACATATATTTCTCATTCCTTTCATTCATTGTTTGAGTATCAAACCCATGGGAATATATATCATTAAAACTCAACAAATTTTTTTTCGATTGTGGTGAATATAAAGCATCATGGATAAAAAATTTTGTACCACTAGGTAACAAAAATTGTGCTTTACCACATCCTTTAATCAAGTCTACATGACCTGATATTGTATTCACCGTTGTTTTTGTTGGTTTTAGTTCCAAGAAATATCTTTTATCTCGGAGGATAGTGTGCGTTGTACCACTATCGGGTATGCAAACTTCAGCTTTGCTCATAGCATTTTTCATATTTGAACTTCAAAAAAATATGCAATGAAATAAAATTACTGACAATATATAACACATATCATAATTGTACAATAAAACATTATTACATGAATACATGAAAAATAAATTATTGAACATTTATATTCTACCATTATATTGTTCATTTTCAGAGAAATCATTGAGAAAATCTGCAGCATCAATATTGTTCATTTCTATCCCACCAACATATTGATCATTTCCAGAGAAATCATTCATAAAATCACCAGCATCAAAATGAGTTGAATCACTCAAACGGTCACTACGTTCAGTGAAGTTGGTCTCCTTTTCTTTCCCCTTTAATGATTCTTTATAAAGTTTACAAAGATGCTCAGGGGCTCGACAAATACGGGACCAATGTCCTGGAGTACCACATCTGAAACAAGAACTTTCATATCTTTTTGAGTGATTCTCATCAACACTTGTATTCTCATGATGCCTTTTCTGTGGATGGTTTGGGACGCTCTTTTGAGATGAGTTATAAAAATAACTATCTCTATTGTTTTCAAAACCACGGCCTCGAACACGACAACGGCCAATTCCACGGTCCACGACCTCGACCTCGACCAAAATCTTGTCTTTGAATTTGATTTTGGTTTCGAGGTTTAAATTCATTTTTACTTACAACATTTACTTCTGAAATGCTGTTGATCCAGTGGGTCGGGACTGATGAATTCTCATTAATAGCTCGTTGTTCTTTTCCGCCACAAGAAGGCAGGCGATGAGTTCAGAATATCTCGCAAATCCACGTACTCTATATTGTTGTTGTAGAGTAATATTTGATGCATGAAACGTGGAAAATGTTTTTTCAAGCATTTCCGAGTCTGTGACCTCATGTCCACAAAACTTTAGCTGCGAGATTATTCGATACATCGCTGAATTGTAATCACTGACTTTCTTAAAATCTTGGAATCTTAACATATTCCATTATCATGGGCGGTCGGAAGTATAACTTCCCTTATATGTTCAAATCTTTCTTTCAATCCTTTCCACAAAGTCATGGGATCTTTTTCAATTAAATATTCACATTTCAATCCCTCGTCGAGATGTCGACGCAAAAATATAATAGCTTTTGCCTTTTCTTGTGATATCGATATGCCATTTTCTTTTATTGTCTCACTTAGACCCAATGACTCAAGATGCATTTCTACATCGAGAGTCCATGGCATATAATTTTTCCACGTGATGTCGAGCGCAACAAATTCGAGCTTTGTTAAATTTGACATGGTGGTACTAAAAAATTACGATGCATTTTATTAGTTAATGAATATTGCAATACAAAGTAATGGATAAACAACAAGTACAAACATTTGTAAAAATAAATAAAACACACGAGGAGGATATTCTCCGATAAATAAAAGACTCGTGAGTATGATAACCAAAATAATTAAAAATAACCTTGAGAAAGCCATCTTCTTTTTTCTTCGAAAATTTTAATGAAGAATAATTTTTAGAGAAGAAGAGAAAGTTGGAGTGATTGAAAGAGTTTGTGAGATCATATTTATAGGGCAAAAACTAGCCGTTTTGTTACCGTTTATGACCGTTGGTGTACAAAAAAATAATGTATGTATTTGTATAATTTAATGGTAATAATATGATGTATATAATATTAGACATGTTTAAAGAATTATGTATATCATATCACATTATTATAATGAAGTGTTATAATTTATTTTGTTTGAAAACCTTACAGGCTTTTATACTTGACGTATCCCTTACCGGGGGTGTGGGATGTCGTCTTAACATCCTCTCAGGATTTATAACAAGTTTTTGTAAAATTTATTTTTATTATTAATAATAACATTATATTATATTAAATATATACACAATAAATAAATAACAGTAAAATAAATATTATTACTTTTGTTATCTTTTTCTTCTGTTTGGAGCTTGGAAAAGGATGGAGGACTTTTAGAGATTCGTGCTGATAACGTGTTGTGAAAAAGTAAAAATTTATGGTAAAAAGTAAAAATCTCAAACTCTCAAAATTTACCAAACTACACACTTTATAATATTTTTCTCTCTACTCAATTGTGATTTTCTTCACAAATGAGAGATCTATTTATAGGAAATCTTTACAAATAATTTAAAAATAAAATACATCATTACCTACATCATCACACACTAATTTTCAATATTTACAACTCTTATCTTCAACATTCAAATATTCAATACACACATTTTAAATATATTTTTCGACATATTTAAAATAATAAATTATTAATTTATTAACGACAATTCACAATATTACATTGTATTTACTGTTAGTTTTAGTAATTAAATTTATGGGTAACATTTTTAAATGTTCAAAGACAAGATTTACATATATTATTTGCTAAAATAGCGTCGAATCGAGGACGCACGCAAGAATTTTGGGAGATTTCGTGTGTTCCTCCCGGAAACCGAAGGGCGACTGACTGTAATCAAATCTCTCTCCATTTCCTAATTCAATTTTGTTGAGAAGAAATGGATGCTCGTCATGCATCTCTCGGAAGACGAACGGTAATCAACTCTCAAATTAGATGTATATGCGTGTATTGTTGTTGTTGTTGTTGTTGTTGTTTGGCTTTACATGGATTGCTTACGATTCTTCAGTTGGAAGAGATTCGGCAAAAAAGAGCTGCAGAAAGAATTTATAAAGCTTCCTCTGGATCTGATCTCACCGAACCTGAAACCATTAACGGTGTTAAATTCTCTTGTTTTTGTTTTTTTGTTTTTTGTTTTCCAATGTGTTTTCATAATTTAGTTGTTTTTAGTTTTTTCTTTGGGGGATTTGTAGATGGCATGAGGATTAAAAAATCGGATAGTGCAAATCGGCTCACGGAGGTACCTAACCATGAATTTCCTCTTTTTTAGCTGAAGTATTTCGTGCGTTTACTCATTTTTAAATTTAACTTTTAAATAACTATTTTTAGAAAATTAGATATCTTGCTCCATAAATTAATGAGTTGTTCGTTTATGTGTAATGTGAATGTTCTTTGAGTTCTAGTTTCAATCTTAATGCAGAGTGATATCAGCGGTTTAGTATCACAATTGAAAGAAATGCAACGAAAGAATGCTGAACTTGAGGAAGCTAACAGAAAACTGGGCTCATCGGTATGGTAGTCAATGAGTATTATGAATTCAAGTGGTATTAGACCAAGCTAACGCATGTTTTGCAAAACTTATGTTAAATACTTAATTTGAATTTTTTTGTAAAACTAAGTTTTTAAAAGGCTTAGTTAATAAGTCATACAGAAAGGAAAATAATCGAATGGAAGAGGAATAAATAATGTGAATGGGAGAGGAAAAATCAGTGAGAGAAGAGTGATTCAATAATAATTTCGGAAATCAAGATGATTATTTATTTCGTGATGTTGGTTATTTTGAATTAAATTTATATGATTTTGAAACGTCCGTATTATCTTACTTTTTGAATAATAATGTAAATATAAAATCATTTATGAATGTTTTTATTAGCTGCTTGTGTAAGATGCCTTGATTAACTTATAAGTAGAGCCAATCAGGCTCTTAGCTGGTGTGACTATGATCGATTACCATTTCCTCTTGTGGAATGTTTTATCATATTGAAATTTGTGTTTTGCATTCTTCTGGTCAGCTTGAGATGAAGGTGGCTGAGAACACCACTATGCAGAAGCGGCTACATGATTTGGTAATTGTTGTACCGATTTAGTATGTAAAGTTTGTTTTATGGAACCTGCATTGTGCATTCATGACAGCAGAAGTGGGAAACAATTAAATTTCTAGAATTGAGTAACTATCTTGATTCTGTCTTGTGGTGAGAAACCAATTCAAAATTCACTCTTAGGCTAATGAATTGAGTGAAGTTGGAAAAAAGAAACTGATGCTATCTCTATGCTAGCTACTCTTGAATGAGTTTAGCTTACGGAAATTCGAGCTTAAAATTGTATGTCTTTTTTTGTGTATTATTCTCGTTCTTTGCTTGGTGACCCCCAATTTAACAAAATTTAGTTGTTGACTTTAAACACCAATTTTAACAATGGATCATTACCTGAGGTTTGAGTGCTGGTAATTTAGACTTAGTTAATAATTAAGATAGCCGTTGTCAAGCTCCTTCCCCTGAGCTACAAAGATGAAAGAAATAAATATTTGTTGCCAATAAAGCATCTTTTTCAATTGACAATAATTTAAGCTGCTCCGTATTGGTCTTCAGCTTTTGAAAGATGTCCTGTTAACTTGTGTTTATTCCTTATGTTTTGGAGACGCCAACTTTGATCTAAATTTTTGAGAAGCTAAATTTTCAGATAAATTAAAATTTCACAATTCATCAAGCATCATCTTAAATCTTATGTACTGCAACTGTGATAACTGATCAGATTTGATTGGGGAAGAACTGGAAAATTGTATTTTTTCTGATTCCATTTGATTGAAGTTGTCTGTGAAAATACCGAACCTTCTCTATTTCGCAAGAGCACTTTTATTTATTCGGTTATCAAAGGAGCTTCCTTTTTAGGATAGGTTTGAGAGGGACCCTTGGTCAAAAACAGTGCTTATGGCTTAAGTTGGACTGTGAATTGTGATCCCAAACCTCTTACCATCCAAGGTGAAAGTGAAAAGAATAGGAAGTAAAATTGTAATTTTGCTAATTTAAGGGGGACTACTTATATATTGGGGACTTATTTCTCGACAATTTGGGTTATTGATCTATAATATTTCGTCCTATGGCATCGGCTCCTTGATTAGACTAGTAGGAAAGAAAAGTGAGAGGCTGCTGCAGCCCCACTCGAGGACAGTTAGAAAATGAGGAAGAGTCCCAATTTTCTGATGAGAAATAACTATACATTCTTTATGGTGATATTGTTCAAGGAACCCAAGGCTTGCCCCCTCAACATGGGTTCTGCCACCGAATCATTTTAGAACCAGGTACGGATCCAATTGTAGTCCTTCCATATCGCTACCCACATGCTTAGAAGGATGAATAATACTGAAACAAGGGTTTATACGCCAGAGCACTTCCCCTTTTTCCTCGCCAGTAGTCTCGGTCAAAAAATTGGATGATTCTTGGTGATTATGTGTCGACTACAGGTCCATCAACGCAAAAACAATCAAGGACAAATTTCCCATACATGTCATTGATGAATTGTTGGACGAATTGCATGACGCCTGCTATTTTTCCAAACTAGATCTATCCGTTGGGTTTTATCAAATTCTTATGGACTCTAAGAGCGTGCCTCTTACCGTGTTTCGCACTCATCATGGGCATATCGAGTTCCTTGTTATGCCGTCTGGACTCATAAACGCCCCCTCCACTTTTCAGGCATTGATGAACTCGATTTTCAGGTCCTTTCTGCTTAAATTTGTCCTTCGACGACATTCTGGTCTATAGCCTACGTGGGACACACATCTCAGCCATCTTTCTCAAATTTTCTCGCTTTTTTCCGAGCAGCGGCTTTTCCTAAAACATTCGAAGTGCTCATTTGGGGGCTCGGCAGTGGTCTATCTCGGTCACATGGTTTCACGGAATGAGGTGGTTGTGGGCGACAACAAAATCGTTGCCATTACCAAATGGCCACAATGGGGCTCACCGGGTGTTTCAGCAAATTTGTGCGGAATTTCTTTTTTGCATAAGAATTCCTTCATGTTGACTGCCGATGCTGCCAAGGCCTTTGAATCTCTGAAAGAGGCCTTCATGTCCACTCCAATTTTTGCTCTACCTGATTTCTCAACCCCATCATCGTTGAATGTGATGCTTCGGATGTCAGGAGCGGTGCCGCGCATGGTGAACAACCCATCGCTTATTTCATTCACGCCCATAGTTATAAAAGGCGAACGCCTAGCTGCGCCTAGGCGATAGCAGCCAAGCGCACCCGTTGCACTTGGGTTAACCCAAACACAACGCCTTAGGCCTCAAGACATCCTAGCGCTTTAGTGCGCCTTGCACCCCAAATAACTATGGTCACGCCTTGGTGCAGTGGCACCATAACCTGCCAGCTTATGAAGAGGAACTGATCGGTCTAGCAAAGGTTGTCCGGCACTGGCTCACATATTTTTGGGGCAACTCCTTCGTGGACCTGACCGACCATTACAGCCTCAAATTCTTGTTGGAATAACGGATTACAACTTCTCCACGGCCGGGTTGGATTAGTAAATTGTTTGGCTACGACTTTCGTGTGGAATACAAGACTGGGAATTCGAATATTGTAGCGGATGCATTGTCACGCCACGCCAGTTTGAGGAGCTCCCCTCCCTTGCGGCCTTCACAATACCGACTTGTGACCTGTTGGACTCGATTAAGGAGGAACATGCTATTTCTGCCGATGTCCAGCAGTGAATCCAGTCAATCCAACCAAGTGGGGACTCGAACTCATTGGTAGTACAGGATGGTATTCTCTTTTTCAAGGATTCCGGCTTTCATTATTTCCACTGTGCATGACTCCTGCCATGAGGGCTACCAGAAGACTTTACATCGCGTCAACCGATATTTTTTCTGGACCGGATTACTCCGTCAGGTGCTGGATTATGTGGCTTCTTGTAACACTTGCCAAGGTAACAAATCGGAGTCCGTGAAACCGGCGGGCTTGTTGCAACCCTTGCCAATTCCAAAGCAAATTTGGGCCGATATCTCCTTGGACTTTATAGAGGGCCTTCCTGCGTCCCGTGGTAAATACTTACTCTTGGTGATGGTCTACCGCTTCTCCAAATATGCCCACTTTATGGTCCTGTCACCTCCATATACAGCCGTCTCGGTAGCTCACCTGTTTTTTGACGTCTAGGCGCAGCCAGGAGCACCCTACGTGCCTGGGTAACCGCCCAGGCACTGACCTTGCAAGAGGCGAGCCCAGGCACACGCCTCTTGCAAGGCACAAAACTTTCTTGAGGCGAGAAAAAGCGCGCTTCTATGATGTTTGTGACCAATTTTTTTCCACGTCAACATAACTAAAGCCCAATAAGATTAAGCCCATATCTTTCTAATTATTAGAATATAATTATTAGAAGTGCTCTCTTATTAAAAGTGAGCAATTACCTCTCCATCCTCAACTCATACTTCTATATGCAGCAGCCCCCAAGTTCATGATTTTCAGATTCTTCCTGCTCAGGTATTTTTTGATAATATTATTCAGATTTTCTTGGATCAGTCATGCGGCCAGAAGGGTCTTTTTCCTTCAACCATGTAACGTGTCTCAATTTTTCAAGGGTCAGCTAGAAGATGTTGGGATTTAGTTTTGGACGGCCAGGTAGCAGCAGTTGAGCTTTTGGATGACACGGCTGATGAGATATGTAACTTGTCATCCAATATCTTTTGTAATGTGTCTCAATTTTTTCTTTTTTTTTTTATTTTTCTTTATTTTATGAACACTTAAATATATTAACAACCACTCTTTTTCTTTCCGTTTTTTTTAAATGCAATTTAATTCCTAGACCTATCCAATTTTTCTTCTAATGTTTTCTTTAAAAAGACAGATGATCAATGATTAAGTAATTGATTTTCTTTTAAAAAATTACACTGTATATTTGTTAATTAATCTTTTGTATGTATATAAACTTTAGTAAAATTGACCTTAAATATGTGAATTCTAATAATTTATGCTTAGTATGTTTAGTACGTTTTACTTCGATAAGGCTTGCGCCTCGCTTTTGCGCCTCATGCTCCAGGACACTTGTGCTCTTTGGTGCGTCTTGTGCCTTAAATAACTATGGGTTGCCAGAATCCATGGTCAATGATAAGGTGCGACTTTCACTAGCGCCTTCTGGTCTGGTTCGCCTATGGGACACCAAGATGTGTTTTAGCTCAGCATATCACATTCAATCCGATGGTCTAACGGAGGCAGTTAACAAGGTAATCGAGATGTATCTTCATTGTTTCTCTGGTGATGATCCCAAAAAATGGTTGTCTTGGTCTGAATACTGCTACAATACTGGCTTCCACTTGTCCTTACGTGCGACGCCCTTCGAGGTGGTCTATGGGTGACACGCTCTGTGCATAGTGGCCTATTGCCTAGACCGCAGTCAACTTGGCGCTCCAACAGAGCAACAATACACTAGCAGATCTTCGGGATCATGTATTGCTTGCACAGAACGTCATGAAACGTAAGTACAACATGTCCCATCGTGATGTGGCTTTTGTTGTGGAAGATCATGTCCTCCTGCGTCTGCAGCCATATCGTCAAATAAGTTCGGAAGCAAGAAAGAACAAGAAGTTGGGGCCACGCTATCTTGGCCCTTTCAAAATCTTTGAATGTATTGGCTCTGCTGCCTATCGCCTCGAACTACCTGCCTCCTTCAAGCTTCATCAGTTGTTCCATGTTTCTTGCCTAAAGCCATTCAGTGGTAAATGCGACTTCTCACTAACACTGCCACCCATTGATGAGGCTGATTTTTGTCCGCTCCCGCAAGCTGTCCTGTAGTGTCGGACATGTCGTGGTCGCATCTTGGTCCATTGACTCGGTCTCTCTCCTGCGGATGCCTCTTGGGAGGATGCTGCACATTCGCCACTGATTTTTCTTCCTTAGTGTTTGAGGACAACCACGATCTGAATGGCAGGACTGATGTCACTCACACCACAACCTAGCTCACCAGCTTGGAGCCCAACGCCACGCAGCCCAAACCCATCTACGCAGCCAGATAAGGTCTACAAGCGTTTAACTCATGGCAAACACAAGCGGGATTAGTTCTGTTTTATCTTTTATTTTTTAATGAACATTATCCCGTGTGGGTAATCTCTTAGGGTTTCTATCTTTGTTTCAAATATTTTGATTAGGATTTGGTCTTCTTCCTTGTGTTTATATTGCACGTGAAGTAATAAGAATTAATTCAGCTTTCGCCACTAACAATCTTATAATTCTGAGATCGTCGGGTTCTAAGGAGCTCATCTCTCCCACGTTACCGCTAAAGAAAGGCGGTGTTTCCGAATCAAACGACCAGCCAGTAACTCGCCCCATTACTCGATCCTACGCACGTAACAGATACTTTTCAAACTTTACTCCTAAAGAATATATTTTTTTTCTACATTTATGGAGAGAATGTCTATTCTGATAGTTCATGACCGTGAATGATTAACAATCTAACTCATCCTGCAACTTTATCAACCCCAAGGGAATTAAGGGAAAGATGGATTAAACTAAGTCCCTTCCAGTGTGCTGCCTACCTTATTTCATGGCTTTGTATGTTGGTGAGTATACTCTCCTGTTGAAAGTTAGTCAATTTGTTTTCTTATGATTGTGTTTTTTGCAGGAGCAGAACACTATACCTTCACTGAGGAAAGCTCTCAAGGATGTTGCGATGGAAAAGGATGCTGCAGTTGTGGCACGGGTGATATAATCTTGCCATTATTTTAATGTTTTGCTTAAAATTTCTTCTTCTATGCATCTTTCTTTCTTTATTTTTTTCTTTTCCTTTTCAGTTCTCTGTAACTGTAGAATCTCATGTTCTCCCGTAGGAGGACCTTTCAGCGCAGATTCGCACACTGAAAAAGCGCATGAAGGAAGCAGAAGAAGAACAGTACCGTGTTAGCTCACAGTTTCCATGATTAGTAAATTATATCTTACGTCCATCCTCTTATATGCTCATGAAATCTCTTGCATTAGGCTGAAGAAGATGCAGCTGCATTAAGAGCAGAACTTAATTCATTGCAACAGCAAACAATGAGTGGTTTTTCTCGAGGCTTCACCGCTGGAGGATTTTCCACTGATCAGATGCAATCCATTGAAAAGGAATTGTCTGATTTGAAGTCCCAGCTTGAGGTCAAATTTTCTGCAAACATGACTTTTTTACTTTTGTGAATTACTCTATAGCATAAGGCACAGGAGTTAATTATATTGTTGAGATGTACAGCAAATGTCGATATTGAGGCGGCAGGAGCATCAAATTTTATCGGAAGAGCAGGCACGCACATCCTCCCTTACAATTCAAAAACAAGAGTTGGAAGAAAAACTTCTATCTATCTCCAATAGAATCTCAGGTATCACTAATTGGTTTTGTAGGGTCGATCTTTCTTTGAAAGTGACTGTTTAATTTGGTTTATCATCAAGTAATAAAGCATAGTTGAATTGAACCATTTAATATTGGCGTTGGATCAACAGCCCTCATCTTGGGAGTTCCGTAACGACCTGGGCTTAGGGGTGATAGTGTGCTGGACCAATCTAGGGTTTCTAGAAGGATCTGTGTAGGAGAATCCGGGGGGGGGGGGGGTGTGTAGGTGGGGATGGAGCTAATAGTTTAGGTAGAATAGAGTTTTGTTAAAGGTGATGTCTTTTCAAAACTATTGACCTAACTCATAATAATGAAAATGGCCCCAAGAGATAGAAAATATCCCAATTCTTGCTCCTTCCCTAACCAAGCTAGATATCACTCTTAGCAAAATTCTACCCTACCTATCTGTTTGGATTCACATCACAATCTAGCCATAGATTCATATTAATAATTGTATTGGCTTGAAACCAGATATATTACTAAAACATTTTAGAAGTTCAGCTATTTTGTTTCTGTGTGTGGGTACTAATTGCTCCGTAGCTGGTTATTTGGATATATTTTTTCAATAAACTATGTGATTTATCTAACTTGTTTCTATATTATGTGTTGCAGAGGAAGCAACAGAAAAGACTAACCATAGAGCATTTACCGTGGTATGATTATAATTTTTATCATGTTTTAGTTGTAGCTGATACTATTATACTAAGAAACATGTGGAGGATTAGAGAAAATCTGTAAAAAAAAATAATTTTCGCCTGATTGTTATATGCGCAACATGCACTAAGGTGAACCAGCGCTCCTAGTGCATTGTCTGTTGAGCTATTTAGCCCTTTGTCTAGTGGTTTAGGTCCTTTAGGAGATCTCTTTTTCAAGGATACAGTGGGGATTCGAATCCCCCTAGGGATGGGTACTATGAGCGGTAGTCGTTGACAAAAGTATTCAGTTATAATATACTTACTATTTCAAATCAAGATCAACCCGGACAACTAGAGCATTGGATTGAAGCAAGAAGAAAAAAAAAGAAATGTACCTTATCGAATCCAGGATCTCTGTGACATGATATCTAGAAGCATGCTTATAGCGCAAATCAAGTCCCTACGGTGCGCCGAAGCACACCCTTCAATAAAGGGTTAGCTGTGGGTTGTGGTTTGCGCATGCACCACTAAACCTTCGCTTGTCCCTCGAATCAATTGCATGCCTTCTGCACTCGAAAAACTATAATCTTTATATTGTAGGTTTTAATTGTTAAAATATTTATATTGTTTTTCCCCTTAACGCTGCCTTTTATTTATCGTTAATGCTCAAGTATTCCATTTTACTATATCGGAGCACAGGGAGATAAGGATAAACTTGAGAAGCAATTGCATGATATGGCGGTAGTGGTTGAGAGGTTGGAAAGTAGCAGGCAAAAGCTTTTGATGGAGGTACCACCTTAATTTTCCTTGTCAACTCAATTCTTAATATTAAGAAATGAGATTCATATTTATTTGTTTATTTTTCATAGATTGACTCCCAGTCTTCAGAGATTGAGAGACTCTTCGATGAAAATTCAAGTCTCACATCTGCGTATCAAGAATCGATGGGATTAGTGGCTCACTGGGAGAATCAGGTGCTTTGTTGTGAACTATGATGCATAATAATTAATATTATTATCATGCCCCTTCATGTTGTAGTTAGTATGAAGTGAAGACTGTTCCATTCTTTGTTTCGAAGAATGAAGTGATCGAATGTTTAATAGATTAAAGGTTTGTAATGACTGGAGAAAATTACATTGGGATGATTAGTCGATTTTTTGGTGTGAATGGTTGAATACGAGATCGCATTTCAATCCCATATCAAAGGACAATAATACTCTTTGCTGAAAGTTCTGTTGCATGGTGTTCCTATACCATGTGTGGAAAAGAACTTCACGCCTTTTTAAAAAAAAATTAGATTATGTTGAGATTGGCTTCATCATTTATTTTTATGCGGTTACTGTTATGAGTTCTTTAACAAAGTCTTTTTGGCACATTATAATAGGTTCTTGAGAAACCAGATGATTGTAGATTTGTTCAGAAAATGTTTCTCAATTTCTGTTATTAATAGGACATTTTTTCCATTACCTCACAGTTATGAATGTGTGCCTCAGGTGAAAGATAGCCTACAGCAGAATGAGCAACTCCGAGGTATGTTAAATAAGCTGCGGGCTGAACTGACCAGTGTACAAACAGTGGATGATAAAGCTACCAAGAAAGCCCACTTTGATTCCAGTAGAGAAGACAACCAGTATTCAGAGGAAGTTAATTCCCTCAAGGTATGTACCAAAAATTCTTATTGGAAAAAAGCAGCACAGTGACAATAAGTAAATTCTTAGAACGAATTTATATTTATTTTTACCGTGGCAAATGCTGCTTTATTTGCCTGACATTGTGTATGCCACTTAATTGTATTCAGTTACTATATCTAAATATTAATATTATTCCTTCTCGTATAAATTGCATTCATGATGTGAATCCTTCCTTTTCTATTTGTTTATAGGGGCAGTTAACCACAGAGCAAAGCCGAGCTGAGGCTCTGTCTGCTGAGGTCTTGCACCTCTCAGCGCGCCTTCAGCAAGCTACACAAGCATATAATGGTCTTGCACGCCTGTATGCCTTCTTCCCTATTCTTCCCTCCCATTTTCGTTTTCGTAGAAGTTGATGTTCACTGATTTTAAGTATTTCACAGATATAAACCAGTTTTGCGAAATATAGAAAACCAACTTATGAAGATAAAGCAAAACGACTCGGTGACCATGCAGTGAAGGGTGAAGGTGGGAAAATTAATGTGTGTACCATATAAAAATGCTTTGTAGAAAAGGTTCGACATTGTTAGTCGTCGGAAATGATCTCTGACAAAATATATTTGAATTCATTTTTACTTCATTGATGACATTTATTTAAATCACAGAGAGATGTAGAGAAATTTTCAGCAGTTTTGAGTTTTATAATTTGTAGTTTTTCTATTTTTACGTATCATAATAAAGCTATTAATTTGAGAATTTACTTGTGATCTCCTTGTATTTTACCTGAGTTATTTGTTGGTGACTGTTGGGAGAGGCCCTTTGACAAGGGAAAAAAAAATTCAATTTTCGGCTATACTTTTATGGAAATCAAATATATTCAACTTTTTTCATGAATTTACTTATTATACGCGTGTTCATTCTGTTGCACTTTTAACTCACTATGCATTTAATAATGACACGCCGGGGATTATCTGAACATTGGAAGAAATGCGGCAAATCAAGGTGCTAAAAATTTTAAAAAAAAGAAACATTTTCAATTTTTATTGTAATTTAAATTATTTTCGAAAAATAAATAAAAAGATAAGATTTTCAAATTGTACCGCTTGTTTGAATTGATAAAGCAAATTGATAATTTTAACTTTTATTAAACTTGGTTTAATGTGTATCATAATATATGCATTCAAGTAAAATATTAATTAAAAGTGAAAAATATATAACAGTCACTAGTCATAAAAAATGTGAATCCATCATACAGCTACTAAATTAATCTTATTCGATAAATTTATATATCATTAAAAGTTAGTAAAATCATGTCATACTTAAGACAGAAAATATCTAAAAGGAATAAAGCGTTAGGAAAATGACACAGAAAATATCAATCCAGCAGGGTAAAAACAAAGCAGCAGCCTAGAAAATAAGGTGTATTTGTCGTTTTGGTTGAATATTTGTGGTTTCGCGGCCAATACGGAGATGGAATCTCCACCTCACTACACTACACAACACTTGAAAAAGATGTGCAATTCATTCGAATTCGAGACGTTCCAATATTTGGATAGAATCTCCACCTCATTACACATTTCTTGATATTCACCCACAGAAAAGATCATTAACTAAATAAACGAACCATGGCTCAGAGTCATCATAACTTGCTTCTTCACAAGAGCCGCTTCTTATCGGTCGGTTTAAGGATCTGAAACGAGCACATCAAACTCTCGTCGACACTCATCATAGCACCAGCATTATCGAATTCCCCACAATAGTTTGGAGCAGAGAATACGGTCACCAGTTTCCTTTCCGCGAAAAATTCATATCCATCTTCTACGACCTGATCAAGAAACTATCTGGTTAACTCAGAGATACGAGCTTATGGATGAAAAATGAGTCTATCGAAAAACTAATACCTGATGAGCACGACAAACAAGATCCATATCTTGTTGTGACAAAAATTCAGCCACCTTATCGGGACCAAATGTGTACGAGACTCCCCTATCGTTCATCCCCCAACCTCTAATTTCTCTACAAGGATCGGACCATAGTAAATCACAAAGTAAACCAGTGTCGGGAACATCAGTTGGACGCAGTAAATTCCTTATTTGATCCAAGTTTGTTAGGTCTGGAGAAAGACCACCGTGCATGCAAAGTATTTTCTCATCTACAAGAGCTGCCACAGGAAGGCAGTTGAAACAGTCGGTAAAAACTTTCCATAGTTTAACATTGAATCGGCGTTTACATTCATCATAGAATCCATATATCCTGTTAATAGAGGCACACTCATGATTTCCTCGTAAAAGAAAGAAATTCTCTGGATATTTTATTTTATAAGCAAGGAGCAGGCAGATTGTTTCCAAACTTTGTTTCCCACGATCGACATAATCCCCTAAGAACAAATAATTGGCCTCTGGAGGAAATCCCCCATATTCAAAAAGCCTTAAAAGATCTCCATATTGTCCATGAATATCACCTGGAATCCAAAAAAATTCATACCATCAAACTATCTTTACAAGTGCATGCAAAACCACAGAACAAGAGAAAAACAGCTACAACATCAGAGAATCACAAGTTCCTTTGATCAACACAAAATGATACTTTTCTATTCCCATCCTCAACTAAGTACATCCAAACAAAATTTCTAAAGCGACCAACTTACTCTAATCTTGTACAACTTCATGCATAACCATCAATGATTTCTTTGCTGAGGTGCAACAAAAAGCTAACATGATTCAGTGCTAAAGGCACAGCGAAGGCATAAGGGGCAATGCAAGACCTGTTAAACTGGGGAGCAAGGTGGGACATATCAAATCTTGCCGAGAAAGGATAGAGGAAACGTAAAAGTTTTTTCCTGCAGGGGATAGAATTTTTAGGCCATCCATCATAATGAAAACTACCAAGATTCTGATAATTTTTCTAGTTATTTTGCTTTGTGAGTAAACTATAGAAACCCAATAGGGGCAAAAGACATACCACTACGAACAAACTTTCCAATAGCCGTGCTGTCACCGTTCACCGATTGCCATATACCCCAGATTCCACAGTAACATAATGTGCGAAGTAATATGTTCATCAAATATTGATTGAACATAGATTGATCATACAGACGGACTTAAAACCAAAAAACTTTCCTATACATATATGCAAGTAAGCAAAACAAAGAAAGAAGCATTCGGAAAAACACACCATGCATCAAATTTATTTTTGCACAATAATTAGTACTCTGAATAGCAGTCCCAACTGAACTGAATATTTACATACATTATCCTTACAAAAGACGAAGCTCCTGAATATTTACATACATTATCCTTACAAAAGACGAAGCTCCAGTATTCCTCGTCCTATCAAAAAATAAAAAAAATAATAATTTCCTAAGAAAAAGTTCACAATTTGACACACCCCCAGGAGATTGATCACACCCTACGACAAACAAACCAATCTCATAATCATATCACCTCATCATCTGGTCAAACAAACAAAAATGCTAAATATATCATAGGCACCGTTCAAGAAGACGAGATAGAAAGAATTTTAATATCGTACCGCAAATCTTGATAGGGGCTTCGAGCTCAAGAAGATTGGGTTGGGAGAGAAAGATTTCACGCGACACGGTACATAAAGATCGGATCTCATTCTCCGACAGCTGCACCTGACGCACAGTCCTGGCGTTCCGAAACTCCAACAGGCGATTGATGATGTCATCCAAAACGGCGGGCTCTATTTCCTGCCCATTAGCCGCCGCCGCCATTTCTAGGTTTCAACCCTTCAAATCCAAACACCGGAAACGAACAAACCCCAAAAATAAAATCTAGTTTCTTCAATGTAGGATGCAACCTCGACGAGGGTCTTTAATAACAAGACAACTACTTAAAAAAATAACAATAAAAAATAAGATAAAAATGTTGTGAAAAAGTAATTTATCAAACACACTTTATAATATTTTTCTCTCTAGTGATTTTTTTTCACAAATGAAAGATCTATTTATAGAAAATCTTTACAAATAATCCAAAAATAAATTCATCATTACATACATCATCACACACTAATTTTCAATATTTACAACTCATATTTTTAACATTCAAATATTCAACATTCAAATATTTAATACACACATTTTATATATTATTTTTCAACACTCTCCCTTGTGATGATGATCATAATGATTGTTTTCATTACGTGTTTTTATACTGCCTCGTTAAAAACCTTACTAGGAAAAACCCATTGGGATAAAAACCATAGGAAGGGAAAAAGAGTGTCGTAACGTAAACTCCCCCTCATGTTGACACGAACAATTCTTCACAAATTTCGTAGATTGCGCATCCCAATATTATATATGTGCTTTCTGAATATTGACGTAGGAAGTGCCTTTGTGAAGAGATCTGATGAGTTTTCACTTGATTGAATGTGTGATATCCTTGTCCCACATCTTAAAAATAAAAGATTTAAAATGAGTTTATAATGGCTTACAATGGACTTCTATCGCAACTTGGGTTAATCATTTTCGTAAAGCGATGACGAATACAAAGTAGTTGCTATAGGGGCCCATTGTGCAGCCACGCACGCGCAGGCCCGGGCTCGGAGCGTGACAAAATGGTATCAGAGCCGACCTCTCCGAGTACGGTGTGGTTCGGGGACGAACCAAGCGGAAGCTGGTGGGCATGTGAGGCCCGGAGCCGAAGAGGGCGGGGGGTGATCGCCGGTGCCATGAATTCGCACGGACAATGAGCGGCTCCTGGCAAGCTTCTAGGTTGAGGGAACATGAATGAACCGATCCACACCGGAATGAGAAGGATTCTTGAGACTGTTCAATGTAATGGACTGTACAGTTGAAGGAGGACTTAAAAGATTTGATATGTACTACTCATATCAAGAAGGTGCATCTTATTTTCTGTAGCTCATCACATAATAACTCCAAAGTTAAGCATGCTTGACTTGGGGCAATTTTGGGATGAGTGGCCCCCTGGGAAGTTTCCTAGTGTGCGTGTGAGTGAGGACATAAGTACGCTGGAAAGACCTGTCTTGGTACAGTGAGGGCAGTCGTCGAATATGGGGCGTTACAGAATGTGACGAACATCAATACATTTATTCTTCTCAAGCTCCTTGGTGAATGCGAAGAACTTAGGAGGAATATGTTTAGTTCTGTCGCTTTTCATGTATCCTTCTTTCATTTGAGCAACACATGCAGCATTATCTTCATATAGTATCACAGGCTTCTCGTCAAATGATAATCCGCATGAGATTTGGATATGTTGGGTCATTGATTTTAACCACACACATTCACGACTTGCTTCATGTAGTGCAATAATCTCGGCATGATTTGTATGAAGTTGTTACGAGCGTTTGTTTCTGTGAACGCCAAGAAATTGCAGTGCCTCCACGAGTAAATACATATCCAGTTTGGGAACGTGCCTTGTGTGGATCAGATAAGTATCTAGCATCGGCATAACCAATTATACTTGGATTATCATATTTTGAATACAAAAGTCCCAAGTCTGTCGTTCCTCGTAGATAATTGAATATATGTTTAATTCCGTTCCAGTGTCTCTTTGTTGGATATGTGCTAAATCTTGCCAATAAATTTACTGCAAAAGATATATCAGGTCTTGTACAATTTGTAAGATACATAAGGGCACCGATAGCACTTAGATATGGTACTTCTGGACCAAGAATATCTTCATCATCTTCACATGGACGGAATGAATCATTTTCTATACTTAATGATCTAACAACCATTGGAGTACTTAAAGGATTTGATTTATCCATATGAAAATGTTTAAGGATCTTTTCTGTATAATTTGTCTGGTGAACAAATATTCCACATTCTTTTTGTTCAATTTGTAAACCCAGACAATACTTGGTTTTTCCAAGATCCTTCATTTCAAATTCTTCCTTCAAGTATGACACAACTTCTTGAATTTTCTTATTCGTTCCAATGATGTTTAAATCATCAACATATACAACAATAATTACGCATCTGGATGTTGTTTTCATAATGCAAACACAAGGGCATATTGAATTATTTACATATCCTTTTTTCATCAAATGATCACTTAGCCGATTATACCACATTCGGCCAGATTGCTTTAACCCATATAATGATCTTTGTAATTTGACATAATAACATTCTCTGGGTTTTGAACTTTGTGCTTCAGACATCTTAAATCCTTCAGGGATTTTCATATATATATATATATTACTATCAAGTGATCCATATAAGTAAGCTGTAACAACATCCATAAGACGCATTTCTAAATTTTCAGATACCGCCAAGCTAATCAAATACCGAAACGTAATTGAATCCATCACGAGAGAATACGTTTCTTCATAATCAATTCCAGGCCTTTGAGACAAATCTTGTGCAACAAGTCGAGCTTTATATCTTACTATTTCATTTTTCTCATTTCGCTTTCGAATAAAAACCCATTTGTATCCAACACACCTTCAGGTGTAAGGACTATAGGTCCAAAAACATTACGTTTATTTATCGAATCAAATTCAACCTGGATGTCTTCTTTTTATTTTATCCAATCTTGTCGATTTTTACATTCACCAAAAGATTTTGGTTCAAGATATTCATTATCATTTATGATGTCGATTGCCTCATTACAAGAATATATATCATCAATTTCTTCTATATATTTTTGGCTCCATATTTTTCCAGTATTAATGTAATTGATAGATATTTCACGATTTTCGTCAGTTTATGTTTCTGACAGAACATTTTCATCATCATGTGTTTTCTTCAGGAACATCATTCTCTATTTTGTGATTATCATGTGTTTCTTCAGGAATATCATTTTCTCTTTTGTGATCATCGTGTTTCTCTATGAATTTTCTTCTTCGAGGATTTTTATCATTGGAACCGAATGACCTTCCTCGCTTCAGGCGTTTAATGACATCATGAGTATCTTCAATTTGTTTCTTCGGAATTTCAATTCGAGCAGGGGCATTTGCAGCATGTATATATGATTTAGTTATCCTTTTTTTGTCTGCAAATGTATCTGGTATTTGATTTGCTATTCTTTGCAAGTGCACAATTTGCTGTACATCTTTTTCACATTGTTTTGTTCTTGGATCCAGATGTAACAATGATGATACATACCATGTAATTTCCTTTTCGGTATGTTTTTGTTCTCCCCCTAACGTTGGGAAGATTTCCTCATTAAAATGACAATCAACAAAACGTGTTGTGAACACGTCGCCTGTCTGAGATTCAAGATATCGAATGATTGATGGACTATCATAACCGATATAAATTCTAACTTTTGTTTGAGGTCCCATTTTCTTTCGTTGCGGTGGTGCAATAGGCACATACACCATACATCCAAAAATTCTCAGATGAGAAATGTCTGGTTCTTTACCAAATGCAAGCTGCAATGGGGAGTATTTATGATATGCACTTGGTCTGATACAAATTAATGCAGCATCATGTAAAATTGCATGTCCCCATGTAGAAATATGGAGCTTTGTTTTCATAATCATTGGTCTAACAATCATTTGCAGACGTTTAATCGATGATTCAGCCAATCAATTCTGTGTATGTACATGAGCAACAAGATGGTCAACAATGATTCCCATAGACATACAATAATCATTGAAAGTCTGAGAAGTAAATTCACCAGATTATCAAGTCTAATTTTTTTGATTGTATAATCGGGAAATTGATTCCTCAATTTTATTATTTGAGCAAGTAATCTTGCATATGCAACATTTCGAGTTGACAATAAACATACATGGGACCATCTGCTGAAGGCATCAATCAATACCATAAAGTATCTGAATGGTCCACATTGTGGATGGATTGGTCCACAAATATCACCCTGAATACGTCCAAGAAACATTGGTGATTCAGTTTGGATTTTGACTGGTGATGGTCTTATAATAAGTTTTCCAAGAGAACATGCTTTACATTGAAACTTATTATTCTAAAGATCTTCTGGTCTTTCAACGGATGACCATGTGTATTTTCTATAATTCTTCGCATCATTGTTGAACCAGGATGTCTTAATCGATCATGCCAATTGATCAGTATTGAAGAATTATCAACTACCATGTTTGATTCAATTGGACTTATATATGTATAATGCAATCCAGTAGGTAACATTGGTAGTTTTTCAACTACATGTTTCTTTCCTGATTTGTATGTGGTAAGACACATATATTTCTCATTCCCTTCATTCATTTTTTGATTATCGTACCCATGTGAATATATATTATTAAAACTCAACAAATTTCTTTTTGATTGTGGTGAATACAAAGCATCATTGATAAAAAAATTTGTACCATTAGGTAACAAAAATTGTGTTTTACCACATCCTTTAATCAAGTCTACAGGACCTGATATTGTATTCACCATTGTTTTTGTTGGTTTTAGTTCCAAGAAATAACTTTTATCTCGGAGGATAGTGTGTGTTGTACCACTATCAGGTATGCAAGTTTCAGCTTTGTTCGTAGCATTTTCCATATTTGAACTTCAAAAAAATAAACAATGAAAAAAAATTATTGACAATACGTATGCAATAAATTGAAAAAATACAACACATCATATTTGTACAATGAAACATTGTTATATGAGTATATGAAAAATAAATTATTTTACAATTATATTCTACCAATATATTTTTCATTTTCAGAAAAATCATTGATAAAATCTCCAGCGTCAATATTTTTCATTTCTATTCCACCAGCATATTGATCATTTCCAGAGAAATCATTCAGGAAATCTGCAGCATCAAAATGAGTTGAATCACTCAAACAGTCACTGTGTTCAATGAAGTTGGTCTCTTTTTCTTTCCCCTTTATCGATTCTTTATAAAGCTTGCAAAAGTGCTCGGGGGCTCAACAAATACGAGACCAATGTCCTGGAGTGCTGCATTTAAAACAAGAACTTTCAAATCTTTTTGAGTGATTTTCATTTACACTCATGTTCTCATGATGCTTTTTTGGTGGGTGGTTCGTGACGCTTTTTTGAGATGAGTTATAATAATACAATCTCGATTGTTTTCAAAATCACAGCCGCGACCACGACCACAACCACTTTCACGTCCACGTCCACGACCACGACCTCGACCAAAATCTTGTCTCTGGATTTAATTTTTTTTTCCAGGTTTAAATTCATTTTTACTCACAACATTTAATTTTGGAAATGCTGTTAATCCAGTGGGTCGGGACTGATGATTTCTCATTAATAGCTCGTTGTTCTTTTCCGCCACAAGAAGACAGTCGATAAGTTCAGAATATCTCGCAAATCCACACACTCTATATTGTTGCTGTAAAGTTATATTTGATGCGTGAAACGTGAAAAATGTTTTTTCAAGGAAGTATGAGGGTGGTCCAGGTAAAAGCTTTGATCCATGGGGAAGCTTTCACAAAATTTTAATTGCGAGATTATTCGATACATCACCGAATTGTATTCACTAACTTTCTTGAAATATTTTCCACAGAGCCATGAGATCTTTTTCGATGAAATATTCACATTTTAAACCTTCATCGAGATGTCGATGCAAAAATATTATAGCTTTTGCTTTTTCTTGATATGAAGATATACCATTTTCTTTAATGGTCTCGCTTAGACTCAATGACTCAAGATGTATTTCTACATCGAGAGTCTATGGTATATAATTTTTTCCCGTGATGTCGAGCACAACAAATTCGAGCTTTGTCAAATTTGACATGGTGGTACTAAAAAAATTACGATGCATTTTATTAGTTAATGAATATTGCAATACAAAGTAATGGATAAAGAACAAATACAAACATTAGTAAAAATAAATAAAACACACGAGGAGGATATTATCCAATAAATACAAGACTCGTGAGTATGATAACCAAAATAATTAAAAATAACCTTGAGAAAGCCATCTTCTTTTTTCTTCGAAAAATTTGATGAAAAATAATTTTTAGAGAAGAAGAAGTTGGAGTGATTGAATGTGTTTGTGAGATCATATTTATAGGACAAAAACTAGCCGTTTTGTTACTGTTTATGATCGTTGGTGTACAAAAAATAAATGTATGTATTTGTACAATTTTATGGTAATAATATGATGTATATAATAATAGTCATGTTTAAATAATTATGCATATCATATCACATTATTATAATGAGGTGTCATAAGTTATTTTGTTTAAAAACCTTATAGGCTTTTATATTTGTCGTATCCCTTACCGGGAGTGTGAGTTGTCGTCTTAACATCCTCTCAGGATTTATTACAAGTTTTTGAAAAAAATTATTTTTATTATTTCTAATTTTTATTATATAATAACATTATATTTAATATTAAATATATACACAATAAATAAATAACAGTAAAATAAATATTATTACTTTTGCTACCTTTTTCTTCAGTTTCGAGCTTGGAAAGTATGGAGGACTTTTAGAGCTTCGTGTTGATAACGTGTTGTGAAAAACTAAAAATTTATGGTAAAAAGTAAAAATTTCAAACTCTCAAAATTTACCAAACAACACACTTTATAATATTTTTCTCTCTACTCAATTGTGATTTTCTTCACAAATGAGATATCTATTTATAGAAAATCTTTATAAATAATCCAAAAATAAATTCATCATTACCTACATCATCACACACTAATTTTCAATATTTACAACTCTTATTTTCAACATTCAAATATTCAACATTCAATACACACATTTTAAATATTATTTTTCAACAAAAAACAATAATTATTAATAATTAATAAATGAAAATTTGATTCGTGTGATGAGATGACGTGAAGATATAATACGAGTGATAAACACGAGATAATTAAATCGTAGCGAGATGTAATATGAGTGATAAAAAATTTATTAATATAAAAAACTGATATCATATGATTTTTAGTATATATGAGATACGGTTGTGTAGATGAGATAAAATATATTTGATATGATTTTAAAATGATAGATTAGTTTAGTGAATGATATCTTAATTATCAAAATACTCATATTATGTGGTGATAAATAATATTTTCTTTTTAATAATTGAATATCAATAAAAGTATTTTAATATAACTAACTTCATTTAAATATATTTAAAAATAATTTTAAATTTTATTTTAATCATTGCACAAAAGTATTTTAGATTTTATAAAAAATATTTTTTTGTTGAATTTAATTGATAAAAATACAAATATATTAAAAAAAATTAGCTCCATTGTAGAGTTGCATTATATTATTTATTTGAGTCTCTAGGCGTAGACAAACGAATTGACATATTTTAAAAATATAATAAGGAAAAAAATTGATATTTAGTTAATCAAATAATCCTAAAATTTGGATATAAAATAATGTGTAATTAGATCATAAGTTTGTGAAAATAGGAGTCAAGCGAATCAATTCATGGCTTCCGTTATATTGATTCTTATGTAAAAATAATTTTTATTTTAATAATATTTTATGATTTTATTCAATTATAAAATTTACTTTATTTGTATACATATGCAAACTGCATAGATAAAACTCTTGAATATGTGATGCATACAATACGGTATGCCGCTCAACGTAAGATAGTCTAACTCATTAGGAAGTGTATTGTATATTTTGAACAAGTTCTTAGTCGAATCAACCGTCTAAAATATAGATAAATGTCACTTAATTTTGAGACCAGCATCTGTGATGTAAACGCCTTGTTTCATTGGTAAAGACATGAGATGTTCATTCATACAGATGAGTGATCATTTGATGATGCACCGAACAACCTTCTCTCAAACTGTTCAAGTAGTTATCACTTTTTGAGTACAACAGTATGTGGTTATAATAGCATGTACTTTGATCCGTTTACCTACTTTATCGAGAGTCATAAGGTGGTGAGGTTGAGGTGTAGTTTTGAAATACGTATGACCCAATACATTGTAGTCGAGGATTCGCCGTTTGCCTACAAGTGAAAATATTTTATGTGGTCTAATGAGTTAATAATTCAATTAATATCTGATCAGAGTAAGAAATGTGTTTTATGGAAATATGTTTTCCTAGTTACACATATAATGTTACTATTATTATTCAAAGACATCACATTGTTATTGAATTTATAAGCAACTCTCGATATACAAATGGTTTCAAATTTGATTGTGATATATGAGTTGAAGGGACTATACTATACGCTAACCATAACTTGAAGTTATTTCAGACGTTATCAGTGATACCTAAGGGATCATGGAGCGATATTATTAGATGTTCTTACCATGACTTGATTGGTGCAATGAGATTTTGAGTTCTAAATTTTTTTTATCAAAGGTTTGATGAAAGGAATGAGACTAATTAGGATACGCCCGAATAATAATAAATGTTATTCTTTAAATCACAAAAAGTTGTGAACCTATGCCTAGCTGTATCTCTGAACCATTGAAGGTCACACAAGTATCAGATTCGGTGTTTCTGTTGAGATAATCAAGTTCAAGGTTGTTGAATTTGGTTACTGTAGTTTGATGGAAATTAACATATTGCTTATAAAAGAATTTATAAGTGGATTTAATGGATTAGAAGTTGGCTTAACTGCTAATTAAATGAGGAAAGTTGAATTGCCTGTTTTGGTGAAGGAGTTCACAAAACTGACAACTGCAAAAAATGGAATATTGAAAATTTTGATATTCGAAATTTTCAAATTTCGTTATATGAACAAGATATGTACTCTCATAATAACAGTATTGTCTGATCATCGATCGAGGTTATAATTAGTTCACAATTATTTAATTACTGAATTTAGAATCTACTAATTAAATAAAAATTAGAGTAATGGTGATTATTATATATACATAATTCCCATGAATATTTTAGAGGAGTCTAAAATTGATTAATCAATTAACAATTAATATAAAAATTAAATATGTATTAACAAGATTTGACTTTGCATTATATATTCAACATGAGAATTTTAATTACTTAATGAAAATATACGAGCGGGATTCTTGATGTGATCTGAGAATCAAAAATTTTAAATATTTCATTCAATGTCATATAAAATAACACAAGTTTTACACAAAGATTTTGGCCCGAGAAAATTCTGGCTCCATCTCCTCTCACAATAAGTTTTGGCCACCATCAAGTTTTTGAAGGAAAATTTCAGAGTCACATCACCACAGGATATATGAAATTCCGACGTTCCATTCTCGATGCAATATTGTTTTAGATATCTAGTGCGATCAAAACAATGAATCCAACGTATACTTCGTAGGAAACCATAGGTGTACAACCACGCACCACCTTGACTGAGGACTCACCTTCTTAGGGCTAGCCATATAGAGAGGAGATCTTCCATGGAGCGAGACAGTAGCTAGGAGCGAGACCCTTGTTAATTTAGTTGGTTAAGTGCTTGACACTTCCATCTTTTTCGCTCATTACTAATTCCTTAGGACACTCCATACTCCTCAACACATCCACAACTCCTTAGCAAAATCCATTCTTCTTGGCCCAATCTCAGCTCTTCAACTCATCCAAGCTCATTATCACATCAAACACTTCTTAGCACATATCTTGGCTCCCTTCCTCATCAGCCACACTTCATTGTTTTTTTCCCTACCTACCACACCTCCTAGCTCACTTCCAACTATACGACATCATAGCTCATCTTCATCCTTGTCACCTTTTTTGGTTACAACTGCCACAACTCCAACTACTTCATCCACCATCACACGTCTTAGCCCCTTGCCTTCAGTTCCTTAGCGCACATCGAACCCTTTAGCACACCTATTACCCTTTGCCATCTAGCTCCTTATTACACCTACCATGTCTCGTCTCAACTAGCCAGCCTAATGGACCGATTCTCTGGCCTCGAACATGTTGTGTTTGGGCATGTGATGGGCTCACTTGCAGTTAGGCAGGTATCATTTTCTTCTTCTTCTTCTTCTTCTTCTTCTTCTTCTTTTGTTTTTTTAAAAAATATGTATCCAACGAAACAAAAGGGATCTTGATTCTCGAGTCTCTCTGCTTTGAAATTGTCCAGAATAAATGATCATCATAGGTTCGTTGCTTTTCCTTTCTAGTTTTTTTAAAAAAATAACAATAAATTTAAGCAAATCTATCAGCTTGTATAACAGCACAGAATAATAATAAATTTAAGCAAATCTATCAGCTTGTATAACAGCACAGAAAATATACTAAAAGCTAGATAATTGGCTCAACGAGGAGTATCAGTTCTTGATCGTGTGAGCCTAGTCAGGCGGATGCGATGTAGAAAAGAAGATTCAGATGCCAGTAGAGAGCTTTCACAACCATGAGTGAATCCACGTCCAAACTCCAACCTTGACAAGTGTAAATCCAGTCAACTGAATTCAGGTGATCCAATGATTTTTATTGTTTTTTCCTTCTTTGATATCTGTCGGGAATTTGAATATTATCAATAAACTTGCTACAACAAGAGAAATAATACTACAAATATAGCGCTTAGGAATTGAATGGATCCATCAAGAAAAACGACACACGACAACGGATTTTATCCGTTGTCGTAGCCTTTTTAAAACTGTTGTAACTGAGTGTGTTGTTGAAAGTCCGTTTACCCGTTGTGGTAGGTAGAATTTGCGACGGTTGTTCAACACCGTCCCTAATAATTTTAGCGGCGGGTTTATTCCGAACCGTCGCTAATTAGCTACAGTTAAGTCAATTGCTAATTAGCGCCGGTAACCGGCGCTAATTAGCAATGATTTTTCCGGAATGGGATTGAGGCCTAGCTATTTTTCTTCTTTTGAATCAATTTTATAGCAATGATTTTATCAGTGGTGACCATCATGTCCACAAGACCACATACAACATATGTTAAGTTGGTTAAGTTTTCAATTCGACGCCACTTATTATAATTACAATTAATTAATTAATTTGAAATTGTACCAGAAAAAATGATTTAAAATACTTAAAATAGACATCATAGCCTATAAAAATTTCGGATGGATCTCTTCGTAAATAGGAGATACCAAAAATTTAAAATACATGTAAAAGAAAATGACTCAAGGACAACCCAGCTGCATTAATAAACGAACACAAGTGTCGACCATATACAAAACAACAATTCACAAGCATCCGTTCAAATAAAAGCGTCAAGGCTCAAAACCACATAGACTAAATCCAAACAAGCCACAAAAACTCCAAATAATCATACAGATACACGAGACATCTTCTCATATATATACACACACACACACACACACACACACATACACACTAAGTGGGAGATTCTAACTCTGACAACCAAGCAATATGATCTTAGTCACGAGCTCCACTCGGACATCCGCCCAGTGGTACAAAACTATTCAGGTGACCTATCATGGTGCCCAACAGCAACCACAATAACCCTCAACATAAAATACTGAGGTTATGATTCTGGTATGAAACAGTTAAATAGTAACAACAATAATCTAAATCATGCATAATTATATATAAAAAAATGAAATATGAAATATACAATCATAATTTCAGTATCAGAGATAACTTGGCTCGAAAGACACCAAATGATTCCGAATAACAATCAACGAATTATATAAACATTCAAAATTAACTCATAAATAAGCTTAAATTAATTTATGTGTTACCGTTGTATGTTATTGTAATGCCCAAGAATTTGATTACCGTAATCTGAGATGATTTATTGATTATGAATGGATATGAGTATAGTTGGACCGCTCCGAGACCAAATTGGTTAAAACATATGAGTCATGTGATTTTCGGGCAGAACCTGTGGCGCCCGAGCGGTAGAATGTTACCGCCCGAGCGCCAATGTGTGATAAGGAAATGCTCGGACAGAAAGTATGGCGCCCGAGCGGTAGAATATTACCGCCCGAGCGCCAATGGATAACTAGCCAAATAACCGAACAGAGTGTTCGGCGCCCGAGCGGTAAAGATTAACCGCCCGAGCGCCGACTGAAGTTCATGAAAAAGAAACACGTTTCTCTAGCCATGCAAGTGGATGTATATATATATATACACACACGAATATATTCTTCAGAAGTAAAGAAACGAGAAGAACAATCGAGAAAAGGTTTCTGGAAAAGGGTTGAAAATCCCTACGCCTTTTGTGAGAAATCCGTCCGTCTGATTTTGAATCCGACTTCGGTATCGAGTTCCTATCGACATAGGCTATAACTGGACGTAAGTTTTACTACGTTTTGACATGCTTTGAAATTATGATATTGTCAGAATTGAATGGAACTCATATATGTTGTTCTTGACATATTAGACATCATAGAATCGAAGTCAGATTAAGAAACGGACTGATTATGGAATTATTATGATTTTCGGAATAGTTTTGGAGTCGACTTGATATCAGAATGTAATTATCATCGATCATGAGGTGTTAGAATTGATATCTGACTGATATGATATGGCTGGATATATTGAGATTATACTGTTATGATATTGAAACAGAATTTGATTGAATTCTGATTATATCCAGTATTGATTGAATGGTGTATTGATACCGTACCTTCGATATTGTTATTGTCAGACTGAGTATTGACAGGCTTGGGGTTCAAGACTGCGACCGACTCAGAGTATCAGAAAGAAAGGTATAAATTAATGTTGAGTTGGGATTGCACAACTCGAGGAAGGTTTGACTCGAGTTTCCCTAAATCACATACTTAGTTTATTACATTGATTCTTGTAATTGATGAGATTAATGATTGTAGCCTATTGATTTATAGCCACTGCATGTAATGACTGCTGATTCGTTAGTCATTGATTGATTTGCTTAGATACTGAATGTATGTATTGATTACTGAGTTGTTGAGTCATAGGCTGATTCGCCTAGTCACCGACTGATTCGTCTGGTTATTGACTGAGTCGTCTAATTATTGACTGATTCGTCTAAACTTAAGCTGATTCGCTTAAGTACAGGCTGATTCGTCTGGTTATTGGCTGATTCGCCTAATTCTTGACTGATTCGTCAATTCTGCGGCTGATTCGCCCAGACACTGGATATATGAATTATATCGATGCCGTTTAGGGATTGATTCATTCCTATCGACTGAGATTCGGTATAATTATTATTATTCAGACATCGGGATCCCTAGGTTAGAGTTGAGTCGAGTCTGAGACGACGCGTCCGTGGAGTCGAGTCTGAGACGACGCGTCGGTTGAGTCGAGTCTGATACGACATGTTGATTTACATTATTTATATCATTCATGATTATTGAATGCTTGATATTGATTTATGTTTCTGATTTGATACATGTTATGAATATTTGTTATTATGCTTTTATATATGTTTTTATATGATTGCATATATACATTGTTTATACTGGGATGTATTTCTCACCGGAGTTATCCGGCTGTTGTCTTGTTTTGTATGTGTGCATGACAACAGGTGGGGCTGGATCAGGGTCAAGAAGAGAATGAGAGAAGATAGATAGCGTGGAGGCTCCGGACTTGGTTTAGAGATAAGGTTAGACACTTGATATTAGCTGTTAAACCCTATTTGAATAAATGTATGTTGTACAGGACTTGTACTTTTATACTGAAATGTATATATGTTCAGGACTTGTACTTAGATCTGAGTAGTGATATTGTAAATGAAATATGATTTATTTCATATGCTGCGTACGTTTCCGCTTTGTATTAAAAAAAAAAAAAATTTAGACCCTGTTTATTTTAATTGATTAATTATTCCCAGAAAATTATTATGAACATGATTAGCGTCCGGGTCCCCACAGTTATTGAACTGTAACAAATATACTGACTTTAAACAAAGAACATCAAATAATTTAATATGCTCGGCCTAAAAATAATAACGACAAAAAGCCGAAAAATCTTACAAATAACTAATAAAACTAGAATAATCCAACTCAATCTCAAAATTACTAAAGTTGAATTTATTTGATAAAAATCTAGCTTAACGATTTATTTACCTAAATTTAACCCCAAAATTCGCAAAAAATTACATATACTATTTTCCATAATTCTCTATTTTACAAATTAAATCCAATATTCGACTAAAATATCAAATAATCATCCGAATAATTTATTTTTCCTATTTTCAAACCATTCGTTTTATTTATCTAATTCACTCTCTAATAAATACCTTCAACTCCGAAAATCAATATATTAACATCAATTTCTGACATAACACACCAAACTCATCCAACAAAAAGTATAAACTCATCAAATTATACATCAAAATATTCCAACCGTTGAAAATAAGAGCTCAAAATATTAAAAATTAGTGTCTGATGATGTATGTAATGATATATTTATTTTTGGATTATTTTCAAAAAAATTCTATAAATATGTCTCTCAATTTGTGAAGAAAATATACAATTGAGTGGAAATTTTTTTAATAAAGTGCGTAGTTTAATATATTTTGTGAGTTTGATATTTTATTGTTTAACGTAAATTTTTTTTGTAACATGTTATCAGTACGGAACTCGAATGTTCTCCATATTTTTTCAAGCTCCAAAACAAAAGAAAAAGGTAACAATATTCAAAAGTAAGAATATTTAATTTACTGTTTATTTATTTTATTGTGTATATATTTTGAAGCGTCTACTTATTTAATGAGGTAATATTTTTTTATAAAGCTCACATCTTGAAAATAAGCCTTTGAATATATTGTATGCATGCAGTCCTACTAAAAATACCATTTAAAAATAATCATAAGTATTTGCCAATAAAAATATAACGAAAGCATAAACAAGGAAAATCCTAACATCCATCAATGAAATAAATCAGCATATATATAAAAAATACTCAAATCCTCTCAACTTATAAAAATCATAAATCAACTCATAAAAATCATAAATGTATGGAAAACATGTGGTCCTCGGGTTGTGTCGCCCCATCAGGCCTGCCTACTCAGAGTTCGGGAGGTCTAAAGACTCAACACACCTGTACCAAAAATAACAAGTACATATACATAGCACACAGGAGTGAAAATATCCTGTAATCAACATACCTTTCATGAACTTTAAAAGCGTAATGTAAACGTGTTGTATGAGTTCGTAACATGTCAAAACAACTCATCATTAATAGACTTGTAAAAATGGGTTAGGCCCGTCGGGCCGGCCCACCTCGCCATAAAAATTGAACGGGTTGGGTTGATAAAATAGCAGCCCGTTTGGAGACGTGCCAAATAAGTTGAGCCCGTTTGAGTTGCGGGTCAAGACAGGGTCGAGCCCAAACGGGGCGGACTGGCCCTCCAAGTTAGGATAAAATTTTATATTTTTAAGTTTTATAAAAAAATTGGAATAAGTTTCATGCGCCCCAATTTCTTATAACAAATATATTGATAATTTACTCTTAGAACAAATATACATAAAGAAAATAAATAAAAAGAGAGAAATTTATAGATATACATAAAAAAAAACAAAAGGGAAGAAGTTCCTAAAAATTTTATTCATGACTCTTAAAATAATTATTAAGCATAGCACTTGTTTGTGAACTCAAGAGCGGTTTCGTTGGAAGTCCGACGAGTTGCAATGAAATTTTGTGGACCTGTCGGAGGTTTGCTAATTATGTGTATTGTTGAAGACATAATATTTTTTAAATTTACATTGTCTCTTTCCTCGACTTTATGTTCTCTTCCATGTCTCAATCTTTATGTTTGGTTTAAACACTTGACTTTTGATATATTATGTTGTATGCTTTCTTAATTTCTTATTTAAACGTTTTTAAGTATTTTATGAAACTATTTTGACTGAATTATATTTTTCTTCTATGTTTACTGCGATACTCTTTAGAATTTTTTTATTAAAAAAATAAGCGGGCAGGCCCGCCTAACCCGCGGCTTAAGGTGGGTTGGGCTGGGTTGACCATTTAGAGGCCCGCCAAAATGGCGGGTTGGCCCGCCCTGTGGGGACCCGGACGCTAATTATACTCTTAATCAATTATTAGGACAATTTAATCAATTAAAATAAACAGGGTCTAAATTTCTTTTTTAAATGCGGAACGTAATGGAAATCATACTATTATACATATCCGTATAACATAAGGTACAAGTCCTGTACAGCATACATTCAATACAAACTAAGGTTCAACAACTAGCTATCAAGTGTTCAAACCCTATTTATAGCAACATCAAATTGCGTGGTCTCCACTCTAATATTGACCTCCCGTCATCTTCTCGACCCTGATCCTGTCCCACCTGTTGTCATGTACACATACAAACACGACAACAGCCGGATAATTCCGGTGAGAATATAATCCCAGTATAAATCAATGAAACATGCAATCATATGATAAACATAAAAGCATGAACAGGTAACACCAATATGTAACAAACTCTGAAACATAATCAATATAAAACTGTCGACAATGCTCGTGACTCCACGACTTAGACTAGACTCAATCCTAGCCTAGGGATCCCGGTTTCCAGATGATGGCATTCCATATCGATCACCATTAATAGAAGAAACTCTGATTCTATCCACATCGATATGGTATCGATCACCAGTAATAGAAGAAACTCCAATTCTATCCACATCGATAGCCAATCATCCGGCGACAGACTTTGGCACTATAGCCAATACACTATCTTGTGACATCGTGCAATGTGCCCGTGGCGATCCCGCCACCATCAGGCACTTCTGTCACAAGATTACTCATCTAATACTCATCTAATACATGCTTCCTACAAATCAATAGAACATCGTATAATAATCAAATCAATGCATATAATAACAATAAGTATGTGATTTAGGGAAACCCAAGTATATCCTACTTGAGTCGATCTCCCAATACCACATTGACTTATACCTTTCATTCGTAGTCTCGGTCTGAAGCAATAACCGTTCTGAATTCAAGACTCTCTCTGTAAATCTGAAACGACATATCGAGAATCATAATATCAATATTCCATTCTCAATTCAACACTGAATCTAATTAATCTGGATTTAATTCGAATCACGGCATAAGGGCATAATTTCAGTATCCCCGTCAATACCATCTCAACAGACATTAATTACAATTCATAACTCCTATCCGATACCATCAGTAATCAGTCCATAATACAAATCTGTCCAATATCAATCGATATATAATCAGAAAATCATAACAATTTCATAATCAATCTGTTTCTCAATCTGACTTCAATTCTACGATGTCTAACATGCCAAGAACATCATATATGAAGTGTATTCGATTCCAACAATATCATAATCTCAAAACATGTTAGAACGTAACATAACTTTCGTCCAGTTGTAGCCTGCGTTGGTAGGAACACTGTACCGAAGTCGGATTCTAATTCGGATAGACATATTTCTCACAAAAAGGCGTAAGACGGGTGGCTCATTCCTTGTCGCAATGTAACATATATATATATATATATATATATATATATATATATATATATATATATATGGTTTCTGATTCTAATTCCAATTCAGAAACCTTTTCTTGTTTCTTTTTGTTTCTGAATTCGGAAATGTAACACACACACACACAAATATATATATATATATATATATATATATATATATATATATATATATATATCGTTGCATGCATAGGACGGGTGGCTCATTCCTTGACGCAACACGTCTCGTGCATATGCGCGACCATCCTCGGCGCATATGCACGAGACAATGTGTCTCGGCGCGTAGCATGCACAGCCCCTCGCACATATGGGCGCCCTTACTCGGCACATATGCGCGAGGCCATTGTTCAGTTTGCCCAACTCTCGGGTACCCTCTCGCATATGCGCGGATTCACGTCGCGCATATGCGCGAGGTGCTCTGCCTGCCTCGCGCATATGCGCCCTCTCTGGTCGTGCATATGCGCGAGGTGCTCTGTCCTCGCACATAATTATTTTCATGCCGACTCAAATCGTGTCCCGATTAATCCTTTCATACTCACCTCAAATTATAAATCAATAATCGTCAATTAACAGCGATTAATTTTCGGGCATTACATTTCTCCCCCCTAAGATATGATTTCGTCCTCGAAATCACAGGCAATCAATCATATCAATAAAAAGGCATGTAATAGAACTGAATAGAAACTTACATCAGTGAAACAATGCTGGGAATTCCTGTCTCATGTCTGATTCAGTCTCCCAGGTGGCTTCTTCAATGCCATGAAGAGTCCATTGAACTTTCACAAGAGGAATCGTCTTCGTTCTAAGTCTCTTTTCTTTACGATCGATAATTCGAATCGGTTTCTCGACATAACTCAATGTCTCATCCAGTTCGGTCTCGTCTGGCTGAATAATATAAGAATCATCGGGAAGATATTTCCGCAGCATAGATACATGGAAGACATTATGTATCCCTGATAAAGAAGGCGGCAATGCGAGCCGATAGGCACGATCTCCTATCTTCTCGAGAATCTCATATGGACCAACGTATCGTGGAGATAATTTGCCTTTATTGCCAAATCTAACAACACCCCTAAAAGGAGAAATCTTCAGGAATACTCGATCTCCTACCTCAAATACCAACGGTCTACGTCGAAGGTTGGGATATTTGGCTTGTATGTCCTGAGCTGCCTTCATTTTCTTTTGAATCAGTTTCACCTTTTCAGTCATATCTCTGATCATATCAGGTCCAGTTTCAGGAACCTCAGAGATATCATCCCAATACAGAGGGGATCGACACTTCTTCCCGTACAACGCCTCAAATGGAGCCATCTCAATACTCGTTTGATAGCTATTGTTGTACGAAAACTCACAGAGAGGCAATGCATTTTGCCAATTAGTGCTAAAATCAAGCACTACAGCTCTCAACATATCTTCCAATGTCTGTATCGTCCATTCTGACTGTCCGTCAGTCTGTGGATGATATATGGTACTCAGGTGTAACTTCGTACCGAGAGCCTGTTGTATACTCTGCCAGAAGTGCGAAGTGAACCGAGGATCACGGTCTGAAACAATCGACTTCGGCACTCCGTGCAATCTGACTACCTTTCTGACGTAAATATCAGCCATTTGATCATATCGGTACGTCATTTTGTATGGAATAAAGCATGCCGATTTGGTTAATCGATCAATCACAACCCAAATCGCATCACAACCTCGGGAGGATCGTGGCAACTGTGTTACAAAATCCATGGAAATGTGATCCCATTTCCATTCAGGAATCGACAAACTTTGTAATAATCCTCCTGGTTTCTTTCTTTCAGCCTTTACCTGTTGGCAATTCAGACATCTGAAAACAAATTCTGCAATGTCAGTCTTCATTTGCTTCCACAAAAACTGTCCTTTCAAATTATTATACATCTTCCTTCCACCAGGATGAATGCTTAAAACGACTGTTGTGCGCTTCTGTCAATATTCGTTGTCTCAATTCTGAAATATTTGGCACAACTAGACGATTATTCACATACAGTACACTATCACGTACCTGATACTCTGATTGATGACCTGCTCTGACCATCGCAATCGAATTCTGAATATTCTGATCAACTTTCTGAGCCGCTTTAATTTTTAGAATCAGCTCCGGTTCAGCCCGAATAGCACATAATCTCAAAGGCTGGCGATATGTTTCAAATACTAATCCAAACAAACAGCAGTCTTCAATCAAATTCGAAACACCCATAGTCGATAAGGACAAAGAACATACCTTTCGACTCAATGCATCAGCTGCTGCATTGGATTTTCCTGGGTAGTATTTGATTTCAAAATCGAAATCTTTTAACAAATCAAGCCATCTTCGCTGCCTCATATTCAATTCTGATTGTGAAAATAGATATTTTAGGCTCTTATGATCATAATAAATCTCAAACTTCTCACCGTACAGGTAATGTCGCCATATCTTTAATGCAAAGACGATGGCTGTCAATTCAAGACCATGAATTGGATATCGAGTCTCATGGGGTTTCAGCTGTCTTGAGGCATAAGCGATTGCATGTCCTCGCTGCATCAAAACACAGCCCAATCTGCGGTGAGATGCATCGCAATAAACCACAAAGCCGCCAGTACCTGAGGGAATAGTCAATACTAGAGCACTGGTCAACCTTTTCTTCAATTCCAAAAAACTGGATTCGCAGTATTCTGACCAAACAAACGGTGCATTTTTCTGAGTCAACTGTGTAATCGGTTTGGCAATGCTGGAGAAATCTTTAATAAAACATCGATAATATCCTGTCAAACCCATAAAACCGTGAATCTCTAGCACAGAAGTCGGTCTCGGCCAAGAAATCACGGCTTCAACCTTACTGGGATCAACATAAATACCATCTTCAGATATAATGTGATCCAGAAATACCACCTGTCTCAGCCAAAACTCGCATTTTGTTAGTTTGGCATACAATTTCTCAGCTCTCAATATTTTCAACACAGTTCTTAAATGCTCTGCATGTTCCATCATATTCTTTGAATAAATCAATATATCATCAATGAATATGATAACAAAATCATCCAGATATCTTTGAAAAACACGGTTCATCAATCCCATAAATACAGCCGGTGCATTCGTCAAACCAAATGACATGACAATAAATTCATAGTGTCCATACCTGGTTCTGAATGCTGTTTTTGAGATATCAGAATCCCTGACTCTTAGCTGATGGTATCCAGATCTCAGATCGATCTTGGAATATACATGATGAACCCTGCAACTGATCAAAAAAATCATCAATGCGAGGCAAAGGATATTTATTCTTTACCGTTGCCTTGTTCAGTTGCTGGTAGTTAATGCAGAGTCTCATTGAACCGTATTTCTTTCTCACGAACAGTACTGGAGCACCCCAAGGAGATACATTCGGTCTGATATACTCCTTGGCCAGTAAATCCTTTAACTGTTCTTTCAGCTCTTTTAACTCAATCGATGCCATTCGGTATGGAGCTCTAGATATCGGAACTGTACCTGGCATCAATTCAATGCTGAAGTCTATCTCTCGAATCGGAGGCAAACCTGGACTCTCATCTGGGAAGACATCAGCAAACTCACACACCACTGGCAAGTCCGCTAATGATGGACTCGATTTCAGTAAATCAACTGAATAAACAAGGAATCCATCCGCTCCTTTCTACAATAATCGAGTCATATTTATTGCAGATATCAAAAGAATTCTAGCTCGAGAACCCTTACCGTAAAATTTCCACTCATCAGCCATCTCAGGTCTGAATCTTACAATCTTGTGGAAACAATCTACTGTAGCCCTGTACTTGGTCAACATATCGATACCGATAATACAATCAAAGTCAGATATCCCAAGCACAATACAATCGAATTCAATCTCATGCCCATCATACTGCAGTATACACGATCTAACAGACTTAACTGATATCAATCCTGTCCCCAACGGAGAAGAGACAGACACTATAACAGACAATGACTCAGTAGGCAGTGCATGACTCAATGCAAATCGCTCAGATATAAATGTATGTGATGCACCAGTATCAATCAATACATATGCAGGATAACCAGAAATAGAACAGTTACCTGCAACGACATCATCAGGTGCATCCTGTGCCTGCTCCTCAGTCAAAGCGAATAATCTGGCCTGCTGTCTCGGAGGCTGGCTCACTGTCTGGCTTCCTCCTGGCCTTGGCTGTGACTGAGTAGATGGTGCTGGCTGAAAAGAATGAACAACAGATGGTCATCTCCCTGTCTGAGCCACTGATCCAGATGACTCTGCTGCCTGGGATCCCTGGGCATCTCTCTGTGGACATACTCGGGCAAAATGACCCTGCTGTCTACAAATACGACAACTGCCAAACACTCCTCGCCACTGCTCTGTGGAATGCTTCCCTCCACAGGTACTGCAATAAGGACCAGTATAGCTCTGGCTCTGTCGAGGACTCCCAGAGCTAGAAGAACTGCTTCCTGACTTCTTGAACTGCTTCCCTCTAGCCTTTAAGAAGTCCTTCTTTCCGCCACTACTGCTGCCACTCTCAAACCGGGGAGGTGGTTGCTGTAGTCCCGGTTCTGGAGGCACAAACGAAGCTCCTCTCTGTCTCATCAGACCGGCTTCAGCTCCCTTAGCCCGATTCAAGGCATCAGTGAAATTTTTTGGCCTCCCGGTATTCACCAATGTAAAATTTTCAGGATTTAAGCCATTAATAAATTGTTCCGCAACGGCCTCATCATGTTCAGCCACATGGGGAGCAAACCGCAACAATGTAGAGAACTTGGCCACATATTCCTCAATGTTTAACTGGCCCTGTCTCAAGTTAGCAAACTCGGCTCCCTTGTCTTTCCTGTACTACACTGGAAAGAACCTCTGATAAAATTCAGTTCTAAACACATTCCAGGTAATAGTCGTAACTCGATGTTCTAGCGCTCGCTTAGTGGTGATCCACCAGTTTTTTGCCACATCGTGTAACTGGTGTCCAATTAATTTCACCCTCCGCTTATCAGTATAGTCCAGGGACTCAAATAGCATCTCGATATCATCTAGCCAACTCTCGTAGTCCACTGCATTCTCGGTACCTTTCAAAGTCGGTGGATGAAATGACTGAAATATTTTTAACAATGTCTCCATTGGAGTGGCTGTAACGTCCATTGGAGGATTTGACGTGCTACCCTGTTCTGGTACTCTTCTTGGAGGCATATCTGATAATCAAATGAGTTAGTAACAAATACCACAATTTTATTTCAGTCCTTATCTGATCATATTACTGCTGATCCAGAATCGGTGCTGATTCATTCTCAATAAAACATATTACCATATCAAATCAGATAAACTAGTAACATGTATTAAAGCAGTAAGACATGCTAGCATTCAAAAGAAGGAAATAAAACTCAATCTACCCCGCTCACTAGATTCTATCTCAATCTAAAGATCTATCGCTCTGATACCACCTGTTGTGGGGACCCGGACGCTAATTATATTCTCAATAAATTATTAGGACAATTTAATCAATTAAAATAAACATGGTCTAATTTTTTTAAATACGGAACGTAATGGAAATCATACTATTATACATATCTGTATAACATAAGGTACACGTCCTGTACAACATACATTCAATACAAACTAAGGTTCAACAACTAGCTATCAAGTGTTCAAACCCTATACAGCAACATCAAAGTCCGTGGTCTCCACTCTAATCCTGACCTCCCGTCATCTTCTCGACCCTGATCCTGTCCCACCTGTTGTCATGCACACATACTAACACGACAACAGCCGGATAATTCCGGTGAGAATATAATCCCAATATAAATCAATGAAACATGCAATCATATGATAAACATAAAAGCATGAACATGTAACAGCAATATGTATCAAACTCTGAAACATAATCAATATAAAACTGTCGACAATGCTCGTGACTCCACGACTTAGACTAGACTCAATCCTAGCCTAGGGATCCCGGTTTCCAGATGATGGCATTCCATATCGATCACCAATAATAGAAAAAACTCTGATTCTATCCACATCGATATGGTATCGATCACCAGTAATAGAAGAAACTCCAATTCTATCCACATCGATAGCCAATCATCCGGCGACAGACTTTGGCACTATCGCCAATACACTATCTTGTGACATCGTGCAATGTGCCCGTGGCGATCCCGCCACCATCAGGCACTTCTGTCACAAGATTACTCATCTAATACTCATCTAATACATGTTTCCTACAAATCAATAGAACATCGTATAATTATCAAATCAATGCATATAATAACAATAAGTATGTGATTTAGGGAAACCCAAGTATATCCTACTTGAGTCGATCTCCCAATACCACATTGACTTATACCTTTCATTCGTAGTCTCGGTCTGAAGCAATAACCGTTCTGAATTCAAGACTCTCTCTGTAAATCTGAAACGACATATCGAGAATCATAATATCAATATTCCATTCTCAATTCAACACTGAATCTGATTAATCTGAACTTAATTCGAATCACGGCATAACGACACAATCTCAGTATCCCCGTCAATACCATATCAACAGACATTAATTACAATTCATAACTCATATTCAATACCATCAGTAATCATTCCATAATACAAATCTGTCCAATATCAATCGATATATAATCAGAAAATCATAACAATTTTATAATCAATCTGTTTCTTTTTGTTTCTGAATTCTGAAATGTAACATATATATATATATATATATATATATATATATATATATATATATATCGTTGCATGCATAGGAGGGGTGGCTTATTCCTTGACGCAACACGTCTCGCGCATATGTCTCGGCGCATAGCATGCACAGCCCCTCGCGCATATGCGCTCCCTTACTCGGAGCATATGCGCGAGGCCATTGTTCAGTTTGCCCAACTCTCGGGTACCCTCGCGCATATGCGCGGATTCACGTCGCGCATATACGTGAGGTGCTCTGCCTGCATCGCGCATATGCGCCCTGTCTGGTCGCGCATATGCGCGAGGTGCTATGTCCTCGCACATAATTATTTTCATTCCGACTCAAATCGTGTCCCGATTAATCCTTTCATACTCACCTCAAACAATTAACAGCGATTAATTTTCGAGCATTACACGCCCCGCCTCATGGCGGGTTGCGGCGGGTTGTGGGCTGGCCCGCTCCGCCAACCCTTTTTGACATGTCTAAACATTAATCATCATTCATTATTCATCATTCATAATTTCTTTTAGTGAATTCAGTTCATTAGTTGTGACTATCATACATCATTTACGATGGATCCATCATACATAGAACCGCGGTACCAAGTGGCTGTCGGACATCAGTGACAGTATTACCCATCCACTGTGCCTAAGCCTCATCATCATCATTTACATAAACGTCTTAAGCATTTACATATACTTCGATAGCCACAACTAATTCTCATCATTCAAAACATCATCAATGTCATCACTTATTAAAATTATGTACATGCGTAAATTTTTTATAAAACCAAGCAAGCATCGTATATTTCATAACTTCATAAAAATCATGATCATGATGCGTAAACCTTTAAAACATGATAAATTTGTGCTCAGAGTGCTGTCAGGACTAAAATTTCACCCGGGTGCAAAATTACTATTTTGCCCCTGGAAACGTAAAATGACCGTTTTACCTCTGGACATCTAAATTTCGACCCGATTCTTACCAAATTACTTAAAATGTCTCCACATAATTTTAAGCATTCTTAGACTTAAACTCAAGCACATTACAAAACTTAACCGATTCGTTTTAAAACTTGGACCGGGGTCTTGGTTTTAACCCGCATCGACTCGAAACTTTTTCCAACTTACCACACCTTATAAACGTCTAAAAAGTCCTAAAAACCTCAAAACCAGCCCTTAGACATGCGACCTCAACTGAAATTTCCAGCATGTGCTAACTCGAAAACCCTAGTCCACCGATCATGCTAGCTACCAACCCTAGGCTCTACCGGATCGAATCAGCTCCAAACCAAGCCACCTAGGACTAAGTCCAGATCCTACTAGTCCCGAATATCCGAGACTTGCATCCCCACACACGCCCAAACACCCGAACACCTGAAGGACACCCAACACACTTAGCCGCGGCCAGTACTCCCCAATCGATTGGCTTTAAGACCAGCTCCATCCATGTCCAGCCATATAGGACCATAACCTCGACCCATCAGGGTATTGTTTATGGCTAGGGTTGGATCTTACACAACCGGAACGGTCTTTCCTCCAAACCCTATATAAAACTAGCCGCCTAGAGACACACACCTCTTGGCCTTCAACCTACAACAATCAGCAGCCGATTCTAAACCCAACACAACATCTTGTCACCGTGTTCAGTCCCTTAACAACCTAACACAGCATCCAATTGCACAAAAATACAAAAAGAAACGTGAGCAACCAACAACAATGCAACAATTCACACGTAAACCTTCACTGAGGAACACACATGCATGGATCGAAAGTTTTACATGCTTTAACACACACTTTATGCATAATATCAACGTGAATGATGCACAAAGGAAGAACATGCGTGCCTTGAAGATATGATGCTCGAACACTAGGAGAACCGTGCGAAGGAAAGACACCAGGGGAATTTTTCTTAAAAGAGCAAGCTTGGCCGATGAGTTGCAACAATGGAGCTGCTGAATTCTCACGTGGAGGCTGCTGATGGGAGAGGAGAGGGGCGGCTGATGCAAATGGGTAGGGTTAGGGGTAAGTTAGAGTGTTAATTAAGTAGTAAATGAAATCCTAATGGACCCTAATTATATTTTAAAATGTTTAAAAAAGGACCTTGAGCCCACTAAGCTTACAAATAAGCCCATCAATTCCAAACACCCTCTCAAAAAATATATCATTTTGATAAGTGTTTGAAAATATTACCCGAATTCTCAAAAGTCCTTCGTTTCGATAAAATTTGCGTAGCGATAAAAAATAAAATCTTGCGGGTAAAAATACCTATTAAAGTTTATTTTGAAAAAATACACTTAAAAACACTCCATATTGATCAATAAAAATTAATATCTACATAAAATAATTTTTCTGATAAATCCTCGGTCTCTGCTCCTCGCTCGAGCACGAAATGCGACTTAAAATCCCTAGTGCATGAGCTTTTAAAATAATCACGAGATGAGTCCTATTATGCAATAATTATGCATTAAATGCATAAAAATAAATAAACACATCATTTAAATTTAAATCCTATATTGCATGCATTTAGGTTACGTAAATTTCTGGACCTTACAATATTTTTACTATAAAATATCATGTTATTATATAAAAGGAATCTATGATACCTCATTATAATAATGTGATGTGATTATATTCATACACTGTTTATATATTTTTCTTGTGTTACTGTTTATTTATTGTATATATATATGTTAGACATGAATTTTATTGTGGCGATGATAACTAAAACCAGTAGACCAGCAGACCAGAACAAACTTATCAGTAGCTGTTGTTCTAGTAAAACTAAACCAGTAGAAAATGGATAACAATTCAAAACCAGTAGAGAACGTCTTCTAACATTGCTATCTTAATTGTTACCGTTAAAGAGTTCCTAGTACTAGTATTAATTGCAGCATTAAATACTATACGAAGTCATTTAATGCATATTACCCAATTAAGTATAAAACAAGACTGATTGTTTTATAGCTTTTCTGCAGGAACCTGTTTCGGTAATAAAGCTGATTGTATCAGTTATCTGAAGACTTCTCTGATTGTGAACGTTGAACTCAGTCGATTATATATACTTGGATCAAATCCTTGTTCGACACGACACTTCGCATAATATCATTTTCAAGGAACAAAGCTATTCTCTTATCAAACGAATATCAGTTTTCCTTGAGCACTTTAAAAGTTCAACACAAAGAAAAGTAGCACACGCTTCATAGCTTATATATGATCTTTTGTAGATCATCTTGTGCTACTAATTCTTACACTCTTCACGATCTTTACTGCACTTATAATTTATCAGAAGAGTCTGTAATCTGAAAAGAGTCTTTTCAGAACTTTGTGTTTCGCATTTTTGTGAGTTGAGAAACTAAGAGTTTCAGTAGGCTGAGGTGTAAGTCCTTCTGAAGTGGGTGTGTACAAGTGTTGTACTGTAATATCCAAAGTCTTTTAGTTATACCTTCTGGAAACAGAAGAAGGGGAGACGTAGAAGAGTTTATCTTCGAACTTCCATAAACAACTGCTGTCTACTGCTTTATTGTTTTTCCAACTACTTCATCAGATTGTTTCCGCACGTCTTACTGTAATCAGGTGAAAGTATTCGCACAAGATCAACTACTATCCTTAACAGGATTTTAGTACCTCATCAGAACGAAAAACGAGTAGAGTTTATTCACCCCCCTCTAAACTCAACTTCGATCCTCAACAATTGGTATCAGAGCAGGTTATTCTTGTTTGTGAAAAACTACAACAAATGGCACACTTCAGCAAGATCCCTATGTTCTCTAAGGAAGATTTTGACGACTGGAAGATAAGAATGCAAGCTCATCTTGCAGCACAAGATGATGACATGTGGTATGTCATCACAGATGGTCCACTGAAAATCTTAAAGCCTAACACAGCTGTTGTTGTTACTGACGGTGCACCACAGATGGTCGAAAAATCAAGAAGTGAACGGACCAGTGAAGATAAGAAAAAGGCCAATCTTGATAATGTGGCGAAGGATATATTGTATAAAACTCTCGACAAGAACACCTTCAGCAAGATTAAAATGTGTTCTACTGTGAAGGATATTTGGGAAAAGCTCATCCAGATATGTGAAGGAAATGAGCAAACGAAAGAAAATAAACTGTCTGTAGCAATGCAGAAGTTTGAAAATCTGAAAATGAGAGCAGGTGAAACTCTAAATGAGTTTGATGAAAGATTCAGTAGCTTGGTCAATGAGCTAGCTGCTCTGGGTAAAGAGCATAGCAACAGAGAAATAGCCCTCAAGGTGATGAGAGCCTTACCCAGAGAATGGGATGTTAAAACAATGGCTATGAGAGTGTCCAAAGACTTGAATAAATTGGAACTGCACGACTTATTTGCAGATCTAAAGGCCTACGAGTTCGAATTGGAAGTAAGAAGTGGAGAAGAGCCTTCAAGCCTACCCACCAAGGCTCTTGCTGCTACTGCCACTGCTTTTACTGCTACTGCCTCTACCTCTTCTACTGCTGCTGCAGTTGTACCTCAGGCATTACATGCTGTGATCATTGACAATACAGTGGAGAAGACTGCTGAACAAATCAGTAGCGATGCTATGTCCTTATTTGTAAAGAAATTCTTCAGGTTCATGAAGAAGAACCATCGAACCTATCAGAGTCCCAATCGCAATTTCAAGAAAGATTCACCTATCTGGTGATATGGGATGCTTCAACTGTGGAAAGATAGGTCACTTCATTGCTGATTGTCCTAAACCAAAGAAGGATGACCAAAAGAGAAAGGATCACAAGAGGAATGACAAAAAGTCCGGAAGAGATCGAAAAGCGATGATTGCCGAAGAAAGCAAATCTAAGTGGGCGGACTCTAGTTCTGAGTCATCTGACTCAGAAAGTCATTCCATGTTACAGTGATGCAGAAGAAGTCAAATGTCTAATGGCAGACAATGACTCAACCTCGACATCTGGAGAGGTATTTGATTTTGACTCTAATGAATTTACACGAAATGACTTGATTGATGCACTGCATGAAATGGTAAAAGAGTATTCCAGACTTTCTCAATCGTTTGAAGAAGTTAAGATTGAAAATCAGACCTTAAAGAATCAAAACAGTAAGTTAACTTGCCTGCAAGTAGACATCTGCAATGATTTACAAGTTAAGATGAGTAAATTAATAACTGAGAATGAAAGAGCCAAAGCAGATTACCAGAAGGTGCTTTCTGAAAACCAGAAGTTGTCGCTACTGGTAAATGCTTGGAACAAGTCTTCTGTTTCATTGGAAAAGATGCAAGAATTACAAAAACAGTCAGGAGATAGGAGTGATCTCGGTTTTTGTAATAATGAAGGCACTTCTGAAACAAAATACTAAGCCAACACTGGATATGTGCAAAGGGAAATACATTCACTTTGTGAAATCCAGTGTGGTACAGGAACCAGAAGTACCTACTGCTTCAGTTGAAAGGAATGTAAATCTGACGAACAGAAGAATGCACTATGGTCTGGGTTACATTAAACCTAAGGAAAAAGTTGACCAGAGTTCTAGATTCAGAAAAGAATTCAACTCTGGAAGACAACATCCTATGAAGGTTAAAAACTACCAGTACTACAACTCGAAACCTGTTCAGAAGAGATACAGACTGGAAAACATAAACAGAAGGGAAGAACAACATTTTGGTATGCATACTGTTAGAAATAACAGACCTCCTGTTGCACACACATCTTTGGATACCCGAAGTACAAAGTCACCAAGAATTGTAGAAATGTGGGTTCCCAAAGGACTGATAAGGCTTGGACCCAAATAGATTTGGGTACCAGTTACTAAAATTTGTGTTTGCAGGAACAGCAGAAGGAAGCAGAAATCAGTAACTCTACATGGTATCTGGACAGTGGATGTTCCAGACACATGACTGGACAAAGAAACCTACTTTCCGAGATAGTGAGCTGTACTGGACCAAAGATAACTTTTGGAGACAACTCAAAAGGTAAAACCATGGGTAAGGGTAAGATTATCCATGGTAATATAACTATCAATGATGTGTTATTAGTTGACAATCTTTGTTACAATCTTATCAGCATTAGCCAACTATGTGATAATGGGTATTCTGTGGCTTTTCAAAAGCATTCATGTATAGTTAGAGATTCTGCTGAAACTACTGTGTTAACAGGAAAAAGAGAAGGCAATACTTACAGAGTCTCTTGGAACTCAAATCATGTCAATACTCCTACATGCTTAGTTGCTTCTCTTAGCAATAAACACTGGCTATGGCACAAGAAACTGAATCATCTGAATTTTAAGTCAATCAATTATCTCAAGAAGCAGAATATAGTTGATGGATTACCTGACATTAATTTCGTTAAAAATCATGTTTGTTCTGCTTGTCAGCTTGGAAAACAGATAAGATCCAGTTTCAAGACCAAAGATAGCAAATCAACTTCAAGATGTCTGGAACTACTGCATATGGATCTATTTGGTCCAATCCCCATCATGAGCTTAGGGGGAATGAAATATACTCTTGTTGTTATTGATGATTTTTCTAGATTCACTTGGGTAATCTTTCTCGCAGGAAAGATCAAACCAGTAGTCTCTTGATCAAGCTTCTGAAAAGGATTCAAAATGAAAAATCTACTACCATCATTAAAATCAGAAGTGATCGGGGCACTGAATTCACTAACAAGTATCTTGAGTTATATTTGAATGAGCAGGGGATTCATCATGAATATTCAGCTGCCAGAACTCCTCAACAAAACAGAGTAGCTGAGAGGAGAAATAGAACTCTAAAAGAAGCAGCTAGAACAATGCTAGCAGATGCAGACATTTCTCAGCGCTTCTGGGCTGAAGCTATCAATACTGCTTGTTACACGCAAAACAGATCTATGGTCAACAAGAGACACAACCAGACTCCGTATGAAATATGGAAAGGGAAGAAGCCCAATGTATCTTATTTTCATATGTTTGGTTGCAAATGTTTTGTACTAAATAATGGCAAAAATCATTTGACGGCATTTGACTCAAAATCAGATGCTGGAATATTTCTTGGTTACTCTGCTGTAAGTAGAGCTTTTGGAATCTTCAACAATAGAACTCTTAATGTTGAAGAATCAATTCATGTTGTCTTCGATGAAGACAGCAGTGCTGAAATTTCTAACATATCTGATTTAAGTAACATGTTAGACAGGATTCACTTGGAAATCGACAGTGAAGATGATGTGGAAGCAAATACCAAGGATCTTCAAAATCCAGAACCAGACACACCAATAGTGGAACCAGAAGTACAGAACTTGGATCTACCAATACCAGCAGAAGATGTTCAAGAACCTACTACTGGTTCTGTAGAAGACAATCTTAACATAACAAATCAGGAAGATTTCCATTCAAATCCGTTTATCTGGAGAAAATCTCATCCTCCATCATTGGTTATTGGTAATCCAGCAGCGCCGTTGAGAACCAGAAGGCAAATGCTTAATGAATACATGCATGCTGCTTTTATATCTCAGGATGAACCAAAGAAGATTGAAGAAGCTCTTCTGGATCCTAGTTGGATGGAAGCCATGCAAGAAGAGCTGAATCAATTCAAACATAATGAAGTTTGGTTTCTAGTACCTAGACCATCTCATCAAGCTGTCATTGGAACTCGGTGGGTATTCAGAAACAAACTCAATGAAGAAGGCACAATGGTGAGAAATAAAGCTAGATTGGTAGCTCAAGGCTTCAGACAAGAAGAAGGCATAGACTTTGATGAGACTTATGCACCAGTAGCAAGGCTCGAAGCAATCAGAATATTCTTAGCCTTTGCTGCTTTCAAGAATTTCAAAGTATATCAAATGGATGTGAAAAGTGCTTTTCTAAATGGTCTTTTACAAGAAGAAGTATACGTCGAACAACCTCCAGGTTTTATCGATCATTTCTCTCTGCATCATGTATTTAAATTACAAAAAGCTTTATATGGTCTAAAACAGGCACCTAGAGCTTGGTATGACACTCTATCACAATTTCTCATTGATCATGATTTTACCATCGGAGCAGTAGATAAAACTTTTTTTTACTTTAGTAAAAAATAAGCACATTCTTTTAGTACAGATCTATGTTGATGATATTATTTTTGGGTCAACTAACCACAAATTATGAGCAAAGTTTGGAAAATTGATGCAGGATAAATTTGAAATGAGTATGATGGGAGAATTAACATTCTTCCTAGGATTACAGATTAAGCAATCAGAGACTGGAATCTTTATAAATCAAGCCAAGTACACCAAGGAGCTTATGAAAAAGTTTGGAATGGAAGCATGCTCTGCTGCTTCTACTCCAATGAGCTCATCTATTAAGCTTGATAAAGATGAAAGTGATATTCCAGTAGAGGTAACTCAGTATCGAGGACTTATTGGTTCTTTATTATATTTAACTGCCAGTAGACCAGATATCATGTTTGCTGTTTGCATTTGTGCTCGTCTTCAATCTAACCCCAAACAATCTCATTATATTGCTGCTAAACGTATTTTGAAGTACTTGAAAGGAACTCAAAACGTCGGCTTATGGTATCCCAATGATTCATCGTTAAATCTTATTGGATATTCAGATGCTGATTATGCAGGTTGCAAACTAGACCGAAAAAGCACAAGTGGTTTTTGTCAATTTCTTGGTGATAGGTTGATATCCTGGTTTAGCAAGAAACAGACTTCCATAGCCACATCTACTGCAGAAGCAGAATATCTGGCTGCTGGAAGCTGCTGCTCTCAGATACTGTGGATTCAACAACAGTTAAGAGACTATGGGATTCAAGCCTCCGAATCACCTATATTCTGTGACAATACCAGTGCAATTGCAATCACACAAAATCCAGTACTTCATTCCAGAACGAAGCACATAGACATCAGACATCACTTTATTAGAGATCATGTGCAGAAGAAGAACATTCGTCTGGAATATGTTTCTACTGATCAACAAACAGCAGATATCTTCACGAAACCCTTACCAGAAAATAAGTTTTCTTACTTTCGTAATTCTCTTGGTTTAATAGATTTAACTTGACTAATTTCTGATATCTTAGTTAATTGTTTGTTATCGCATTGAACTAACAGTAAGATATTTGCAGAAAAGCAGAAGAGAAAGTCAGATAAGCAAAATGGAATTTTATTAGAAATCATTTCAGTACTTTACACGATGCAAAAGTAAAAACAGTAGATCTTCTTTGCTATTTAACCAGTAGCGTTACATGTAGTGCTTGTCTTCTGTAATAGGAGCTTTCTGATATTTGCTTGCAAAGTACTTCAACAGGAAAAAGATGGTCTTCTTCGAAGAGAAAGGCCTAGAAAGAATCTAGCAAGCTAGGTCTTGCCAGCACTAATGTAATTTTTAGATGCCTTACAGGGCATCAGAGAGGATTTCAGCATCATCAATCCACCAGCACTCTCTAATTGCATTAGCATGCTTCTGGAAGAAATCGATGCTACATTTCAAACTCAATCGCAGCAAAAGATCTTCTTGACTGTGGAAACTACAACTCAAGGAGTGTATTTCAAGGATCATTACGAAATTTATGATACCCTCAAACTTCTCTCTGGACAATTTTGCGTCATCTCCTGAATCTAACTCTAACTCTCCTTTTACTTGAGTTTTCATTGTTTTTGTTTAACCTCGTTCAAGCCTTGCAGGTATTTATAGAGGGAACAAAGACTCCTGTGAATCGCAAGATTGCGACTGTTCAGTTTTAACGGCTCTGATTGAGAGATGGCCAAGAGTCACTTGTCGCAATTATGACTACTTATTAATTGCATTTACCGAGGGGGAACAGTATCTTAGTCAGACTAAGAGTTTGACACCTTTTCAGAAAACAGATAGGATGTTTGTCTTTTCGATAAAACTACAAGTCTGCTGGTTTTGACAAAGTGCTCGCATATTTCAGCACCTTGAAACTTCCAGCAGACGTTATCATAAAATGACAAATCCTTTTCTGATTTCTTTTAGTAACCGTCTGGATAGCCCGCTCTTTTTCAAAATTTTCAAAATCATTCGTCTCTCTGACAGTTTCTGCAAAACTTTTCAAACACTCAACCAAGAACATACTGACACATGTCTTTATGTTTATTTGACGGCTGTATATCTATTTCATATTTCACATTTTCACTTTTACTGTTTCATAACTATCGCTATTCAGCTACTGCTTTCTCTATATCATCAATTAACTACTGCAAAAGTTTTCTGATCTCATCTGCATACAGAAATGGCTGGAGCATACACTCTTAACGCTTATCAAGTTAACTTTGCTTCCATTCTCACCATCAAGGATGAGAATCTCTTGAAAATGTTTCAGGATATTGAGAAATCAGGACTCCGGAAATTCCTGGAAGCACCAGCAGTTATCTACAAAAATGCTCTCCTGGAATTTTACGCCAAAGCAACAGTGCATGAAGGAAGGATTGTTCATACTCAAGGAGATGCTTCTATCTCCATTGATGCCGCTCACCTAGGAGCAACCTTCCTCCTTCCACTTTCGGGTACGTCTGAACTTTCTGACATTTCCAAAACAGATATGTCTGTTACTCTCAGCTCTTTCTCCGCATCTGGAGAAGAAGTGTCTCCTTCCTGCCACAAGAAATTGCTCAAAATAGAGTATCAGATTTTGGCCGATATTGTGGCTAAAGCTATTTTGATCAAGGCTGGCACCTTCGACAAGTTGACGAAGGAGAAAGTTCAAGTAATGACTGCCATCACCAAGGGGATTAAGGTGGACTGGAGTCATTTTATTTTCAGAATTATGAAGGATATGGTTGTCAGGAGAAGTTCTGGTTTCGCGGTTCAGATCAGTGTTTTGCTCAAGGATGCTGGTTTCGCATCTACCAGTGATCTCGATGCTACTTCCGTTACCATGATTGATGCAGCAAATGTATTGGCTCTAAGGCCTAAGCCAACAGTGGCGGAGTTTGTTGCGATGAAGAAGGAAATTGGGGAAACTGCTTCCGAGGCTCCCAAACCTCAAAAGAAAATTTCAAAGAAACGATTGATTATTTCGACGGAATCCGATAAAACAGCATCAGACGAGTCTGCTGCTGCTGTTCGACCAGCAGTACCAACCCCAGCCAAGAAGAAACCGCGCACCATTCTTAAGATTAAAAAGACAGCAGAACTGTCTGAAATTGAGAAAGTACCTATTCGTCAGGTCTTTCCAGAAGCGGTTCCTTCTGCTCGATCAACTGCTACTTCGACTGTCCACGCTACTGCATCCATTTCAGCACCTTCTACTGCTACTGCTTTTAAGCCAACATCTGGAATCGTTATTCGGGAACCAGCAAGCGGGTCTTCTGCTTTCCGACCTATTGCGCCTATTCCATCTTCTGACAAAGGCAAAGGGAAAATGGTGGAAGAACCACCTGTTTTTGGTCACAAGACAACTGTCACCACCGGCGTTGATCTTCATCTAGCCGAGATTGAAACTTCTGCAAACGATGACATGAGTTTCTTTGATGAATGGCATACTGTCCGTTTGTTTCATTCCTTTGCTTATTTCAAAACAAAAGGGGCTTATGGCAAAATGATGAATGCGGAAAAGAGAATTTTTCAGCTGGCAAAAACAGAGAATGTCATCGAGGCCTTGCGCAGAAGAAACTTCATCCTCGATCAGCTGAAATGTCAGAAATTAGAATCAGTTCTGAAAGTTCTTCAATCGAATTTTGATCCTGCCGTTCCTACTGCTGCTCAGGATCAAAATGTTATTATGATTCTATCTGACAGATTCAAGCAGATGACTGAGCAACTTCTTGCTCAAGAACAAGGCTTTGGAGAGCCTACTGTTTATCGTGTTGGCCTTGTCCCGATCTTTCAGCAGAATCAGACAGTTGAGGAAAGGACTACAGCCTCTCCAAAGGCTGCTGTTCTTAGTACTCCTGCATCTCCGACTAGGCCCATTCAGTCCTCATCATTTTTATCCGTGCATGAACTGGCTTCAGTTGAGGAAGTCATTGAATCGATTGTCCCTACTGTCTCTACCACTTTGGAATTGCCGGCTTCTGGTTCTCCTACCCCAGGGCAACAAGTAGCAGAACCAGATGCTACTTCTTTACTGCCGAACTTAGAGTTGTTTTCTGCTGCACATCAAGCAGAAATGAACGTCCTTCTGGAACAGCCTTCTGCACCTTCTATTGAAGCATCTTCAGTTTCACAGGCTGTTACTGTACCAATGGAAGAAGCTTTGGCCTCTGACTTGGCCATTCCTACTGAAGATACTACTCTTCCTCTGGTTGCTGTTGAGCCTACTGTTTCTGCAATTCCAGCAGAAAGCACAGCAGACCCTGCTCCTTCTACTGCATTGATGGATGCTCCTCCTGTTTCTACTGTGTTGACTGTCTCCCTCCCTGTTTTGACTGCGACGAATTCTCGTCTTTCTGAGATCAAACAACGCATTTTTGAACGAACCCCTTCCCCAGAATCAGATGCATTCAACCTCGAACATCAGATTCAGTGTCTACAAACCGACCTCAACAACATCTCTGAGTTAGTGAAACGTATGTCTTGTGAAAACCTTGCGGAATTCAGTGGTGCTAAATCTTTCCGAGAGCGAATGGGGAAATACATCTATCTCACTAAGGAGACCTCGGACAAGATGTATGCTGAAGCCTCCGTTTTCAGAACAGCTATATCAAGAACTCACAATGCCATCATGCTTGCTCAAAATGATATACTCTCTCGAATCACTGAGCATGATGATATCTTTCGATCACTGTCTACTTCTGTGGAACTTTTGGATGCCAAGATTGACTCTCAAAATCAATCTATCACTGCCTTAGATAATTGCATCTCTTCTCAGACCCCGTATCTGGAGATGCAAACTGATGGCATTCAAAATATTTCTGGCAGACTGAATGATCTCTTTACCCATGTGGTGGCTGCTGATGCCAAAAAGGGGGAAGATAGAGGAGATAAAGGAGATCAAGTAGGAGTCAGGCAAACAGAAGATGAGGCTGAACCATCTAACAAAAGAGATCAAGAACCTCAAAATGAAGAAATCATTTACAGGGACATTGGAACCGATTGATTTGTTTACTTTAATGCGCTATTAACATTATCCGTTTGTTTAAATGATTATCTGTTTTACTTAACGACTTTCTACTATTTAGGTTTTGGCATCACCACAAAGGGGGAAATTGTTAGACATGAATTTTATTGTGGCGATGATAACTAAAACCAGTAGACCAGCAGACCAGAACAAACTTATCAGTACCTGCTGTTCTAGTAAAACTAAACCAGTAGAAAAGGGATAACAATTCAAAACCAGTAGAGAACGTCTTCTAACATTGCTCTCTTAATTGTTACCGTTAAAGAGTTCCTAGTACTAGTATTAATTGCAGCATTTAATACTATACGGAGTCATTTAATGCATATTACCCAATTAAGTATAAAACAAGACTGATTGTTTTATAGCTTTTCTGCAGGAACCTGTTTCGGTAATAAAGCTGATTGTATCAGTTATCTGAAGACTTCTCTGATTGTGAATGTTGAACTCAGTCGATTATATATACTTGGATCAAATCCTTGTTCGACACGACACTTCGCATAATATCATTTTCAAGGAACAAAGCTATTCTCTTATCAAACGAATATCAATTTTCCTTGAGCACTTTAAAAGTTCAACACAAAGAAAAGTAGCACACGCTTCATAGCTTATATCTGATCTTTTGTCGATCATCTTGTGCTACTAATTCTTACACTCTTCACGATCTTTACTGCACTTATAATTTATCAGAAGAGTCTGTAATCTGAAAAGAGTCTTTTCAGAACTTTGTGTTTCGCATTTTTGTGAGTTGAGAAACTAAGAGTTTCAGTAGGCTGAGGTGTAAGTCCTTCTGAAGTGGGTGTGTACAAGTGTTGTACTGTAATATCCAAAGTCTTTTAGTTATACCTTCTGGAAACAGAAGAAAGGGAGACGTAGAAGAGTTTATCTTCGAACTTCCATAAACAACTGCTGTCTACTGCTTTATTGTTTTTCCAACTACTTCATCAGATTGTTTCCGCACGTCTTACTGTAATCAGGTGAAAGTATTCGCACAAGATCAACTACTATCCTTAACAGGATTTTAGTACCTCATCAGAACGAAAAACGAGTAGAGTTTATTCACCCCCCCTCTAAACTCAACTTCGATCATCAACAATATATTTGAATAATATCATGTTATTATATAAAAAGAGTCAATGACACCTCATTATAATAATGCGATGTGATTATTTCACTGTTTATATATTTTTATTATGTAATATAATAATTATATATATATCTGAATAACGTAACAACATTACGTGATATACATAATTATTTAAACATAATTAATATTATATACATCATATTATTACCATAAAATTATGCATATACATATATTTATTTTTTTAAGATTTTGTATTTATATAAGCGGTCATAAACATCTAGTTTTTGCCCTATAAATATGATTTCACAAACATATTCAAGCACTCCAAACCTACTCTTCTTCCCTAAAAAAATTCTTCATCAAATTTTTGAAAAATAAGAAGATGGTTCTTTCAAGGTTATTTTATATAATTATTTTGGTTATTGTACTCATTAGTCTTGTATTTATCAGAGAATATATGCCTCGCATTTTTTCTTTATATTTAAGAATGCTTGTATTTATAATTTATTTGTTACTATTAATATGGCTATTAATAGATTTAGAACTTAACTAATAAAATACAATGTTATTTTTCTAGCACCACCAGTCAAATTTTGCAAAGCTCGAATTAGTAGCGCTCGACATTACAGGAAAAAATTATATGCCATGGACTCCCAATGTAGAAATGCATCTTGAATCATTGGGTCTAAATGAGACCATTAAAGAAAAGGGTATCTCATCATCATAGGAAAAAGCAAAAACTATGATATTTTTGCGTCATCTTGATGAAGGATTAAAATGTGAATATCTTGTTGAAAAAGATCATATGGCTTTATGAAAAGGATTAAAGGAAAGATTTAAACATATAAGGGAAGTTATACTTCCGACTGCCCGCGATGAATGGAATAGTTAAGATTCCAAGATTTTAAGAAAGTTAGTGATTATAAATAGGCAATGTATCGAACAATCTCGCAATTTAAATTTTGTGAACATGATTTTATGGAATCGGAAATGCTTGAACATGACTAACATTATATATATCATATTATTACCATAAAAGTATGCATATACATATGTTTATTTTTTTAAGATTTTGTATTTATATAAGCGGTCAAAAACATCTAGTTTTTGCCCTATAAATATGATTTCACAAACACATTCAAGCACTCCAAACTTACTCTTCCTCCCTAAAAAAATTTCTTCATCAAATTTTTGAAAAATAAGAAGATGGTTCCTTCAAAGTTATTTTATATAATTATTTTGGTTATTATACTCATTAGTTTTGTATTTATCAGAGAATATACGCCTCTCATTTTTTCTTTATATTTAAGAATGCTTGTATTTATAATTTATTTGTTACTTTATATTGTCATATTAATAGATTTAGAACTTAACTAATAAAATACAATGTTATTTTTCTAGTACCACCAGTCAAATTTTGCAAAGCTCGAATTCGTAGCGCTCGACATTACAGGAAAAAATTATATTGCCATGGACTCTCAATGTAGAAATGCATATTGAATCATTGGGTCTAAATGAGACCATTAAAGAAAAGGGTATCTCATCATCATAAGAAAAAGCAAAAACTATGATATTTTTGCGTCATCTTGATGAAGGATTAAAATATGAATATCTCATTGAAAAAGATCATCTGGCTTTATGAAAAGGATTAAAGGAAAGATTTAAATATATAAGGGAAGTTGTACTTCCGACTGCCCGTGATGAATGAAATAGTTAAGATTCCAAGATTTTAAGAAAGTTAGTGATTATAAATCGGCAATCTATCGAACAATCTCGCAATTTAAATTTTGTGGACATGATTTTATGGAATCGGAAATGCTTGAACATGATTAACATTATATACATCATATTATTACCATAAAATTATGCATATACATATATTTATTTTTTTACGATTTTGTATTTATATAAGCGGTCATAAACATCTAGTTTTTACCATATAAATATGATTTCACAAACACATTCAATATTTCCAAACTTACGCTTCTTCCCTAAAAAAATTTCTTCATCAAATTTTTGAAAGAGAAGAAGATAGTTCTTTCAAAGTTATTTTGTATAATTATTTTTGTTATTATACTCATTAGTCTTGTATTTATCAGAGAATATCCACCTCGCGTTATTTCTTTATTTTTAAGAATTCTTGTACTTATAATTTATCTTTTATTTTGTATTGTCATATTAATAGATTTAGAACTTAACTAATAAAATACAATGTTATTTTTCTAGTACCACTAGTCAAATTTGGCAAAGCTCGAATTCGTAGCTCTCTACATTATGGGAAAAAATTATATGTCATGGACTCTCAATGTAGAAATACATTTTGAGTCATTGGGTCTAAATGAGACCATTAAAGAAAATGGTATCTCATCATCATAAGAAAAAGCAAAAGCTATGATATTTTTACATCGACATCTTGATGAAGAATTAAAATATGAATATCTCATTGTAAAAGATTCTATGGCTTTATGAAAAGGATTAAAAGAAATATTTGAACATATAAAGGAAGTTATACTTCTAAAGTCCCGTGATGAATGGAATAGTTAAAATTCCAAGATTTTAAGAAAGTCGATGATTATAAATCGGCAATATATTGAACAATCTCGCAATTTAAATTTTGTGGACATGATTTTACGGAATCGGAAATGGTTGAAAAAACATTTTTCACTTTTCACGCATCAAATATAACTCTACAATAATAATATAGAGTACGTGGATTTGCGAGATATTGTGAACTTATCACATTTTCTCTTGTGGCGGAAAATAAAGACGAGCTGATAATGAGAAAACATGAGTCCCGAACCACTGGATCAACAACATTTCCAGAAGTAAATGCTGTAATTAAAAACGAATTCAAACCTGGAAACCAAAATCATAGATAAAGACAAGGTTTTGGTTGAGGTCGAAATCGAGGTCGTGGACGTGGAAGTGGTCATGGTCGCGGTCGTAGCCGTGGTTTTTTAAAACAATCGAAATAGTTACTTCTATAACTCATCTCAAAAGGGTGTCACGAACCACCCACTAAAAAGACATCACGAGAACATGAGTGTTAATGAAAATCACTCAAAACGATTTGAAAGTTCTTGTTTTAGACGCAACAATCCAGGACATTGGTCTTGTATTTGTCGAGCTTCCGATCACCTTTGTAATCTCTATAAAGAATCAATAGAGGGAAAAGAAAAAGAGACCAACGTTACTGAACACAGAGATCGTTTGAGTGATTCAACTCATTTTGATGTTGCAGATTTTCTGAATGATTTCTCTAAAAATGATCAATATACTGGTGGAATAGAAATATAAAATATTTCATGTACGCATATGATAATGTTTTATTGTATAATTATGATATGTGTTATGATCAATATACTGGTGGAATAGAAATGTAAAATATTTTATTTTTCATGTACTCATATGATAATGTTTTATTGTATAATTATAATGCGTGTTATATTTTATTATCATTAATTGTTTTTCGTTACATAATTTTTTTTGAAGTTCAAATATGGGAAATGCTGTGAACAAAGCTAAACAAGGAACTATTCCTCTAAAGTTTTCATACCTGATATTGGTATAACACACACTATCCTCTGAGATAAAATATATTTCTTGGAACTAAAACCAACAAAAATAATTGTGAATACAATATCAGATCCTGTAGACTTGATTAAAGGTTGTGGTAAATAACATATTTTGTTACCTAATGGTACAAAATTAAAAATAAATGATGTTTTGTATTCACCACAATCGAAAAAAATTTGTTGAGTTTTAATGACATATATTCCCATGGATATGATACTCAAACAATAAATGAAAGAATTGAGAAATATGTATGTCTTATCATATATAAATAAGGAAAGAAATATGTAGTTAAAAACTACAAATGCTCCCTACTGGATTGCATTATACACATATAAGTCCAATTGAATCAAATATAGTAGTTGATAATTCTTCAGTATTAATTAATTGACATGATCGATTAGGACATCCTTGTTCAATAATGATGCGAAAAATTATAGAAAATACACATGGTCATCCGCTACCAGAAGATCTTTCAAAATAATAAGTTTCAATGTAAAATATTTTCTCTTGGAAAACTTATTATAAGACCATCACCAGCTAAAATTCAAACTGAATCACCCATGTAGGAGCAAGAGCTTGTCGCTTTACGAAAAGCTATATCTAGTGGTAATGGTGTAACTCAAATCTTTTAAACCGCACAATATCTCAAGCACCATGGTTCGATTGCTCTTCCAAGTAGGGACAATTATTGCACCCCACAATCTCCCTCCCAATAATTGCACTCCTTGCAATTAATGGGAATCGAACCCATGACCTTGGCTCTGATACCAATTGTAGTACCGAGTGCTTGCCGCTTTACCAAAAGCTATAGCTGGTGGTAATGGTGCAACTCAAATCTTTTAAACTGCGCAGTAGCTCCAGCACCACGGTTCGATCGCTTTACCAAGCATGGACAATTATTGCACCCAACAATCCATGTTTCTTGAACGTATTCAAGGTGATATTTGTGGGCCAATTCATCTACCATGTTGATAATGCTGGTGAATTTACTTCCCAAACTTTCAATGATTATTGTATGTCGATGAGAATCACTGTTGAGCATCATATTGCTCATGCACATATAAAAAATGGATTATCTGGATCATTGATTAAACGTCTACAACTGATTGCTAGACCAATGATTATGAAAACAAAACTCCCTATTAATATATAGAGACATGCAATTTTACATGCTACTTCATTAATTGTCATCAGACCAAGTGCATATCATAAATACTTCCCATTGCAGCTTGCATTTGGTAAAGAACCACACATTCTCATTTGAGAATTTTTGATGTATGATATATGTACATATTACACCGCCTCAACGAAAAAATGTGACCTCAAAGAAAGATTGAAATTTATATCGGTTATGATAGCCCATCAACCATTCGATATCTTGAGCCTCAGACACGTGACATGTTTACAACACGTTTTACTGATTGTCATTTAATGAGGAAATTTTCCCAATGTTAGGGGGAGAAAAGAAACATATCGAAAAAGAAATAACATGGTATGCATCATCATTGTTGGATCTGGATCCAAGAATTAAACAATATGAAGAAGATGTACAACAAATTGTGAACTTGTAAAGAATAACAAATCAAGTACCAGATTCATTTGCAGACACAATAAGGACAGCTAAATCATATATACAAGATGTAATTGTCCCTGCTCGAATTGAAATTTCAAAGAAACAAATTGAAGACACTCATGATGTCATAAAACGATTGAAGTGTGGAAGACCAATTGGTTCTAAGTATAAAAATCATCGAAAAAGAAATGCATAGAGAAATACGATTATAACAAAATAGATAATGATATTCCAGCAGAAAAACATGATGATGAAAATGTTTTTTATAACCACAAACCGACGAGAATCGTGAAATCTCTATCAATTATATTAATATTTGAAAAATATGGAATCAGAAAAATATAAAATAAATTTGTTAGGATCGGTTGGGTGAGTGAAATTGTTTAGAATGTGGGATTGAATAAACATTTGACTGTTTAATTTAAAGTGCAAAAACAAAGTGAAAAACAGATTGAATACTTGAAAATAAATAACACAAAGATTTATGGATGTTCGGAGACTTCAAATGATCCTACGTCACCCCTTCTATATCAAAGATATGATATTTACTAAAAGACTTTAATTAATTACAACAACTGTAATAACCCACTTCAGTTTGGACTTAACACTACCAAACTGAAACTCTTAGTATCTTTACAACTTTTATCAGTACGCAAATGATATGTTTGCTAAGCACAACTGATCTAAAAAGATCGAATAAGATAACAACAAGTGCTTATGTTGGTGCTCAAAATATAGCCTTGAAGCTATGAATATATCATGTGGGCTGCTTGTAACTGGTCTTTAAACCTGTTTAACTCAAGAATAAAAGTACGTTCTAAATTACTTTTCTCAGTTGATCTTCTCGGCTATTTATAGGCTTTGCTTTCCAACGGTAATATTGAATGCGTTCAAATAATTATATCCGTTGATTTGTCCTTAGTAGACATGTCATCATTCTTCTGACAATCGTATATTGTTGCGTTCTGATATGCGGAATTCCACTATAAGTTGCACTATGCTCTTGTACAAATTGTCACTTGATAGATACGCTCCTTAACTGATGACGTGTCAAGCTGATTTATCATATGAATTTCATTGCCGATTGATGAACTGATTGTGTAACTGATCAGTCTTAACTGATTGTCCAGTTAACTACACAGTTTTAGTTAGCTTTTATCAGTTCAATTGCCTTCGATTTTTAGCACATTAATAATCAGTTCGGGAAACTTCAGTTACGTAATTTCAGTTACGATATGTTTAATTGAGTTGATCAGTTCGGTAGTCTTTAATCGCTCATGTGGGGACCCAGACGCTAATTCATTTCGTAATCGTTCTTGGGAATAATTAAATCAATTAAGATAAACAGGGTTTAAATTTTTTTAAAATACAAATGCGGAAACGTAATATAATCAATCTGATATATATATATGTATATATATATATATATATATATATATATATATATATATATATATATATATATATCAAAAGTAAACGTACAAGTCCTGTACTGGATACAATAACATCAAACTAGGGTTCAACTACTATATAACAAGTGTTGAATCTAATTCTCCACGCTAACTTGTCCTCTCTCATCCTCTTCTTGACCCTGATCATGTCCCACCTGTTGTCATGCACACATACAAACACGACAACAGCCAGATAACTCCGGTGAGAATATAATCCCAGTATAAACAATGAATAAATGCAATCATATAAAAATATATATAAAAGCACAAACAGTCATCAATAACATGTATCAAGCCCGAAAAATGAATCGATATAAAACTGTAAATAAACTCGTGACTCGTCATCTCAGACTCGACTCATCTCTAATCTAGGGATCCCGGTTTCTGGACATTGTCTCGTATATCGAATATCAGCGATAGAAGTTGATCTACTCCTAAGCAACATCGATATAATTCAATCATCCAGTGTCTCGGCATATCCGCCAAAGACTTGGAATATCCGCCAATGACTAGGCATCTCCGCCCATGACTCAATACCCGCTTGCTATAAATCAATAGACTAGTCATATCAATCTCATTCAATTGCAAACATCAATGCAATAAAATAAAGTATGTGGTTTTGGGAAACTTAAGTCCAATCTGACTCAAGTCAATCTCTCGGTTAACATTGATTTATACCTTTCTTTCTGTCAATCTGACTCTGTCGAAATCTCGAATTCAAATCCTGTCAATATCAATCTGGCAATGACAACATCGAGGGGTATAATATCAATACACCATTCAAATCAATACTGGATATAATCAGAACTCAATCTAATTCTGTTTCAACAGCTTAACTGCACAATCTCAATATACACAGCAGTACAAATCAACAGATATCAATTCCCACAACTCATAATCAATAACCATACAAATCTGATATCAAATCTTAATCAAATCAATTCCGAAATTCATAACAATTTCATACGGTATTTGTTCTTCAATCCGGTTTCGATTATACGATGTCTACTATGTCAAGAACACCATATATGAATCATATCCGATTCTGACAATATCATAATTTCAAATCATCATCGAAATCAATAAAACTTACGTCCACGTGAAGCCGCTAACACGAGGATCATAGAAATATATTCAGATCGAAATTCTGGGCGGATCTTTCACAATCACAAATCTAAGATATAAAAAGGCGTAGCGATTTTCTACGAACTTCCTCTGAAGCTCTTCTCGTTTTTCCCTTTCTGAATTCTGAAAGAATGGGTTTATATATATCAACTTGCATGCTTCAACTACGTCTCTTATTTTTCTCACATATATGGCGGCGCTCAGGTGGTTAATCTTTACCGCTCGGGCACGGAACTCTCTGTCCAAGACTTACATTTGTTATCCACTGGCGCTCGGGCGGTTCTTTTCTACCGCTCGGGCACCAGATGTTCTGTCCAACATCTGGTCTTGTGTTGTACCGACGCCCGGCTACTCCACTTAAGCTCCTACAACTTCAATTTTGTCAATTAATCAACTTCTGATTACAGTGATTAAATCTCGGACCTTGCAGCTCAATTTGTCAAACTCCAAAATTCTTATTCAAACAAAATTGATGAGATATTTTCTTACAATATTGCATTTAACATCATAAATGACAATGAAGATTATGAACCAAAATCTTTTGGTGAATGTAAAAATCGACAAGAGTGGATAAATGGAAAGACGCCATCCAGGTTTAATTGGATTCACTAAATAAACGTTACATTTTTGGATCTATAGTCCTTACCTATGAAGGTGTACAACCAATTGGGTACAAATGGTTTTTATTCGAAAGCAAAATCAGAAAAATGAAATAGTAAGATATAAAGCTCGATTTGTTGCACAAGGTTTTTCTCAAAGGCCTGTAATTGATTATGAAGAAACATATTCTTCCATCATAAATGCAATTTCGTTTCGTTATTCGATTAGTTTGACGGTATCTGAAAATTTAGAAATACGTCTTATGGATATTGTCAAAACTTACTTATACAGATCACTCGATAGTAATGTATATATGAAAATCTCTGAAGGATTTAAGATGTCTAAAAAGCACAAAGTTCAAAATCCAAAAAATGTTATATTGTAAAATTTCAAACTATAAAAATAGCTCTCTCGTTTTTTTTTACTTTTTATCTTGCTTAGATATTTTATTAATAACTACTTTAACGTTGAATATTTGTTAATTTTTAAATTTTTTGAAAAATATTATTTCTTTGTTAGACGTTTATAATATAAATACTCTAGTATTTTTTTCTAAATTAAATAAATTCTTATGTTTTTGAATAAGAAACGATTATCCATGTTATCATAATATTTGTTTATTTATTATTTTTAGCAATATCATCATATTTATTTTAATTTCAAATATATGTGAAAATAGAGAGCTATCTTTATAGTTTTAAATTCTTATAGTTTTTAGTTTAACATCATGTTCCAAATTAAATTGATTTAAAATTCATTATTGTGTGATTCCCACTTGCAAATGCACAATATCAAGTGGTAATATATGATAAGTAAAATATCGCTCCCACGAGATATGTGTACTCAAGAATATATCAGTGTTTGTAATTAAGATAATCTAGACTTTATGTAGAAATTCAATAATTATTTTTTATCAATTAACTAAAGAACAAAAAAATTCCAAGCACAGACGAAAAAACACGAATTCAATGAGAGAAAAATATCTAGAAGTTGATTTCACCTAGTTTTACACGATGATTACTTCATATAGTTATACTCACTAATTCAACCAGTTTAATAGTTAATTATGCTTAATTATTTCTATTTCTCTTTCCCAAGTGATTAATAGATTATATCATCTAGTGTTGATTTTAATATTACTATTGATGATCTAAACATAAATATTGGTGTATGTAAATGATCGTTCTTACCTGGTCTTTGATGGAGTTATACTCCTTGCAAATAATACAAATACACAATGATGATTTTCTTGTGATCTTAATTTACAATTATTATACCATTCAATTTATGGCTATTAAATATAAAACAATAAGAATAAGAACAAAATTAAACAAAGAGAATTTAATCATATAATTCAAAAGATCGTAGACATCTCAAACCAAACTACGCCATTCCTTTAGAATTAGAAAATTGAGTTCATGATGCGAAATAAGTAAAAAGAAATCATGTTAGTAGATCTAAACATTAAACTAAGAGTTTGGGAATAAAAGAAAATTAATAACAAAGCCGAATCTGCGTTTCCGTCCCCAGATCCTACGTTCTTAGTCTTCATATCAACTTCTTTGTTTCAACAATTTTGGTGTTTGTGTGCCCTCTCTCTCTCTCTCTCTCTCTCTCTCTCTCTCTCTCTCTCGAACTCTGCATTTCAGTGTATGTTGTGGCTTCTTTTTTCATGGACTAGTCTCCTTTTTTTATCATGTGATGATACCCTATTAAAAGGTCCACTTGATCTAGTTCTTGCAAGACAGGATTATTCTAGGGTCCTTTATCCTAGAGTACTGAGTGGCGCTGAGGCACATCATTTGCTGTTTCAGGTGCTACAATTCTATGTGCTTCAGGAGCTGATGTGTGGCACTGAGGAACCAACCCCACGGTTTTCACCCTATGTTCCTTCAGTTCTCGGTGCTTAGGTGATATTCTTCCAATGTTGAGGCACCTAGCTCACGGGTTTTGAACATGTTTTACAATGGCAGGAAACTGATGCAATGTCCATGCACAGTTTTGCCATGCTCAAACTCTTCAAATCTTCCCAACTTTTATTTTCTTGTCATTTTAAATATTTTCTTTCACATCAAACTTGATCATATCATGCAAACAAAAACCTAAACAAAATCACGCATACTTCTGCCATAAACTAACATAATTCAATTGGAATCTTATCACAAATTAAGTCCAAAACTTTCACTAATCAAATTCCTCCAACTTGAAATTTTGCTGGTCCCGAGCAAAACAAAACAAAGACAAACAAAAAACAAGACTTTGACCAACCTAGAGAAAAAGGAAAGAAAAAAATGACACTTCATCAGGGAATTGTTCAAGTGAACTTGGCCCTAAGATAAAAATTTAGTCAATTCTGTGCCACAACTACTCCAAAGTTCAAGTGTATGTGTGAGGTGCCAATCTCATTCACCTAGTCACATGCTAAGATAACTTTATGTGACTCTTTCACTTTACAAACTCAAGATATCCTCAACTTAAGCTTTAAACCACATTCATCAAGATAAATATTTACACCTTCAGATTAACATGACTTCTCAAGTGAACACTAGGTTTAATATATATTCAAGAAAAGTGGATCAAAGTGTTGTTTAGTTTCATGAGGTGTGTATGTGTAATTGATTAGGTTTTGTGTAATGTACCGTACTTTTAAACTATTTTCAAATTTGCGGAAAAATAAAAATTTTCTTAAATAAATAATGATCTTTCAAATTGCGATAAAGATAGACTGCTCATCTAAAAATATTTGAAGTAAAACAATTACGAACAAAGTTTCCAAAAAAAGTAAACGTTTAAACAACCTAAACAATCTAGTAAAAATCAGAGAATTTGAATCAATATTCATAAGTTCCTAAAACATGGGCGGTTCTCGGGTTTAGCCTCCTGCGCAGTCCAAGCCGGCTCATTGGTCCTCACCCCTCGTCTCCTTATACTCGCCCTCACCTGCATTGATCAAGTCTAGTGAGTCTAAAGACTCAACATGTATAAGCAGGGATAACAGGTAATACGTAAAAAAACTACACGCATCTTTAAAGTAGAACGTACATACTTAAACTTGAATGTAATAACATAAACATAGACGTGACATCATCGTAAAACTTTTCATAAACTTGCTTCAATCATGCATACTTGAACATGCATAAACTTCATCATTTTGGATAGAGATATGTTTTAAAGCAAGTGATCCCATACATAAATACGCCTGATCAGACTAAAGCACAGTACTGAGTGTTAGAGTAGGTGCCGGTCGAGCCAAGTGTTGGCCGATGGTTCATGTTGAAACTCTATGTACAAACAATATTTATTTTAATAATATTTGAAATTATTTTTTTGGCACATCTTTATCTGTATAAACATGCTTGTTGACAAATAATAGAAAGAATATGATATGCTCATATGATGAGTATCATGAAACTCATATTTGCAATATTGTATATTTTAAACAGTTCCTAGCTGATTCAGCCCCCACTAAGAAGGATATAGGACGCTCGAGTTCGAGACTAGTATCTGTGATGTGAGTACCATGTTTCATTGGTAGAGGACATTGTGATGTCCGAACATGCAGATAGGGCTCCTTGTAGAGTGCACTGAACAACCCTCCATAAAGGAATTTTTAAGTGGTTCTCACTTATCGAGTGGAAACGTCCTAGTTTATGGTTGTACACCATTATTCTTTATGACCTGAGACAACATTGAGACTCTATATGCTAGCATTTCACTTTGACTTGTTTACCGACTCTCATGGTGTCATTTGGTGGCAAGGTTGAGTGATTTGTCGAAACATATAAGAGTCGATGCATTGTAGTCGGGGATTCACCGCTTACTTTTAGGTATGGATATCCTATGTGATCTCATGTATATGTAGTTTGAAATCTCTGATCAGAGTATGGTGGTAATTATGAAAGGGGTTTAATAGATTACACCATCGATGCAACTACGACATGAGACATATTATCGATTCTTTGATAGCTCTCGATATACCAATAGTTGTCGAATCGGTGGGGATATATGAGTTGAAGGGACCGTACTGTACGCTAACCATAATTGAATGGTTCTTGCAGGCACTATCATTTGATACCTAGGGAATCATGTAAGCGATGCTGTTAAGCGTTTGACATGATTGCTTGGGTACTATCAGACTTGAGTTCTGACGTTCTTATTATCAAGGAGTTGATAATTAAGAATGGAGAAATTGGGATATGCTCATACAAGGACATGTTTAGTCCCGAATCACATGGAGATGTGAACCTACGACTAGTTGTATCAATGAACCATTGAGGGCCACACAAGTGCTAACTTTCTAGATCCCGTTGAGAAATAAAAATAGTTCAATGTGTTGAACGGCTTATAAAAGAGTTTATAAACACAAGAAAAATTAGAAGTATGACTTCTATAAGGGGAATGTAACTTTTAATTTATGGAAGTGTTCCTAAATTAAAAGTTGGCCAAATAAATAATGTCTTCGATTCGCAATTATCTGTTTTACTTTTCAGTAAAATTTTTGACAATGTCTTCGATTCGCAATCCGCTATCTGCAATACTCGACAAACACGTATTAACCAGACCTAATTACCTCAACTGGCTAAGAAACTTAAAAATAGTCTTGAATTTGGAAATGATAGAATATACACTTACTGAGTCGCCCCCTGTTGAGGCTCCGACTAGCTGCAATCCTGAGGAATTGTAGACTTACAAGGATTGGTGTGACCATGACTTGCGAGCTAAGTGTTATATGCAGGCTTCTATGAATGATGAGCTGCAGAGGCGTTTTGAGGATGCAAAGAGTGCTGCTGACATTCATTTGCATCTCAAGGAGCTCTTTGGTGAGCATACTCGACCTCTAAGGCATGCTACTGTCAAGGAGCTCATCACTTTATGCATGCGAGATGGGGCCTCGGTCCATGAGCATGGCCTAAAGTTGATTGGGCTCGTGGACAAGCTCGTTGGCATGGATCTTACGTTGCCTTTGGAGTTGACCACCGACGTGTTGCTCTTGTCACTGCCTAGCTCATTTGATCCTTTTGTGGTGAATTTCAACATGAACAAGCTAGAGCCTACCCTTGAGGAGTTGGTGAACATGCTTGTGACCTTTGAGTCCACCATCAAGAAAGAGAAGTTGGTTCTTTATGTGGGTTCTTCATCTGGTGCGAAGACTGGTCCACAGTGGGAAGGGAAAGAAGCGTTCTTTCCAAAGTCTCAAGAAGAATGTGCCCTTGAAGGGGCAAACTCCGAGTCCCGCTATGACAGCTACACCAGTTAAAGTTGACAAGACTGTTGACATCTATCATCACTGCAAGAAGCCTGGACATTGGAGGCGTAACTGCAGGGAATATGTTGTCCAGAAGAGTTCTGGAAATTGTATGTTCTATATTGAAGTAAACATTTCAATTAACTCTACTTCTTTGGTATTGGATACCGGTTGTGGCTCACATCTCTGTAATGATTTGCAGGTGATGAAAAGAAGTAGGAGGCTTAGGGAAGGTGTGACCTTCTTAAGGATGGACAATGGGGCAAGAGTTGCTGCCAAGGCTATTGGAGATGTTTACTTGCTTTTGAAAAATGATTTTAAGTTAATTTTAAGAGATGTTTTTTTTTGTACCAGATATGGTTATAAACATTGTTTCCATTTCTATGCTTGATAAAGATGGATATTCTTGTTTATTTAGCAAAGGTGTTTGCAACATTTACAAGAATGAATGTTTAATTGGTACTGGTGAACTTGAAAACGATCTCTACATCTTAAAATTGAAAGATATTCCACTAAACAATGTCCAAGCAATAACAACAATACACAAGCGAAAACAAGATACTCTAAATTCAGCACAATTATGGAATGCTCGATTAGGACATATTTTCCTAAGAAAGATGAACAAGCTAGTAAGAGTGGGCATGTTTGATATGTCTGATATTAATTCTCTCCCAACTTGTGAATCTTGTCTGAAAGGAGAGATGACCAAAATTCTCTTTAAGGGCCATGTGGAGCGAGCCAAAGGGTTATTGGATTTGATCCATACTGATATGTGCGGTCTGCTTAGCATCACCACTAAGCATGGACATGCCTACTTCATCACCTTTAACGATGACTTTTCGAGGTATGTGTATGTGTAATTGATAAAATACAAGTCTGAAGCTTTTGAAAGGTTCAAAGAATTCAGAATTGAATTAAAGAAACAATTGGGATGAAGTATCAAGTCACTTCGATCGGATCGAGGTGGTGAGTACTTGAGTGTCGAGTTCCAAGAGTATCTTAGAGAGAATGAGATTCTCTCGCAGTGGACTCCACCTGATACACCATAGTTGAATGGTGTTTTGGAGTGTCGTAACCGGACCTTGATGGACATGCTTCGGTCAATGATGGGGTTCACGGAGTTGCCGCCATCTTTTTGGGGATATGCGCTTGAGACAGAGGCACTGTTGTTGAACAATGTCCATTCAAAGGCAGTTGATAAGACACCATATGAGATATGGATGGGTAAGCCTCCCAAATATTCTTATCTTAGAATATGGGGATGCTCTGCTTATGTGAAGCAGACAGTGAGAGATAAATTGGATAGTCGATCCATTTTATGTTACTTTGTAGGATATCCAAGGAATTCGGTTGGATACTATTTCTATCATCCCCAAGAAACAAAAGTGTTTGTTTCTAGGAATGCAATCTTTTTGGAAAAAGAATTTCTATTCGATAGAAAAGGGAGATGATAAAACTCGAAGAGGTTTGAGAGACACCCACAATTGAAGAATCCACACCGAAGAGCCAAGAGAGGAGATACAAGCTCCTAGAAAATCTGAGAGAGTCTCGAGACCACCTATGAGGTATGGTCTGCTTCTTGAAAAGGGCCATAATGAGCCTATCCATGGATGTGATCCAATGACCTTCAAGGAAGCGTTATCTGATGCAGATTCATCCAAGTGGCTTGAAGCAATGGAATCTGAAATGAATTACATGCATTCGAACCAAGTGTGGAACCTTGTGGATCCACCTGAGGGAACTGTTCCCATAGGGTGTAAATGGATTTACAAGAGGAAACTTGGGGCGGATGGGAAGGTAATGACCTTTAAGGCGCGACTGGTAGCAAAAAGATATACTCAAAGACAAGGAGTTGACTTTGAGGAAACCTTTTCTCCAATTGCAATGTTCAAGTGTATAAGGATATTGCTAGCCATAACTTCATGGTATGACTATGAGATATGGCAGATAGATGTCAAGACAGCCTTTCTTAATGGGGATATTAAGAAATAGATTTACATGTCCCAACCTGAAGGGTTTACATCTATTGGAAGTGAGCATATGGTATGCAAACTTCAGAGATGTATTTATGATCTAAAGCAGACATATAGGAGTTGGAACCTTAGATTCGATAGTACAATCAAAGAGTTTGGTTTTACTAAGAATCCTGAGGAACCCTGTGTGTATAAGAAGGTCAGTGGGAGTGCTGTGACATTCCTGGTGCTTTATGTTGATGACATTCTACTCATTGAGAATGATGTAGGAATATTGCAATCAACTAAAATATGGTTAGCGAGTAAGTTCTCGCTGCAGGACTTGGGTGAAGCATCTTCTGTATTGGGAATACAGATCTATAGAGATAGATCGAGAAGATTGCTTGGTCTCACCCAGTCCACATACATTGATACCATCGTGAAGCGGTTCTCGATGGATGAGTCCAAGAGAGGACATCTACCAATGTGTCATGGCGTGTCCCTATCCAAGTTTATGTCTCCCAAGACTGATACAGAGATAGCGGCGATGACAAGCATTCCTTATGCATCTGCAATTGGTAACATCATGTATGGGATGATATCTACACGTCCTGACGTGGCTTTCGCACTAAGTGTAGTGAGTAGATATCAATCGAACCCTGGTCTTCCACACTGCAAAGCTGTGAAAGACATCCTCAAGTATTTGAGAAGGACCAATAAGTTTTTCTTAGTCTATGGGGGTGGAGAACTGAAATTGGAAGGCTATACCGACTCTAGCTTCCAAAGCGATATCGTTGACTCGTATTCAACCTCTGGGTTCGTATTTATGCTCAATGGTGCTGATGTCTCTTGGAAGAGTTCCAAGCAAGACAGTACCGCGGATTCCACCACTGAGGCCAAATAAATTGCTGCATCAGCTGCAGCAAAGGAGGCTGTTTGGACAAGGAATTTCGTCCAAGAGTTGGGCGTCATTCCTAATGGAGTTGCTCCTGTCCGGTGTTTTGTGACAACACGGGAGCTATAGCTCAAGCAAAGGAGCCAAGGTCTCATTAGAAGTTCAAACATGTATTGAGAAAGTACCACATCCTCCGAGAGATTGTGGAAAGAGGAGAAGTGTTGATTGACAATGTCGGCTCTACAGATAGTGTTGCTGATCCGCTAACTAAGCCTTTACGTGGACCATTATTCGAGAAGCATCGCGAATCGATGTGTTTGAAGCATATGGGTAGTTGGCTCTAATGCAAGTGGTAGATTGTTAGAGTAGGTGCCCGTCGATCCAAGTGTTGGCTGATGTTTCATGTTGAAACTCTATGTATAAACAATCTTTATTTTAATAATATTTGAAATTATTGTTTTGGCACATCTTTATCTGTATACTCATGCTTGTTGCATAGATAAAGTCCTTGAATATAAAAATAGTAGAAAGAATATGATATGCTCATATGATGAGTATCATGAAACTCATATTTGCAATACTGTATATTTTAAACAGTTCCTAGTCGATTCAGCCGCCGCTAAGAAGGATATAGGACGCTCGAGTTCGAGACTAGTATCTGCGATGTGAGTACCATGTTTCATTGGTAGGGGACATTGTGATGTCCAAACATGCATATAGGTGCTCTTTGTAGAGTGCACTGAACAACCCTCCATAAAGGACTTTCCAAGTGGTTCTCACTTATCGAGTGGAAACGTCCTAGTTTATGGTTGTACACCATTAGTCCTATATGCTAGTATTGCACTTTGACTTGTTTACCGACTCTCATGGGGTCATCAGGTGGCAAGGTTGGGTGTTTTTTTTTCCGAAACATATAGGAGTCGATGCATTGTAGTCGGCGATTCACCGCTTACCTTCGGGTATGGATATACTATGTGATCTCATGTATATGTAGTTTGAAATCTCTGATCAGAGTATGGTGGTAATTATGAAAGAGGTTTCATAGATTACACCATCGATGCAACTACGATATGACACATAGTATCGATTCTTTGACACCTCTCGATATACCAATAGTTGTCGAATCAGTCGGGATATATGAGTTGAAGGGACCGTACTGTACGCTAACCATAATTGAATGGTTCTTGCAGTCACTATCATTTGATACCTAGGGAATCATGTAAGCGATGCTGCTAGGAGTTTGACATGATTTGTTGGGTACTATCAGACTTGAGTTCTGACGTTCTTATTATCAAGGAGTTGATAATTAAGAATGGAGCAATTGGGGTATGCTCATATAAGGACATGTTTAGTCCTGAATCACATGAAGATGTGAACCCACGGCTAGTTGTATAAATGAACCATTGAGGGCCACACAAGTGTTAACTTTCTATATCCCGTTGAGAAGTAAAAATAGATCAATGTGTTGAACGGCTTATAAAGGAGTTTATAAGCACATTAAAAATTATAAGTATGACTTCTATAAGGGAATGTAAATTTTAATTTATGGAAGTGTACCTAAATTAAAAGTTGGCCAAATAAATAATGTCTTTGAAAATTGTGATTTTTATAAACATTATTATGGACTAAATTAAATTAATTGAAGTGTTGAATTAATTAAACACTAGTGGACCTAGTAGAGTCCAAATAATTAAATTAATTCAAGTGTTGAATTAATTAAATAACATTGGGCCTTGTAGAGCCCAATTAGAAATAATTATTAAACTAGTGGGCTTGAGTAAAATCAAGTAAGGTTTAATTGGTCTCAAATTTGTTTGAGACATTTTAAATAAAAGTCCATGGGTCTTATAATTATTATAAGCCCAAGTAGAAAGCATACATGGGAGGTGAAGGGTTGGAGGCAACTTTTTCATAAAACAATGCAGGGCATGACATGCTCATGCACTTTATCACTTTTCCAAGCACCAAGAAAAACTTCTTCCTCCCTTTTTCTATCATGCTTTGGCCGAAATTTTTGGGGCATTATTTCTTCAATATTTGTTTCTTCAATTGTTAAAGAATGCATACACTTCTCAAATGAAAAATGCTCTAATTTTTCTAGTGCAAAATTAGAGTGGATTTAGCTTGTTGGTGATGGGCTTGATTTTGAGCAAAGAGTGCTCGAATGAGGCTTGAAGATTTGTCTTGCCATTCAAGATCTAAGATGTTTACATCTTAGTTGGAGCCATCATCAATGTCTTGAGATTGATAGGTAATTTCTTTAAAACACTCTATGTATGACATTTTGTTGTTTTCGTATTTGTTACACACTTAGTGGGTGCTCGTTTTTCATGTTCTTGTTGAAACAAATTTTAAACTTCCGTTGCGCAACCGAGCACCGTAACCGATCCCCTTTCACTGGGCTGGCAGGAAAAATCCACTATCATATACATGAGATCCCCGGTCATGCTTTACCGGGTGGATTGGTCCCTAGTCAAGCTTTACCGCTTTCCAATCCTGATCTAAACCCGGTCATGCTTTACCGGGGTGGAGAGGTCCTCGGGCATGTTCACCGACTTCCAAACTCATTCATAATTGGTCACAAGACATTTAGCATACCTCAAAAACTTAAAATATATTTCTTCTGCACGTCGAACATACTTACATGGCATTGAGGGATTCATTGAGTATCGCTTGAGGCCACTGCTGCACATACTGACATGTTTTCATACACTTAATTTCCATAACTTAGACGTAATAGTCATGCTCGTCACCTGAAATGACACTTTGCTTATGACATTCTAAATCAATTGGGACTTGAACTCTATTAATCATCGTACTAAACCATGACATCAACCGCATAAACAAATCCTAAAATGATGTGTGAACATTTCCCAAAACATAGAAGACATGGGCTTAAAATAGTGATTTAAAAAGTCATGGACAAGCGCCTAGGCACTGGACAGCACTGCGGTGCAGCACTAGGCTTGCGAAAGTCGGGCGCTGCGGCGCTAAATCTGCGTAATCTCGACCCCAAAGAACAAAATTTGATGCAAACACTATGCCACACCCAATTTAAGCTCATCCTAGGAAACTATGGCAATGATTCAACTAACACAAACGCCCAGAAACAACGAAGCACGACATGCAATACAACACAACTCATGAACACGACATTTTGACACGAACACGTTTCCTTCAACTTCTAATGCAACAAATGCCTATTGACACGAAACAAGCACCATAAATCATCCCAACATCATACTCAACATACCTAGACGCAGTAGTGATCACAAGACGTTCCCCAACGAAGCATGCAACAAATAAACTTCAAGAACACGTCAAGAAAGCATTTTCATAAAATGACAGTTTGAGCAGTTCCACGAAAACAATCATAACTCACTCGTTTCTTGTCCAAAAATTACGAGTTTGCTGTTAAATTGAATGAATCAAAATTACTACGTTTTATATGTTGAAAACCTTTTCATAAAATCGACCGAATGTTTGCCGTAATCGAAATGACAACAGACACATTTTTAGATCTAAAAATTTGGATCTAGAAATCATTTCAAACATTTTTGCTCAAACTTTTTCACAACATACATGGATTTTCATGCATAATAAACATCACAATATATAATATGCCGAGATTGATGCAGAAACAATAGAATATACATGCCTTATCTTTAAAATTTTTTGAAACGACGATACCGAAGCAGGAAGGATGCGAGGGTCGATCTGCGACGAACGTGGCACGATTTTCTTGAAGAAAAATGGACGATGGATTGCTGGAAAAAGGTAGAGGAAGGGCCGGCTGCTTCAAAACTACCCTAAGTTTTGCTCTCAAAAAACTGAAATGAAATGGAATGAAATGTGTGTGTGTGTGTGCAGAAGTGTGCGCGCGCGTGTGTTTAGATTTAATTAGGGGTATAAAATTGCTTAATTAATAATTAAGAAGCTAATTAAAATACTAACCCCCTACTAATTTTTCTAAAATCTCTTAATTTAAATTAAAATGTACAAGTGAAAAATATTTAAAAGTTTAAAATCATAAAATCACCAAATAATTAAATTAGGCTTTTAAAATGCTAAATCTAAATAAATCATTTAAAATGCCTCATTCCTAACTTAAAATAAAATACCAAATTTAAAGCAGCCAAAATCGTCGTCGGTCTCTTTTCCTCGATCCTGCATCAAATAATTGTCTGAAACATGAAACTCAAGAAAACATTTTAATGTTCATATCATAAATATAAATAATTTAAAATAATGCAAATTTATAAATCATGTACCTCTAAAAATAATTTTAGTTTAAATAAATAATTTAACAATTTAAATAAATGAATGTGTTTTAAGTATATTGATTTTGGGCTCTACACTTCATCCCTCACTTAAATAAATTTCGTCCTCGAAATTAAGTCTTACAAATAGATGCGGGTAGTGGTTCCTCATATCTCCCTCGGCCTCCCATGTGGCATCTTCCATTGATTGATTTAGCCACCGGACCTTGACCAACTTGGTCACCTTGTTCCGAAGTTTCCGTTCCTGTCTGTATAGAATTTGGACGGGTCTCTTCTCATAGACAGGTCGAGAGCCAACTGCAACAGCTCAAAACTCAAGACATGCGAAGGATGTGCTATATACTTCCTCAGCATTGAAACGTGGAACACATTGTGTACACCGGCCAGATTCGGCGGTAGGGACTACACGATAAGCTAGTGTCCCAACTCTTTCAATAATTTCGAACGGTACAATAAACCTCGGACTAAGCTTGTTTCTCTTCCCAAACCTCATAACACCCTTCATAGGTGCTATCTTTACGAAAACCTGATCTCCTACGGCAAACTCCAGATTCCTTATCCTTTTGTTATCATAACTCTTTTGACGACTCTGGGCGGTCTTCATCCTGTCTTGAATCTTGACAACCACATCTACAGTCTGCTGAACAATCTCTGAACCAAGTTCCGATCTCTCGCCGACTTCATCCCAATGAATCTGCGATCTGCACTTCCTCCCATACAGTGCTTCATAGGGAGCCATACCTATAGATGATTGGAAACTGTTGTTGTAGGTAAACTCTACTAGAGGTAACTTTGATTCCCAATTCCCATGGAAATACATCACGCAAGCTCTCAACAAATCCTCCAAAATCTGTATCACTCGCTCAGACTGGCCATCTTTCTGATGGTGAAATGTTGTACTGAATAGCAACTTCATCCCCATGGCTGCATGTAAACTCTTCCAAAAGGACTATGTGAACCTTGGGTCCCTGTCGGACACAATAAAAACTGGATCCACAATAAAAACTGGATCCCGTGCAATCAGACTATCTCCCTGATATAGAGCTATGCATACCGAGTCATGGAGAAAGTCGTCTTCACCGGTAAGAAATGCGTTGACTTAGTAAGTCGATTCACTATAACCCAAATGGCATTGGATCCTCTGACTGACATCGACAAACCAATAACGAAATCCATGGTGATTTTCTCCCATTTCCACACGGGGATAGGGAGTGGCTTAAGCATTCCTGCTGGCCTCTGATGCTCTGTTTTAATTTGCTGAAAAGTGAGGCTTCAGACACAAATCAACGAATGTAGGCATTCGGACACAAATCAACGGATGTCTCGCTTCATACCTGGTTACCAATACAGAATCTATAAATCCTTGTACATCTTGGTACTTCCTAGGTGGATAGAATACGAAGATGTATGTGCCTCTGTCAAAATATCCTCTCTAATCGAATCAACACTAGGCACCCACATCCTTTCTCTGTATCTCACAATATCATCAGACACTGTGTAGAATAAACTGCCCTTTGCCTCATCCTTCAATCTCCATTTCTATAACTGCTTATCCGAAAGGTGACCTCTAGGGATTCGGTCTAGCAACGAAGACTAAACTGTCAGATTAGACAGCTTAAAAGCCCTACCCTTAGGATAAACCTCTAAACCAAACCTCTGAATTTATGAATGAAGAGATCTCTGCACTGAAAACTGTGCTAAGACTGCAAATTTTCTGCTCAAGGCATCTGCGACAACATTAACTTCCCGGGGATGGTAGCTAATTTCACAATCGTAGTCTTTCATTAACTCCACCCACCGTCTACGTTTCATATTCAGCTCTTTCTGCGTGAAGAAATACTTGAGACTCTTGTGATTAGTAAATATCTGGCATATCTCGCCGTACAGATAATGTCTCCATATCTTCAATGCAAAGACAACGGCAGCTAACTCAAGATCATTAGTAGATAGTTCTTCTCATGTACTTTCAACTATCTGGAGGCATAAGCTATAATCCGACCGTGCTGCATCAATACTGCACCTAACCTGAGCTTAGAAGCATCGGTGTACAACACAAAGTTTCCTTGTCCTGCTGGCATGGCTAACACTAGAGCTGAAATAAGAGATTGCTTCAAAGTATCGAAGCTCTTCTGGAAATCATCGTTCCACACAAACTTAGCATTCTTCTTAGACAATGAAGTAAGTGGCACTACAATCAAAGAAAATACCAAAACAAATTTCCTTTAGTAGCCTACTAAGCCTAAGAAACTAAGAATCTCTGACACATTCTTTGGCTCAACCCATTCCTTAACTGCTGCCACTTTAGCTGGATCCACCTCAATACACTGTTAGATATAATATGACCCAAAAACGCTAATTTCTCCAACCAGAATTCACACTTACTGAATTTTGCAAACAACATGCGGCTCCGCAAGACCTGCAAAACTGTACCCAAATGCTGACTGTGCTCCTCATGGCTCTTCGAGTAGATAAGAATGTCTTCAATGAACAGTATGACGAACTGATCTAAGTAGGGCTGAAATACCCGATTCATGAAGTCCATAAAAATCGCTGGAGCATTCGTCAGTTCAAACGGCATCACTAAAAACTCATAGTGCCCATATCTGGTTCTGAAGGTTGTCTTATGAACATCTGCATTTTTACTTTCAGTTGATGATACCATGATCGCAGATCTATCTTAGAGAACACTGTAGTTCCCTGCAACTGATCGAACAAGTTCTCGATCCTCGGAAGTGTGTATTTATTCTTGATTGTCACCTTGTTCAACTCTCGGTAATCGTACACAGCCTCATGTTCCCATCTTTATTCTTTACAAAGAGAACTAGTGGACCCCATGGTGAGAAACTAGGGCAGATGAATTCTTTATCTAAGAGCTCCTGAATCTGCTGCTTGAGCTCTAACATCTCAGTAGGAGCTAAACAGTACGGTGCCTTAGATATTGGCACGTTGCCTGGCATGAGATCAATGGCAAACTCCACATCTCTCTCTGGTGGAAGGCCTGTGAAGTAATCAGGAAAAACGTCAGGAAAATCTCTGACTACTGGTACATCAGATATCGATGGAGTGGGCACGTCAGGTGCGGAAATAATGCTGGCAAAGAAAGCCTGACACCCCTTATGAATAAGTCTCCGTGTATGCATAAAAGAGATCATGCGAGGGAAACTCCTCCATCTATCCGGCTCAAAGAGAATCTGCTCCATGCCCAACGGGCTTACCAACAGTGACCTCTTCTAAAAGTCAATAAGAACTCTGTTCTTCGTCAGCCAGTCCATTCCAAAGATAATATCAAATTCTAGCATTGGCAACACAATCAGATCGGCATACATTAGGTGGCTCTGCAGTTCCAGATCAATGTCTCTGACCACGCTAGTAGCTGATAACTCTTCCCCTGATGGGACTGTCACTGAATAGCTCACGTCGAGTCCAATAGACTTGACGTCCAGATGATTAGCGAATATCTCTAAAAATAAAATAGTGAGTGGCCCCGGAATCTATCAAGGCCTTCGTGGCGACTCTCTTTATGAAAATATTTCCTGAGAGACGTTATCACATACATAGAAAAATAATGTGTTGATACCTCCACTGTGGGCAGTTTTTCAGCACATGGTTGCTGGCTCCGCATTTGAAGCATTTTCCCGGTCCCCATAAAAACTTTACCGGATTCTTACAAGGGCACTTCGGGCACATTAGGTACTCACCGGGCTTATGTGGAGCCTTCTGTTGAGGGATAGGACACTTGTCTTTCGGCGGTCCTTGAAATGACCTCTTTCCCTGCTGTCCTTGGAAAGGCCTCTTAAACTGATGTTGCTGCTGTTGCTGCTACTGAGGTGCTTGATAGGGCCTCTTGCCCTGTATCACTCTCGATGTCCCTTTGGTTCTATTTTGCCGCCAAGGTTCTAGACACAGAAACAACATAGGTAATAGGACCAGCAACTCTCACATCACGACGCAAGATTGGCTGCAAACCATGAATAAAATACCTCAGCTTCACCTGTGCATAATTTTCAATCAGGGGCACAAAGTGACACCCCCTCTCGAACATTCTGACAAATTCTTCAACGCTGCTCTCTCCCTGTCGCAATGTCATGAACTCCCTGGTCAGGCGGGAGTGTACTTCCTCAGTGAAGTACTTGGAGTAGAAGACCTCCTTGAAACCATCCCAAGTCAACGTTTGCAAGTTCACTGACACTGATGCACTTTCCCACCGCAGTCTGGCGTCTCCTGTTAGAAGGAATGTGGCACACCTGACCTTGTCTGCATCCTGCAGCTCCATAAACGCAAAAATTACCTCGATGGACTTAATCCATCCTTCAACTATCATCGAGTCAGTAGTCCCCGAGAACTCCTTTGGATCCATCCTCCTAAACCTCTCGTAAACTGCCTCTGGTCTGGGCCTCGCCCCTATACCCACAACAGTATTGTTCACCGCAAACTGTGCGAAGAACTGAGTTATCCCTGCAAGCATTTGAGCTTGCATGTCTGGCGTTGGATGAGGAGGAGTGGCCATCTGCCCCTCCTGAGGCTCTCTATCCTCATCGCCTGCTCCATGCACAATCCTATGTCTGGGAGGCATACTGTTTCAATATATACCCAGCACGTAAACCCAACATGCATGAACATAATATTAATATCAAAAGATGCACGTAATTTAAACTTAAACATGTACATGATGAAATAATGTCTTGATGCTTAATACATGAAAATTAAAACTAACAGACTTTAGGTGTGACTTCGTGAGCTTCTCGCAACTAGCAGTAGGCATAACCCTTTACAAAAACACCGCTCTGATACCAACAGTAACGTAGAGTATTTTTAAACTATTTTAAAATTTGTGGAAAATAAAAATTTTCTTAAATAAATAATGATCTTTCAAATTGCGATAAAGATAGAATGCTCGTCTAAAAATATTTGAAGTAAAAGAATTACGAACAAAGTTTGCAAAAAGGTAAACCTTTAAACAACGTAAACAATCTCGTAAAAATCAGAGTATTTGAATCAACATTCATAAGTTCTTAAACATGGACGGTCCTCGGGTTTAGACTCTTGTGCAGTCCAAGCCGGATCATTGGTCCCCACCCCTCGTCTCCTCATACTCGTCCTCACCTGCATCGATCAAGTCTAGTGAGTCTAGTGACTCAACACGTATAAACTAGTCACAACAGGTAATACGTAATAAAACCACATGCATCTTTAAAGTAGAACGTACATACTTAAACTCTGACGTAATAACATAAACATAGACGTACCATCATCGTAAAACTTTTCATAAACTTGCTTGCATCATACATACTTGAACATGCATGAACTTCATCATTTTTCATAGATATGTTTCAAAGCAAGTGAGCCATACATAAATACGCCTGATCAGACTAAACCACAATAGTGGGCTGGCAGGGAAAATCCACTACACGTACATGAGATCCTCGGTCATGCTTTACCGGGTTGATTGGTCCCTTGTCAAGCTTTACCGCTTTCCAATCCTGATCTAAACCCGATCATGCTTTACCGGGGTGGAGAGGTTCTCGGCCGCGTTCACCGACTTACAAACCCGTTCATAATTGGTCACAAGACATTTAGCATACTTCAAAAACATAAAATATTTTCTTTTGCACGTCAAACATACTTACATGGCATTGAGGGATTCATTGGGTCTCGCTTGGGGCCACTGCTGCACATACTAACATGCTTTCATGTACTTAATTCCATAACTTAGACGTAATAGTCATGCTCGTCACACGAAATGACACTTGCATTATGACATTTTAAATCACTCAGGACTTAACCTCGTTTAATCATCGTAGTAAACCATGACATCAACCCCCGAAACAAATCTTAAAATTATGTGTGGATATTTCCCAAAACATAGAAGACATTAGCTTAAAATAGGTATTTAAAAAGTCATGGAAAAGCGCCTAGGCGCCGGACAGCGCTGCGCTGCGGCACTGCCTAGCGCCGCGGCGGTTTGCGAAAGTCGGGCGCTGCAGCGCTCCATAGAGCAGTGCGGTGCTAACTCGACCCCAAAGAACAAAATTTGATGGAAACACTATGGCACACCCAATCGACTCGTACCAACACATCAAGACTCATCCTAGGACACTATGGAAATGATTCAACTCACACAAATGTACCGAAACAATGAAGCACGATATGCAATGCAACACAACTCATGAACACGACATTTTGACACCAACACGTTTTCTTCGACTTCTAATGCAACCAAGTTCCTATCGACACGAAACGAAGCACCATAAATCATCCCAAGCTCATACTCAACATACTTAGGCGCAACTGTGATCACCCGACGTTCCCCAACGAATCCTGCAACAAATAAACTTCAAGAACACGTCAAGAACACATTTTCATAAAATCACATTTTGAGCAGTACAACAAAAACGATCATAATTCACTCATTTCTTGCCCAAAAATTACGAATTTACAGTCAAATTGAAGGTATCGAAAATTAATATGTTTTATATGGTGAAAACATTTCCATAAAATCGACCAAATTTTCGCAGTAATCGAAAGTACAGCAGACACGTTTTTAGATGAAAAAAAAATTTGGATCTAAAAATCATTTCAAACGTTTTTGCTCAAACCTTTTCACAACATACATGGATTTTCTGGCATAATAATCCTCACAACACATAATATGACGAGATCCATGCAGAAACAATAGAATATGCATGTATTTGATCTTTAAAAATTCTTGAAACGACGATATCGAAGCGGGAAGGATGCAATGGTCGATCCAGGATGAACGTGGAACGATTTTCTTGAAGAAAAATGAACGATGGATTGCTGGAAAATGGTAAAGGAAGGGGTGGCTGCTATAACACTTAGAACCCTAAGTTTTGCTCTCAAAAAACTGAAATGAAATGGAATGAAATGTGTGTGTCTAACGTGTGTGTGTGTGTGTGTGTGTGTGCGGGTTTAGATTTAATTAGAGGTATAAAATTGCTTAATCAATAATTAACAAGCTAAAAATACTAACCCTCTACTATTTTTTCTAAAATATCTTAATTTAAAATAAAATGTACAAGTGACAAATTTTTAAAAGTTTAAAATCATAAAATCACCTAATAATTAATTTAGGCTTTTAAAATGCTAAAATTAAATAAAGCATTTAAAATGCCCCATTCCTAACTTAAAATAAACTAACACATTTTATAATCGTCAAAATCGTCGTTGGTCTCTTTTCCTCGATCTCACATCGAATAATAGTCTGAAACTTGAAATTCAAGAAAATATTTTAACATGCATCGCATAAACATAAATAGTTTAAATAATGCAAATTTATAAATTACGTACCGCTAAAAATGCATTCAAATTAATTTAAATAAATAATTTAACAATTTAAATGAACGATGGATTGCTGGAAACCAAACATGCAACATGTCTTTTAAATGTTTTCCTTAAATCATAAAAATCCCTTAGACATTTAAAAATTATAATTTAATCATTAACATTTCATATACATTTAAAATAATCATAATATCATAAAAATAGTATTTAGGGAACTGCCATGACCTTTACAAATTTTTAGGTGTAAAAAGACCGTTTTACCCCTTGACTCGACATTTTTTGATTTCGACCTTTTTTCTTGATTTCGTTACTCTAACATGTCCCAAATAATTATTTAAGCTTACATGAATTTTTCCACAATTTTATTTAGCTTAAATATTAGACTTTTTCATTTATCTTTAATTAATTGTTTTGACGGTGTTTTAATCCCGAAAAATCCCAAACTTTAATATAAAATTCTTAAATTCTAAATTTAGTCTTTTTATATTATTTTAACCATTATGGACCACGACTCGACCCCCGTGAGCCGTTTTCCAATTTTTCTTTATTTAAAAACCCTAATTGACACCTAAACTTCGACCCCGAGCTAACTTCCGATTTTCACGAGTTACCCCCAAACCATGTTGGTCCAAACGTGACCAACATCCTAAATTAACCTACTGGACCCTTAGACCACCAAGAACCCAGCCCAAACCACAAAAACGAGCCCCTCCCAAGTGACCCTATGCTGGACAAGAGTTATATCCTGCTAGACTATATGTTTGATGCAATCAGGACCCTAGCCGACACTCTAGCCACGAACCAGCGTACCTAGCACTTACCTAGGACCCTGAGGACTCGCCCTAACCCTACCCAGCAAGCTTGGAACGAGCCCTTCCCTTCCTCGCAGTCGTGCACCCCCTGCACGGGAACTGCCATGCTTCTCGGGTAGAGTCCTAGCGTGGTTAGGACTCTTCCCCAGCCCTTACCATGAGTCCTAGCTTGGCTAGGACTCTCCCCCTGACCTGTGACATGCCCTAGCCGTGCCCTGGCCCAAGCCAAGACCAAGCCCATCCCCTTTCCCTGGAACCCGAACACCCCAACGCCCCTTGACAGCAAAACATACATTTTAACGTTTGTTCTTGTCCTGCCGACTTTTGTGGTGCTTAGGGTGCGTGTATGTGGCTCTAACACATGTATAAACCACCCTTGATCTTACCTACGTCATGGCAGCCCCTTAACTAAAAATAAACAAGATATTGGGTTCGAAATCTATGCTTCCTCATGCAAACATGCAGTAAACCGAAAATTCATAAAAATGTTACATGTTCTTCATGCATACAATTATCCAAACAATAATATGACATGATGGATGAGAAAAGGAGATGTATGGCGTGCCTTTGCATTAAATACGCTCGAATATCCATTGACGACGAAGAACGGGAGAAGACTTTGGCTTGTTCTTGCTTGCCCTTCGAAAATCTCTCCTAGGTTGCTTTGTATATGTGCCGTGTATGTGTATGAGAGGGGTGGAGAGTGTTTTTCAGAAATAAAATTGAGTGGCCGAGAGGTTGTGTAACAAGTGTAGGGTTTTGTGATTAATTAATAATTTAAATACTAATTTGCTTTGCTAATTAGGCTAGGCCTATTAAGCCTTAAATTAGGCCCATTAGTCTAATTAGGATATAAATAAAATATTAACAAAGTTTTTCTTTAACTAAATATGTGAATTTATTAGTCGGGTTGCCAAAAAGCTTGTATTTTAGTTGAAACACCAACACCGATAAAACTTACGTCCCGGTGGATAAAATCACCTCAAAACCCTTTATTTTCAAAAATAATAAAAAGCATCGACCATATTTTAAATAATTAAAAATAATTATTTAATAAAAACATTTTACATTTACAGCGCTCGGTCTTCGTTCCTCGATCGTCACTAGAATAACCTTTAAAACTACATTTTAATGCAAATATTTTAAACATGCAATTATGCACAACATAATTAATTCATGAAATTAAAACGATTAATTGGAATACACAAGTAATTTTATAATTGCATGCATGTGATTTGTGTGGACTTTTAAATTTTTGGGGCGTTACAATCTCCCCCTCCTTAAATTGAATTTCGTCCTCGAAATTCGCTTGTCCTCGATAATCAAAATTTTAGACTTAGTTCTAGTATCCCAAAAATCCACGCTTCCGCTGCGCTACTCTGATCAAACTTAAGTTCTAGAATGTCCTTACATCTCCTTGATCCCAATTAAATTTTTCCTCCTAAATCCTTATTTGCGTTTTGCAACTTAAGTTCTAGAATGTCCTTACATCTCCTTGATCCCAATTAAATTTTCCTCCTAAATCCTTATTTGCGTTTTGCAACTTAAGAAAACCCATAATGATTTAGTGCTCTTACTATCATAACCTCGAATTTCAATTTTTTTTACAATTCCCAATAATAATATGCAGGTAACATCATAAAATCATATAAAGCATGTAAACTTACAAGTTGAGGCTTGAAGACTGATCTTCCCGGCGCTGATGGTGGCAAAACCCTTTACAGAACCATTGCTCTGATACCAACTGAAACGTCTCCCCTTTTTATTGCTTTAAAAGTACTAGAATTTTTTTTTATAACAATCAATACACATTTTCCCCATAAAAATATTTTTATAAAATATTTTACCCCTTAAAATAAAATACAACCATCTAGCATTTTGAAAATCAAGTGCAATAGTCATAAAATGAAATCATCAACTGTTTTACCAAACCTAAAAAAAGCAATAAGTTTGAAAAGTATAGCTCATACTAAACCTCTCAAAAATCTCTCAAAAAGCATAAGTAATTAAAAATCTTTAACATAAATCATGAATCATAAGTCGTAAATGCGGAAATAGTAGAAGCGCTGGTCCTCGGGTTGTGTGCACCTTCAGTCCAGTCAAATCATCCGTCAAGACCTCCCTCACCCTCACCTGCATCCATCACACCTAGTGAGTCTAAAGACTCAACACACCATAATCTTTATAACAAATAATACGTAATACAGACAACATATAACAGTGAAAAATACTTGTAAAAATATCGTTTCATGAAGTTGCATAAACATAAACATTTTCATGACATGCATAAATAAACATTAATCTTTTTCCTTTTTCCTCAACATGACATAAAACCTTTTCATGATCATAACATTTTTCTTTTCCTTCTCTTTTTCCTTTGTTGAATTCAGATTGTTAATTGTGACTTTCCTGATCATGATCATAAATCGATGGATCCATCTACATGTAACCACATTACTGGGCGGCGGGAGACACCGGCAACACTCTCACCGGTCAACTGAGCCCTGGCCTATCATTTTTCGAATAGAAATACGATCCTCGGGGCTCTCTCTGGGGCCTTTTTCCCTCACGATATTCTCATTCTTACCATTACCACAAAACCGTTACCACATATTCGTAATGATGGAAACACGATCGTCGGGCTCCCACTGAGACCATAACCCTCACGACGTCGCCAACATTAACGAATTAGTCACAATCACTTCACTTCCTTCAACATTTACATTCTCATCACTTTATAAAAATCATGCATAACATAACATTTTGTTTTTGAAACCAAGCATGCAACATGTCTTTTTAATGTCTTCCTTATATCATAAAAATCCCTTAGAAATTTAAAAATCATAATTTAATCATGAACATATCATAAACATTGAAAAATAATCATAATATCATAAAAATAGCATTTAGGGCACTGTCATGACCTTTACAAATTTTTAGGTGTAAAAAGATCGTTTTACCCCTGGACTCGACATTTTCGATTTTGACCTTTTTTCTTGATTTCATGACTCTAACATGTCCCAAATAATTATTTAAGCTTACATGAATTTTTCCATAATTTTATTTAGCATAAATATTAGACTTTTTCATTTTTCTTTAATTAACTGTTTTGACGGTGTTTTAATCCCGAAAAATCCCAAACTATAATATAAAATTCCTAAATTCTAAATTTAGTCTTTTTACATTATTTTAGCCCTTATGGACCAAGACTCGACCCCCGTGAGCCGTTTTCCAATTTTCTCTTTATTTAAAAACCCTAATTGACACCTAAACTTCGACCCCAAGCCAACTTCCGATTTTCACGAGTTACCCCCGAACCATGTTGGTCCAAACGTGACCAACATCCTAAATTAACCTACTGGACCCTTAGACCACCAAGAACCCAACCCAAACCATAAAAACGAGCCCCTCCCAAGTGACCCTATGTTGGCCGAGAGTTATCCTGCATGGACTCTATGTTTGATGCAATCAGGACCCTAGCCGACACTCTAGCCACGAACCAGTATACCTAGCACTTACCTAGGACCCTGAGGACTCGCCCTAACCCCGCACAACAAGCTTGGAACGAGCTCTTCCCTTCCTCGCAGCCACGCACCCCCTGCACGCGAACTGCCATGCTTCTCGTGACATGCCCCTGACCCGTTCCCATGCTTCTCGTGACAGCTTGGCTAGGACTCTCCTCCTGACCCGTGACATTCCCTATCCGTGCCCTGGCCCAAGCCAAGACCAAGCCCATCCCCTTTCACTAGAACCCGAACACCCCAACACCCCTTGACAGCAAAACATACGTTTTCCGTTTGTTCTGGTCCCTGCCGACTTTTGTGGTGCTTAGGTGCGTGTGTGTGGCTCTAACACATGTATAAACCACTTTTGATCTTACCTACGTCATGGCAGCCCCTTAACTTAACAATAAACAAGATATTGGGTTCGAAATCCATGCTTCCTCATGCAAACATGCAGTAAACCGAAAATTCATAAAAATATTACATGTTCTATATGCATACAATTATCCAAACAATAATATGACATGATGGATGAGAAAAATAGATGTATGGCGTGCCTTTGCATTAAATACGCTCGAATATCCATTGACGACGAAGAACGGGAGACGACTTTGGCTTGTTCTTGCTTGCCCTTCGAAAAATCTCTCCTAGGTTGCTTTGTATATGTGTCGTGTGTGTGTATGAGAGGGGTGGAGAGTGTTTTTCAGAAATGAAATTGAGTGGCCGAGAGGTTGTGTAAAAAGTGTAGGGTTTTGTGATTAATTAATACTTTAAATACTAATTTTCTTTGCTAATTAGGCTAGGCCTATTAAGCCTTAAATTAGGCCCATTATTCTAATTAGGCATAAATAAAATATTAACAAATTTTTTATTTAATTAAATATGTGAATTTATTAGCTGGGTTGCCAAGAAGCTCGTATTTTAGTTGAAAAACAAACGCCGATAAAACTTACATCCCGGTAGATAAAATCACCTCAAAACCCTTTATTTTCAAAAATAATAAAAAGCATCGACCATATTTTAAATAATTAAAAATAATTATTTAGTAAAAACATTTTACATTTACAGCCCTCGGTCCCCGTTCCTCGATTTTCACTAGAATAACCTTTAAAACTACATTTTAATGCAAATATTTTAAACATGCAATTATGCACAATATAATTAATTCATGCAATTAAAACAATTAATTGGAATACACAAGTAATTTAATAATTGCATGCATGTAGTTTGTGTGGACTTTTAAATTTTTGGGGCGTTACACCATCAATCATTCGAATGTGCTTGATTCTTCACCTTTAATCATCATCAAACGTGTATGATCGAGACAACGCAGTTGTTTGAATCTCATCCAAAAATTAAGCATGCCGTGCCCGGTCAAATTCATATCATATTCTCCTTTTTCAAAAAGATTTGTCCTCAAATTTTTGATACATCAATGATCATCCACAACAATGTGACTCTCTATCACATAACTAATGAAATTAATATAGATTGAATAATTTATTCTTTCTAAACTAATATTCATCATGAACATAAAAAATCTTATATTAAAACATGCATTCTTTATAACCATCATGAATCAAATGAAAATCATGTAAATAAGACATACTAAATGTACTGCCCTTGCAATCTCTTCACACATTATAAGAATTTATCCTGATGCATATGTCATTGTAGTCATAACATTCCACCAATTTAGCAACTCATGAAAAATCAAAATCAAAATATGTACATGAAATTTCTTACTACCCTCGAGTTCATAAGAGTTAGAAACAAAAGTCAAAACTAAATCACCGCTCTTAAAATCTGTCTCTCCAATATTTCATCAGAGATCTTGAAAACAACACAACAATGAATTAAGGTAAGGAAACAAATCACATCTCATAGCCGTTGCGTTGTCAACTAATCTTACCTCATTTCGATTGCTTTGAAATTTATTTGAATCACCCCATATCATCCTCCCACCATCAACACTTTCTTATCTCTCCATCATTACATCTCCAGAATCCTGCAAAGAATAGATAAAAATGCTCGGGATTGAAACGGCGATATCATCACGATGTGAATAAACATCTTGTGCAAAGATACTTGGAGGGGGGTAGGGGGTTATATACAAAATAAAGTCTAGTTCAATCTCACTTTTTCGAGTCTTCAAATTGTTACTCTTTCTTTTTCTTTGGCCTCTCTTTTTTTCCTTTCATTTCATTTTTTATCTTTGTGGACACCTCACTTTTTTGTTCACTCTTTCTTTCGCCCATTTAACATTTCTTTTTAGTCACTTCAAGATATTTCAGTTAACCCTCAAGAAATACCTTTGGATTCAATCGGACTAGAGACACACATTGTTTCCTCAACACAATATTCACAAACTAAAGTTTCATTTTGCCTATTCTCCTCCTCTATAGTAAAAAAATTAATAGACACTTCATCACCACCTAATGATTTCTCCACACCATCAGTGTTCTAATCCTCAACTTCACATTCAGTTTCAACTACAATCTCAACCTCCATTCGAGATTCAAGCTCAACTTCAAATTTTGATTCAACGTCTAATTAAATTTTATAGTCAAGCTCAATTTCGATAATGAATCCCCAATAAATTACGAATTTTGGTTCAAGCTCCACTTGAGAACCCATAATTGTCACCGCCTCAGTTGTACATTGACTAATGTCATGTCCCACCTCTAGATACAAACAACAAAAAATATCACGATTACAGGTATTTAAAATTTCAGATGTACCTTGATATTCATGATTGGTAGTCTCATGATTTGACTCTTCCATTAGTCTACCCTCGACGTTGTACTCCATGCTTGACTTCCATGTGGATGCTAACGACTCCTTATGCAAGTCACGTTCACTTTTCCTATCATACTGTTTAGGAACAAATTGTTTCCTCATCACACTTTTCATCTCATCTCACATGACTATAAGGTCCCTACACACTGTCTCCTACCAAACAATAATTTATTCCGTCAAGTACCAACATAGTCCGTAAACACACTACAAGCTCGTTTTACCTTCTTAGCCTCCAAATAAATTTGGGTTTAAAAATATGCTCCAGCTTCTCGTCCCACTCAAGTTACACCTTTGGATCGTCTTCCCCTTGGAAATATGGAACTGTCATCTTTATACCATTCTTATACTCTTCCCGACTTCTACGTCTATGACTCTCATCACGTCGCCTATCATCACCCCGATTCATGTACGATTCACTATCCTCTTCTCCGTACTGGCTATACTTCTCACATAAAAGCCTAAACTCCTTCTCCCACATTATATCCAACAATCCAAGCACTGTTTGAATTTTCCTATCGTTAGACATGTCTACCTGCAAGAAATATTAGTAGAAAACAATAAAGAATAATATTTCATCACCACAAATATTTAGTAGTCACTCGAACTTTTTTTTCCTAACCTTACTCCAAGAAAGAAACGATCGCACTCAAGTGTTTCACTCAATTTTGAGAGTTCTCTCGTAGGGTACACTTCAGGCTTTGTAGCATGTGTGCATCAAACTCACAAGTTCGAACTTCATGACACTTCCAAATCGACTTGCTCGGACTGCATAAAGCAAGATATTTCAATTTTTTGTGTATGGACAGACACTTGAATAAGACTCACAAAGAGACAAGAAAAAATTTCAATGCCAAATAATAGCATAGATTTTTGAATTTTTTTGCTCTTTTTTCTTTGGAATTAGATATTTTTTTTCTTCTCGATTGAAACCTCCTTTTTTTTTTACTACTTGCACGACAAGAACGAATAATTTGTGCAACAAGAAACAACGAGAAAGGACTCAAGGATGTTCTAGAAATGCAAAATTCACGAACACGAGAATACAAGATTTCAATAAAAATTTTGTGATGCAGGAAACGGAGAACGAAGAAAAAGTAAGAAAAATAGATAGATAAAATAGATAGCTTACTTGTTTCAAAACCTCGTCCTGATGATTAGCCAAAGCTATGATACCAAATGATGTGAATCCGGTTAACAAAGAAAAGCAAATGCGAACTAGATCCAGTCGCGCCCTAGATTCATTGAACAACAAGATTTCTTTAATCCTTAATCTTTTATCTTTGAAAACAAGTAACGTGTGTTCGCCCCTAAACCACGCGGTTTAGTAACAAATAATATAGATAAAACAACTAATCTAAAGCGAACCTTCAAAGAAATCATCTTTGACAATCCGAATGAAGAATAACCGACAAACACCATAAAATATTAAACTTTGATAAGTTTGATTTGATAAAACACACAAAAGCGTGTAAGCCGAATCTTTTTTTTTAGAGAAAAACTCACCAATTCATTCAATGATAATCAATAATCTTCTGCAATATGTTTACAAGGTGTTTTTATAAAAATAAGGTAACAATACACTAGATTTTGTAAGTTAGGGTTTCCATGTTGAATTTTGCACTGCGGCGCGCTGGAGTGGGGATTTTTGGCCGCTGGAGCACGCTGTTCTCGCACAGAGGCACACTGAGGCAGGGATTTTCATCCTCTAGGGTGCGCTGGTGCGCAGGGGATGCGCTGGGGCGCGGGTTTTTGTTTGCTGGGGGTGCGTCCGAGCTGCCTTCCGGGGTCATTTTGCACTCGAATTCTTTGTTACTCGACACGTCTTCACGAAACGCTTATTGAACTCATTCAATCGTTCGAATGAGCTTGATTATTTACCTTTAATCATCATCAAGCTTGTGCGATCGAGACAACACGGCTGTTTGAATCTACTCCAAAAATCTCATATCGCTTCTCCACAATTATATTGTATAAATATGATCGTGTTAATAAGTCTTTTAAGCTTGTAATGTTAGACTACGACTCATGGCTATAATAATGATGAGAATTCAAAAATGAGAGAACATAAGATCAATTCATTATTTAGTGTTATTTTTCACCTGTATTCGCTCCATTTTATTGAGTTATCATCATGTTCTACGCATATTTTCCTTGTCTTTCATAAACACCTTATAGTGTACACTTTCTACTCTTCTTTTCTTTCATTTCATTTTTTTTTCATCAAACCCTTTAATTATGTCATAAACCTTCATTTTTCTTATCATTTATCAGTATGTAGGAGTTATTAAAAACAAAAATGGCTTATTTCTCAGCTTTCGGTAGGAGCTAATGTACAAGCTATAAATCTATGGAATAGATGTGGAATTTAAAAATAATATGAATAATGTTTAATTTTATATATTTGGCACACTCCATTCAATTTCTAGTAAGATCGAAAAGAGGTGCTAGGAATAATTATGATACATTTGGTTAGCTCGAAAGGCTCAAACGATTCCAGAAATCTCCTAAATCATTGCTAAGTCACATATTATCTGTATTTCGCCTCGAAGAATGCTCAAACAAGTTTTAGACTACTTTCAATCCAGAATTAAACTCATACAAACTGATCGTGTGTAATTCAATAATTGATTGTTTTGCTGAATTAATGAAGCAAGAAATCACACATCCCTTATTTCATTTAGGCTTAATGGGCTAACAAATGATAAAATGATCAATAAAACACATGCCCCAAACATTCTTTTAGCAAGAAATCAGACATCTCTCATCATTGGTCATACAATTACCGTTTCCACAACTTGACTGAACTAATGAAATAGACATAAATATTATTATCATTATTTTTTTTCAAGACATTAACTAGAATATGAATGCAAGAATATAAACCATACCTCAAAACACAAGTTATCAGAATAGCTCAATCAACAACTAGCATATAGACAAACACTTTCTTCCCCCAAAACTTAGATAGGTACATTTTCCCTAATGTACATTAATCGATAAAAACATAGGAATACCATCAAACATGTCCTCTTCATCGTCAACGACACCGTCTTCGTGAGCATCCTCATCCTGATCATGAGTAGCATTGTCCGCATCTCCGGATGTGAAGGCCAAGTGGGTGGCGGTGGGAAAGGCACATATTCAGAACTGGAGTCGAGGTTTAACTACTGGGCTAAAGCTGATGTGAAATCGTGCATGTAGTTCGTTCATATTCTCCCTCATCTATCTCCGATGTAACTCCGTCTGTCTACAATGGGCATCACTATGTTCCAAGGCAGTAACTCTCAATGTGTGGGCCCTCGTCGGAGTCACGCCTGCTCCTTGTGCTCGTCGGAATTTTTGTCCTACCTACCTTCTCGTTGAAGCCTCCTCAACTTCTTGACTTGTAACAGCCCCTATCTTGTAACAACCACTCTCTTGTTCATTGGATTCCTATCGTGAACCGCAATGGAATATTTGGATCACATTTCCCGTCATTGATTGTTCTTTCTGTCAAAATGCGGTACATTAGAATTGACTATATATATTCACATCAGATGTGTGACCATATGGTATCACCTTGAAATAACAAATCGAAACCATGACATGGATTCATATCAGAGATAATTGGCCTTGAAATTTACCAATCTTCTATCAACATTAACTTCCAAACCTCCTCTAGTTCACATAGTGTTTTCAAATCTCATCATAATCAATATGCTCTCCAAGAAACATTTTGTATTTTCCTTAACATCTAGCATACTGTAGACCAGATTAATAAATTTGCTATCAAATGCCACCAAGATCCTCGAACACTGACCCAAAAGTTCTCGTGTTTTACTTCAAGTTAGCTTAGAACTCTCGTACTAGAGAGATAATTGCATTAGTACTAGGCTTTATGAAATCCTCCCAACCCTTCTCTGTAGCCTCTACAATTATAAGTGACGTGCATTGAGACATGCCGAAACCTCTTTCTCTATGCATAACTTTTCCGTCCCAGCAACGATGCCACTCCAAGGGGGCGTAAGAAGATGTGGCGTCTTCCTTGAATTCTTTTTATGCGGCATAATTATAAAATTAATTCAAGTAATATATCAATATCAATACCACCAATACCAAGGTTTGGATCCTTCAATCTTACTTCACAAGTCACTCTCGTTCCACTCTACATCAATCTCAATGATCAATTATCAACCAATATCAACCCCTCGAAATGTTCACAATAATAATTCCAAAGCACAACCAACACTTGTTACTTCTAGAAATTCATCAAACACAATAAATGCATTGTAGAATTCGAATATATATATATATATATTATATGGTTTTTTTATATGTATATATTATATGGTTTTATATATATATATATATATATATATATATATATATATATATATATATATATATATATATATATATATATATTCTATGGTTTTTTTTTAAAAAAAATTTCCATCACACATGCATGAAAAAAACACGATATTACTAAATCTATCACAAAATTCCTAATAATAACAAAAAAAATTAATGAAGAAAAATTAATAAACTAGATAAAATGAAACGATACAAATTTGGGTTGCCTCCAAAGAAGTTCTTAGTTTATAGTTCTGAGCCTGACTGTCAGTGGATTCAGTTTGGTTCGCATAATGGAACGTTGTCTATGTTCCTCACTTTGCTCCTGTAGTACTGTTTGGCTAGTTGACCATTGACCTTGAAGCTTCATCCATCATTTCACTTTAGTTCTATTGCATCATAGGGATTCACCATATCTATAATGAAAGGTCTTGAGCATCAGGACTTTAACTTATCATAAAACAGTCGCAGTCTAGAATTAAATAACAATACTTGTTGTACATGTTCAAACTCTCTTCATAAAATCTTCTTGTCATGCCACTTATTCGTGCATTCCGTGTAAATTTTGGCATTTTCATATGCAATATTCCTAAATTCTTCAACAACCTTTGTTCCTCTGCAGATTTTGTGAGGCCCGGGGTGATCGTCTGTGCCACGAGGTTGCACGGACAATGAGCAGCTCCTGGCAGGCTTCTAGGTTAAGGGAGCATGAATGAACTTATCTTACACAAGAAAGAGAAGGATTTCGAAAAATGTTCAGGTATGGAACTGTATAATTGAGGAGTACTTGATTTGATAGGTAATACTCATATCAAGAAGTTTCATCTTCTTTTCTGTAACTCATCATGCGTGCTTGACTTGGAGAAATAATGGGATGGTTGACCCTATGAGAAGTTTCTTATGGTGCGTGTGAGTGAGGACATAAGCACGTTGGAAAGACTCGTCTTGATAGAGTGCGGACAATCATTTAATCTAAGGCGTTAAGTTGATATTAGAGCCTACCTCTCCTAGTACGGTATGGTTTGGGGACAAACCAAGTGGAACATGGTGGGCATGTGAGGCCCGGGGCCGAATAGGTTGCATGGATAATGATCTGCTCCTGGCAAGCTTCTAGGCAAAGGGAACATGGATGAATCAATCTTACACTAGAAGGAGAGGGATTCCGAAAACTGTTCAGGTATTCGATTGTACGGTTGATGAGTGCTTAAAAGATTTGATAGATACTACTCGTATCAAGAAAGTTTTTTTCGGTAGCTCATCATATAAGAACTCTAAGGTTAAGCGTGCTTAACTTGAGGCAATTATGGGATGGGTGACCAACTGGGAAGTTTCCTAGGGTGCTTGTGAGTGGGACATAAGCACGCTGAAAAGACTCGTCTTGTTACATTGGGGACGCCGTTGAATCTGGGGTGTTACACAATATTCATATTAAGATTTAAACTTAAATGGTATGTGTAAACGATCGTTCGACCTGGACTTCGATGGAGTTATACGCCTTCCGAATAATATAAATATAAAAAATGTGTTTCTTGTGATCCTATTTTAATCATCTCTCCCCGATGATAGATTTATAATTGTTATATCATTCTATTTATGGATAATAAATTGAAACATTAAGAATAAGAAAACACAATTAAACAAAAATGAATTCAATCATACAATTCAAAAGGTCGTAGACATCATCTCAAACCAAGCTACGTCATTCCTATATAATTATAAAATTAGTTCATGATACGAAAGAATTCAGAATAAAGCATGTTTGTAGATCTAAACATTAAACTAAGAATTTGGGGAAAAAGTAATAATGAAGCTAAGTCTATGTCCCTGGATCTTGCGTTCTTTGTTTTCGTATCAAGTCCTTTGTTTCAACAATTCTGGTTCTCTCTCTCTCCTTTTAGTTTGTGTTGTGTGTCCTTTTTCCGTGGCCTATGTCTCTCTTTTTATCATTTGATTATAGACCAATAAAAAGTCCATTTGATAGAGTTCTAGCCAAACATGATTCTAGAGTCTATTTTCATGTAGAGTGTTGGCGCTTATGCGCCGAGTGAGTGGTGCTGAGGCACCTCATTTGCTGTTTCTAGCTCTACAATTCTATGTGCTTCAGGCGCTGATGTGTGGCGCTGAGGTGATACTCCCACAGTTTTCACCCTTGGTTCCTTCAGTGCTCGGGGTATTGTCAGCTTCCTTCGTAATAACCTCTCGCAGTGAATCGCCACTAGGAACCCATAGTCGATCTCAATATCGAACTATGTCATCCCCCTCAGAATACAGCTTCCGACCCTTAGCTTCATCTCTCAGTATCCATTTTGTAATTGCTCATCAAAAGACTGACCTTCTCGAATTCTATCCCTCAGAGTCGACTTAACTGTCATATTAGCAAGATTGAGGGCATCGCCCCAAGCATATACTGCAAGATCGAATAGCTGAATCTTGAACTGCAATGATATCTGAAGTGATAATTAAATAATGACTGTTGTCTTCCGAATCAATGCGTCTGTTACTACATTATGTTTTATCGGATGGTAGCTAATATCGCAGTCGTAGTCCTTTACTAACTCTAACCATCTTCATCGCCTCATACTCAACTCTTTTTGGGTGAAGAAGTACTTCAAACTCTTGTGGTTGGTGAAAATTTTGCACTTTTCCCTATATAAATAATGTCTCCAAATCTTCAATGCAAACAGTACTACTGCAAGGTCTAGGTCATGTGTCGGGTAATTCTTCTCATGAACTTTCAACTATCAAGATGGATAAGCTATAACTCGGTCATGTTGCATCAAGACTGCGCCCAAACCAAGTTTTGAAGCGTCCGTATAAAGAACAATAAATTTCGCATTCTTCTTCGTCAAAGCGTTCAAGGGTACTGTTGGAACATTTCATGTTCGCAATATAAATTTTTATGTTAACAAAACTTGTTTGTTTGTTTCTAACGAATTCAACTAGGTGCGCAGAAAGCTAACTAGCCTAAACTGAAGCTATCAAGACGCAAACTGAAAGCATCAACTGATTGCTCAAACTGAACCAGTTCAACTTATATTTAAAAGACCAGTTCAACTGATTGTCCAGCTGATAGGTAGTTCAGCAGAAGACCTTCAGAAGCTCGGCCAGCTGATGAAGTGATCAACTGTGAAGAGCCCAGCCGACCAGTTCAACTGAATCGGTGAAATCAGTTAAGCCGACGAGCCAACTGATTCACCACACCAGTTCAAGACTACTTCAACTGACAAGTTGAGAACATCAGTTAGGAGCCGAACAGTTTGCAGAACACGCCAAGCTTATAAGTAGAATACAGCTGTGCGCATTAAGGAAAGCAATTGTCCAGTCAAAGGACAATAATAGATGTTGCAGCAGAGCTTAAAGTCAAGACATTCCAGAATGACTGTAAGAAGGGACAAGTCGCAAACATCGAGGAACAGATTCAACGGGCATATTTGATGAGTCTTGAAGAGCTGCCTCGAAGCTTCTATAAAAACAAGATCAAGACCATCAACAAACAAGTGTGTGAAGATAACAAAATCAAAAGAAGAATAGGGCATGCCAACAGCTTAGTCTAGAAGCAAAATTCTCAGTGCGTGAGAACACTTTTGTGTTGCATTCATATATCAGTTCTCACACATACCCCATCACTCACACATACAAAAAATTCAGAGTATTGATAAGTTATGTGAGTCTTGAACAAAGACATTAAACTTGTGTATGTAGTCTTCAACACATAGACGTTAAACAAGTGTTAGCTAGAAGGTACTGCCTTCAGTCTAGACTAACAGTTCAGTTAGGTAGTGGTGAAAGTCCTAAACTGAGTGAGTTTGTACAAGATATTGTATAAATCAAAGTCTTCTAGTGGATCTTACCCGAGGTGGTAAAAGGGTGACGTAGGAGCAGTTGAAGTCTCCGAACATTCATAAACATATCTTGTATACTTAACTGTTTAACTATTGTTTTCAAACTGATTTGATAAGTTCGAGCTGTTATCAGTTCAGTTCTCACAATAACTGAACCGATACATGCAAGAACTGATTTCTATTATTTCAGTTATTCAGTTTACACAAGTTAAAATTCTTTAAAATTAGTCAGCTTTCTTAACGAAAGATTATTTTGATTATTTTCTGCTTGGTTTAAACTTTAAATCAAAATTCGATCTAATTCATCGGTGTTTAAATTCTTAGAACACGAGCTATTGAAGCTCATGAAGAATATTGTGTTTGAAGCACCCTCGGAGGTGTTATAATCGATCCTTCAATTGGTATCAGAGTTAGTTGTTGTAAGAAGGACATTTGAAAGCTGATATTTTAAATTTGTTTCAAAATGTTATTTAAAATGGGTTTCAAAATCCTCTTAAAAATTTTATATGAGTTTATCATGGGAAGAGAAAAGATTATTGGATCTGCAACTAACATTGCAGCCCCTTCTCTAGACTCCGTAACTTTGTTGTTTTAGCAACTTCCAGGGTTTTGAGTTTAAACTAACAGCAGAACAGCTAAACTGATCAGTGGAAAAGATTTAGGTTGCCAGCCTACTAGTTCAGCTGATCAACAGACGAAACCCAACTGCGCTGAAATGTTGGATGATTAGAAGCTTACTCATCAGCAGAATACCACCGCTTCATTGCCATATTAGATCAAATAGATGATCAATGCGGTTCAGCATCAGTTGAATCTAGTTTGAGTCAACTCGACCAGTTAGCCTTCACAGAGATCAAGTCCAAGGCAAATTAACTGCTCTTCTAGCAAAGAAACTTAAGATTGATGCAACATTCAAGGCAACCAGTTATTGGTATATCCAGTTCTATTATGTATTAACTAACTGATATTTGATGTTGTTTAAAATTTTCTATTATAGTAGCAATTTTCCTTAGACATGTTGATGTGCTTAATGTATGATACAAGGGAAGCTTATTTGATAAAATGAACATCATGTTTATTCAGTTGATTTCTATGTCACTGAACTGCTATCCTAAGATTTGTTGCCTAAATTGCTTGAATGATTAAAAGATGCTAAAACTTCATTAAAATGTATAAATGATTATATTTTTAAGGGGAGGGGGTTTAATTCAGTTCTTGAGGGGGAGCTTTCGTACCTTCGAATTGAAAAATGTTTTAAACTCGTTTTTTTTTTTCAGTTTTTGAGGGGGAGTTTCCATTAATTATCCCTCGAACTGAAATTTTGTTTTACTTAAATGTTTTTGATTCTCACAAAGGGGGAAAATTAGTTTAGATTTTAAAATTTTAAATTTATTTTAAAATCTCAAGTTTTGTGATCATCAAAAAGGAGGAGATTGTTGGAATATTTTGTGTTCGCAATCTTGATTTTTATGTTAACAAAACTTGTTAGTTTGTATATAATGAATTTAACTAAGTGCGCAGAAAGCTACCGAGCCTAAACTGAAGCTATCGAGATGCAAACTAAAAGCACCAACTTATTGCTCAAACTGAACCATTTCAAATGATATATTAAAGACCAATTCAACTGATTTTCCAGCTTATAGGTATTTCAGCCGAAGCCCGGCCAGCTAATGAAGATCTCAACTGATGAAGAGCCCAGCTGACTAGTTCAACTGAATCAGTGAAATTAGTTCAGCTGACAAGCCAACTGATTTCAACTGACCAGTTCAAAACTAGTTCAACTGACCAGTTCAGAACATCAGTTAGGAGCCTACCAGTTTGCAGAACACGACAAGCTTATCAAAATAGAATCCAGTTGTGTGTAATAAGGAAAGCGATTGTCCAGTCAAAGGTAAATAATGGACGTTAATGGATGTTGCAGCTGAGTTTAAAGTCAAGACGTTCCAGAATGACTATCAGAAAGGACAAGTCGCAAACATCGAGGAATAGATTCAACTGCAACAGATATATTTGATGAGTCTTGAAGAACGGACTCTAAGCCTCTATAAATACAAGATCAAGACCATCAACAAAAAAGTGTGTGAAGATCAGAAAATCAAGAGAAGAATAGGGCATGCCAACAGTTTAGTCTAGAAGAAAAATTCTCAGTGTGTGATATGAATCCTCAAACGTAAGAAAGGCAAACATGATTAATTGGAATCGTTTCATCAATTCAATAACAAAAAAGATCGGTGTTGCGATGTCCGATTTTTTATTCAAGTATCGCGCGACCTTCATCCCTAAACTACGAGATTTAGTAATAAAGAATCACAAAGAAAACAACCGAAACTCGAACAAACCTTCAAAGAACTCATCTTTGACGATCCACGTAGGGAACGATAAACAAATGCCACAAAGTAAAACATTGATAAGTTTGATTTTGAATACACAGCAAAAGCCTTGAAAAGTTTGAGAGAAAACTCAAAAGTTTGTATTTTATCAATGAATAATGATCAAGGTGTAAAACATTTTCGTGCAAATATGTTTAAATAACAAGAGATACTCAAAAATCTAGTTGCCAAATAATTTGTACTCTAAACTAGGAAACAAAGAATTCTTGTCGCAGACGGGGTGCTGGGCCGGTAAAGTTTAACCGCCCTAGCACTGAGGGTTTTGGAATTCCATAGCTCGGACAGTGTGTGGGGTGCTGGGGCGGTTTGCCGCCATAGCACCAGGCTTTCTGGACTTCACACTTTTGAGCAGTACATGGCACACTGGGGTGGTAATATTTGGCCTCCCTAGCGCGGGAGCTTCTGGTCCGGGGACCATGTTCCTCGGACTCCCAAATTTACTCATGTGAATCACAAAACCCTCGAGACTCGGTTCCTTGCTTGCAAGTTCTTCTTGATTGCTTATAATCCCATGCAATGCTTCCTTGAATCTCTTCAGTCGTCCCTTTGTGATTGGTCCCTCTGGCAACTCTAAATGATCTCATGCTTTCCTCGGAGCTTGACCTACCACGATCGCATCAGTGTGAGAACACTTTTTGTTGCATTCATATATCAGTTATCTCTCTCTCTCTCTCTCTCTCTCTCTCTCTCTCTCTCTCTCTCTCACACACACACACCATCACTCACACATATAGAAAATTGAGCGTTTTGATAAGCTGAAAGAGTCTTGCACAAAGACGTTAAACTTGTGTATGTAGTCTTTAACACATAGACGTTAAACAAGTGTTGACTAGAAGGTGCTGCCTTCAGTCTAGACTAGGAGTTCAGTTAGGTAGGGAGTAAGTTCTAAGCTGAGTGGGTTTATACAAGGTGTTGTACAAATCAAAGTCTTCTAATGGATCCTACCCGAGGTGGTAGAAGGGGTGACATATGAACAGTTGAAGTTTCCGAATATCCATAAACATATCTTGTGTACTTAACTGTTTAACTATTGTTTTCAAACTGATTTGATCAGTTCGAGCTATTATCAGTTCAGTTCTCATCATAACTGAACTGATACATGCAAGAACTGATCCCTCTTATTTCAGTTATTCAGTTTACACAAGTTAAAATTATTTCAAATTAGTCATCTTTCTTAACAAAGGATTATTTCGAGTATTTTTCGCTTGGTTTTAAACCAAATCGATCTAATTCATCGGTGTTTACATTCTTAGAACACGAGCTATTGAAACTCATGAAGAATATTGTTTTTAAAGAACCCTCGCATGTGTTAGAACCGATTCTTCAGGTACCGCAATAGATGAGAACCCTTGAATGAACTTCCAATAGTAGCCATCTAGACCCAATAAACTACGGATCTCGATTATGCTATTTGGTACCGGCCACTCTCTAACTGCCTTGACTTTGCTTGGATCAAATTCAACTCCCTCTCTAGAAATAATGTGGCATAAGAACGCCACTCTCTGGAGCCAAAACTCGCACTTGCTGAACTTAGCGTATAACTTTCTATCTTGTAACAATTGTAGAGTCGTTCTCAAGTGCTGACTATGATCCTATCGGCTCTTTGAGTAAATCAGAATGTCATCAATTAAGATTATGATGAATTGATCTAGATATATACGAAATACGCAATTCATGAGATCCATGAAGACCGCCGGCGCATTGGTCAACCCAAATGGCATGACCATAAACTCGTAGTGCCCATATCGACTCCTAAAAGTCGTCTTAAACATCAGACTCTTTCACTTTCAACTGGTGGTATCTCAAACGAAGATCTATCTTTGAAAACATCGATGCTCCTTGTAATTGATCAAATAATTCTTCAATTCTAAGTAAGGGATACTTATTCTTGATGGTGACTCTATTCAGCTCTCGATAATCAACACAGAGCCGCATACTACCATATTTTTCTTCACAAATAATACCGGTGCGCCCCATGGAGAACAAATAGGGAGAATAAAACCCTTGTTCAGCAATTCTTGAATTTGATCATTTAGCTCTTTAATCTCGGCGGGTGCTAGACGATAAGATGCCTTAGAAATTGGCATGGTGCCCGGCATCAACTCAACAGCAAATTCCACTTCTCGGTTCAGTGAAATTCTAGAAATGTCCTCAGGAAAGACGCTAGGAAAGTTTCTGATGACCTCAACATCCTCTAGCTTCTGACTGACAGGAACATGTGTTGAAGTAACACATGCTAGCAAAGCTTGGCAACCTTGCTTCATAAGTTTACTCGCACAAATGCAGGAGATGATGTGCATCATTTGCTTGTTTCTCCCTGCCTCAAAGATAAAAGATTTGTCGCTGGGTGGTCGGATAAACACTGACCTCTGCCTGAAATCTATCAAAGCTTCACTTAATGATAGTCAATCCATGCCAAGTATGATGTCGAATTCAGGCATTGGGAGTACGATAAGATCTTCACGAACCACATATTTTTGAAAATGAAGCTCCAGATTCTTCACAATGATCGAAGTGACCATTTGATCACTAGAAGGAATATAAACTTCGAAGCCCAATCTCATATCTTCGGGTATAATATTTACTCGCTTGACGAATGTCTCGGATATGAATGAGTGTGTAGCTCCCAAATCCAGCAATGCGTAGGTAGCTACACCTAGGATGAATATCCTTCCTGCGACGAATACGCCGTTCAATCTATTTGTGTTGAAACTTAAGGAATTTCTATCACTATTTTCCCAAATTTTTCGAAAATTACATGCTTGGACCCAAATTTTTCCCCAAAAATTCGCACTTTTGCCCCAACTATTTCAAAAATGCAATTTAGTTCCTTAAGTTTTCGCAAGCATTTCCAATTCTCAAGAATTTTGAATTCTGCAATTTGGGCTCTAAACTTTCGGAAATTAATGAATTAACCCCTAGGATTTCGGAAATTGCGAAAACAACGCCTAATTACCTAGTCTTTTAAAATTTGCAATTTAGTCCCTGAATTTTTTTTCGAAAATACCAGATTTCCCCCTAGAACTTTCGTCCTTCTTCGATTTCAGTCCTTGGACTCTCTTAAAATTTTGTTTTAGGCATTGAAATCTTGGCATTGAGCAGTTTAACCTTAGAACTCTCGGTTTTTGCATTTTAGCCCCTAGGGTTTTCGAAAATATTCATACATGCCCCAAATTCTCGATTTCTCTCAATTTCAAGCCTTAAAATTCTTATTTAGATTTAATTCATTCCTTAAATACAATGATAGTAGAGCATGCAACCTAATTTCTTCTATGTTCATTATTCCAGTCGAATGTCAAAACTAATTTAATATTTCATGCAATAAAAGATATATGAAAATGTTAAATAACTAGGTTACCAGTGATTAGAGTCGTGTCTGGCTCCTCCTCAGCTTCTTCAACGTTCATCACATAAGCTCTGCCCACAGTTGGTCCTCTCTTCTTCGGGCAATCAGCAGCTTTATGTCATTCTTCCTTACATATGATGCACCTATATGATCCCCACATGCACTTGTCATGGTGTAAGCGATTGCATTCTTTGCATAATCACATCTCTTTAGGTTTTGGTGCTCCAGGCTGTGGTGGCTTCTGCTGCCCTTCCATTGTCCTTGGGGTTTTTGTTGCCCTTGAGCTTTCGGAGGTCCCGTAAATTGCCTCTTGACTGGCTGAGAGCTCTGGTGGTGCTGCTCCCTCTTGCACTGAATCTCGAAGTCAATATCTTACAGGGCTTGCTCAGCTTGGAATGCACAAGAAGTGGCAGATGCATAATCTGTCAGTCGCATCATCATCACATCATGACATATGGTAGGTCGAAGGCCATCCATAAGGTACCTTAATTTCTCAGCAGCATCCCTAGTAATAAGGGGTACAAAGTAACAACCCCTATCAAATCTCCTAACAAACTTAGCCACAGTCAAGTCTTCCTGATGGAGATTCATAAATTCCCTCTTCAAGCGCCCTCACGTCGGGAGTAAAATAATTCTCACATAAAATGTTCTTGAATTGCATCCAAGTGAGGGTGGCTAGATCGACCCCATGTTCAGCTCTTTCCCACCAGAGAGAAGTGTCTTCTCGAAGCATATAAGTAGCACAACTAACTTGATCAACGTCTCCCATATTTAGATAACAAAAGTGCACCTGTGATCGAACCCAACCCTCAGCATCAAATGGGTCGGTGATGCAAGAAAATTCCTTCGGACCTAGCCTCTGGAACTGATCATAAATTTCGAGTTGTGGCCTCGGAGCATGCTGAAACAGCTGCTCAAAGAAACGTCTCATGTCCTCTAGAGCACGTGTAGCAGCATCCCATTGGGATGTGGGGTGCATTCCCTTGACGATCCTTAGAGTTCTCGGCTTGCCTATCAATACTAGCTTTGCGTCTAGGAGGCATTATATCTGAACGTTTTCCAAATTTCTAACGTAACCAACATGAATTTAAATTTAAGTTTCTAATCATGCAATATATACTAATCCCTTTTTGAGCAACTTTACGCATGAATAACATTTAACCTCAAAAAACTTTTAAACATGTGACGTAAACATACCTAGTGAGTCTATTGTTCAGCAAATCTTAACCATGATAATAAATAATATATATACATTAACAAGTAACAGTGAAAATACTTTTAATAAATAGTTTTTCATGAACATAAATTTTGACATTCCTTTCAACATATCATATCATATTTCCTTGCATCATACACGTATATGTTTCATTTTTTATTGAACTCAGATCCTCAATTGTGACTTTCATATTAGCTGAAGGTCAATAGATCCATCTATATATTACCACGGTACCGGACGACGTGGACATCAGCGACACTCTCACCTGTCAACTGAGCTTTGGCCTTACATATTATTATATCATCGTATTAGTCACAATCGGTTCACCTCCTTCGACATTTCATATTTTCATTTTAGTAAGTGAGATTGATGTTGCCATCTCACCCCCTTATCTAAATTGGTACACTTATAAAAATCCATGCAAGTATAAATCATTTTTCTTTTAAACCAAGCACACAACATGTCTTTAACATTAATGTTTCACAAAATTCCAAAAATATTTAAAATACACATTTTAACATATATTAAAGCATTTAGGGCACTGCCAGGACGTCTAACATTTTTCAGGTGTAAAATGACTGTTTTGCCCTTGGAACTCTAACTTTCCCAATTTATCCTTACACCTTGAAACGACAACCAAATCCATCCAAACTTAACATATGACCTTAAAATATAACCATAAAATATTTCTTAGACGTAAACTTAAGCTTCTCGACTAATTTTCCAATTCGTTTTTAAACTTAGACGTACATTTCGGTTTTAACTTGTATTGACTCGAAACTTAACCAAATTTTACCAAACTTGAATCATAGCTTAATAACACCTATTTATACCATATAAAACCCAACTCAAGCCAATCAAGACCCATAAACAAGCCTATGACCTTCCTGGAGATTCTACATGCTTCGAAAGCCCTAGCTTGAGCCTACCCTCACGTCTCTCGATTCCAGCCCTTAACCAACATGTCCTAAGCCCTTAGCAACCTACTGGAAGAACCCCTACTGCCCTTCCACACGCAGCTTCCAAAATCACAAGCCCCCCAAGCCATGTGCGGCCCCAAGCTTGCGCCACAGCCCTCCACCTTCAATCCAGCCCTCATGCAACCACCCTAGGACCATCCTACCATCCCCTTAGGTCTCCTAGATGTGATCCTATCGTAGCTAGGAGCCTTTCCCCTCTAGGAAACCCTAGCCGAACCCAAGTCCGCACACAAACACAATTTTCGTTCAACCTAGTATCACTCCTTGTCCAGCCTTCAAACATGCTCCTAGGGGTCCTTAAATATGTGGAAAAACATCCCTTCAAGTTCCCCTACCATAGCAGCCCTTTTGTGTATCATTAGGGTTTTAAAAAAAGAAAACTACATGTATAGCCATAAAAACGAAAATATACCATGTGTATAATATTTTCATGCAAGGATAATCAAACATACATAATATGGTGTGAAAGATGTTTGAAAGAAGATTAAGGAATACCTTTGCGTTTATTACACACGAAAACAATTTGACGATGCGAGGAACGTTGATGGAGAGGCGACCCTTGCTGAATTTTTTCCTGCAAAAAATCGTGAGTTCCTCCTTCAAAGGTTTTGTGTGGTGTGTGTATTTGATGAAGAAGGAGTCCTAGTATTTCTTTTAGGGGGAGGGACGAGAGTTGTGAGGTTCATGATGAGGAGTTTTAGACCTTTTATTTTATTAAAAACACATGGTGCAATCTTAGGTCCATTAACCTAGTATAATAGGTCCATTAAGCCAAGTAGTTAATATTTAAAATATTTTGGTTAGGAAGGTTTGTGAAAATATTAGCCGATATCTCGAAAAGTTCATATTTTCGTCGAAAATTGAATACTGTTTAAAAATACAACTCGGCGTATAAAAACACCTCAAACACCCCATTTTTGAAATTTTCATTTAAAATACATCACTCATTAAACAATTAAAAATAATCATTTAATAAAATATTTTCTCTCCTATGATCTCCGATCTCCATTCCTAGGTCGTGTCTCGAATACCTTTTAAAAACACAGTTTTATATAAGCATTATAAAATAAAACTACATTTTAAACATGCATATCATAATTATTTATGCTATTAAAATAATTTAATTAATCATTTTCTATTTTCTCTATATTTACATACAGTTGAGTTACGTTATATTATTTTAGACCTTACACTACTAGCTCACAATTACTCTTGTAAAAATAATTGTTAGACATGAATTTTATTGTGGCGATGATAACTAAGACCAGTAGACCAGCAGACCAGAACAATAGAATAACTTATCAGTAGCTGCTGATCTATTATAACTAAACCAGTAGAAAGGGATAACAATACAAAACCAGTAGAGAACGTTTTCTAACGTTGCTATCTTAATTGTTACCGTTAAAGAGTTCCTAGTACTAGTATTAATTGCAGCATTAAATACTATACAGAGTCATTTAAAGCACTTTACCCAATTAAGTATAAAACAAGACTGATTGTTTTATAGCTTTTCTGCAGGAACTTCTTTCGGTAATAAAGCTGATTGTATCAGTTATCTGAAGACATACTATGATTGTGAACGTTGAACTCAGTCGATTATATATACTTGGATCAAATCCTTGTTCGACACGACACTTCGCTTATTATCATTCTTCAAGGAACAAAGCTTCTCTTTTATCAGACGAATATCAAAATTCCTTGAGTACTAAAAGTTCAACACAAAGAAAAGTAGCACATGCTTCATAGCAAATATCTGATCTTTCGAAGATCATCTTGCGCTACTGATTCTTATAATCTTCACAATCTTTACATCATTTATAATTTATCAAGAAGAGTCTGTAATCTGAAAAGATTCTTTTCAGAACTTTGTGTTTCGCATTCTTGTGAGTTGAGAAACTAAGAGTTTCAGTAGGCCGAAGTGTAAGTCCTTCTGAAGTGGGTGTGTACAAGAGTTGTACTGTAATATCCAAAGTCTTTTAGTTATACCTTCTGGAAACAGAAGAAGGGGAGACGTAGAAGAGTTTATCTTCGAACTTCCATAAACAACTGTTGCCTACTGTTTTACTATTTTTCAACTACTTCATCAGATTGTTTCCGCACGTTTTATTGTAATCAGGTGAAAGCATTCGCACAAGAGCAACTACTATCCTTAACAGGATTTTAGTACCTCATCAGAACGAAAAACGAGTAGAGTTTATTCACCCCCCCTCTAAACTCAACTTTGATCCTCAACAATTGGTATCAGAGCAGGTTATTCCTGTTTATGAAAAACTACAACAAATGGCACACTTCAGCAAGATCCCTATGTTCTCTAAGGATAATTTTGATGACTGGAAGATAAGAATGCAAGCTCATCTTGCAGCACAAGATGATGACATGTGGTATGTCATCACAGATGGTCCACTGAAAATCTTAAAGCCTAACACAGCTGTTGCTGTTACTGACGGTGCACCACAGATGGTCAAAAAATCAAGAAGTGAATGGACCAGTGAAGATAAGAAGAAGGCCAACCTTGATAATGTGGCGAAGGTTATATTGTATAAAACTCTCGACAAGAACACTTTCAGCAAGATTAAAATGTGTTCTACTGCAAAGGATATTTGGGAGAAGCTCGTCCAGAAATGTGAAGGAAATGAGCAAACGAAAGAAAACAAACTGTCTGTAGCAATGCAGAAGTTTGAAAATCTAAAAATGAGAGCTGGCGAAACTCTAAACGAGTTCGATGAAAGATTCAGTAGCCTGGTCAATGAGCTAGCTGCTCTAGGTAAAGAGCATAGCAACAGAGAAATAGCCCTCAAGGTGATGAGAGCCTTACCCAGAGAATGGGATGTTAAAACAATGGCTATGAGAGTTTCCAAAGACTTGAACAAATTGGAACTGCACGACTTATTTGCAGATCTGAAAGCCTACGAGTTCGAATTGGAAGTGAGAAGTGGAGAAGAGCCTTCAAGCCTACCCACCAAGGCTCTTGCTGCTACTGCTACTGCTTTTTCTGCTACTGCCTCTACCTCTTCTACTGCTGCTGCAGTTGTACCTCAGGCATTACCGACCGTAATCATTGACAATACATTGGAGAAGACTGCTGAACAAATTAGTAGTGACGCTATGTCCTTATTTGTAAAGAAATTCTCCAGGTTCATGAAGAAGAACCATCGAACCTATCAGGGTCCCAATCGCAACTTCAAGAAAGATTCACCATCTGGTGATATGGGATGCTTGAACTGTGGAAAGTTAGGTCACTTCATTGCTGATTGTCCTAAACCAAAGAAGGATGATCAAAAGAGAAAGGATCACAAGAGAAGTGACAAAAAGTCCAGAAGAGATCGAAAAGCGATGATTGTCGAAGAAAGCAAATATAAGTGGGCGGACTCTAGTTCTGAGTCATCTGACTCAGAAAGTCATTCCAGTGATAGTGATGCAGAAGAAGTCAAATGTCTAATGGCGGACAATGACTCAACCTCGACATCTGGAGAGGTATTTGATTTTGACTCTAATGAATTTACACGAACTGATTTGATTGATGCACTACATGAAATGGTAAAAGAGTATTCTAGACTTTCTCAATCATTTGAAGAAGTTAAGATTGAAAATCGGAACTTAAAGAATCAGAACAGTAAGTTAACTTGCTTACAAGTAGACAGCTGCAATGATTTACAAGTTAAGATGAGTAAATTAATAACTGAGAATGAAAGAGCCAATGCAGATTATCAAAAGGTGCTTTCTGAAAACCATAAGTTGTCGCTACTGGTGAATGCTTGGAACAAGTCTTCTGTTTCATTGGAAAAGATGCAAGAATTACAAAAACAGTCAGGAGATAGGAGTGGTCTCGGTTTTTGTAATAATGAAGGCACTTTTGAAACGAATATTAAGCCAACACTGGAAATATGCAAAGGGAAATACATTCACTTTGTGAAATCCAGCGTGGTACAGGAACCAGAAGTACCTACTGCTTCAGTTGAAAGGAATGTAAATCTGACGAACAGAAGAATGCACTATGGTCTGGGTTATGTTAAACCTAAGGAAAAAGTTGACCAGAGTTCTAGATTCAGAAAAGAATTCAACTCTGGAAGACAACATCCTATGAAGGTTAAAAACTACCAGTACTACAACTCTAAACCTGTTCAGAAGAGATACAGACTGGAAAACAGAAACAGAAGGGAAGAACAACATTTTGATATGCATACTGTTAGAAATAACAGATCTTCTGTTGTACACACATCTTTGGATACCCGAAGTACAAAGTCACCAAGAATTGTACAAATGTGGGTTCCCAAAGGACTGATAAGGCTTGGACCCAAATAGATTTGGGTACCAGATACTAAAATTTGTGTTTGCAGGAACAGCAGAAGGAAGCAGAAATCAGTAACTCTACATTGTATCTGGACAGTGGATGTTCCAGACACATGACTGGACAGAAAAACCTACTTTCTGAGATAGTGAGTTGTACTGAACCAAAGATAACTTTTGGAGACAACTCAAAAGGTAGAACCATGGGTAAGGGTAAGATTATCCATGGTAACATCACTATTAATGACGTGTTACTAGTTGACAATCGTTGTTACAATTTAATCAGCATTATTCAACTATGTGATAATGGTTATTCTGTAGCTTTTCAGAAGCATTCATGTATAGTTAGAGATTCTGCTGAAACTACTGTGTTAACCGGAAAGAGAGAAGGCAACACTTACAGAGTCTCCTGGAACTCAAATCATGTCAATACTCCTACATGCTTGGTTGCTTCTCTTAGCAATAAACACTGGCTATGGCACAAGAAATTGAATCATCTGAATTTCAAGTCAATCAATTATCTCAAGAAGCAGAATATAGTTGATGGATTACCTGATATTAATTTTGTTAAAAATCATGTTTGTTCTGCTTGTCAACTTGGGAAACAGATAAGATCCAGTTTCAAGACCAAAGATAGCAAATCAACTTCAAGATGTCTGGAACTACTGCACATAGATCTTTTTGGTCCTATCCCCATCATGAGCTTAGGGGGAATGAAATATACTCTTGTTGTTATTGATGATTTCTCTAGATTCACTTGGGTAATATTTCTCGCAGGAAAATATCAAACCAGTAGCCTCTTGATCAAGCTTCTGAAAAGGATTCAAAATGAAAAATCTACTACCATCATTAAAATCAGAAGTGATCGGGGTACTGAGTTCACTAACAAGTATCTTGAGTTATATTTGAATGAACAGGGGATTCATCATGAATATTCAGCTGCCAGAACACCTCAACAAAACGGAGTAGCTGAGAGGAGAAATAGAACTCTAAAAGAAGCTGCTAGAACAATGCTAGCAGATGCATACATCTCTCAGCGCTTCTGGGCTGAAGCCATCAATACTTCTTGTTACACGCAAAACAGATCTATGGTCAACAAAAGGCACAATCAGACCCCTTATGAAATATGGAAAGGGAAGAAGCCCAACGTATCTTATTTTCATGTGTTTGGTTGCAAATGCTTCGTGCTAAATAATGGCAAAAATCATATAACTGCATTTGACTCAAAATCAGATGCTGGACTATTTCTTGGTTACTCTGCTGTAAGCAGAGCTTTTAGAATCTTCAACAATAGAACTCTTAATGTTGAAGAATCGATTCATGTTGTCTTCGATGAAGACAGCAGTGCTGAAATTTCTAATATATCTGATTTAAGTAACAGGTTAGACAGGATTCACTTGGAAATTGACAGTGAAGATGATGTAGAAGCAAATACCAAGGATCTTCAAAATCCAGAACCAGACATACCAATAGTGGAACCAGAAGTACAGAACTTGGATCTACCAATACCAGCAGAAGATGTTCAAGAACCTACTACTGGTTCTGTAGAAGACAATCTTAACATATCAAATCAGGAAGATGTCCATTTAAATCCGTTTATCTGGAGAAAATCTCATCCTCCATCATTGGTTATTGGTAATCCAGCAGCGCCTTTGAGAACCAGAAGGCAAATGCTTAATGAATACATGCATGCTGCTTTTATATCTCAGGATGAACCAAAGAAAATTGAAGAAGCTCTTCTGGATCCTAGTTGGATTGAAGTCATGCAAGAAGAGCTGAATCAATTCAAACGTAATGAAGTTTGGTTTCTAGTACCTAGACCATCTCACCAAGCTGTCATTGGAACTCGGTGGGTATTCAGAAACAAACTCAATGAAGAAGGCACAGTGGTGAGAAATAAAGCTAGGTTGGTAGCTCAAGGCTTCAGACAAGAAGAAGGCATAGACTTTGATGAGACTTATGCACCAGTAGCAAGGCTCGAAGCAATCAGAATATTCTTAGCCTTTGCTGCTTTCAAGAATTTCAAAGTATATCAAATGGATGTGAAAAGTGCATTTCTAAATGGTCTTTTACAAGAAAAAGTATACGTCGAACAACCTCCAGGTTTTATCGATCATTTCTCTGCTCATCATGTATTTAAATTACACAAAGCATTATATGGTCTAAAACAGGCACCTAGAGCATGGTATGACACTCTATCTCAGTTTCTTATTGAACATGATTTTACCATTGGAGCAGTAGATAAAACTTTATTTACTTTAGTCAAGAATAAGCACATTCTTTTAGTACAGATCTATGTTGATGATATTATTTTTGGGTCAACTAACCCAAAATTATGTGCAAAGTTTGGAAAATTGATGCAGGATAAATTCGAAATGAGTATGATGGGAGAATTAACATTCTTCCTAGGATTACAGATTAAGCAATCAGAGAGTGGAATCTTTATAAATCAAGCAAGTACACCAAGGAACTTCTGAAAAAGTTTGGAATGGAAGCATGCTCTGTTGCTTCTACTCCAATGAGCTCATCTATTAAGCTTGATAAAGATCAAAGTGGTATTCCAGTAGAGGTAACTCAGTATCGAGGTCTTATTGGTTCATTATTATATTTAACTGCCAGTAGACCAGATATCATGTTTGCTGTTTGCATTTGTGCTAGATTTCAATCTAACCCCAAACAATCTCATTATATTGCTGCTAAACGTATTTTGAAGTACTTGAAAGGAACTCAAAATGTCGGCTTATGGTATCCAATGATTCATCGTTAAATCTTATTGGATATTCAGATGCTGATTATGCAGGTTGCAAACTAGACCGAAAAAGGACAAGGGGGTTTTGTCAATTTCTTGGTGATAGGCTGATATCCTGGTTTAGCAAGAAACAGACTTCCATAGCCACATCTACTGCAGAAGCAGAATATCTGGCTGCTAGAAGCTGCTACTCTCAGATACTGTGGATTCAACAACAGTTAAGAGACTATGGGATTCAAGCCTCCGAATCACCTATATTCTGTGACAATACCAGTGCAATTGCAATCACACAAAATCCAGTACTTCATTCCAGAACGAAGCACATAGACATCAGACATCACTTTATTAGAGATCATGTGCAGAAGAAGAACATTCGTCTGGAATATGTTTCTACTGATCAACAAACAGCAGATATCTTCACAAAACCCTTACCAGAAAATAAGTTTTCTTACTGTCGTAATTCTCTTGGTAACAGTAAGATATTTGCAGAAAAGCAGAAGGAAAGTCAGATACGTAAACTTGAACTTTATTAGAAACCATTTCAGTACATTACACGATGCAAAAGTAAAAACAGTAGATCTTCAATGATATTTACCCAGTAGCGTTACATTTAGCTTTTGTCTTCAGTAATAGGAGTTCTCTGTAATTTGCTTGCAAAGTACTTCAACAGGAACAAGAAAATCCAGCAAGCTCAAGGCCTAGAAAGAATCTAGCAAGCTTGGGTCTTGTCAGCACTAATGTATTTTTTAGATGCCTTACAGGGCATCATAGAGGATTTCAGCATCATCAATCCACCAGCACTCTCTTATTGCATTAGCATGCTTCTGGAAGAAATCGATGCTACATTTCAAACTCAATCGAAGCAACAGATCTGCTTGACTGTGGAAACTATAACTCCAGGAGTGTATTTCAAGGATCATTACGAAAATAATGATATCCTCAAACTTCTCTCTGAACAGTTTTGCTTCGAATCCTGAATCAAACTCTAACTCTCTTTTTACTTGAGTTTTCATTTTTGAAGTTCATCTGTTTAACTTCGTTCAAGATTTGCAGGTATTTATAGAGGGAACAAAGACTCTTGCGAATCGCAAGATTGCGACTGTTCATTTTCAACGGCTCAGATTGAGAGATGGCCAAGAGTCACTTGTTGTAATTATGACCACTTATTAATTGCATTTACCGAGGGGGAACAGTATTTTAGTCAGACTAAGAGTTTGACACCTTTTCAGAAAACAGAGAGAATGTTTGTCTTTTCGATAAAACTTCAAATCTGCTGGTTTTTGTCAAAGTGCTTAAATATTTCAGCACCCTGAAACTTCCAGCAGACGTTATCATAAAATGACAAATCCTCTTCTGATTTTTTTTAGTAACCGTCTGGACAGCCCGCCCTTTTTCAAAATTTTCAAATCATTCGTATATCTGACAGTTTCTGCAAAACTTTTCAAACACTCAACCTTAAACATACTGACACGTGTCTTTATGTTTATTTGACGGCTGTATATCTATTTCAAATTTCACCTTTTCCTCTTTACTGTTTCATATCTATCGTTATTCAGCTACTGCTTTCTCTCATATCATCTCTAATTACTGCAAAGTTTATCTAATTTTATCTACATACAGAAATGGCTGGAGCATACACTCTTAACGCTTATCAAGTTAACTTTGCTTCGGTTCTCAACATCAAGGATGAGAATCTCATGAAAATGTTTCAGGATATTGAAAATCGGGACTCAGGAAATTCCTGGAAGCACCAGTAGTTATTTACAAAAATGCTCTTCTGGAATTTTTTGCTAAAGCAACATTGCATGAAGGAATGATTGTTCATACTCAAGGAGATGCATCTATCTCTATTGATACCGCACACTTAGGAGCAACCTTCCTCCTTCCACTTTCAGGTACATCTGAACTTTCTGATATTTCCAAAACAGATATGTCTGTTGCACTCAGCTCTTTCTCAGCATCTGGAGAAGAAGCGTCTCCTTCTTGTCACAAGAAATTGCTCGAAATAGAATATCAGATTCTGGCCGATATTATGGCTAAAGCTATTTTGATCAAAGCTGGCACCTTCGACAAGTTGACGAAGGAGAAGCTTCAAGTAATGACTGCCATCATTAAGGGGATTAAGGTGGACTGGAGTCATTTTATTTTCAGAATTATGAAGGATATGGTTGTCAGGAGAAGTTCTGGTTTTGCTGTTCAGATCAGCGCTATGCTCAAGGATGCTGGTTTTGCCTCTACCAGTGATCTAGATGCTACTTCAGTCACCATGATTGATGCTGCAAATGTACTGGCTTTAAGGCCTAAGCCAACCGTGGCGGATTTTGTTGCGTTGAAGAAGGAAATTGGGGAAACTTCTTCTGAGGCTTCAAAACCTCAAAAGAAAATTTCAAAGAAACGAGTGGTTATTTCGACGGATTCAGACAAAACAGCATCAGAAGAGTCTGCTGCTGTTTTTCAACCAGCAGTGCCAACCCCAGCCAAGAAGAAACCACGCACCATTCTTAAGATTAAGAAGACAACAGCACTGTCTGAAATTGAGAAAGTACCTATTCGACAGGTCTTTCCAGAAGCGGTTCCTTCTGCTCGATCAACTGCTTCTTCGACTGCACACGCAACTGTATCTATTTCAGCACCTTCTACTGCTACAGTTTTCAAGCCAACATCTGGAATAGTTATTCGAGAACCAGCAAGCGGGTCTTCTGCTTTTCGACCCATCGTGCCTATTTCATCTTCTGACAAAGGCAAAGGAAAAATGGTCGAAGAACCACCAATTTTTGGACACAAATCAACTGTAACCACCGGCGTTGATCTTCATATAGCAGAAATTGAAACCTCTGCAAATGATGACATGAATTTTTTGATGAATGGCACTCAGTTCGTCTTTTCCATTCTTTTGCTTACTTCAAAACAAAAGGGAATTATGGCAAGATGATGAATGCAGAAAAGAAGATTTTTCAGCTGGCAAAAACAGAAAATGTCATCGAGGCCTTGCGAAGAAGGAATTTCATCCTCGATCAGCTGAAATGTCAAAAATTAGAATCGGTTCTGAAAGTTCTTCAATCAAATTTTGATCCTGCTGTTCCTACTGATGTTCCGGATCAAAATGTTATTATGATTCTATCTGACATATTAAAGCAGATGAGTGAGCAACTTCTTGCTCAAGAACAAGGTTTTGGAGAGCCTATTGTCTATCATGTTGGCCTTGTTCCAGACTTTCAACAGACTCAGACAGTTGAGGAAAGGACTATAGCCTCCCCAAATGCTTCTGCTCTTAGTACTCCTGCATCTCCAACAAGGCCCATTCCGTCATCATCACTATTGTCCGTGCATGAACTGGCTCCAGTTGAGGAAGTCATTGAATCGATTGTCCCTTCAGTCTCTACTACTCTGGAAGCAGCACCGGCTAATTCATTGCCACCCTCTGTTTCTCCTAACCCAGGGCAACAAATAGCAGAACCAGATGCTACTTCTTTACTGCCGAATTTAGAGATGTTTTCTGCTGCTCATCAAGCAGAAATGAACATTCTTCTGGATCAGCCTTCTGCACCTTCTACTGAAGCACCTTCAGATTCACAGGCTGTTATTGCACCAACGGAAGAAGCTTTGGCCTCTGACTTGGCCGTTCCTACTGAAGAAATTGCTCTTCCCATGGTTGCTGATGAACCTACTGTTTCTGCAATTCCAGCAGAAAGCACAGCAGACCCTGCTCCTTCTACTGCCTTGGTTGATGCTGCTATTGTCTCTACTGCTTTGACTACTTCCCCTGTTGTTCCAACTCAGACGAACTCTCGTCTCATTGAATTTCAGCAACGAATGCTACAGCGAACTCCCTCCCCAGAATTAGACACATTCAACTTGGAATTTCAGATTGAGTCTCTGCAACGGGAACTCAGCAATGTGTCTGATATGGTGAAACGGATGTCCTATGAAAACATCTCAGAATTCGCTGGCGCTCAATCTTTCAGAGATCGAATGGGGAAACACGTTTACAACACAGCGGAAAACATGGAGAAAATGCTTTCAGAAGCCATCGTGTTCAGACAGGCTATAGCGCGAAACCACAACAACACGATGGCTTCTGCAAGCATGCTATAGCGCGAAACCACAGCAACATGATTCTTGCTCAAAATGATATACTCAATCGAATCACTGATCATGATGATCTCTTTCGATCACTGTCTACTTCTGTGGAACTTTTGGATGCCAAGATTGACTCTCAAAAACAATCTATCACTGCATTGGATAATCGCATCTATTCTCAGACCCCGAATCTGGAGATGCTAACCGATGGCATTCAAAATATTTCCGGCAGACTGAATGACCTCTTTGCCCATGTGGTTACCGCTGATGCCAAAAAGAGGGAAGATAGAGGAGATAGAGGAGATCAAGCAGGAGCTAGGCAACCAGAAGATGAGGCTGAACCTTCTAACAGAAGAGATCAAGAACCTCAGAATGAAGAAATCATTTACAGGGATATTGGAACCGATTGATTTTTTTTATCTTAATACTTTATTGACATTATCCTTTTGTTTAAATGATTATCTGTTTTACTTAACGACTTTCTACTGTTTAGGTTTTGGCATTACCACAAAGGGGGAAATTGTTAGACATGAATTTTATTGTGGCGATGATAACTAAGACCACTAGACCAGCAGACCAGAACAATAGAATAACTTATCAGTAGCTGCTGATCTATTATAACTAAACCAGTAGAAAGGGATAACAATACAAAACCAGTAGAGAACGTTTTCTAACGTTGCTATCTTAATTGTTACCGTTAAAGAGTTCCTAGTACTAGTATTAATTGCAGCATTAAATACTATACGGAGTCATTTAATGCACTTTACCCAATTAAGTATAAAACAAGACTGATTGTTTTATAGCTTTTCTGCAGGAACTTCTTTCGGTAATAAAGCTGATTGTATCAGTTATCTGAAGACATACTATGATTGTGAACGTTGAACTCAGTCGATTATATATACTTGGATCAAATCCTTGTTCGACACGACACTTCGCTTATTATCATTCTTCAAGGAACAAAGCTTCTCTTTTATCAGACGAATATCAAAATTCCTTGAGTACTAAAAGTTCAACACAAAAAAAGTAGCACACACTTCATAGCAAATATCTGATCTTTCGAAGATCATCTTGTGCTACTGATTCTTATACTCTTCACAATCTTTACATCATTTATACTTTATCAAGAAAAGTCTGTAATTTGAAAAGAGTCTTTTCAGAACTTTGTGTTTCGCATTCTTGTGAGTTGAGAAACTAAGAGTTTCAGTAGGCCGAAGTATAAGTCCTTCTGAAGTGGGTGTGTACAAGAGTTGTACTGTAATATCCAAAGTCTTTTAGTTATACCTTTTGGAAACAGAAGAAGAGGAGACGTAGAAGAGTTTATCTTCGAACTTCCATAAACAACTGCTGCCTACTGTTTTACTGTTTTTCAACTACTTCATCAGATTGTTTCCGCACGTTTTATTGTAATCAGGTGAAAGCATTCGCACAAGATCAACTACTATCCTTAACAGGATTTTAATACCTCATCAGAACGAAAAACTAGTAGAGTTTATTCATCCCCCCCTCTAAACTCAACTTCGATCCTCAACAATAATTAAAATTCAAACTCCATTCAAGTTAAAATTTCGACTCTAGCTTGATCAGTCCAAATTTGATCGACCTTACAAATCAATCATGATAAACTTACTAACTTGTACTTTTTAAGAGGGTAAAAATTTTGTGAGACTGTCTCACTGGTCGTATTTTATGAAACAGATCTCTTATTTGGTTATCCATGAAAAAATATTACTTTTTATGCTACGAGTATTATTTTTTATTATGAATATCGGTAAAGTTGACTCGTTTATATTCGTGAGACATCGACCTAATTTTTTAAGACCAAGCCCAACCTAAGGGCACCCATATTGGTTGGTTAATGGGTGTTAATAACACCCATTAATTTTCGCCCACCAATGTGGGCGCAAGAATTAATAATCTTAGCTGACATGGCAGCCAAGAAATTCATCAGAATGAACGGCGTTATTTCGAAATTTGCGACAAATTTTCGTAAACCATCGCAAATTTGCGACGGTTTTTCGTAAAGCGTCGCAAAGTGAAAAGCATCGGTTTTTTTTTTTTAAAAAAAAGGTCGCTATTTGCGACGGTTTTTTAACACCCGTCGCTATGTGCGACGGTTTTTCAAAAACCGTCGCTAATTATCACCAACGGCTATTTTCAAACGGCAAAATTATGCACCAACGGTAATATTCGAAATTACTCACTATATATACTAATCAATTTCTACAAATTCATCCCACAACATTTATCTTTTCATATTTTTAAGCCAAATGGGTGACAATAGTCAGAACTCACAAAATCGACCTCGATTTGTTTCTTCTACACAATATCTACCACAATTTCCAAATTGGCCGTTTGTTTCAAATTTCCAAGGTTATGAAAATCCTTCGAATCATCCAAATTACACCTCCCGAGCTCCGTATCCACCGCCTACACCTGAATATTGGCAAAGTATAGGCAACCCAGATTTCATGCCGCCTTATTTTTATGGATTATATAATCCACAATCCACCAATATGCCAATCGAAAACGAGCCGCCAACTCCTACGTTTGTCCCAGAGACTCAGTTGTCCGACCGTGAAACACGAGTTGATCTCGAAAATGTGCAAAATACTGATGTAGATGTTGAGGGTACGAAGAAGCGAATAATATGGAAAAAGGAGGAAGACGAGCTACTAGCGAGATCGTATGTCACAATGAGTGATGACTCAGTCATCGGCAATGATCAGAAGGGGAATGATTTATGGAGACGTGTCGCGGACTACTACAATGACAATCGTCCCGCTGGTTCATCTCGGAGAGCTTTAAACGTGATTCGACCTCCTTGGCACAATACCGTCCAAAAAAAGGTAAATCGCTTCAACGCAAATTATAATAGTGTTTACAATACTTATCGAAGCGGCCATAGTGATGAAGACATATTGCGGTTTGCATATGAAAAATATCGTGATGAAAATAATGGAGTTGCATTTAATCTGGAGCATGTGTGGAGAATCATGAAAACACGTCCACTGTTCACTCCACAGTCCGATGATCACTTGGTTGGTACAAAGAAAGCGAGAATCTCAGAGTCGGGGGCTAGCAACACCTCATCGAACAAAGATGCGAGTATTGATTTAGATATAAATGAAGAAGAAATTCGTCCAATTGATCAAAAAACCGCAAAAAGAAAAGGTAAAAACAAAGCAAAATCATCGATGGATGATTTGACAACTAGATGCGACAGTTTGTTCGAAAGTTTTACTCAATATATAGACATAAAGAAGAACGAATCTGAATGGAAACAAAAAGAACTTGCAATAGAGGAGATGAAAGCAAAATCGGCTTTGAACAAATCTGAAGCTAAAAAGAGCAAATATTTGCTTAAGGAATACGAAATCCTTTCGAAAGACACTTCGCAAATGACGCCGGAGCAGCTTATAGTTCATGAACATCTGTGTGACCAAATTAGAGAGAAATAGAATATGTAATTTTCGATTGATGTAATTCTCTTTTCAATTATCGTAATTCGTTTTCTTTGTATTTTGTGTTTTTTTTAAAGAGATTGTGTTGAATAATATTTTAAATGAAAGAGTCCAACTTTTTTTTCATTTCTTAATAATATTTTAATGAATATTGGAATTAAGTTATTTTTAAAATAATAATACTATTTATTTTTAGTAATATTTGTTGTAAAATTTTAAAAATATTAGAAAGATATTGAAATATTAAAAATAAAAAAAATGAGTAAGTGGACAGTAGGACTCATAAATAATGAAAGTTGAAATTAAATGAATGTGGGTGTGTGTTAATAATGAGGAAGTGTTAATGAAATGAATATGTGGCTCTTTTTTATGAGATGAAGAGTTATTAACATGGATTAATTCCGACGGATGCTGATGCCCAGTACAGAAAACATATTTATAAAACGACGATCGCCTTGTAGAATTTCACAAAAGTTTGTGTATAAATGCCATTTCCTGATTATTGCGGAGGAAAGTGAAACAAAAATTTGACCGGCGATTTACAGGGAGAAAAATGAAGAAGGAAGACATGGTGAAGCTGATTAGCGCCGAGGGATTTGAGTTCGTTATAGACAAGAAAGCGGCCATGGTTTCACAAACCATACGCAACATGCTTACTTCACCAGGTCTTTCTTTATAGTTTTGATTTCTGGGTGTTTACTGTCTCAATTTTTGGTTTTGGGATGAATTAAGGGTTATTTTGTGGCCCAATCGTCCATTCTTTGCATTTCTTGTTGCTTCGTATAGTCTCCGATGGATTTTCTTTTCTTAATTAAAGATTTTTTTTACGGGTTCTTGGAATTTTCCCGCTATTTGGGTGTTGAGAATGATCGAATATCAAGTTCTTAAGATATGATCTGTGGGTGATATGATGGATTTTTGGATGTACAACATCTTAAGCGAAACTTACACTTGGGCTTTGGAGAATTGCAGGGAGTTTTGCTGAAACGGAGCATGGGGAAGTGACATTTCCAGAGATAAGCACCACTATACTGGAGAAGATTTGCCGATACTTTTATTGGTCTCTTCAATATGCTAGGTTTTTCCTTATTATTCCTTCCATTATAATCTATTAGTCAGTTGAATTTTAAAGGAAATCCAGTGGTTACTTTCTTTTTTCCAATCAGTGCAATGATTACTTTCCTGTAGCCAACTTTTATGTGGATCTTTGTTGCCACCACAAATAATAGACTGCTTGTTTTTGTGTTATGTGTTAACTGTCTATTTAGGTGTTAATGAGAGATTGTTCCTTACTTAGGCACATGTGGTTGGATCAGTAAAATGAGGAATATTTATAGTTGCAAATTACAATTTTGCCAATCTTGGTAGGAACTTGGGACTGAAAGGAATGGCAGGTGGTGGCAGGTGGCTATTTGTTTTTTCAAGTCGCTTTAGATATTAAATGAATGTGGAGGTGCTATTTTGGGAAATGTTTGAATGCAAACCACAGCTTAAACTTATATTATATATGACATAGAATGTACATTGAGGTGAAGAAAAATCCATCAACGTCCATAAGACTCGAATATGTCATATTCAGTTCCTTGCTTGATATTCGTGGATTGGACCTGATCATGCCGGCAGAATCTCATTGTTTGGTCTTGGTGCAACAATATTGTTAGGATATGATGCCTATTCATGCTAGCAGAATCGCATCGCTTTGTCTTGGTACAACATTGTTGTTAGGATCTGATATATAATGGCTGGCACATCACTTAAGTACTATTTAATTGAATAGAGTGGGATGATTATTTGAAAATTATGTGGAAATTGGTGAAAATCTATAAAAAGGACGTAGGTGGAGCTTTGTGTCCTGGGATCTGAAGCTCTTTTTTAGGTCTGCGAGTGTCTTGTGAAAGGTTTTGGCTGTTAGTTTGACTTACCAATGAACAAACAAATTTTGGGAGATATTGAGGATTTAGTGCAAATTCTCATGCCATTTTGTTAAAGAATCATGCGCTGAAACTTATGGGCTGAAACAGGTTGTCAAATAATGAGTTTGGATGATTAATATGACTCGTGACCAAATAATCAACCATGGAAGTCATTTGCTTAGTGAGTAATTAGTGGACGAATATAATGATGTCAATTAAATTTTTCGAATATTTCATCGCAAGTTTTTTGTTAGTTTTAGGGCAATAAGCTCTGTGAGGTCTGCACATGATGGTTAGAGGAAAAGAATATTTGTCATGAGGTGTTGGGACTAAACTATACCTGGGGTTATAGTTTTTAGGAAATTAGCTGTCATTTTGGCATTAGCGATTCCTGGTAATTGCGACTATAAAATACTATGCATACTAATATAGAATGAAACGCAATTTTTTCTGAACTTCTCACCCTAAATATTGCCATTTTGGATAACTGTTGCTTATGCCTTCATTTAGCATCTGTTCTGTATCAAACTCGGATCTGAGTTGGAAGGTTTTGGGGTTAGAGCATGTTTAAGAATCATATCCTCCTGCATTAATTATTAAAAACTGTATTTGCAGCATTTGAAGCCTTGAATTTTGCTTTGAATCATTAAGTGGGAGATTTCTTATGGACTTGTTTTCTGTAGTGGCAAAGAATCTGAATTCCACATTGAACCTGAATTGACTTTGGAACTAATGATGGCGGCTAATTATCTGCACACCTGAAAGGGCACCACTTGCTTTGTTGTATCATCTCCGATTTGACTTTGTAAGTTTTCGTTAGGCACTCTTTTACAGCAGTATTGCATCTTTATTTTTATGTTTCAAGATCAACTTAGTTCCAAATTTGTTTAATTTCATTTCAGGTAATACTCGTCGAATGTTAGCGTCTTGCAGAAAACACCAACTTTCGCTTCACTTGAGTTTTTTTTTTCTTTCCTATCCAGTTTGTTTGGTGTACCTAGACTGAATAAGGTGTGCTGTTAATATTTGAGCTCGTATCCAAACGACCTTGTCGTATAGCTATGGTAGTTTTAACAAACTTAGGGCAAGACTCTTTCCATGAGACTACAGCCGTTTATGCGATAAAGTTTACTTGAAATTGCTTCCAAGCCATTACTTATCCTCTTCATCCACCCAAGCCCTGCATTTATCTAGTTGATCAACATCTTGAATTTGCAGGTTTGAAACTTCCTGATTTTCGCCGGTGGACTTTAGTAGGGATGAGGGCAGCGGGGATCACTTGAAAAAGAATGAAATACGATATTTAATAATAATTTTCAAAATCTTTTTCGCTTGCTCAGAAATAGCCCCTCTTGGCCAATTTTCTGGGTCAGCTCTGTGTTTTACCATCAAGTGTGATAAATAATACGTTTGCATGCTTATTTTTGTCTCAACAACAATGTTTAGACGATATTACCATCCATAATGTAATAGTACTTTTGCATGATATCTATATCTCAAGCGTCAACTATGATGTTTTGATTCACTAGGTTTGAGAATAAAAAGTGTGCTGTAGTGAGGGATAGGATCCTCAAAATCAAGCATGCAGGTATTGCGATTTAAGGATGCAAATTGCTGTGTTTTATGAGTTGAGAATGGTTTGAATTCTGTGTAGGCTAGCAAGTTCATGATATGTCCCATGAAACACTGAACCTTTGCTTGGTATCATTTGTTCGAGAATATTTTTCCCTCTCCCAATTTAAATATCTAACTATTATTTATTGTCATCCTCTTTCCGTACAATGTTACGTCCCGAGACCGGGATTAATGGACTTCTGGGTTGTTTAGCAATTAGATAGTCGCTAAACAACAAGTCTCGTAACATAGTATAAACCAAAATCAAGTTATTTTATAAATACCAAAAATATTGTTTTCTTTACAAAGGAAATTCTTTAAACGATAAAATTTTGTGAAGTATTTACAACGAAAAATAAAATAAAGCTTAAAAAGAACATAACTAAATCAACTTCTTGATTCGTCCATTATCAGCTCCAAAATTGATCTTGTTCCTTTTCTCCTATTTGCTCTTCGGATTTATTTGGGAGAATAGAGTAAGGAGTTAGTGATATGGTCGTCATTCAATAAGCAGATTCGAGCACGTATATAACAAATATATATGATATTCTAAAAGCATCATATTATACATAAAATAGTTCGTATAGCATATATCATGCATACAAACGTAAGCATAAAATTGGCTGAGACCTGAGATTCTTCTTGTTTTCATGATTTACTAATATAAATTCTTAATTTTTACTCTTTTAAAAGGACGATATTGTATAATGGTTAGAATCCTATCTTGTAAAGGGCCATAAACTTATCGTATATTGATATTCTCACCAATATTCAACTAAATTCTCACAATGTCAAAGTACAAGGTATCGTATCTCAAGAAGGAGGAGAAGAATAATAATGCTCGACCAACCATTTCAAAAATGAACTAAGCCATAAACAAAATTTTCCTTGGATCCAGGCTTTTTTGGAACATAACTTCGATTCTTGGCAGCACCTTGGCTCGATTCTTGGTTGCACTTGGAGAGAGAATTCTCGAAAATATTGGAGAGTAAAACTGAAAAATTTGAGAGCTTGAGTTGTAATCCGAAAAATCAATCTACGTAAATCACATGCATGCAAATTATTCTAATTGTTTAATTTTTCTATTTAATTGATTTTAAATATTTTTTGCATGATATTTATTATATGATTAAAGGTATGATTGTATGATTAAATGATAATAATGACATGATTACATGAAATTTAAGGATTTTACCCAAATATTGGATAATAGGTCGGGGAAAGGAGACCAGGAACGACCATGACAAGAATATTTATTTTTCATTAAATATTGGCAAGGCTTCCTAATATGATTTAATTTTCCTAACAATATTGAAGTTCGAATTATTTTACGAGTCGAGCTCGATTTTTTCCGGGAAGTCGGTTTTGGGCAAACAAAGAATTTTAAAAGTAGGAAACAAATTTTACAAACTTTTATGTTTTAATTAAATAAGTTTTATTGGGTTCAATTTAATTAATTTAAGTAGCCCAATTTGTAACGTACCGTACTTTTTTACTGCTTAAAATTTGCGAAAAAATTAAAAATTTTCTAAATTGTAAAATAACTCTCAATCTCGATTTAAAATAAACTCTACGTCTCAAAAGTGGTTGCAACAAAAGATCTAGAAATAAAGTTTGCCAAAAGCATTTGATTAAAATTTCATAACCAGTAACATAAATCAGAGTATTTTGATCATTTCATAAAACTTAAAACATGGCGGTCCTCGGATTTAGCCTCCCGCTCAGTCCAAGCCAGGTCCTTAGTCCCCACCTCTAGTCTCCTCCAAGTCATCCTCACCTGCATCGAGTGAGTCTAGTGACTCAATACGTATAAACTGGAAGTAACGAGTAGTACGTAATAAAACTACATGCAACTTCAAAATAGAGGGTACATACATGAACTTGAACTTGCAATAAAACTTGAACATACATACATAACATAGACGTGGCCGTAACGTGAAAACTTTTCATAAACATGCTTGCATACTTGTACATACATAACTTCATCATTTTTGCTTAGAGGCATGTTTCAAAGCAAGTGACCCATACATAAATACACCTGATCAGACTAAACCACAGTACTGGGCTGACAGAGAAGATCCACTGCCACATACATGAGATCCCTGTTAATGCTTTAACGTGTGGATTGATCCCTGTTAATGCTTTAACGCTTTCCAATCCTGATCTAAACCCGTTCATGCTTTAACGGGGTGGATTGGTTCATGGTCATGCTTTACCGCTTTCCAATCCCATACATAAATTGGTCACAAGACATTTAGCATACCTCAAAACTTAAAAGTATTTTCTTTGCACGTCGAACATACTTACTTGACGTTGAGGGATTCGTTGGATTTCGCTTGGGGCCACTGCTGCACATGCTAACAAGATTTCAAGCACTTAATTTCCATACTTAGACATAATAATCGTGCTCACCACCCAAAATGACAATTTCCTTATGATGTTCTAAATCGCTCGAGACTTAACCTCGTTTAATTATTGTACTAAACCATGACATCAACCCCCGAAACAAATCTTACAATGACGTGTGAACACTTCCCAAAATATAGAAGACATGAGCCTAAAATAATGTTTTAAAAGTCATGGACGAGCGCTAGGCGCTGGACAGTGCTGCGCTGCGGCCCTGCCTAGTGCCTAGGCGCTAGCATTGCCGCAGGCCTAGTGCTGCGGCGCCACAAGGGCAGCGCCGCGTTGCCAAGCTTGCGCAGAACGCAACGGGCGCTGCGGCGCTAATCCTATGCACAAAAAACCCAAAATAACACATTTTGATGCAATTTTAAAAGTCACGCTTAACCGACTCGAACCGATGCAACGAGACTCATCTTAGGATGCTATGACAAGGATTCAACTCAAACAATTGTCCCCAAAACAACGACGCACAGTAACCCCGCAACATAATCCATAAACATGAATTTTGACACCAAAATATTTTCTACGACTTCTAATGCAACCAAGTTCTTATCGACCCGAGACGAAGCACCAAATATCAACCCCACATCTTACTCACAACACTTAAACGCAGCAGCAATCATCCGTCGATCTCCAACGAAGCCTGCAACCATAAAACTTCAAGAACGCATCAATAACATATTTTTTTTCAGATAACGCAGTTTGAGCAATCTCACAAAAACGGTCATAACTCACTCAATGTTTATCCAAATATTTTGAATCTTATATCAAATCGAAGGTATCGAAAAGTTCTACGTTTCATTTGTTGAAAGTTTTACCAAATTCTCGACCAAAAAATCGCAGTTTTCAAAATACAGTGAAAAACTAAATTGTAGATCTAAGATTTATTTCAAAACTGATCCAACCAATTTTCTCCTCAAACTATGAACATCATACCTGAATTTTATGCATAATAAACATCAACATAAATAATATGACAAGATCGACGCAGGAAAAACAGAATATACGTGCCTTATGATGTTAAATTTTACCGAACCGACGATAACGAAGCGGAGATGGCGCGAGGATTGATCCGGGACGAACGTGGCGCTAAAATCCTTGAAGAAAACACACGAAAATTTACTGGAAGATGGAGAGGGAAGGGGGCGGCTGCAAGGACTCTTAGAACCCTAGGTTTCTTTTCAAAAATATGAAATGAATGGATGTGTATGTGTGTGTTGTGTGAAAAACGTGAGTGAGTGTGTGTAAAAGCATGTGTGTGCGCGTGTTTAGAAATAATTAAGGGATGGTTTTGCTTAATTATACCATTGACCATGCTAATCAAGATACTAACTAAAATGTTAACTCAATTAACAAATTAAATAAAAATATTATCCCTACTAATCTTTAAATATAATCTCCTAATTAAAATAAAGAGCACAAGAACTAAATCTTTAAAGATTTTAAAACTTAAAATCACATAATAGATAAATTAGGCTTTAAAAGACTAACACTTCATAAATTAATTAAAATGCCTCATCTTGAACTTAAAATATAATACCACATTAAATTTTCGACAAAAGTCGTCGCCGGTCTTTTCCTCGACCCCGTCCCGAATAATCGCCTGAAACATGAAACTCGAAAAACATCTTAACGTCCATCACGTAAACATAATTAATTAAAATAATATATTTAAATAAATCATGCATGGCTAAAACTCAATTTAATTTAAATAAACGATTTAACAATTAAATAAAATGCATGAGTTTTACGTGCACTGCAGTTTGGGCTCTACGCAACTACTCTTAAGCTTACAAGCACAAAATCAAAGTCCATTAACATGTTAATTAATTTATAAATAAGCGACATAGGCTTTCAAAACATCACAATTCACACCATCATCAGCCGAAATACACCCTCACGCACACCTACAATTTTCGAGAATTTGGGAGAAGAGAAAAGCTTGTGTTATTCATCGTCTGGTCGTCCAAACGTCGCACTCTCGCCAACAATCATATATTTTAAACGCAAAGTCACATTCTCTAAACATTTTAAAACATCATACAAATAATAATATACATGATTTAATTTTTTATGTATGAAAAATATGAGTGTTCGATTATTTTACGGTACGATATGTATTTTCAACATTTTTACGATTTTACGCTCATTGTTGAAATGTTATGATTCCCAACGAGTACGCTGCTAATACATGATAAAATATGGTTAAAACGTGACAAATTTAAAGGGAAAAATAAGCTGGAACCGAGAGAACATGTGAAGATGGGAACCTAGGGTTTGTTGTGGTATGCATATGGTTCATGGGTCAATTACTATGGATGGGGGCAAGTGGGCTTGGCCAGGGCTGGCTGGGGCTCAAGGGGGTTATGGGTGAGGCTTTGCTAGAGTCCTAGCATGGCTAGGACTCCGTTATCAGGGTTGGGGAAGAGTCCACGAAACTTGGGAGTCTCCCCAAGCAACTCCCGATCGGCTGCTGCACAAGAGGGCTGCGGCTTGGTAGGGGCACGGGATAGGTGGTCTAGAGTGTGCCTTAAGATGGTCCAGGGAGGGTTAGGAAGGTCTGGGCTTAGGGGTGTCGCTCAGTTCGGTCATGGCTCGAGAGAAAACGTGGGAAGAACCATAGGGGCGTGCGGCTCTTGTTCTGATGGCAGGGCTTGCGACGCTGGTTCAAGGGCTTGGGCTGGTCTGGGACGAGTCTGGGCGTGGTCCACGGTTGGTTAGGGTTAGGTGGCTTGGGGTTGGCTCGGCTGGAAGAGTCCTAGGCTGACTAGGAGTCCTAGTGTAACTAGTATGCACACATACACACATGCATGCAATCGGGTTGAGGGGCAGAAGGGTTCTGAGCGAGCTAGGGCTGGTTCTATAGGCTGGGCTTGGTCAGTAGGGTTCCTAGGTGGGTTGGCTCGGGTTTGGCTTGAGGTGGCTCGACCATGGCTCGAGTAATTTAGAAGATGGCTCGAGTTGTTCACTTAAGGGTCAAAAATGAGATTAATAAGAATAAAAATTGGAACCTTAGGTCCACGTGTGTGGTTCGTTTCTCACAAGGGTATTTTATGTAATAAAAATGTTATGTTTAAAATTTGGGAAGAAAATATTAAGTTTTGAATTTATCCGGTCTCGAATAATTAATTAAATAATTAATCTAAAAGCCTCGAATTGAGCCAAAAAAAATTATGGAAAAAATTATATTTAAGCATAATTAATTATTTGGGATAAGCCCGTGTCATTAAAAGTAAGAAAAAGATAAAATAAAGAATTTTTACGTCTAGAGGCAAAACAGGTAATTTTACACTTAAAAATACGTAAAAGCTTGACAGTGTCCCGAAGGATCATCATGCAGGTTAAATGATATTTTATGATTTAAAATGATGATTTTGATGAAAATATGATATTTTATTATTTATGGATATGTATATCTTATGATTTATGGTAAAAGCTGTGCAATTTTCACTGTCTAAAATGCTATTTTTTGAAAGTTGTGATGATTTATGCTTTTAAAAGAAAATTAAAATATTTTAAGGGATGTGAATTGACTGTGACAAATGATATATGATTTTGTAGGGGATGACGTAAGGGCCAAGGCCCCAAAGGGATCCCGTTTACGGGCCAAGGCCTCAGAGGGGACCCCGTCTATGGGAAAAGGCCCAAAGGGAACCCGACGATTGTATTTCCATGGTGGAGCCTAGTGCCCACCCCCATGGGTCATGTGGAGCTAAGACTGCAGTCGACCGAAGGATAAAAGCTAGTCACTTTCAAGAATCAAACTTCACCCAAAATGATAAATGATTAAAAGCTTTACGATTAAAATCATTTATGATATATGATTTATGCTTAAATGATTTTTAAATGGTATCTATGTTCAAAAGCTATTTTAAATAAAAGTATGATTTTTAAATGCATGTGATTGTATATGTATTATTTGTTACTCATGTTTAGAACGTGCTAAGTCATTAGACTATTAGGTTTGTATGATGCAGACTTTGATGATTATGAGAGATGCTGACGATTGAGTGGATCGAATGCAGCAGTATTGTAGGATCGAGTGCTTACCGCTTTACCAATAGCTATAACTAGTGGTAATGGTGCAACTCAAATCTTTTAAACCGCACAACAACTCAAGCACCACGGTTCGATCGCTCTACCAAGCAGGGACAATTATTGCACCCAACAATCTCCCTCCCAATAATTGCACTCCTTGCAATAAATGGGAATCGAACCCGTGACCTTGGCTCTGATACCAATTGTAGAACCGAGTGCTTACCGCTTTACCAATAGCTATAACTAGTGGTAATGGTGCAACTCAAATCTTTTAAACCGCACAACAACTCAAGCACCACGGTTCGATCGTTTACCAAGCAGGGACAATTATTGCACCCAACAAGTATACTCCCGATGGAGCTTTATGTTTCCGCACTAGCTTGTTAGATATAAGATTTAAAGATTATTATTATTGATTTTATCAGAGATATTTTTATGCTTTAATTTTTATGTTAGTTGATCTTTTAAAGGTCGAAACATGATTTTTGGTTAGTTGACGATTTAGAGATTTAGTTTATGTATTTGTGATTTTAAATGTAAATTTATTATGGTTATGAAAATGTTAAGTATTTTAAAGTATTATTTTCAATTTATGTTTTTTTTTAAAAAAATATTGTCGAGGTCGTTTCATGAGAGGTGTGAGATTTTCGAATGAGTTGTTGTCCTATATATATGTGTGTAGATTTTATGCAGATAGTTCATTATCTTCATGTTTAAACTTTGAATTCAAGAGTGCACTATCTTTATCTTGCAAATATCATCTTCTTCTTTTAGTCTTTTTTTCTTAAAATTTTTAATTTTGACATATGTGTAATATGTTTATCCATATATGTTTGATAATTGTACACAAATGATTTAATATATATATAAGAGTGGATCGCATGTGAGAACATCCACGGATCATAATCTGGTGAGACGGGTCAACCATACAAATTCACATAAAAAGTAATAAGTCTTAGCATAAAAAATATACTTTTTCAGAGGACCCAAATAAGGAGATCCTGTCCTCACACAAATATGACACGTAGACGTATATTATATATATATATATATATATATAATTATATCTCATTATCAATTTGGTGTATATATATATATATATATATATAATTTGTCAAATTTGGGTGTATATATATATATTAATATATATATATATTTGGTGTAATATCTTATATCTCTCCTATCTATATATCTATATATATATATATATATATATATTATCTCTCATTATAAAATTTGGGGTGTAATTTATCTAGGTGAAATATGTAAAATCTTTGATAGATTCTTAACAATTCTTGATAATTATAAAGTACAATTCTTGATAACTAGGAGAATATAGATTTTGAAATGTTGCTGCTTTTACATCATTCACTCCTTAATAGAAGTTTCGTCCTCAAAACTTCAGTCGGCTTGATATTCAATGAGGTAAGGTATTGTTCTCGGATTCTTTCTTCCACTTCCCAAGTGGTTTATTGTTCAGCGTGATTGGACTACTGTACCTTGACGTAGTGCGTCGCCTAAGTACTTTTCATTGGTATCCAAAATCCAGATAGGAACTTCACATTTCAATTCCTCACTCATGTTTCCCTCGATTATGAGTAGTCCTACCTCGAGAACATGACTTGGGTTCGGTATGAATTTCCTCAATTGTTACACGTGAAAGACACTCTGGATTCTTGACATATCTAGCGTCAATGCTATCTTGTAAGCTAGTGTGCCCATTTTTTCTAGGATCTCGAAGGTCCTACGTATCGGGGGTTCAGTTTCCCAGCTCTATTGAATCGAACAATCCTTTCATTGGTGGTGACTTTTCATAGGCCTTTTCACCAATGTTGAATTCTACATGCCATATTTAGCTCAGCTTTTTTGTCTGCCTTCAGTAGCTTTGAGTTTCTCTTTAATGACAATTAACTTGTCTATCGCTCGGACAAGCTCAGGTCCTGTTATGGCTTTTTCTCCCACTTCATCACAATACAGAAGTGACTGAAAGTTTCGTCCATACAAAGCTTCGTATGGTGTCATTTCGATACTGATTTTATAATTATTATTATTATAAGCGAAATATTTCAAAGGTAAATGTTCGCTCCAGCTCCCAATAAAATCTAGTGCACATGACTGCAACATATGCTCTAGAGTTTGTATCATTGATTTAGTTTGACTATCAGTTTGAGGGTGATAGGATATTCAGAGTGTAACATTAGTTCCCATGGATTCTTGAAAGCTCTTCGAAAAAATGTGAAACTAATCTCGGATCTCTGTCGGGCATGATAATCACTGGAATTCCATGCATAGAGTAGCCAGATTGTCCAGGTTATAGTTCACGCAGACGGGCCAAAAGTGCACAAATTTTGTGAATCTATCTATGATTAGCTATATTTTTTCGTGGCTTTGTCTTAACTTTGGTAATCCTTCCACAAAGTCTATAAATATGATCTCAATTTCATTATGGAATTTCTAACATTCACAATACTTATAACAACCATTGGTCATAGGTGTGTTGTAGGCCATACCCATGCACCGTCACTTACGTAATATCTCACCTCTGGAAAGTGGTTTCTTTCGTCTCTCCTAGCAATCGAACTCAGGACCTCAAGGCTTAAGTACCTAGATTCCTAAAGTGTTGGTACCAATTGAGTAAAAAAGTTATTTTTTTTTTGTAATGACCATGATTCGTAGGCTGACCCAACTTAAGCCCCAACTCATACCCATGTACCACTGCTGATCATGGGCCATAGGTTGGTACCAACGCTCTAGGAATCTAGACACTTAAGTATGGAGGTCCTGAATTATACATTTCATAAGTCGGGGCGTAAGTCTTGAAAGTATATTCCACTACTGACATGTATGGATTCTGAGCGAATTTTTCAAACTTGCTTAGCTTCTGTAGTCAAACATTCAGCTTGATAATATTAATATAGAAAAATGTCTCGGAATTGCTGCCATAAGCCCCAACATGTACCTATGCACCACTACTGTGTTAACTGCTTCTGTCCTTTAAGAAATCTCGGAATCAGCAAGCATAGTTCTAGCTTCATCCTAGGAGAAAGTGTGAGTAGAGTGCGCTATGGCGGGTCTTTTTTACCCGCCCCAACGCGCAAGAGCACTGAGCTGCGATGACAGCGCGCTAGGGCGGGTTCACTCGCAACCCCCCCCCCCCCACTATCGCGCGCTTTATAGAAAAAAATGCGAGATCGCGCAAGGGCTAAATCACCCGCCCCATCGCATGCTTGATAGAAAAAAATGCTAGGAGGTCACGCAAGGGCTCGTATTTTTTTGACCGGCCCAGCTCGACGCAATATGGGAAAATAACCTGGATGATATATTTCTTTGTGGATGATTTTTGGACAAAAATAACTGATGGCAACCCTAACGCACGAGGATCAGCAGTTTTAGAGAAAAAAAATTCTTCAAAAAAAAGGCACACAGAAGAAAAAAAGCCGAAAGAGGGAGACAGAATGGAGCAAGAGAACTCAACCGAAGTTGGGATTAAGAGGATCCTATTCCTAAACATTTATGTTGTGAATTTTTTTTTAAGATTGAATTTGGTTTAAGTATATTTGATTATGTTATCGATTTTTCTTGTAACTTTGGAGTTTGATTAACTTTGAAGGAATTTTATGTGTGATAACTAAAACCGAGATGAGATTTTATAACACAATATGATAACATAATTCATTGATCTATAAATTACATAGACATATGAGGTTTGATATATATATTGATAGTCATAGTCCAATATGTCTAAAGCTAAAGGATTACATGGTTAGTTAATACGATTGCGATTGTTAAATAACAAAGGACACTTGATTACTACTATTTGTTAATTAGATCAATATAGCTCGACAGAGTATATTGATAGACTAGGGAATTCAGTCAAAATCAATAACTTAATAATTGAAATTCAATCATTAGAAAAGATTCAGAGGTAGGTAAACCAAGATCCTAACAATTGCTTGTTCATTAATTTGATTTATATTATTTATATCGTGTTTGTTAAATTATTTTATTTGGCCTTCAACTTCATTCATTAATTCAATTTTCGTTTTAGTTAACTAAAAACTTGATTTTAAGTTATATTTGTCTAATCAATCTATATGAGAATGATATTCATACTTCGTATACTATATTAAAACTTATTCGTGCACTTATGATTCATTCGGCATAAATTTTTATTTTATTTTCATTGAGATTTAATGTGCAAGAAAAGTTTGTTCAATCATCATATGCGATATATGCATGCTCTTCAATGATAATGAGACAACGCACTGTAAGAATATTTCGTCGACAATTAGATGAATTTCTATGAGTCGATATATAGCTTGCGATGCACAAAATTCATCAATTAGGTAAATGTAAAAGACCGTGAGATTTTCATGGGCCTAGTTGTGGGGATGATATAATCAACTCTCTCATCTTCAATAATGACATAACAGCCATCTACGTAGAGTAAAACCCTTACAGTATCCTTGTTTGGAGCGAAAACTAATATATAATGTCATACAATTATAAAATATTTTATTACAAGTTTACTACGCATATATTAAAATATATATTTTCTATTGGATTAAATTTCAATAATAGTTTTATATATTTTATTACTATTTTATTACAATATATAATTTCAAATCAATTTAAATCAATTTAATAGATTAATATATTTAAATAAAAGCTATATTTGTATGTGTAATGATAAAATATATTATGACATACTATAAAATTAATGTTTTTAACTTGTGTAATTATATTTTCTAGAGATATTTATTTGTATGCCTACGTGGCACGCCCACAACCACACAAATTTTTTTGTTTTGTTTTTTTAAAAAAAAGACTGACCAATCATGCACCGTCACGTAGGCTGTACTCATGATACCCTGCACACGTAACAAATTCGTGTATATATATATATATATATATATATATATATATATATATAAACGAATTTGTTACGTGTGCAGGGAAACGAATTTGTTACGTGTGCAGGGTATCATGAGTACCACTATATATATATATATATATATATATATATATATATATATATATATATATATATATATATATATATATATATATATATATATATATATATATATATATATATATAAAATAGCTTTCAATAGAAGCCCATAATCAAATTTGACCTTAGTTTGGTACACATGATAGGATAAACATGTAATATATAATATAAGGATAAGTTAAGGATAAATAATATGTAAGATATCATATTTATTGTTTGGTATGATTTTAATAAGAGTGATTAAATTTATATATTAGATTGTAATGACAAAATTAACCTTATCATAATAGATTTTATAATTTCAAAGTTGTTGTTTGACTTCATATTTATTATTTATTCATGTGTCGATAGTGCTTGCATGATTTATTTATTTTTACCTAATTTCATATATTATATAATATGATAATTGAGCCTTTGATTTTGTAAGTCAAGTCAAATATCAATTTTTAAGGTTAATCGGGTGATACTTATAATTTTATTGAGATTTATAATAACTATTTATATAATTATCATTTTATATAATATATAAAAATAAATAAAAATATTTATTTGATTTTAATTTCTACCCACTAGCATAGATTTATAAAAATCATTTATAAATTGAGGGTAATTAAGTTATTTGTAGTATATTTTATCGTTAAATTTAAACTATCACACCTAATAGAAGGGATATTTTATCATTCAAAAAAATTATTTATCAAGGGCTCATGATACTATCATGAGCTTTTTAAAAATGTACCAAACATAGAATAAGGAGGATTGATAAGTATCATGAGCTTTTTAAAAATGTACCAAACATAGAATAAGGAGGATTATTTATCAATCTCTCCCTTATCCCATGTATCAAACTATGCCTAAAAAGTTTAAGTTAATCATTAAATTAGCCTTCTAAGTAAGTTAAATTCCTTATTATAAATTTTTACTTTCTTTATGTTATCTTGCATTAAAATAAACATAAACGAGAAGAATCTAGGTTATATTAAATTTGCTAAATTTATAGTGTGATTATATATTATTTCATATTAAACACTTAAATTTTTTTTAAAATGTGATTAAATATTAATTAACATTTAATTCGAATTAAATACACTAATATTAACTCATCTGTCATATTAAAATGATATAATTATACTTAAATACTAACCATGAAAAAGAGTTTAAAATCAAAATTTTCTATTTGTTATTAGTTTTATTATTATTACTATTATTATTGTTATATCATGATTATTATTAAAAATATAATATTTAAAAAATTATAATTATTCGTATAATACAAGCCAACAACATTATAATTATATTAATACAACTATTATTTACATAACTATCATTATTGTTATATCATAATTACAAATAATACCATTCCAAAATAAAATTACAAAATTACCTTTTCAAAAGTGGTTGTATGGAATTTATGAAAAAATCAATGAATAATATAATAGCTGAAATAAATGAAAAAAATTATCTTAAATATTACAAAAACAAAATAATTTAAATATATAAATATAATAAATATCTTACAATTAAATTTTTTAAAAAAAAAGAAATGCAAAGGAAAAAATAAATACTGAAATCGTGGCAATTTAGAAGTTGCTTGTTACTTGAAGAACTGATAAAACAATTTTCCTACAGTTCTAAATTATATACAACAATATTGAAAAAATCAAAACAAATAATTTAAAAAAATTATTTCAATAATAAGTGAAATATGTAATTACCTGTATGCACATAAATAAGAACAAAAAAGAACCAATGCTACTTCAGCGGAACATTGAATGAACTCTGAGACGCATTCTTGAACCGTGTCCTTTGCATCCTTCGCTATCTTTCCATTCGCAGGCAACTCTTTCTTAATGATACGGCCAATATTTGCAATTGGGAGGAAGCGATCCTACTCTTTCACGCTGGACTGCGGACTGTGATCCCCGCCGCCGCTATCGTGGCTGCCACTTCCACCGGAAAATCCACCAGGACTCTCCAGCCATTCCCAATCCAACCCCTGGGCGTTGGATTTGTATTTAAGGCTCCACAATTTATAGCATAAAAACCATATAAAAGAGCTACACAATTGAACTGAACTTAGGCTCTGCAACGCACAAAAGCCGTATTTATATAGCAAAATAAAAAGTGCGGATTCATAAATCCGTGGAAGACTGCCATGGATTCATAAACCTGTAGCAGACTATTACCGATTAAGAATCTGTTTCAGTCTACCACATATTTCTTTAATCCGGTTAAATCTTACTTATAAATAATATACATATATATATATATATATACACTAACCTGTGATATCTCAAAGATGAGCCCATCAAGATCCGGCCCAAACTCCCGGCCCATATCTAGGGCTCACAGGTGAAGGGCCCATGACAAGCCCAGGTATTCTCCTATAAATACCAGGTTTGAGCGTATTATGTTTCATTCACTATAATGTTTTCATCAGCACCCTTAGCTGCTCCCCCCATATATCCTCAGTATCTGACTTGAGGGTCGGAGGGGCTATGCCAGGACACCCTCCTGGCCCCCTTTTAACGATCTTATTTATGATTTCAGGCTCAGGGTAATTTCAAAACCTGCGTCTGGATTACTGACACTTACTGGAAGCGGACCCTAAATTTCTCGTGAGTATCACTTGGCGTCGTCTGTGGAAAACTTTGAGTTGAGACGTAGAGATGGTAGGGAAGAGAGGGAGTGAAAGAGCCACTTCAGAATCATCGCGTCCTCGGAGGAGACCCGAACCATCTCATGATGAGACAAGACAGGAAAAACCGCATCTTTAGACGAGACAGGAACAACCTCGTCAAGAGACGAGAGCCGAGCAGCCCTTTCACGAGACAAGGGTCGAGCAAACCCGTCCCAATGAGAATGTGGGGAACTTGACCCTGGAACAGCTGGGCCAATTTATCACCCGGACAGTGGATGAGGCCATGAAGAGGAATCAAGAGTCTATGTTTGTAGAGGAACAGCCGAACATCAGGAGCGTGAAGAAAATGTTGAAGTCCACCAGAGCATGGTTGAAGAGACGCATACCCTCCAAAGTGGGGAGATTAGTGAGATGGGGGAGATGTGGAAGAAGATATGGAGGTTGAGGGAGTAGGTAGGAAGCAGGGCGCCGGTACCCAAGAAAAGAAGCCCTTTTTCACTTGCCATCTTGGAAGAGGGCTTCCTCCGAATTTCCGACAATCAAACGTTGAAAAATATGACGGACATACAGACCCCGAAGAATACTAGGAGAGATTTGAGAATGCAGCTTTGTTGCACCAATATTCAGATGGAGTCAGGTTCAGTGTGTTTCTGGGCACGTTGGTGAGGTCAGCCCAGCAATGGTTTAATACCCTGAAGCCTAACTCCATACACTCTTTTGAGGATTTTGCTACAGCTTTCCTGTATCGATTTGCTAGCAGAAAAAGGCACCAGAAAAATTATTTGAGCCTGTTTGTGATGAAACAACAAGAGGTTGAAACTTTGCGAGAATTTGTCCAGCGTTTCAACAGTGCAGCACTAGAAATACCAGCGGCTGCCCCTGACATCATGATAAGTGTCTTTACCCAAGGGCTGAGGGGGGGAGAATTCTTCAAATCGCTGGTCAAGATACCTCCGTCGAGCTATGATGACTTGTTAGCTCGGGCGGAAAAATATGTAAACTTAGAAGATGTCCTATGGTACAGAAGGATGGAAAACTGACCCGGAGGGAGTAGGGTGGAGGGTGCCGAGAGAGGCTGTAAGAAGAGAGGTGTAGGTGAGAGGGAGGAGGACAGAACCAGAAGTAGAAGACAACTCTCATCACATGCTCCTCTGAATAGGAGTCGGGATAAGGTGAAGGAGGTGAGGGAGTCAGGGGAGAGGGGGGAGATGTCGCAGAGGGTTGATAGCAGTGCTCGACCTCCGCCGCGGGGTAGATAAGAAGGATCCTCGTCCAGGAGTGAACTGAGATCTCGCCCATCTTCTAGGCGGGGTCGAGGCCCTCCGTGGATACATCAGAGGATCGATGAGCTGAGGAGAGAAGGTCGAGTTCAGGATGTCCCTCAGGAGCCCGCTGAACCGAGGAAGGGAACAAATGAGGATAACCACCCTACGAGAGGAATGATTCATATGATCTCGGGGGCTGCTACTGATGGGGATTCCGGGCGAGCGCGGAAGACGCATGGAAGGAGGTTGGATTTTGAAATATCTAGGAGTGCGGACTTACCCATGATCCTGTCATAAGTTTTGGACCGGATGACTTCTGAGGCATTGTGGCTCCTCATAACGATGCCTTGGTGGTGACGGCCACCGTTGCCGATTACGATGTGGAACGAATCTTTATTGATAATGGAAGCTTTGTTAATATCCTGTTCAAGAGCACTCTTGATCAGATGAAGGTGGAGGAATTTGAGTTCGAGCCGATCTCTACTCCTCTATATGGATTTGCAGGACATGTCATCCCGCCGCTTGGTCAGATTGTCCTTCCTCTATCTTTGGGACGTGACTCTCGGTGGGTAACAAAGATGATAACATTTACCGTGGTGGATACCCCCTCATCATATAATGGAATCCTGGGACGGCCAGTCTTAAAGGATTTTAGAGCCGTAGCTTCCACGTATAATCAGAAGTTGAAGTTTCATGTGGGGAAGGAGGAGGAAGTCTTGTGTAGAGACCAGAAAGTTGCATGACGATGTTATGAAGGAATAGTGAAAGAAGAGGGGAAGAGGGCGCGTGTGGAGGTCAATATGATTAGGAAAGGGCGAAGTGGGTTGCTCGTGGTAGTGAGGGAGGTTCAGGAGGTGATGGATGAAAAGTCGGAGATTGTGACATTGGGGCTCGATGAGAAGACGCTCAGAATAGCCCCTGACCTTGACCCAAAAGTCAGGGAGGAACTCATTACTTGTTTACAGGCTAATCTCAGCGGGTTCGCTTGGTCAGCCCAAGAGCTCACAGGGACGAGCCTAGATGTAGCAAAACACCGATTAAACATCTTACAAAATTCTCGTCCTGTGAAGCAGAATAAAAGACACTTCGGCCCCGAGAAATATATAGTTATAAAGAAAGAAATGAGGGAATTGCTAGAGGCTGGGCACATTCTGGAAGTGCAATTTCCTACTTGGCTATCGAATGTTGTCCTAGTCCCGAAGAGTTCAGGGAAGTGGAGGATGTACGTGGACTTTAGAGATCTTAACAAGGCATGTCCTAAAGATTTTTATCATTTGCCCTTGATTGATCAGTTGGTGGACTCCACAACGGGGCATCAATATCTATGCATGCTCGACGCTTATCAGGGATACCATAAAATTTCCTTGGCTTTGGAGGACCAAGATAAAGTGAGTTTCATGACCTCTGAAGGAACTTTCTGCTATGTGGTCATGTCCTTCGGACTCAAAAATGCCGGAGCCACGTATCAACGATTGATGGATAGAGTCTTTTCTGAACAGGTGGGAAGGAATGTCGAATTGTATGTTGATGACATCATGGTAATGTCTAAGGATTCAACCCAGCTCATACCTGATTTAGTGGAGACCTTTTCCACCCTCAGGTCTTATGGGCTGAAATTGAATCCTTAGAAGTGTATCTTTGAGGTGAGGAGTGGGAAGTTTCTGGGTTATATGGTGACAAAGAGGGGGATTGAAGCTGACCCCGAGAAAGTTCAAGCTATCCAAGATATGGACTCTCCCCGGGGACCCAAAGATGTTCAGCAGTTGACAGGGAGGATTGCGGCATTGACACGTTTTATCTCGATGTCCGCCCACAGAAGCTTACCGTTCTTCCAGAATTTGAGAAAGGCGAAAAAATTTGAATGGGATCCAACCGCGAGAAAGCGTTTGAAGAGTTGAAAAAATACCTTGCTGAGCTGTCTGTCCTGGCCAAACTGGCGACAGGTGAACCTTTGTGGGTATATTTATTTGCCAACGAGGAAGCTGTGAATTCGGTCCTACAGCCAGTCTATTATGTTTCGCATGCACTCAAGGGGGCAGAGATCAGATACTCAGGGTTGAAAAAATTGGCTTTGGCTTTAGTGATGACAGCGAGGCGCTTGAGACCCTACTTCCTATCTCATCCAATTGTGGTGCTAACTAACAGTCCATTGGGCAGAATCCTCACTCATTCCGATATGTCTGGCCGTTTGGTAAAATTGACTACTGAGCTGGGTGAGTGTGACATCCAGTATGAACCAAGAACAGCTATCAAAGCACAAGCCTTAGCCGATTTTCTGGCTGAGACTATGCGTCAGGAGAATGAAGACCCTTGGAAGGTGTATGTGGATGGTTCCTCGTCGAAGGATGGAAGTGGGGTGGGAGTAGTACTGATTTCACCAGCTGGGGAGGAAGTGAAGTTGGCTGTAAGGTTGGACTTTCGAGCATCCAATAATGAGGCAGAGTATGAGGCTGTGTTGGTAGGACTTCGAGCAGCCAGAAATGTGGGAGCTACCCGGGTACTTATTTTTTCTGATTCACAGTTGGTAGCACAACAGATTAAAGGGATGTATGATGTGAAAGATGAGAAGCTTATTGAGTATGCTCGAGAAGTGGACTGAGTCAGAGAGAAATTCACAGAGATTATATTTGAACAGATTCCCAAGAAATAAAATGAAAAGGCACACACTCTAGCCAAAATGGCTGGAACAACGGGAAGTTGGAAGACTAGAGATGTGGTATTTCAAGTTGAACTCACACCTTACATGAGTTCACCCACAGTTGAACAGGAGGAGGAGGATTGGAGGACTGGCATAGATGATTACTTGAAAGAGGGAAAGCTTTTTGATAACCCTCGCGAAGCTCGTAAGTCGAAGATAAAATGTTCACGCTATGTGATAATCGGAGAAGTGTTGTTCCGAACTTCTTTTGCAGGGCCGCTTCTTCGGTGCTTGAGTTATCAAGAGGCTGATTATGTGCTCCGGGAAGTTCATGAGGGATGTTGTGGAAATCATTTAGGGGCTTATGCGTTGGCAAGGAAGGTGCTGCTCGCCGGTTATTCTTGGCCCTCCGTGCTACATGATGCTCAAGAGTTAGTGATGTCTTGTGATAGTTGTCAATGCCATGCCCGGTTGCATCACTGGCCGGCCACGGTGATGAAGGCTGTCACGGCCGCCTGCCCTTTTGACCAGTGGAGAATAGATATTGTGGGGTTTTTTCCTATAGATCCTGCTCAGAAGAAGTTCCTATTGGTGGTAGTTGACTATTTTTCAAAATGGGAGGAAGCAGAACCTTTGGCCAGAATCACTGAGAATGACGTCCTGAAGTTCTTGTGGAAAAGTATATTATGCAGATACGAGGTACCTAGGAGACTGATATCCGATAATGGGAGACAGTTCCAAGGGACCAGGATCCAAGCTTGGTGTAAAGAGATGAAGATCCAGCAAGTCTTTACCTCTGTAGCTTACCCGCAGAGTAATGGTCAGGTGGAGGTAACTAATCGGATGTTGGTGCAGGGTCTAAAAGTTCGCCTTAGCAAAGCTAAAGGCAATTGGGTGGATGAACTACCAAGTGTCTTATGGGCTTACCGAACCACTCCGAGAGAAGGAGCCAAAGAAACTCCTTTCAGTTTGGTCTATGGTAATGAGGCAGTGATCCCGGCTGAGATTGGGTTGGAGTCGGCAAGGGTAGTGTTTTATGACGAAGACAATGGTGCGAGACGCGCTACTGACCTTGATCTTTTGGAAGAAAAGAGAGAGACTGCCAGCATTCACATGGAAGCTTATAAGAACCGCATTGCGCAGTCTTATAATCGGAGAGTCGTTCAAAGAAACTTCCAGGTAGGTGACTTGGTCTTGAGGAAGGTGCAAGAAGAGCAGAGTGGAAAGTTGGACCCAAAGTGGGAGGGTCCCTTCAAAGTGATCGAGAGGCTGAGCTCCGGAACCTATTACTTGGAGAATGCACAAGGCAAGGCGTTGAAGAGGCCTTGGAATGCTTATCACCTTAGGAAGTATTATTCTTGATTCGATCGTTGATGTATTTTATTTTCTGAACATTCTATGTAATCCGTTGGAATTCAATAAAATCAAGATTCTTTTTTTCAGTTCATGAATGTTGTTGTATTGTGATGGTGATAAAATAATTTTATTTTCCTACTAAGGCATCGCCTAGTAGAGGAGCAGAGTGCAGGAGAAAAATTTTATTTTCCTACTAATTCACCAAGCAGAGGAGTCAGAGGGTGAGAGTGTTGAATTTTTATTTTCCTGCTAAACTCTCACCTATAAGAGGAATTAGAGGGTGGGGATTTTATTTGCCCTAGCAGGTTAATAATATCATATACAAACTCGGAAGAAGCCATAAATTCAAATGCAAAATACTCAATGTTGCGTAAAGCGAGTTCGTACATGCCAAAAGTGCGCAAAAGAAAATAACCAAATGTAAACATCGTAAAAGTCGCATAATACTACAGAAAGTAAAGCAGTGCAGAAAATAACAGAATACGGCCCGAAGGCATACAATGTCTGCGTAAATGAAAAAATAACGTAAGTAGGGGCGCTACGAAACTCTCAATGTCTATGAAGCCAGTAGGGGCGCCTGGCGGATGATAGCCCTGAGCCTTGAAGAGGCCGACTACGCCCTCGAAACCCACCTCCAGGAAATGACAAGCTTTAGGGGCACGGATATCGTTGAACTCCTCGGAATTGAGGAATTCCTCCTTGAATGAAGAGGCTTCGGAAGCGTGTTGCGCCTTGGCGTCCTTGAGGTCCCTACGGATTTGTGCTGCTTCAGCTCGAGCAGTCTTTAACTCTTCCTTCAGCCTCTGGTTCTCCTTTACGCTGTCCTCTTTCAGTCGCTCAAACTCTTGTTTCTCGTTCAGAAGCTCTTGTTTCTCCTTCAGAAGCTCGTCACCTCGAGCTTGGGACTCCGAAAGCTCCTTAGCGCGTCACTTTCATCTCGTCAATAGTAGCCTGGAGCTGTTCACGAAGAGCCTTGCCCTCACGTAAGTCTTGGCAGGAGATAGATCGAGTGTCGTTAGCGCACTCCACCAACTCCCCTACGTACATCATGCCCTGGATAGGTAGACAAGAGTTAAAAGACGAAAAAAAAAATTATACATGTATTGGACATCAATCTAGAAACTGGAGGGAGAAATATACCTCGGTGATACTACTGCATGTCCGGTGAGCGAGTTCAGACCATCCCAGTGAACTCATGAACGCTGCATCCGATTTGGAAAAAAGCTGATACATTATCTTTTGAGCCATATGAGTAGGACCCTGCCCCACCATGTCCGAATCCGGAGTGTATATCAGATGTACCCCCGATTCAGGGGGAGGCCCCTCATCCGACCCAGACCCTTCTGTAGAAGAGACCGATACGACTGAGATCTCAGAAATCTTGCGCTTACCATGCTGAGGACTGACGGGCTAGGATCAGTTGACACCTTCTTCTTATCAGACGGAGGAGGAGTCTTGGCTCGAGGAGGTGGAGAAGAGGCTCGCTTTGGAGCTGAGGAAGATGGGCATGCCTTCTTCTTCACAGCAGTAGGGGAGCTAGCAGCTCTCTTCGCAGTAGTAGAGCAAGAACCTTCTTTCTTCTTCTCAACAGCATGACAGTCTCCCTTTGTGACCGTCGTGACTGCTAGAACGACTGACTTGTGGGAGGCGGATGATGAACTCCCAACCTTCTTTTTCGCAATCTCGCGGGGCAATGCAACATTCATGACTCTAACACTTGCAAATAAAAACAGTGAACCGAATGAGAATATTATCAAAGAAAACAATAAGCAAAAGAGAAACATGAAGGGTGAAGAGATGAGAATATCTATCGGCATCCTCCTTTAGCTTAATTTTTGCGGGACTTAACCCGGAATGGCACATGAGATCTTCAGATAGAAGTTGGGGAATGCTAAAGCATCGATCTCCTAGCACACTCATTATCTCCATATACTCCTTATCCTTCTTATAACCCTTGGAAAGTTCAGGCTTGGTGAAAGTAGGGAACCAATCGGTATAACAAATCAATTCTTCGGGTGGCTGGATAAAGAAGAAATGTTTTTTCCAGTCCTTAACATGACTAGGAGCCCCCTCGAAAAGCTTATGGCTGGACCGAGAAGTCACATAAAAAGGTCCTTCTTTTGATCTAGACAGAACTAACAAGTAGGAGAAAGTGATGCAATTCAAAGGGAGGTCTAGGGCCCGGAATAGCACAACAAAACAGCTTTTCAAGCGGAGAGCATTGGGAGTGAGCAGACCTAGGTGCACCTGATAGTACCTGCTCAATTCTTGGAAGAAATCGCACAAGGGAAAACGAAGATCGGCATCAAGGTGGTGCTGAAAGAAGGTGTAGCAGCCCTTGGGTGCTAGATAGTAGGAATGATGATCTCATGGGAGGGAGAAATGTGTCACAGAGCCCTAAGTTTTGACTCGCTACCAGGAGGGATATGAGATGACAAATCGCCATACCATAAGTTATCTGCTTCAGATATGTTCATCTGTTGGGTCACGTGAGGAACTTCCTTACCAGGACGGCTATGAATGGTGACTTGCTCCTCATGAAAATCAAGGGTAAATTCAAGATCAGCTAGGGAAGTCCTACTCTGGCTAGACTCGCTAAACCTCTCGGAACCACTTGAGGAACTAGACTCGGAATCGGAATCGAAAGAAGACTTGAATATTAAGGATAATCAAACAAGTAAAAGAGAGAACTGACCCGGGTAAGACGTGAAAAAATACTCAGTAGATAAGACCGCAAGAACATGGCGGACAGACGAGCACAGTGTGGCAAGTGGGATGCTCGGGCGAGCGTGGCTGTGCGTGAACACTCGGACGAGCGTGGGCGCTTGGGCGAGCGTGGCGATTGGGATGCTCGGGCGCTCGGGCGAGCGTGAAAAGGGCGAGCGGGGCGTGAGCGCGGACAAACGGGGCTGTGCGTGGGCGATCAGGTGAGCGTGGGCGCTCGGGCGAGCATGACAGGAGCGAGCGGGGTGCTCGGGCGGGCGTGAGCTCAGGCGAGCGTGGGCGCAAGGGCGAGCTCGGGGACGTTCGGGTGCTCGGACGCTGGGGCGAGCGTGGCGAGCGGGGCGCTCGGGCGGGCATGAGCGCGGGCGAACAGGGCTGTGCATGGGCGATCAGGCGAGCGTGACAGAAGCGAGTGGGGCACTCTGGCAGGCGTGAGCTCGGGCAAGAGTGGGTGCAAGGGTGAGCTCGGGGACGCTCGGGTGCTCGGACGCTGGAGCGAGCGTGGCATCGCATAGGCGAGCGTCTGGAGGGGGCGCGCCGGCTGGGCTAGGCGCTCGGGCGAGCGTGGCGAGGGGCGAGCAGGGCACGACGTAGGTGAGCGTGTGGAGGGGGCGATGCTGCGTGGGCGAGGCGTGGGCGTGGGCGAGGTCTGGGGAGCGCTGGCTGGAGACGAACGTGGCGAGGGGCGAGCAGGGCGAGGCGTCGCGCGGGGCGAGGCTACGCGCGGAGGGCTAGGGCGCGCTGGCGTGGCTGCACGTTGAGGGCTCAGGCGAGGCGGTGGCCGAAGCTGCGGGCGAATGTGGCGGCAGAGTGATTGTGAAGCGGTGCTAGGGTTAACGCGCATGTGAAGCGTGGGTAGGGGAGAGCTGGTGAATGAATTGAAGAGAAAATTACATTGGGGAGAAGTGAAATTGAAATAGGGGAGGAGGACCTCTATTTATAGGGGAGCTCATACCAAATCTTACCATTCAGGAGGAGATTACGATTTGATTTGATATCTTTTCCTTCTGAGCCAGATTGCGATTTGATTCGTTTCCAATTTTTTGCACGCCATCACCCTTGCAATTGATTATTTCCGAAGAGCTTTTGGGAGCGTTGCCCCCAAACCCCCACGACCTGACCAGGCAGGTCGATCCCTGCAACCTGACCGGACAGGTCGATCCCCGTAATTTTTGCAGCTGTGAACATCGTTCGTTAACGACAAACGTGATAAATTTTTCTAATACGGTGTGTTCTCATCGCCGATAAACCGAGGACAACACGATTAATCAAACTTTGAACCTACAATTCAGTTCGACTCGAGAGGGGGAGACTGGTGATACCCCAAGGATGAGCCCATCAAGAGGCCCAAACTCCAGGCCCATATCTAGAGCCCACAGGTGAAGGGCCCATGACAAGCCCATGTATTCTCCTATAAATACCAGGTTTGAGCGTATTATGATTCATTCATTATATTGTTTTCAGCAGCACCCTTAGCTGCTCCCCCCATATATCCTCAGTCTCTGACTTGAGCTTCGGAGGGGCTACGCCAGAACATCTTCCTGGCCCTCTTCTAACGATCTTATTTATGCTTTCAGGCTCAAGTAATTTCAAAACCTGCGTTTGGATTAGTGACACTTACTGGAAACGGACCCTAAATTTCCCGTGAGTATCAACCAGTAAATCCGTACATCATTATTTGATTAATGGTAAAAACTTGTGTGAAACGATATCACGGGTCGTATTTTGTGAGACGGATCTCTTATATGGGTCATCGATGAAAAAGTATTACTTTTTATGCTAAGAGTATTACTTTTTATTGTGAATATCGGTAGGGTTGACCCGTCTCACAGATAAAGATTCGTGAAACCGTCTCAGAAAAGACATATTCTTGATTAATTATGCATTAAATGAAAAGTTAAAGCTGCTATTAAATTATGTTCCTCTTAACTGTGTGGTGCAACGGACACGGATCACCTACTGTGCACAGCATCATGCTGTGCACACATTGAATTTTTTTTATTTTTTTTATTTTTGTTTTTTGTTTTTTCACTTTTTTCACCCTCTTTTTATCTTTTGTTTCCTTCAATTTTCCTCCATAATTTTACAATTAAAAATTACTGTATTAAATTTTTACATGTGAAAACAGTATTATTTTTTTCGAATTTGATGAGTATTTTTAATTTTTTTTTCCAATGAACAAAATTTTTAACAATATAAAACTATTAACATGTTAATGCTTAAATTAAAATTTAGAACATTTCCATCATGCAAAATTAAAAACTAATAAACCGTATTATTTTTTTCGAATTTGATGAGTATTATTAATTTTTTTTCCAATGAACAAAATTTTTAACAATATAAAACTATTAACATGTTAATTCTTAAATTAAAATTTAGAACATTTCCATCATGCAATATTAAAAACTAATAAACCATATAATTTTTTTCGAATTTGATGAGTATTATTAATTTTTTTTTCCAATGAACAAAATTTTTAACAATATAAAACTATTAACATGTTAATGCTTAAATTAAAATTTAGAACATTTCCATTATGCAATATCAAAATTGTCCGATAATGTTTGTGAAAGATGGAAAAAATTGGAGGAAAATGGAAGAAAAACAAAAGAGGAAAAGAGAGGAATTTGTGAAAGATGGAAAAAATTGGAAGAAAAACAAAAGAGGAAAAGAGGGGGGGGGGGGGGGAGTGAAAAAAAAAGAAAAATTAAAAAAAAAATCAATGTGTGCACAGCATCTTGCTGTGCACAGTAGGTGATCCGTATCCGTGGTGCAACTTCTTTTAATTTATCTGTAAAAATAATCTAAATTCAAAAGTTTCAGGTTTATAATCTTGGAATACTGAATTCAAGAAAAAAAATCTAAAACAGTAAAGAAACAATTTTTTTTTATAAAAAGATCATTTCGATTAGTTTCTATAAATAAATCCATTAGATTAGTATCAAATTTAATTTTTTTAAACATACTATTTCTAAACTTTAAATTGATTAATTGAACGCTAAATAATTTTTTTTTATATTCAGTGAAATGTTTTTTAAATTATAATATGGCATTCACGTCCATGAAAGATTAGATTTAAGTCTTTCTTCAAAATTTTATTTTTAAAATATTTAAAGCCGTACAATTTATCATGTAAAGATTAAAAATTCGAAGAAAAAAAAATTAAATATCACCATGAAACAATGTTTATTTGTTTTGCTAATAAAATTTGATTTAGTTTGAATTGTTACCGTTAATTAATATAGTTATTATGTTTATCATAGAAAAAAAAATTATTATTAACACTTTCGAGACGAGTATTTTGTAATTTTTTTTAATGACTTGAAAGCTTATAATTATTCTTTTTCAATGTATATTGTATAAATTTTATGCTAGTCATTAGACAAATTTTTGTAATATATATTCATAATCAAAAATCATACTCTTAATCATTAATCAAAATGATGTCGTTGGAGACCTCTTGTAGGTACCTATTGCATATTATTACATTGACCGGAGTTCCATCGAAAATAATGTTAAAATTATATTTTTACTCGATCACAACATAGCAAACGAGGATGAAAAATGAATTCACATCTCGAAAAGAAAAATCTCCTATGGGATCTTTTCTTTGTAATTATAATATTAAGTACATATCACCAGACGATTAACAGCAGCTCATCGGAGGAAGATCGGTATTCGTTCCGTAATTCGCCGGCGCCGGTTTCTTGAAAGCCATGCTCCCGAAGAAGAAAAACCCCACACTATGTCCGGCGATAGCCACGAGAAACACGCCGGCGTTGAAAGACATGACGGCGAGCATAACAAGATAAGCCAGACCCACCCTCAACGCATACACGAGAGACTGCAGCAGCCCCGCCACCGCGCCATGGCGGGAGGCTTCGTGGATGATGTTGCCATGAGACAGCCACTCCACAAACATGGCAAAGAAAAAGACCACAGCCAGCGAGAGGAAGTACATACCGAGACGATCGTAGCCTGGCCATCCGTGGAATAGAATCTCGGCGTTTCTGCCCCAGAAGAAGGTCATGTGCATGATCATGTGGCGGTGGCCCATCATCGTCATGGTGCTGTTGGGTGGCTGAGGCATATGTCCGCCGCCGTTCATCTCCTCTGATAGATGGTATTTTTGATGAAATTGTAGGGAGTGGCGTTTGAGTTGGTTGGGATCATTCAATGGGTGTGAGCGTACAGTGCAGTAAATCTTGGGAAGTACATCATATCTTTTTCCGCATTTTTAACTAAGAATTATATTGATTTTCTTGCTAAAAATACATTGTATTGATTTTATTTCTATATTTCGCTGAATATGATAATTTCAAGGAAGAACAACTATTTCGGTAGATTTTACGGTCATATTTTTTATTTTTTGGCAAAATCATATTTTTTTTATTTTAATCATGCAAATTTATTATTTTAGATACTAATTTAAAATATTTTTAATTTTGATTATTTATGGCATGCAAAGAAAATTTGGAGATAAAGTAAAATAATTTACAATATTTGAAGATAAACATTCTACCGTTTAAAGACTGATTGCCAATTCCTTTAGAACATCTATTGTCTTTCATGAGGACGTTCTTGATTAGGCTATGGTAATCAATCTCCTTGGGTTTGACAACTTCAAACGACTTCACGGGTCCGTTACAATTTGGTTAAGGATCCGTAGTTGGAGATATGTTTATGTCATATGATAAATCAATTCAAATCACGAGCAAAGAACTGATAATTTGATTGAATTTGAGCAAAATAGAATTATACGACAAAAATTGAGTAATTGAAAATAGAAAAACAAAATCCGCTATTCTAGTGGAAAAACATGATTCTTTATGCATAAATTTCTCTAAATTTGCCATGTTCCATGGTCGGGGAGTATTTTCCGATGGGGGTGTTGGATGCTATAAGTTCTCATCTTGATTATCTCTACCATTTTGTAAGGTCTTTCTCATTTTGCATCAAGCTTCCCGACGGGGTGTAAAACATCATCTCTTCTCATAACGAGGTATTCTATTTGGGAAAACCTTGGTCTCACTCTATCATTGTAAGCCTTAGCCATGCGCGATTTATAATTTTACGTTCGGACCGATGCTTCCTCTCGTAATTCGTCAATCAAATCCGAGGAGACGCGAATGGCTTGTTCGTTCTCCAGTTGGCGTATCGTTTCACCTTCCAAGAGGTCTTTTTTTTTTTTTTTTGCAGGTGCAACTGATTCAATTCCATATGTTAGGGTGAAATGTGATTCTCTAGTAGAAGTACGCAGTGTGGTTCAGTAAGACAACAAATTGATTGGTAATTCATGCTCTCATTTTCCTTTAGAATTGCCGAGCCGAGTCTTAAGATGTAATATTGTTCGATTACTAACTTTTCTCTGCTCATTAGCCTCCGGGTTACCGACTGATGTGAAAAACTATTTGATAGATAAAACTTCACTCCATTCCTTTATCTTTGCTTAGGAAAATTGGGTGCCATTATCTGATACTAGGGCTCGGGAAATCCCGAACCTACACGCTATGTTCTTTGGAAACTAATGATATCTTTTTCGGAAATCTTCACCAATGTTACTGAGTCAACCCATTTTGTGAAATAATTTACCACAACAATGAGAAATTTTCTTTGTCCTGTAGCAGGGGAAAAGGCCCAACAAGGTATATGTTAGAGTAGGTGTCCGTCGAGCCAAGTGTTGGCCGAAGGTTCACATTGAAACTCTATGTATAAACAATCTTTATTTTAATAATATTTGAAATTATTGTTTTGGCACATCTTTATCTGTATACATATACTTATTGTATAGATAAAGTCTTTGACTATACAAATAGTAGAAAGAATATGAGATGCTCATATGATGAGTATCATGAAAATCATATTTGGAATACTGTATATTCTAAACAGTTCCTAGTCTATTCGACCGCCATTAAGAAGGATAAAAGGCCGCTTGAGTTTGAGACTAGTATTTGCAATGTGAATACCATGTTTCATTAGTTGTGGATATTGTGATTTCGGAGCATGTAGATATGTGCTCCTTTTAGAGTGCACTGGACAACCCTCCATAAAGGACTTTCCAAGCGATTTTCACTTATCTTGTGGAAACGTCCTAGTTTATGGTTGTACACCATTAGTCCTTATTACCCGCGACAACATTCAGACTCTATATGCTAGCATTGTACTTTGACTTGTTTACCGACTCATATAGGGTCATCAGGTGGCAAGATTAGGTGTTTTTTCGAAACATATAGGAGTCGATGCATTGTAGTCGGGGATTCACCGCTTACCTTCGGGTATGGATATCCTATGTGATCTCATGTGTATGTAGTTTGAAATCTCTGATCAGGGTGTTGGTGGTAATTAAGAAAGGGGTTTATCAGATTACATCATCGATGCAACTAAGACATGACACATAATATCGATTTTTTTACAACTCTCGATATACCAATAGTTGTCGAATCGGTCGGGATATATGAGTTGAAGGGACCATACTGTACGCTAACCATAATAAAATGGTTCTTGCAGGCACTATCATTTGATACCTAGGGAATCATGTAAGCGATGTTGCTAGGCGTTTAACATGATTGGTTTGGTACTATCAGAGTTGAGTTCTGACGTTCTTATTATCAAAGAGTTGATAAATAAAAATGGAGCAACTGGGATATGCTCATATAAGGACATGTTTAGTCCTGATCACATAGAGATGTGAACTCACTGCTAGCTGTATCAATCAATGAATCATTGAGGGTCACGCACGTGCTACTTTTTAGTTCTCGTTGAGAAGTAAAATAGTTCAATGTGTTGAACAGCTTATGAAGGAGTTTATAAACGTAAAAAAAATAGAAGTATGACTTCTATAAGAAGATTATGGGGAATGTGGTTTTTAATTTGTGAAAGTGTTCCTAAATTAAAAAATGGCTCAAGTAAATAATGTATTTGAAAATTGTGATTTTCATAAACATTATTATGGACTAAATTAAATTAATTCAAGTGTTGAATTAATTAAACACTAGTGGGTCTTGTAGAGTCCAAATAATTAAATTAATTCAAGTGTCCGATTAATTAAATAACATTGGGTCTTTTAGAGCCCAATTAAAATTAATTATTTAACTAGTGGGTTTGAGTACATTAAAGTACGGTTTAATTGATCTCAAATTTGTTTGAGACTTTTAAATTAAAGTCCATGAGCTTTATAATTGTTACAAGCCCAAATAGAATGCATGCAAGGGAGGTTAAAAGTTGGAGGCAATTTTTTCAATAAACAAGGCATGACATGCTTTTGAAATTAACAACAACTTTTTCAAGCTCCAAGAAAACTTCCCCTTCTCTCCTCAAGCACCCATGGCCGAAATTTCCCATTCATTCTCTCAAATTTTTCTTCTTCATTTTGCTGAGGAAAGTAAAAACTTCTCAAAGTAAAATGCTCTAATTTTTCTAGTGCAAAATTAGAGTGTATCTATCTTGTTAGTGGTGGGCCTAATTTTGAAGGAAGGAGTCCATTTGAGCAAGGAGTGGTGTTGAAAGCTTGTAGATTGTCTAACTACAAGAGCTAAGTTGTTTACAACTTAGTTGGTACCAAAACATCAATACTTGTGATTGATAGGTATATATCTAAACACACTATGAATGTCATTTTTATGTTTTATGGTATTTGCTACACACAATAAGTTGGGTGCTCGGTTTTCTTGTAAATTTTTTTTTTGAAACTTCCGTTGCGTATCTGGGTACTGTAACAGATCCCCTTTCAGTATATATCCCACTGAGCGAAATGTAGTGCATTTTCCAATGGTTGCAATATTTTTGTGGGATGGTGATAGAGATTGGCGTGCTCTTGGCATGCCCTATAATGTTTAACTAATTCCAAAGAAGCTTTCTTCATTGTCGGCCAAAATTACCTTTGATGTAATGCCTTTCCGGCCGAAGCTTTTCATTCTCAGTGGTTTCCACATATTCCATCGTGGATTTCTCGGAGAACATAATCTTCTTTGCTCGGAACATAATCTTCCTTCTTCAACTACCAGTACAACACTAACTGCTTCAGATGATATTGCTAAAAAAAGTAGCAAAGTATCTTGTTATTGAGTTTCGGTCAAGAGTGACAGTGCTGTCCATTGGAATCTCTTTCCCTGTCATAATACCTTGAAGAATGGCAAGCTTTTTTCTGCAGATCTAGAAATGAAGCAGCCTAAAGTAGTTATTCTTCCGTCAACTCCTGTATTCCTTTCACGCTTTGGGGTGTCATGTCTTAAACTACTTTAATCTTTTCAGGATTCGGCTCTATACCTCTTTCGGAATCATATAACCTAAAAATTTTCCACCTCGCACTCTAAATGAGCATTTCTCTGGATTCAACTTCATTTGTTACTCTCTCAAAATTTCAAAACACTCTACCAGGTCCTTCAAATGTTTGACTGCTTGAATGCTCTTAACTAGCATGTCGTATATGTATACATCTATGTTTTATCCAATTAAGTTTTCAAAAATTTTGTTCACCAATCTTTGATATATTGCTCTGACATTCTTTAGTTCGAAGAGAACTACTTCACAGTAATAATTCCTCGATCAGTGATAAAACTTGATTTTTCTTGATCATCGGGAGCTAGGACTATTTTATTGTATCCTTGGTACACATCAGGGAATTTAAGTAGCTCACAACCTACAGTTGAATCAACCAAAATGACTATTCGAGGCAACTGTTTGGGTGGAGGTTGGGCATGAGGACAAATGATCTCCTCTAGCAGCATGCACGAGATTCTTCCTTACATCACCTGTATCACCGCAAGCAGGCCCAGTTATAACAGATATTGTGCCTCCTGTGGGCATATTCTCTTCCCTCTGATTGGGTTTCTTGCTTGTCTCACCCCAGTCTTTCTGCCATTTGTGTTGACGGCCATCGTCATTATGCTTCCTATCTCGTTGTTGACAACGAGATTTATCCAAATAATCTCTTAAGTATCCTCGCTTTATTAAATTTTCTATCTCAGTGCAGAGTTTGAAACAATTTTTAGTAGGTGTGTCGACAATATTTTTTCGGATAGTTTTTTCTTAGGATTCTCATTCATCGGGCGCGAGGGTTGCAATAACCCCTGTTGCTCAGCACTACCAATATGACAATCAAGCGTGCATTCAGAGGAGTGAACTAGAGCCGAGGACTCTGAGCTGTTCGTTTCTCATATTTTTTTTTCTACTTTCCGGTTACTCTTCATCCGTTCTTCTATTCCCAAAGTATCGTGGCTCGATGGATTCCTCTATGTGTATGTATTTTATGCCATTTCTAGTAACTCTTCCAAGGTGTTTGTGGGCTTCTCGGCTGTCCACTCTTTGAATTTCCAATGGCGAAGGTTATGATGCATTATCCCTACTAGAAAATCATGGTTTACATGTGGAACTTCATGGGCTGCTTGTGTAAAATGTTATACGCTGTCTCTGAGACTCTCCCCTTGAATTATTGTAATTAATGAGGCTGTTTTCTTTGGGTATTTTTAGTTGATCGAAAAGTGATGGAGAAAACATCGCGTCAAATGCTCCATGCTCTTAGTGGTTCCACGAGGCATTTGTTGAACCAAGCAAGTGCACGTCCTGTTAGAGTGGTTAAAATCTTTTGCAATAAGGAGTGTTGCTTATGTCGTATAAGTCTACCTTCGCATAAAATCTGTCTAGGAGAACTTGTGGATCGCATGTTCGTTCATATTATGGAAGGTTGGTGATCTTTACTCCAATCGAGAGTGACTTGGCTAAGATGGCAGCAGTTAATGGGTTGTGCCTAGCAGGTAGGATGGCCAAAGATCTCTCTTCATCATTAATCGCATGAGACCCCATGGACAGGAACATAGGGTATGGACTTTACAATTTGTGAAGAGGCACGATGTGCGAGGCTATGAGCCTCGTCTTCTCTATGGGTCGTGTTGGAATATTTCATGTTCGCAATCTTGATTTAGATGTTAACAAAACTTGATATTTTGTTTCTAATGATTTACCTTAGTGCGCAGGTAGCTGGAACTGATCAGGCTTCTAACTGATCAGTTAAGCGAGGTAAAACTGAAGCTATCGGGACGTTAACTGAAAATACCAACTGATCGACCAAACTGAATCAGTTCAACTGACATATCAAAAAACAGTTTAACTGACTGGCCAGCTGATGGATGATTCAACAGAATATCTTCAAAAGCCCGGCCAGCTGATGAAGAGTTCACCTGATGAAGAACCCAGCTGATCACTTCAACTAAAAGAGTGAAATCAGTTCAACTGACGAGTCAACTGATTTCACCAACCCAACTGAGGATCGGTTCAGAGGACCAGTTAGGAACATCAATTATTCAGTTACATAGGATATACAAAACATAGGATATACAGAACATATCAGTGTTTCTCAACGAACATAGGATATATGAACTGATGAATGCAAAAACTAATCTATTTCTTTTTCAGTTATTCAGTTACATAGGATATACAAAACATATCAGTGTTTCTCAACGAATGATTATTTCGAGTTTTTCGCTTGGTTCTATTTCAAACTCGATCTAATTTATCGGTGTATACATATTAGAATACGGGCTATTGCAGCTCTTGGAGAATATTTTGTTTGAAGCACCTCAGGTGCTCTGCAAACGATCTTTCAGGTCGTCTTCCTCTTGGAATTAATTGGAGGAGTCTTCGCTTCACTCTTAGTTTTTTTTCTCCATTATCTTTCATTCTATGAGTAGAGGACCTTTCATTGATGTTAGCCTTTTCTACCTCGAAACACTGTTGGGAAGCTAGAAGTTGTGCCACCGCTTCAGCCACTGCATGGGTGGCGGTCTCCTCGAACTTGGTTCGACTCAATGCTTATTGGGTGATTCGCATCCTTGGTGGTGGCAGCGGGCTTACGGGGGTCGGTCGTCCACAACCATCAGTATCATTGGAGTTGTGTAATTGAATATTCACTATCAATAACGAGGTAATTGGTTCCCACAGACGATGCCAAGCTGATGTAGCAAAAAAAGTAGCTAAGCGGACTACTCTGCACGCTCGTAGACGGACAAAAGTAGTCGTAGAACGGTACTCCGGGTAGCTCGTACACGTGTCCAATTAGCCGGTAGAGTGCAAATTTTTTGGGTTACCACCTACGTCATGAACAAACATTAGAGGCGTGAAAAGTTGCCTGACGTAAACACTCCGACGCTCAAGTCAGAAAATAATTTAAAGATGTTCTTTGAAATCTAGAGAGTGTAACAATAAAATAATGAAAGTGTACCTTGAATAATTTGAATCCTCCTCTATTTATAGTTTTTTTGGAGTATATAGCAGTTTAAGTAATTTGATCATCCATAATGAGTTGAATTATTAAATTGGGTCATTGCCCATCAATATAAATTTGTTACAAAGCATATTTCACATACATATTTCACTAAAATCGTAAATCACGTCCCACAATTGTAGCCCCAAAGTTCATAGATTACAGCCGTCTAGCTAACATTCCATTGATTGAAGGTAATAATAATTCACGGCTCAAGCATGTGCGTATTCCAACAAATTAAACTTCCACGGTTGGAAAGATATATCCCACGAAAATAATCATTTAAATGATTTATCTTCCTAACCTAATCACTCATATTTTTTCAGTCGCCGTGAAGTTTAATATTGTTGTTCCAGTGTCATAAATTTAAGTTGTATAGTCAGAAAGTTAAGGAAAGCAGTTGAGTCAAGGCTTGGCAGTTGGTCAGTACTGGAGCTCATGCTCGGTAAGTCCAGGTTTCAGTTGTGATCAAGAGCGGCTGGGATATGGATACTCCAAGAACGCTCAAGATATATATAAGAACTGATATCTGCTTGATCAAGGGCTGGTGGAAAAAGAAGAAAATAGGAGTCTGCGATATCCTTACTGCTTGCTTGACGAGAGAAGAAAGTGTTCTTTTGTAAATTGTAATTCATAAGAGAACAACACCGAGAGAGTAAGGAGTAGATTAAATAAGTGCAACTAGATCTTGATATTCAAAAATGATCTTGCAATCGGACACTATGTTTTCTAATGAGATCGCTTCCCGTGGTCGAATGGATGGAACAACGTAAATCTTGTGTTCTCTACGTTTTGTTGTTAAATTCTTTAATTTCAGGGTGTGTCGGTATTGATTCATTATTCATTTTCTGAGGTTGCAAACAAGAAGACCTGTACTGTATTGCATGTTCTTAGGCAGTCATCTTGATCAATACATTAGCAGGGATTCTTTTTCCACAAAAAATCAAGCATATGTTGAGATATTGACATGATCGGTACTACCCCTGCGATACACACAAAAGGAACGATCTGAAACTATATTTCAGAACTATCATCATCACCAAGTTCAAACCAAACCTCATTCTAACTCCAATCTCCCAAAGTAGAACATAACATATTACACATGTGATTGATTTTCTCTTTAATATTTTCATGGTCCAAATTTGGTTAAAGAAAAAAGAATCATTTCAAAATATTCAATCTTTTCAAGAGAAACATGGGAAAGGTATGTTAATAAATTAAACATTTCATTCACACACTTTGTTACAACTTTCACTGAACGTGAGAGCAAATCCCCTTACAAAATACAAACCACCATCCAGAATCAACAAATGGGAGGACGGCCCGCCGTCTTTTCTCCATCCTCCCGCAGCTTCCTAAAAACCGTACTCCCGAACAAGAAAAAACCCAAGGTGTGCCCGGCAACAGCAACCAGGAAAACGCCGGCGTTGAAAGACATAACGGCCAGCATGACAAGATAAGCCAAGCCAATCCTCAACGCGTGCACGGCAGTCTGCACCAACCCCACCGCAGCCCCACCGCGGCCCGATGTTTCTCGGAGGATACTACAATGAGACAGCCACTCCACGAAAAGGGCGAACAGAAAGACAACTACCAGGGCGAGAATATACATGCCAAGCCGATCGTAGCCGGGCCAGCCGTCGAATAGGATCTCAGCGTTCTTTCCCCAGAAGAAGGTCATGTGCATCAACATGTGGCTGGGGTTCATCGTTGACATGCTGTCGTTAGAAGAGCCGCCGCTGGTCGGCGGAGCCATGCCGTGCATATGGTCACCGTCGTTCATGGCGGCCGCGTGACTTGTAAGCTGTGAGATTTGAGCCTTTAGTTTGTGAGGCTCATATTTCTTATATATAGAGACAGATGTGTTTCGTTTCGAGTGGTTAGTACAATAAATTTAGGATAGTACAATAATTAAATTATTTTGGAAATAAAAAAATTAAATATTTCACGACTTAGTCTTCATATGGTTTTTACTTATTTTTTAATTAAAGATAAAATATGGTCTCAAATTATAATCACGAATTACATAATTTTGAATTCAAGTATGCCAATGATAGTTGGATAGTGTGATTTTATGAAGATTTATATCTCAACTACAAAACAAAATAACATCAATTATTATTAATTGCACAATAAAATCTATTTTGTGTAGGTGTTTAGTTAGTATATATTTAGACCATTGTGTGTGTGTGTGTTCATATATATAATAATAATAATAATAATAATAATAATAATAATAAAATACATGGAATTTTTTATGACTAATTCGCATTCATTGTGTACATTTTTATATTTGACGCCACTATCCCTTAATATAAGATACATGAATGTCAAATGCATAAACTGAGATGTGACTATAAATAACCTGATTTTTTATTTGTACATTTTGATTAAATTTTATAATAATAATATTGAAACTCAGATATTTTGAAATATACAATACAATAACTCGAAAATTATGTTCCCAAAATTTATATTAGTAGAGATAATTATTGCTCTATAGTAGTAACCTAGTAATAACCTAATAAAATATAATTAATTGGGAAATAATAAAGACAAATACTTGTGTGAGACGGTCTCACAGGTCGCATTTTGTGCGACAGATTTCTTATTTGGGTCATCAATGAAAAAGTATTACTTTTTATACTAAGAATATTATTTTTTATTATGAATATCAGTAAAGTTGACTCATATCATATATAAAGATTCGTAAGACAGTCTTACGACTCAATTTTGTGATATTAACATATGACTCAATTCAACCGATTTATGAAAAATATTATTTTTTATATCATAAATATCATAAATATTCTGTTAAAGATGGTTACCACTTGGAGACTGGAAGCTGGGACACTCCACCTTTTATTTCCCGGCAGCCTCTTGGCACTTGGTGGCGGCAGATTTGGAAACTCAGATTACCACCGAAAGTTCGTATTTTTATGTGGAAAGCTTCAAAAGATATTATTCCGACTGATGTTAATTTGCTTTCTCATCATATTCCAATTCTTGGGACTTGCTCACTTTGCAATTATCATTATGCCTCTACTAGTCATTGTCTCCTTTTCTGTTTGGCTATTAAGGATGTTTGGAAACACACTCCTTTTTGGTACTGTCTGAAAAAACACCGTGATGCTTCCTTTCTTGATTGTGCTTTATATGTGGCAAAGAGATTTAACCAAGAGGAATTCGAATTGTTTGTGATCCTTTGTTGGGCGATCTGGCGGGAAACTTGTTTGCATAAGCATGAAGCCGAGGGTAAGAGCATGCAATTTAGAGTGGATTGGGTTTATGCATTTCTAGATTCGATTCGCTATTCCAGTTTAAAGTGTATTGTCTCAGTATGTGCCTCACAAACCTCAACAGATCATTTATGGAAACCGCCTAGCCCTAATTTACTTCGGCTAGATGTTGATGCGGGGTTCGATACCATGCGTAATAAGTTTAGTGTGGGTGCGATAATTAGAGATTCACGGGGAGTAACTAGAGGTGCACATGCTCTTATCATCTGTAATCCTGGTAGTGTCCTTGCAGCTGAAATCCTGGCTATTCGTTGTGGTATAGATCTTTGTCTACAGGTGGATGTTTCTTCTGTTTGTATTTTCTCAGACTCCAAGGAAGCGGTTCGTTTAGTTCTCAATCCAGATTTGGACACTGGTCCTTGGGGTGCATTGGCTCTTGAAGTTAATTCTATGTTCCTAGAGAATCATTTTGTATCAATCAAGCATATGCATCGTTCTGTCAATTCCGTGGCACACTCTCTTGCTCATAAAGCATTCAATAGCTCATCTAATTTACTTTGGCAAGTTGAAAATATTCTATCTTGGCTTTATAGTATTGTAAATCAGGATCTACCGATTTGATGTTATGAATGTTTATTTTTCAAAAAAAAAAAAAATATCATTTTCATCCGAAAAATATCATTTTTTATCTATGTTATGGAGAAATATCGTCTAATATATATTGATTTGACTGAAATATATTTGGCTCATGAAAATTATTATTTTTATTTCTAAAATATTATTTTTGTTAGTCACTTTATGAGAAATATTGTATAATATATGATGATTTTAGTTAAATTAATACTTTTTATGTCAAAAATATATTGTGTAATATATGTTGATTTGAATGAAAAATATTATATTTTATATTAATAATATTATTTTTCGTTGTAAATATACACCATATATAAATCCGTAAGATTGTTGTACGTGAGACTTGATCTTTATTTTATTGAATGTAGAACAAATTTTAGGATATATACGATCGCCATATGCATGCAAATTTTTAATGAAAACCACTATTGATAATTTTTATGTGAATTTGATTTTTATGTAAAGTTGACCGGATTATAGTTTACGTTTTTTAAATATGAATTTCAATATTATCTAAGAATCATTCAATAATTGTACTGCCGAATCTTATCCAATGCGTACTATCCACGATCATTTATTTATTTATTTTTATTATTTAATTTCTTCCGATTTCAACTCGTGATTTTATCAGATTTTTAAGTTGAGATAGAAGAATTTAGTTCAGAAAAAATATTCAGCATTGAATTTTACATGACACTCTAATTAGACGTGTTTGGAATTGATCATATTAATATATAAATACTTAATTGAAAACACAAACTAAACTAAAATTTCATATAAATTATAAAATTGTGACCATGAATTTCTTTTCCGAGCAAATTGTCTTGTCAAACCGTCTCACAAAGTTTTATTCGTAAGACATGTCAACTCTGTCAACATTTACAATAAAAGATAATATCTTTTACAAAAAATGTAATAGTTTTTTCGTGGGTGACCCAAACAAAATATCTGTATCACAAAATTGACTCGTGAGATCATCTCACATGAATTTTTGTTTTTTTCTTGCTTTTTTATAACAAAAATATTGTTCGAGATTCTATCCGCGATGAAACAAAAAAGAAACATTTCAACATTAGCCCGAGATTTATCTAATATTAATCCGATGAAAGTCGACATTGCAACTTTCATCATCATAAAATTAATACAAAATTATTTTATGTTGTTTAATATACCAGCTAAGTCATAGCTATGCTATATCTCATCAAATACGCAACTTAATGCACAATAGTAAGATAATCAACTAGTAAATCATCCAATGCAATAAATAAATAGCAAGATTAAATAATTAAATTTACTGAATAAGGTCAACGAATTGATAAAGCTTTTATTTAGTATTCCACCCATCAAATCACATATAGAATAAAATATGCAATAATATGGCGTTTACTTCGATGTGGTTGAAACGGCAAACCTCACGCAGTTTCCAGTATATTCTCGTTCGGCGCAACACCGCGCTCTTGCACAAATTAACCTGGCCACGGGGTGAGTTTTATCCGGATCTGGTTTGGATTTGATGGGTACAGGTTGGGAAAATCTTGATCCTTAACCGGCCTGTCAGTGGCCGATTACCGTCCGAGTCACATAACCTGTTGTCTAGGGTTGGGTTCAGGTGAAGTTAATCGCCATTTTCAGATCCGGTTCGACTTTTTAAATTTTTTTTTTAAAAAATATTTGTAAAGAATTGCACAATTGCATTTATAAAACTCTATCAAATATTTCATTATCTAAATAAAAAATCTATTACAATTCTTCAATAATTTTTTTTTTAATTTCAACTTTCAACATCTGATATACAAAAAATATATTACATTTCATTATGTTCAATAAAATTCACTCGTATTTTCTCCCGTTATTCCGGATGTTCCATCGATTTCGTCTTGGTCTTCCAATTTTAATATGTTGTGTTCGGCTAACGACTTTTGTCCAATCGAGCAAACATTGGGCTTCCAATTTTTTCGTCCTTAAGATAGAATGTCTCTCATCCAATCTTTTTTTTTAAATACTAAAAACTTGCTCCACTGCAACTGCTGAAACGGGGCAATGTTAGAATTTCTTTTGCCATTATACACAAAATTGGATATATTTGTATTTTTTGCGACCCCCACACAAAATGTTGAAATTCTCGAGATCTGCATCACTATAATCAAAAGTAGATGTAAAATTGTTGAATTTTTCCTACTACAAGTATACTGTATCCAGCTTTAGTATATGAGTAAGTAAAAGTATCGTTTTCACATTGAGTATGAAATATCTCGTGCTAAAATGATTAATACTACTATAAAAAATTTGCGAAAAATTAATTTTTTTTCTTATTTAAATAGTAAATCCTCGCCTTCTGAGTATAAATAAAATAATCGAATAAATTCTTGTAAATAATCCAAGTAAAAAAATATTTCTATGACATAAAAATATAATTGATCACTACTGTAAAAACGATATCCAAAACGAACATTTGAAAATACTTGTTTGCCAACAAAATTTTAAATAAATAAATTCATAGTAAAAAAAAATTTAACGTTCATAAAATTATTTCATAACAATAGCGGTCATCGGGTTTGCACTGCACAGAGTCCGAGCAAGCTCACTGGTCATCACCTCCTGTCTCCTCAAAAGCATTAACATCTGTACCGATCAAGTCTAATGAGCCTAAAGACTCAACAAGCTTAAACAATGAATAGAAAATAATACTTAGTAAAATCACATGCATTTGAAAGTAACGTGTACGAAATAACAGCTGAACATATATAAACATAGACGTGTCATAACTGCATAAACTTTTTCATAAAAGTGCTTCCATCATAACATACATAATCATACTTAATTTTGCGTAGAAATATGTACAAAGCAAGTGGCCTGTAACATAAATCGCCTGATTAAACTAAACCACATTACTGGGCTGGCAAGGATCACCACAGCCTTTCGATTGGATGTCCACTCCCACATACATAAATCTCCGGTCATACTTTACCGGGTGGAAAGGTCAACGGTCATGCTTTACAGCTTTCCAATCTCATAATCATAAATCCCCAATCATGTTTTACCGGGTGGCCACATGAAAAATCACATACATCCAAAATAAAATATTTTTGCACGTCAATCATACTTACAAACATCTTGGGATTCGTTGGAACGCCTTGGACTTGCTGCCATAACCTTAAAATTTAAATAATTAAACTAAGCACAAAAAGCCCAAACGTACACATGCGACTCCCGAATTAATTAAAATAGCATACAACTTATTGAATGACTCGAGACTCGAACCACACTTATACGATATCCTAAGCTACTGTCCAAGACCCTATCCAGCCCCGAAACATAATCTAACCAACTTAAAACAACCTACAATCCATAGAAAACCTGACTGTCCTAAGGAAAGGAGCTACGACCCATATGCGCTTCTAACGAATCCACGCTTAAACCGACGCAAACCGGACCCAAACCAGACCCTAGACTTGACCCTTAGACATAAATTAAGACCATAGACCAGCCCTTATTTACACTGAACATCAGCCCATGCCTCAAAACTCTAGCAACCGTGACTCCTCCTCCTCGAAGCCAACTTACGTAGCTACTGTGAAAATGATTCCAGCCCCTTTCTCTACCAAACCAGCCATGAAACGACACATCGAGACCCATCCTAGGACCCTAAGCCCCGGTCTGACCCAAGCCTTAAACCAAATCCCAAAGCCGCTACAATCTCCCCTTCATGAACAACAACTGCAAAGCTGCGGGTTTCCTTGCTCCGCCTCTTACCACTCTAGGCCAAGAATCACCATAAAGAGACTCATCCTAAGACCCTTAGACATGCACCAGACCCAAGCGATAAGCCCCAGCCCTGACCATACTCCGATTAGATCAAACAAACACCAAGGCCATGACTCCCTAGGAATGTGATCTGGTGCAGCTCACGCTTTTGTTGCGCCAAACGACTTCCGATCCATACCAGACATACTCCAACAAATCTATACACTCCTTAAGACATGTCTATATGCATCAACAACAGCCCGGACGATCCACACGAAGCCTGCAACAAAAAACTTGAAGAAAACCCGAAGAACACGCACAAAATTTTCAGAGGTTGAGCGGCTTTACGATAAAAATCGTATCTCCCTCGTTTCTCATTAGAAAGTTAAATCGAATCAAAGGACAATAATGAACGTTGCATCAGAGCATTAAAGACAAACGTTTCAGAAGAGCAGTAAAAAAGTCATGACACAGTCAAAGGAACGAATTCAAAATGCAACGGATACAATTATTGAGTCTCACTGTACGATCAGTTTCCCGCCTATACATAGAAGATCAATGAAGACTTGAAAAGACAAGAGAACCATACAATACTAGAGAGAGTGTGGTAAAACAAAATAAGAGCACGCATATCGTGTATCAGCTTACAAGGAAGCAACCGCCCAGTTGCGGGAACACTCAAAAGTTATATCAGCTTAGATTAGAAGCTCACTTCCCTTAGCGTGTGAGAACACCTTTCTGGTGAATTCATTGTTCAGTTCTCACACACGAACACAAAACCGCCACTCAAATACAATCTTGCACAAAGACATTAAACTTGTGCATGTAGTCTTTCTACATAGATGTTAAAGAAGTGTTGGCTGAAAGTTGCTGCCTTCAGTCTAGACTAGGATTTCAGTTAGACAGTGGGTAAGTCCTAAGCTGGGTGGGTTTGTACAAGTAGTTGTATAAATCAAAGTCCACTAGTGGATCCTACCCGAGGTGGTAGAAGGGGTGACGTAGGAGCAGTTGAAGTCTTCAAACATCCATAAGCATATCTTGTGTATATAACTGATGAACTGCTGTTTTCAAACTGACTTGATCAGTTAGAGTATCTGTCGGTTCAGTTCTTGTCATAACTGAACTGATATATGCGACAACTGATCCCCTGCTTTTCATTTATTCAGTTTACGTAAGTTAAAATGTTTTCTAATTTAACAGTCTTCTTCACGAAGGATTACTTCGAGTTTCTTCCACTTGGTTTTTAACCAAAAACGATTTAATTCATCGGTGTTAACATTCTTAGAACACGAGCTATTGCAGCTCATTGGAGAATATTGTGTTTGAAATGCCTTCAAAGGCACCAGCACACGATCCTTCAATTAGTATCAGAGCTAGCTATTCTAAGAAAACAATTAAAGAAAACTGTGTTTTAAAATATGTTTGATGTGAATATTTGTTAGAACGAATAGCAAACACGATTAAATAAGAATCGAACCCTCAATTCAATAACGAACGAAGAATTCGTGTTGTCCCGATCTTTGAATCAAGTATGATTTTGTGATATTCACCTCTAAATTATGAAACTTAGCAACAAATATTCACGATAAACAATTTAGAAACAGACGAACCTTCAAAGAACTTGTCCTCGACAATCCGTATGAAATCAATCGACAAACGCCACAAGAACGAATCTTGATAAGTTTGATTTTTGATGAACCCAAAGTGAAGCTTTGAAAAAGTTTGAGAGAAAACTCAAAACCTTGATAAAATATCACTAATAATCTGAATTGTGTTTTAAAATTTTGTCCAATTTCCTTTACATACTCAAAGATAAAATATCTAGTTGCCAAAATAACCAAAACTTTAAACTAGGAAACTAAGATTTTCTCGCAACTGGCTCGCGCTCGGGAGGTAGAATTTGACCGCTCGAGCACCGAGGGTTCTATACTATTCGCGCTCGGGAGGTAGAATATGACCGCTCGGGCGCGAGGCGTTCTGGAAATTTTCTCCTTGGACAGTAAGTGTGGCGCTCGGGCAGTAATATTTGGCCGCTCGGGCGCCGATGCTTCTGGACTCCTCTTCATTTATCACTTGAATAATGTTCATTTGGCTCCCAAATTTACTTTCATGCATCACGAACCCTCCAGCACTTTTCACCTCGCTTGTAAGTCCTTCGTCCTTGCTCATAAGCCCTTGCAACGCCTCCTTGAATCTTTTCAGTCGTCCCCTCGTGATTGGTCCCTCCGACAACTCCAAAGGGTCTCATTCTTTCCTTGGGGCTTGACCATCCGTGTTCGTATCAATGTTTCTTTAAAATAGTGTTAAAAGCTATTTAAAAGTATTTCATACAATTTTAAAAACTATTTGAAAATGTTTATCTATCACTCATTGCGAAGGGTTGAGAGGATTTGTTCCGCGACTAATATTGTCGCCACTTCTCTTGAATCCTAGCTTTGGGGCTTTAATCCTACAGGGTCCTGAGCTTCATCTGTCAAGTTGTACGGATAAATTTTTCGATGAACAAGATTTCAGTTTCAAGCCTTCCAGGTCAGCTGTTCTTCAGACGAAACTCATCCATAATGGGATGTTGTTGATTAAATCACCAGCTGTATTCCGCTTGAGCCTAGTTCAAGTCTGCTCGACCATTTAGCTAGCAAAGAGATCAAGTTCAAGGCAAATTAGCTCGTTTCTATAGCAAATTGAACTCATGACCCGTGCAACATTTCAAGCAGTCAAGGCAACCAGTTGTTGGTATATCCAGTTTTGTCCCACATAAACCGACTGATATATGATGTTGTTCAAAATATGCTATTGTAGTAGAAATTTTCCTTTCAACTGTTGTATGTAATCAAATCTAAAAATACAAGGAAATTTATTTGATTACATAACCATCATGTTTATCCAGCTGTGTTATGTTGTGATTGAATGGATATTTCCAGATTTCTTGTCTACGTTGCTTGAATGATTATAACCTCTGAATGAATGCTTAGATAATTACTTCTAAAATACGAGCTTTTATTCAGTTTTTGAGGGAGAGTTTTTCTTGTACTCTCAAACTGAATTTTTTTTTACCAATCAGTTTTTAAAATTCAGTTGTTAAGGAGGATCTTTCTTTTCTTCAACTGAAGGTGTTCTCTTAACTCAGTTTTTCAACGAGGTTTTCAATTCATTTTTTGAAGGGGAATTTTTCTTTTACCCTCAATCCTTTATTTTTTTCCAAAACCGTCTTTAATTCAGTTCTTGAGGAAAGTTTTTAACGATGTTTAAATGGACTAACCCTTGAATTGAATATATTGTTCTTAACTGCTCAAGTTTTGTGATCATAAAAAAAGACGAGATTTTTGGAACTTTTCAAGTTCGAAATCTTAATTTTGATGTTAACAAAACTTGTTTTTATCTTAGTGAGCCGAAGCTAGGATCAGTTACAAGCAGTTTATATCGAAAACTGAAGACCCAATTGATCGCACAAACCATATCCGCTGAACGGATACGTCAAATTAGCAGTTCAGCTGATTGTCCAGTTGATAGGTGTTTTAGCAGAAACACCTCAAAAGCCCGGCCAGCCGTAGGAGTGTTCAACTGATGAAGAAACCCAGCTGATCAGTTCAACTGAACGAGAGTGAATTCAGTTCAACTGACGAGTCAACTAATTTCACCAGCCCAACTGAAGATCAATTCAGCTGACTATTTCGGAGCGTCAGTTAAGAATCTTTCAGTTATAGATGAAGACAAATTCATTTAGTGGATTCCAGCTATACACAAAGGTACAAAGCAATCGTCTAGTAAAAGGACAATAATGAACGTTGCATTAGAGCATTAAAGAAAAACGTTTCAGAAGATCAGTCAAAAGTCGAGACGCAGAGTCCAAGGAACGTATTCAAAATGCAACGGATACAATTATTGAGTCTCACTGTACGATCAGTTTTCCGCCTATAAATAGGAGATCAATGAAGACTTGAAAAGACAAGAGAACTATTCAACACTAGAGAGAGTGTGGTAAAAAAAAAAAAGGGCACACATATCGTGTATTAGCTTACAAGGAAGCAACCACCTAGTTGAGGGAACACTCAAAAGTTATATCAGCTTAGAATGGAAGCTCACTTCCTTTAGTAAGTGAGAACACCTTTCTGGTGAATTTATTGTTCAGTTCTCACACACAAACACAACACCACCACTCAAATACAATCTTGTACAAAGACATTAAACTTGTGCATGTAGTCTTTCTTACATAGACGTTAAAGAAGTGTTGGCTGGGAGTTGCTGCCTTCAGTCTAGACTAGGAGTTCAATTAGGCAGTGGGTAAGTCCTAAGCTGGGTGGGTTTGTACAAGTAGTTGTATAAATCAAAGTCTTCTAGTGGATCCTACCCGAGGTGGCAGAAGGGGTAACGTAGGAGCAGTTGAAGTCTACGAACATCCATAAGTATATCTTGTGTATTTAACTAATGAATTAATGTTTTCAAACTGACTTGATCAGTTAGAGCATCCGTCGGGATATATGCAACAACTGATCCCCTGCTTTTCAGTTATTCAGTTTACGTAAGTTAAAATGTTTTCTAAGTTAACAGTCTTCTTCACGAAGGATTACTTCGAGTTTCTTCCACTTTGTTTTTAACCAAACAAGATTTAATTCATCGGTGTTAACATTCTTAGAACACGAGCTATTGCAGCTCATTGGAGAATATTGTGTTTGAAATGCCTTCAAAGGCACCAGCACACGATCCTTCAATTGGTATCGGAGCTAGCTATTCTAAGAAGAACAATTGAAGAAAACTGTGTTTTAAAATATGTTGCTTTAAAATAGTGTTAAAAGCTATTTAAAAGTATTTCATAAAATTTTAAAAACTATTTGAAAATGTTTATCTATCACTCATTGCGAAGGGTTGAGAGGATTGGCTCTGCGACTAATATTTTCGCCACTTCTCTCGAGTCCTAGCTTTGGGGCTTTAATCATTCTGCAGGGTCCTGAGCTTCATCTGTCAAGTTGCATGGATAAATTGTTCGATGAACAAGATTTCAGTTCCAAGCCTTCCAGGTCAGCTGTTCTTTAGAAGAAACTCATCCATGTTGGGATGTTGGTTGATTAAATCACTAGCTGTATTCCGCTTGAGCCTAGTTCGAGTCTGCTCGACCAGTGAGCTAGCAAATAGATCAAGTTCAAGGCAAATTAACTCGTTTCTCTAGCAAATTGAACTCACGACTGGTGCAACATTTCAAGCAGTCAAGAAAACCAGTTGTTGGTATATCCAGTTTTGTCCCACATAAACCGACTGATATCTGATGTTGTTCAAATAAACTAATTTAATAGCAATTTTCCTTTCAACTGTTGTATGTACTCAAATGTAAAAATACAAGTAAATTTATTTGATTAAATAAACATCATGTTTATCCAGCTGTGTTACGTTGTGATTGAATGGATATTTCCAGATTTCTTGTCTATGTTGCTTGAATGATTGTAACCTCTGAATGAATGCTTAGATAATTACTTCTCAAATACGAGCTTTTATTCAGTTTTTGAAGGAGAGTTTTTCTTGTACTCTCAAACTGAAAAATTGTTTTTCAATCAGTTTTTAAAATTCAGTTGTTAAGGAGGAGCGTTCTTTTCTTAAACTAAAGGTGTTCTCTTAACTTTGTTTTTCAAAGAGATTCTCAATTCATTTTTTGAGGGGGAGTTTTTCTTTTACCCTCAATCCTTAATTTTTTTTTTCAAAACCGTCTTTAATTCAGTTCTTGAGGAAAGTTTTTAAAGATGTTTAGATGGACTAACCCTTGAACTGAATATATTGTTCTTCACTGCTAAAGTTTTGTGATCATCAAAAAGGAGGAGATTGTTGGAACTTTTCAAGTTCGCAATCTTAATTTTGATAATAACAAAACTTGTTATTTTGTGTTACTAATTTTTTACCTTAGTGTGCCGAAGCAAGGATCAGTTACAAGCAGTTTACATTGCAAACTGAAGACCCAACTGATCGTGCAAACCAAATCAGGTGAACAGATACGTCAAATGAGTAGTTCAGCTGATCAGTTCAACTGAACGAGAGTGAATTCAGTTCAACTGACGAGTCAAATGATTTCACCAGCCCAACTGAAGATCAGTTCAACTGACTAGTTCGGAGCGTCAGTTAAGCATCTTTCAGTTGTAGATGTAGAAAAATTCATTCAGTGGATTACAGCTATACACAAAGGTACAACGCAATCGTTCAGTCAAAGGACAATAATGAACGTTGTATCAAAGCATTAAAGACAAATGTTTCAGAAGAGCAGTCAAAAAGTCGAGACACAGAGTCCAAGGAACGAATTCAAAATGCAACAGATACAATTATTGAGTCTCACTGTACGATCGGTTTCCTTCCTATAAATAGAAGATCAATGAAGACTTGAAAAGACGAGAACCATACAACACTAGAGAGAGTGTGGTAAAAAAAAATAAGGGCACACATATCGTGTATCAGCTTACAAGGAAGCAACCGCCCAGTTGAGGGAACACTCAAAAGTTATATCGGCTTAGATTAGAAGCTCACTTCCCTTAGTGAGTGAGAACACCTTTCTGGTGAATTCATTGTTCAGTTCTCACACACGAACACAACACCACCACTCAAATACAATCTTGTACAAAGACATTAAACTTGTGCATGTAGTCTTTCTCACATAGACGTTAAAGAAGTGTTGGTTGAAAGTTGCTGCCTTCAGTCTAGACTAGGAGTTCAATTAGGCAGTTTCTAAGTCCTAAGCTAGGTGGGTTTGTACAAGTAGTTGTATAAATCAAAGTCTTCTAGTAGATCTTACCCGAGCTGGTAGAAAGGGTAAAGTAGGAGTAGTTGAAATCTCCGAATATCCATAAGCATATCTTATGTATTTAACTGATGAACTACTGTTTTCAAATTGACTTGATCAGGTATAGCATCCGTCGGTTCAGTTCTTGCCATAACTGAACTGATATATGCGACAACTGATCTCCTGCTTTTCAGTTATTCAGTTTACGTAAGTTAAAATATTTTCTAATTTAACAGTCTTCTTCACGAAGAGATTACTTCGAGTTTCTTCCACTTGGTTTTTAACCAAACACGATTTAATTCATCGGTGTTAACATTCTTATAACACGAGCTATTACAGCTCATTGGAGAATATTGTGTTTGAAATGCCTTCATAGGCACCAGCACACGATCCTTCAATTGGTATCAGAGATAGCTATTCTAAAAAGAACAATTGAAGAAAACTGTTTTTTAAAATATGTTGCTTTAAAATAGTTTTAAAAGCTATTTAAATGTATTTCATACAATTTTAAAAACTTTTTGAAAATTTTTATCTATCACTCATTGCGAAGGGTTGAGAGGATGGGTTCTGCGACTAATATTGTCGCCACATCTCTCGACTCCTAGCTCTGGGGATTTAATCATGCTTCAGGGTCCTGAGCTTCATCTGTCAAGTTGCACGGATAAATTGTTCGATGAACAAGATTTCAGTTCCAAGCCTTCCAGGTCAGCTGTTCTTCAGACGAAACTCATCCATGTTGGGATGTTGGTTGATTAAATCACCAGCTTTATTCCGCTTGAGCCTAGTTTGAGTCTGCTTGACCAGTGAGCTAGCGAAGAGATCAAGTTCAATCCAAATTAGCTCGTTTCTCTAGCAAATTGAACTCACGACCGGTGCAACATTTCAAGCAGTCAAGGCAACCAGTTGTTGGTATATCCAGTTTTGTCCCACATAAATCGACTGATATCTGATGTTGTTCAAAATATGCTAATGTAATAGCAATTTTCATTTTAACTGTTGTATGTACTCAAATGTAAAAATATAAGTAAATTTATTTGATTAGATAAACATCATGTTTATCCAGCTGTGTTACGTTGTGATTGAATGGATATTTCCAGATTTCTTTTCTACGTTGCTTGAATGATTATAACCTCTGAATGAATGCTTAGATAATTACTTCTCAAATACGAGCTTTTATTCAATTTTTGAGGGAGATTTTTATTGTACTCTCAAACTGAAAAATTGTTTTTCAATCAGTTTTTAAAATTCAGTTGTTAAGGAGGAGATTTATTTTCTTCAACTGAAGGTGTTCTCTTAATTCTGTTTTTCAAAGAGGTTTTCAATTCAGTTTTTGAGGGGGAGTTTTTATTTTACCCTCAATCCTTAAATTGTTATTCAAAACCGTCTTTAATTCAGTTCGTGAGGAAAGTTTTTAAAGATGTTTAGATGGACTAACCCTTGAACTGAATATATTGTTCTTAACTGCTCAAGTTTTGTGATCATCAAAAATGAGGAGATTGTTGGAACTTTTCAAGTTCAAAATCTTAATTTTGATGTTAAAAAAACTTATTATTTTGTTTTACTAATGTTTTACCTGAGTGTGCCGAAGCTAGGATCAGTTATGAGCAGTTTACGTCGCAAACTGAAGACCCAACGGATCGCAGAAAGCAAATCAGGTGAACTGATACGTCAAATGAGTAGTTCAGCCGATTGTCCAGTTGATTGGTGTTTCAGCAAAAAAACCCCAGAAGCCCGGCCAGCCGTAGGAGTGTTCAACTGATGAAGAAACCCAGCTGATCAGTTCAACTGAAGGAGAGTGAAATCAGTTCAACATGAGTTCAACTGACGAGTCAAATATGCGACGACGGATCCCCTGCTTTTCAGTTATTCAGTTTACGTAAGTTAAAATGTTTTCTAATTTAACAGTCTTCTTCATGAAGGATTACTTCGAGTTTCTTCCGCTTGGTTTTTAACCAAACTCGATTTAATTCATCGGTGTTAACATTCTTAGAACACGAGCTATTATAGCTCATTGTTGAATATTGTGTTTGAAATGCCTTCAAAGGCACCAGCACACGATCCTTCAAAGAACGTGAATCTTCAGAAATTTTCAAGGAGGAGGCTGAGATGGTGGCTGCTGAAAGAAGAGTTTAGAACCCTAGTTTTCTACCTCCAAATTGTAATGTGTATGTGTGTGCGCGTTGTGTGTGTGTGTGTGCGAGTTAGGGGATTAGATTAGGGTTAAAAAATGCTTAATTAATTAATTTAATTATTTAAACCCACTTAAAATTTTGACAAAATAGTTAAGTACCAAATTTTCAAGATTTAAATTTTAAAATTTAGAAAATAGCTAAAAAGAATACTTAATATCTTATTTTAAAGTAAACACTAATTAAATACATTAATTATGGCATAAACTTTATTATAAAATATTTTACACCCAATTTAAGGATTAATGTAACGTACCGTACTTTAAAATCCTTAAAATTTGCGGAAATTAATTTTTTTTTCTTAAATAAGTAATAAACTCGAAATGAAACACAAATAAAATGCTTGTCTAAATATTTGAAATATAAAAGAGTTCAAACTATTTTCGAGACATCAAGTCACAACCAAATAGCTTGAAAAGGTACTTGTTTTAAACAACGACATAAATTAGTTTCATAAAAATCAGAGTAAATGAGTTCAACATGCATAGAAAAAAAATTACTGAAACTTAAGCGGTCCTCGGGTTAGTCCTCCGCATAGTGCGAGCCAACTCACTGGTCCCCGCATCTCGCCTTCTCATACTCGTCCTCACCTGCGTCGATCAAGTCTAGTGAGTCTAAAGAATCGTACAAACTGAGAATAGCAAGTAGTACATAATAAAGCCACATGCGTTTTAAAGTAGCACATACATATTTAAACTTTGAACATGCTTACATAAACATATAAGTGCCACCAATTCATAAGCATTTTCATAAACGTTCTTGCATCGTACATGATAGGACTCGTTTTTACGTGTTTTTAGTGTTAGTTTTGAGTCGCATTCATGCATCATATTAGTTTGTTTTAGTTTAATTTAGCATTCATTTAGCATTATTTAGCATTTGGCTGATCTCGTGTATTTTGTGGTTGTTTTGTAGGAAGTGGACCAAAAAATGGGATTTTATTTGCATAGCATCGAAGAGGTCTCGCTAGGGCGGTCAAAAGTGACCGCCCCAGCGAGCATTTTAATCCAGCCGAGGAGTATTTGCGCGAACCTCTCGCTAGGGCGGTCAAAAGTGACCGCCCCAGCGAGACCAAAGACGCGGCCAAGGATTTTTATTCGAGAACCACTCGCCCCAGCGGTCAAAAGTGGCCGCCCTAGCGAGCGACGAAATCCGAGAAGATTTGTTTCCAAATTTTATGGACTCTATAAAACCACCTAACCTAATACACGAGAAAAGGGGGGCCGCGATTTGGAAGGGAGAGCACTGTAGCAGGCGATAGCTCAACGGAACCGGAACAAGAATTCAACAGCGTTTTCTCTTTACTCTTTTATTGTAGTTAGGATTTAGGGGATCCGACCCCGAACCGTTGTTTGATTATTTAATTCTCGACTTTTGATTCATTCTTGATTGTGCTATTATTTTACATTGAATTGTTAAAGCCTAGCTAACTTTAATAATATCTAATATTGTGGGTGAGTTCGAGAGAATAACTTGCGATAGGAACAAGTAGCATAATCCGTGGATCTACAATTTACATAGAGATATGAAGTTGGATACACGTTGGTAGTCATAGTCCAGTAGAGCGAAAACTAAGGGATTTCATAGATCGACATGCAATTCACCGTTAGTAAATAATAAAAGAGATTTTATTATTTTTTCGTGTAGAATTAGTTTAGCATAGCTCGAGAGAGTATGTTAATTGCTTAGGAAATTCTGTCAAAAGCGTAAATCAGTGTCGATATTAATCAATTAAATTAACGACGGGTAGGTGAACCGAGATCCTAACACTCGCTTATTTATTATTTTAGTTTATATTATTTTTAATGTGTTTGTTTCAATTTATTGTTTTAGTATTAATTTAGTTAATAAGTAATTCAATTGTCGTTTTAATTAATTAAAGAATTTAATTTAAAGTAAATTTGTCTAATCAACCTCTGTGGGATCGATACTCGTACTCTTATACGTTTTACTATAACTTGACATCGTGCACTTGCGATTATTTCGAGCCTGAATTTTTATTTATTTTTATTGGAGATTTTACTGTGCAAGTTTTGCTCGATCAAGTTTTTGGCGCCGTTGCCGGGGATTGAAATTGACAAATTTTTCTTTTTGTTATTTTCTTTAGTTAATTTAATTTTTTTAGTTATTTATTTTATTTTATTCCTGCGTGATCTACCGTTTTCTATTTTCTTTTTTCAGGAAATTTTCTTGTGCAATACTTTGAGATGTTTCATCGAAAAGTATTCACAAGATTTGCCCAACAACGCGGAGAGCCTTTTTACGCAGCATGGGAGAGATTCGATTATTTAGCAAACAATTTCCTGTATCATGATTTTTCTGACTATTCTCTTCTTAAATTTTTCCTTAATGGTTTGGATGCACTGACACGAAGATGGGTGATCGACGGAGCACTAACAACAGGCAGTCCACTATTTTGCCGAGATGATGAGAAAATGATACTTTTGTTGGGTGATATGGCGGACTTTGACTACCATAGATATTGGGATCTTTCACCTCAGTGTTGGAGTCATCAATACACACAAGATCATTACCCAGAGTTTATAGACCAACCATTTGAGTTTCGAAATGATGAGAGAGATAGCCATGAACTGATCACGACTCAACTAGAAGATACCGTGGATAGGTATGTGGCACTGACTGAGGCAGCTATAGAAAATCAAATTAATTCTCTGCGCAACCTTGAGGAGCAAATAGAGAATATCAAGAAATCCATCTTTCAGAGTCGCCGAGAACATGATGAAGTGAAGCGAGATACTCAACCGGTGATCGATCCGGTTTGGTTTGATGATGATGACTCAAACAACCAAGATAGTGAGAATGAGTTGGATAAGACTGAAAATCTAGAGTTGCTTGATCCTTCGCTGGTAAATGAGCCTCAGTCGGAAGAGATTTTTGAAGAATTTTCTGATAAAGGAGTGCCGACACTATTTTTCTCATCTCATGCCAATTATTCAGAGTTGTGTGTTGTTGAGGTGACGAGCTTAATGTGCCTATATCTAGCCAGACTTGAGGGCATTTGGAATCCAGACCCAGATGTGGTGTCATATGACACTTACTTTGGGCATCAGCCGCTCTTTGATAAGGACTTCGGAGGGTCAAGCCGACGACTAGAAATCAGGCGCTACTTGGGAGGCAACCCAAGCGTTTTATATTTTAGTTATTTATTTTAATTTTAGTTGTTGCATTGAGTCTCGGGTTCGTGGTTATTTGATTTTGCTCAATTTCTTTTGTGCCAGGTGAGCATACCAGCTGACGAGGGAGTCCGACCACCTGAGCATGACGAGGAGGAGGACTTCTGATCAGGGGAGTTTACTGTTTCCCCTTTCTTTTTTATTTGTTTGCTTATTTCAGTCCTTGCATTTGCATTCATGCGTTTTTATGTTTGTTTTTAGTCTTTGTTTCGTTTTGTGCTATGAGGACATGGCACAACTCTAGTATGAGGGGGTGGGTAGTTTGTTTTGGTTGTTTAGCTATTTGTTTTAGTTCATTGCATTTCTTTAAGTTTCGTTGCATTTCTTTTAGTTGGTGTCGTTTATGGTGAGAAGACATAGTTTATAAGCCAATGATGATCTTGAATTGATAGTTTACAAAAATGTTGATTGGGTCACTTCGTGAACGGTACTCTTAATTGTTGAAGCATAAAGTTTGGTACAAAATTTGAACTTTTGAGCACATTTGCGTGGGGACTAGGATTTTGTAGGAATAATGGTGAAATTTGAAAATTTTGTTTCGTTAACTTGAAAGGCACCATTTATGAGTTGATTTAGAATGCAAACCCGTGAAAATAAGTCGCTAATATTGACCTTGATTGAGAAAAGTTGATTTGCCTTGAACTTTACTTGTACCTCCTCTCCAATGCACTAATTAAAAGATCAAACTCCCAACCGGCTATAATCCAAAGTGATATCATTCTTAGCCTAGGGAGTACATGTGTGAAAATTGTGCATTCAAAAAAAAAGGAAGAAAAGAAAATAAGGAGATGTAAGGTGAGGGGGAGCCTAAATAAAAGGAATGAAATTCTATTCCTAGGCTAAAAGTTGGAGATGTAAGGAGACGAGGAAAGTCTGACGCAAAAGTCTTGACGATTGCACAATGAAAATGATCGGTGTACTCCCAACTTTTTAGCCACTTGAGCTTATTTCCCTTCCTTTCGACACCCCTATCTGCTCTTAAAAGTTGAATAAAGTTCACTTTATGGCTAGTGATAAATGGATACGGGAATGCATGCTAGTGAGACTTGTATTGAAGTGCTAATTAAGTGACTCGCATGATTTGATAATTGATCTATTTGACGTACGAATGACTAGACCCATCACGACACACACACACACGTTCAAACTAGTGTTGATATTTATGTGTAGATGAGAAATGAGTATTCGTTTGCGATTTGACTTGACTATGATTGGTAGTGGGAAAGTAAACTGAGGCATGAACATAACCGTTGTCGACTCACCATTGACATTTACTTGTGTTGGTTTTTTCTTGTTTGAGTTTGTTTGTTTTTGTTGAGTTTGTTTAGTATCTCGTGCGTTAACCTATTTTACTCGAGGGCGAGCAAAAGGTTAGTATGAGGGGGTTGATAGGACTCGTTTTTACGTGTTTTTAGTGTTAGTTTTGAGTCGCATTCATGCATCATATTAGTTTGTTTTAGTTTAATTTAGCATTCATTTAGCATTATTTAGCATTTGGCTGATCTCGTGTATTTTGTGGTTGTTTTGTAGGAAGTGGACCAAAAAATGGGATTTTATTTGCATAGCATCGAAGAGGTCTCGCTAGGGCGGTCAAAAGTGACCGCCCCAGCGAGCATTTTAATCCAGCCGAGGAGTATTTGCGCGAACCTCTCGCTAGGGCGGTCAAAAGTGACCGCCCCAGCGAGACCAAAGACGCGGCCAAGGATTTTTATTCGAGAACCACTCGCCCCAGCGGTCAAAAGTGGCCGCCCTAGCGAGCGACGAAATCCGAGAAGATTTGTTTCCAAATTTTATGGACTCTATAAAACCACCTAACCTAATACACGAGAAAAGGGGGGCCGCGATTTGGAAGGGAGAGCACTGTAGCAGGCGATAGCTCAACGGAACCGGAACAAGAATTCAACAGCGTTTTCTCTTTACTCTTTTATTGTAGTTAGGATTTAGGGGATCCGACCCCGAACCGTTGTTTGATTATTTAATTCTCGACTTTTGATTCATTCTTGATTGTGCTATTATTTTACATTGAATTGTTAAAGCCTAGCTAACTTTAATAATATCTAATATTGTGGGTGAGTTCGAGAGAATAACTTGCGATAGGAACAAGTAGCATAATCCGTGGATCTACAATTTACATAGAGATATGAAGTTGGATACACGTTGGTAGTCATAGTCCAGTAGAGCGAAAACTAAGGGATTTCATAGATCGACATGCAATTCACCGTTAGTAAATAATAAAAGAGATTTTATTATTCTTTCGTGTAGAATTAGTTTAGCATAGCTCGAGAGAGTATGTTAATTGCTTAGGAAATTCTGTCAAAAGCGTAAATCAGTGTCGATATTAATCAATTAAATTAACGACGGGTAGGTGAACCGAGATCCTAACACTCGCTTATTTATTATTTTAGTTTATATTATTTTTAATGTGTTTGTTTCAATTTATTGTTTTAGTATTAATTTAGTTAATAAGTAATTCAATTGTCGTTTTAATTAATTAAAGAATTTAATTTAAAGTAAATTTGTCTAATCAATCTCTGTGGGATCGATACTCGTACTCTTATACGTTTTACTATAACTTGACATCGTGCACTTGCGATTATTTCGAGCCTGAATTTTTATTTATTTTTATTGGAGATTTTACTGTGCAAGTTTTGCTCGATCAGTACATATTTAAACATGCTTAATCATCATCATTTTGAGTAGAGATATATTTCCAAACAAATGACACATAAATATTGCGCCTGATCAGACTAAACCACAGTATTGGGTTGGCAAGGATGTTCACTGCCACATACATAAGATCTCCGGTCATGCTTTACCAGGTGGATTGGTCCCTGGTCATGATTTACCGCTTCCCAATCCTGATCATTATTGGTCATGATTTACCGGGGTGGAGAGATCTTCGGACATGTTCTCCGGCTTGCAAACCCGTTCATAATTGGTCACAAGACAATTTGCATTTTTCTCATGTCGAACATACTAATACATTATGCATACCTGCCCAATACAAAAATTTTAAAAATTTTTTTCAGGAAGCTTGGCGTTCGAGTGGTAAAATCTAGTGCCCGAGCCGCACGAGCCGCTCGAGCGCCGTCCTGCGTGAAATTTTTTGAAAACCAACACATTTGAGCAGTCGCAGGAGAATGAGCATAACTCACTCATCTCTTGTACAAAAATTACAAATTTATTGTCAAATCGAAGATATTGAAAATTACTATGTTTTGTATTTTGAAAGTTTCTTCAGAAAACCGAACGAAAATTCGCAAGATTCAAAGCGACATTAGCTTCGGTTATTGAGATCTAAAAACTGATTCAAAATCATTTCAAACATTTTTTCTCAAACTTTGCATAATAAAAACGAATTTTTAGGAACCATACACATCAAAATACTTACTAAGACAAGATCGATGCAGAAATAAAAGAATATACATGCCTTTGCATCTAAACGCTCGAAGATAACAAATACCAACGTGGTAGATTACATGAGATGACCGAGGAAAGCTTGCTACACGATTATTGCTCGAAAAAGGGACGTGAAACTCCAGAAATTTGCAAGGGAAAGGGGTTGAGAGGGTGACTGCTGAAAGAGGTTCCGAAACCCTAGTTTTTCTTATCAAAAGAGAGAGCACAAAAATGTGTGTGTGAGTGTGTGCTGAGTGTGTGTGTAGCGTGCAAGAGTGTGTGTGGGGCATACAAGAGTGTTTGTGTGTAGAGATTAGGGAGATAATTAGAGAATAATTAGTTTAATATAAATTCTAATAACCAATTAACACTCCTAATTTAAATAAACTACACTTGTGCTAAAGTTCTAAGATTTAAAAATTCCCAACTAATCAAATTAGTATTTTAGAAAAATTTAAAATCTTAAATTCACCTAATAAATTGAATTAGACTTTAAAATGCTTAAAATTGCATAAATCATTTAAAATACTAATTTTTCTTGACTTGAAATAAAATACCACAATAACAGACATCGCCTAAATCGTCTCCGGTCTCTTTTCTCGATCCCGTATCGAATATTCGCCTGAAACATAAAACTCAAGAAACCATTTTAATGTGCATCAAATAAACATGTAATAATTTAAAATAATGCAAAATCATAAATCATGAATTGTTAAAAATCCTTTTAAAATTAAATAATTGATTTAACAATTCAATAAATGCATGGATTTACGTGTAATTATTTGAGTTCTACAATTCTTCCCCCACTTAAATAAAATTCTTCCTCAAAAATTAAATCTTACCAAACAACTCGGGGTAGCGGCTCCTCATATCTGCTTCGGCCTCCCAAGTGGCCTCCTCCATTGATTGATTCAGCCACTGGACTTTGACCAACTTGGTCGCTTTATTCCGAAGTCTCCGCTCCTGTCTGTCTAGAATTCAGGCATGTATTTATTCATATGACAGATCTGTAGCAAGCTGCAACGGATCATGACTCAAAACATGTTAAGGATTCGCCATATACTTCCTCATCATCGAAACGTGGAATACATTGTGTACTCGGGAAAAATTCGACGGTAAAGCTACATGATAAGCAAGTGTCTCAACTCTGTCAAGAATTTTGAATGGCCCAATGAATCTCGGATTCATCTTGCATCTCTTCCCAAACCTCATAACACCCTTCATGGGTGCTATCTTTACAAATACGTGATCTTCTACGGAAAATTTGATATCCCTCATTCTCTTGTCAACATAACCCTTTTGGCAACTCTGGGCGGTCTTCATCCTGTCTCGGATCTTGACCACCATGACTACAGTCAGCTGAACAATCTCTAGGCCAAGTTCTGATCTCTCACCGACTTCATCCCAATGAATCGGCGATCTGCACTTCCTTCCATACAGTGCTTCGTAGGGAGCCATACCTATAGATGATTGAAAACTGTTGTTGTAGGTAAATTTCACTAGGGGTAGTTTCGATTCCCAATTCCCATGGATATCGATCACACATGCTCGAAACAAATCTTCTAATATCTGAATCACTCGCTCAGACTGGCCATCTGTCTGAGGGTGAAATACCGTACTGAATAGAAAATTCATCAACATAGCTGCATGTAAACTCTTCAAGAAGGACGATGTGAATCTTGGGTCCCTGTCAGACATAACAGAAACTTGGATCCTGTCCAATATGACCTTCTCCCGAATATAGAGCTCTGCATACTGAGTCATGGAGAACGACGTCTTCACGGGTAAGAAATGTGCCGATTTAGTAAGTCGATCAACTATAACCCAAATAGCATTAGATCCCCTAACTGACCTCGGTAATCCAACAACGAAATACATGGTAATGTTCTCTCATTTCCACTCAGGAATACAGAGCGGCTCAAGAATCCCTGCTGGCCTCTGATGCTCTGCTTTCACTTGCTAACAAGTGAGGCATTCAGATAAAATGCGTCGAATATCTAGCTTCATCCCCGGCCACCAATACAACATCTGTAGGTCCTTGTACATCTTGGTACCCACTAGATGGATGGAATACGAAGATGTATGTGCATCTATAAAAATATCCTCTCTGAATGAATCAATATTAGGCATCCACATACTTTCTCTGTACCTCACAATACCATCGGACACTGTGTAGAGTACAATGCTCTTGGCTTCATCCATCAGTCTCCAGTTTTGCAACTATTCATTTGAAGGCTGACTTCTACGGATTCGTTCTAACAAAGAAGATCGGGCTTTCAGATTAGACAACTTGGGAGCTCAGCCATTAGGATAAAATTCTATGCCAAACCTCTGAATCTCTGACTGAAGAGATCTCTGCACTAACAGCTACGCTACGACTGCTACCTTCCTGCTCAAAATATCAGCTACAACATTAGCTTTCCCTGGGAGGTAGCTAATTTCACAATCGTAGTCTTTTGCTAATTCCCACCACCTTCTTTGTCTCATATTCATCTCTTTCTGCAAGAATAAGCACTTGAGACTCTTGTGATTAGTGAATATATGATATTTCTGACCGTACAAATAATGTCTTCATATCTTCAACGCAACGACAACGGCAGCTAACTCGAGATCATGAGTCGGGTAGTTCTTCTCATGTGCTTTCAACTGTCTGGAGGCATAAGATATAACTCGACCATGCTGCATCAATACTGCGCCTAAACCGAGCTTAGAAGTGTGGGTGTATAACACAAAATTACCTTGTCCTGATGGCATGGCTAAAACTGGCTTTGTGATAAGAGCTTTCTTCAAAGTATCAAAACTCTTCTGAAACTCGTCACTCCATACGAATTTAGCATTTTTATTAGTCAATGAAGTGAGTGACACTGCAATCAAAGAAAACCCCTGAATAAATTTTTTGTAGTAGCCTGCCAAGTCTAGGAAACTACGGATCTCTGGCGCGTTCTTCAGCTCAACCCATTCTCTTACTGCGACTACTTTAGCGGATCCACGTCAATTCCACTGCTAGATATAATATGTCCCAAAAATGTTACTTTCTCCAACCAGAATTCATACTTACTGAATTTTGCAAACAACTTGCGACTCTGCAAGACTTGCAAAACTGTACCCAAATGCTTACTGTGATCCTCATGACTCTTCGAGTATAGAAGAATGTCTTCAATGAAAACTATGATAAATTATCTAGGTAGGGCAGAAATACTCGATCCATTATGTCCATAAAAATGACTGGGGCATTCGTCAGTCTAAAAGGCATCACTAAAAATTTGCAGTGCCCATATCTAGTTCTGAAGGCTGTCTTGTGAACATCTGCATCCTTTACCTTTAGTTGATGATACACAGAACGTAGATCTATATTAGAGAACACTGTAGTTCCCTGAAACTGATCAAATAAGTCATCAATCCTTGGTAATGGGTATTTGTTCTTGATCGTTACCTTGGTCGGTTCTCGATAATCGATACACAACCTCATGCTTCCATCTTTCTTCTTTACCAAGAGTACTGGTGCGCCCCATGGTGAGAAACTAGGACGGATGAATTCTTTGTCTAGGAGCTCCTCAATTCGCTGCTTGAGCTCTAACATCTCTGTTGGAGCCAAATGGTACGGTGCCTTAGAGATTGGCACAGTGCCTGGCACAAGGTCAATGGCAAACTCCACTTCTCTCTCTGGTGGAAGGCATGTGACGTAGTCTAGGAAAATGTCAGGAAAATATCTGACAACAGGTACATCACATATCGATGGAGTGGGTGTGTTAGGTGTTGAAATAATACTGGCCAAGAATGCCTGACACCCCTTATGTATGAGTTTATGGGCCTGCATACAAGAGATCATGCGAGAGAAACTTCTCCAGCTGCCTGGCTCAAACAAAATTTGCTCAATACCCAACGGTCTTACCAACACCGATATTTTCTGAAAGTCAATTAGAACTATGTTATTCATGAGCCAGTCCATTCCCAAGATAACATCAAACTCTGGCATTGGCAACACAATCAAATCCGCATAAACCAGGTGGCCCTGTAGTTCAAAATCGATATCTCTAACCACGCTAGTAGCTGATAACTCCTCCTCTGATGGGACTGTCACGGAGTAGTTAATGTCGAGTCCAATGGACTTGACATTCAAATAATTAGCGAATGTCTCTGAGATAAAAGAGTGAGTGGCCCCAGAATCTAAAAAGGCCTTCGTGGCTACTATCTTTATAAAGATATTTCCTGAAAGAAGTTAGCACAACACATAAACTTATACCCCAAAATAATAATCTCAGCCTCATGCATAGTTGGAAATTTCTATCCAAAGTCTCCAAAATAGGAAAACAACATACTCATATGCCCAAGCAAAATTCGAAGCATGCATAAACAATAATAAATATTGTGCTGAATTAAATATGTTATCAGTCAGTAGGGTCGTGTCTGGGTTCGTCTACTCGGCATGCATGGTGAACACACTCCCCTGAATTGGCTGCCTCCACTGCGAGCAGTCCTTCAGCATGTGATCAATGGCCCCACACTAAAATCATTTGCCCAAGCCCCATAAACACTGCCCCATATGATGATGGATGCATTTCGAGTATGGTGGGTACTCACCAGGCTTCTGAGGAGCCTTATGTTGCGGAATAGGACCTTTTCCTTTTGGTGGTCCTTAGAATGACCTCTTTCCCTGCTGACCCTGGAAAGGTCTCTTAACCTGTTGTGATGTGAATGGTGCTGATGGGGCGCCTGATAGGGCCTCTTTCCGTGCTTGTCCTTCTCGATATATTTTTGGTCTTATTCAATCGTCAAGGCTCTCGATACCACAACATCATAGGTAATAGGACCAGCAACTTTAACATCACAGCGCAAGATCAACCGTAATCCATCAAGGAAGTTCCTCAACTTTTCCCTGGCATCGTTCGCAATTAGGGGCACGAAATGACACCCCCTCTCAAATTTCCTCAAAAATTCGGCTACACTGCAAAGTCATAAACTTCTTGGTCAATCGGGAGCGTACTTCCTCAGTGAAGTACTTGGAGTAGAACACTTCCTTGAAACCCTCCCAAGTAAGGGTCTGCAAATTCACTGACACAGACGCGATCTCCCACCACAATCTGGCGTCCCCTGTCAACAGAAAGGTGCCACATCTAACTCTGTCTGCATCCTGCAGCTCCATAAATGTGAATACACCGCCTGAATCCATCTGTCAGTAGTCCCTGAGAACTCCTTTGGATCCATCCTCCTGAATCTCTCATACACCGCCTCTGGCTTGTGAGGCCTCTCTCCAGTATCTAGTCGAGCATTGTTCCCCAAAAAATGTGCGAAGAACTGAGTTATTCCTGCAATCATCTGCGCCCGTATATCTGGCGGTGGACGAGGAGGAGTTTCCCTCTCCTCATCCCGAGCCTCTCTATCCTCTTAACTTACTCCCCGTGCAATCATATATCTAGGAGGCATACGGTTCCACAATTTACCCAACACGTAAACCAACATGCATGTATATAATATAAATATCATCATAAGATGAACGTAAATCGAACTTAAACGTGTACATGCCGAAATCATGACTTTGATTCTTACTACATGAAATAATTTTTAAAGCTTTAAAACTTACAGACTTGAGGCGTGACTTCGTGAGCTATTCGCAACAGGAAGTAGGCATAACCCTTTATAAGAACACCGCTCTGATACCAACTGTAACGTACCTTACTTTAAAATGCTTAAAATTGGCGTAAAATAATTTTTTTTCTTAAATATGTAATAACTCTTGAAAATGAAATAAAAATAAAATGATTGTCTATATATTTGAAATATAAAAGAGTCCAAACTATTTTCGTGACATAAAGTCACAACCAACTTGTAAGGTCCAAGAATTTAATTCATGTAACTTGAATGCATGCAATCTAGGGTTTTGTTTTAAATTTTTTGTTTAATTATTTTTATGCATTTTATGCATAATTCATGCATGATATGATTTAATTAATGAAATTTTCAAAAGTTCATGCATTAGGGTTTCTAGATGCATTTGACGCTCGAACGAGGAACGGAGACCGAAGAATTTTCAGGAAAATTATTTTAATTACATGATTAATTTTTTTTAATTATTATAAGGTGTTTTTAAGTGTTATTTTTCAAAATGGGATTTTATTCGGTATTTTTACCCCCATAATTTTATTTTTAACTGGAAGCAAATTTTATCGAATCAGAGGACATTTAGAGGGTTCGGATAATATTTTCAAGAATTTTCTAACAAGAAATATTTTTTGAGTGTGTGTTTAGATTTAATAGACCTAATTTTAAGCTTATTGGGCTTAAATATCTTTTTAAACCTCTATCATTTAACTTAAACCACTCCTTAACCTAAACTAATTCTCCCAGCAGCCGACACTCATTTATACACCATCCTCTTGATTTTCTCAACAGCAAGCTCAAGAAAACCTTCGGCCACTTCATTCTTTGCAAAGGAAAAATTCCCTCGGGTCTCCCTCTTCTCGTTTTTGTTCATCAAATCATCAAGGCATGCTTGTTACTTCTTTTTGCATCATGCACGTCAATATTAATGCTGTTGTGAATGCTTATACATGAAATTTTTCGATTTATTAACAAACATGCTCGGTTTTTTTTCTTTGTGTTCTTGAACTTCACGATCACCACTCACTTTTTTCTGATTTTTGGATGCAAGGGACTACAATTTTGAATGTTTAGGGGCTGCTAGTGGTGTCAATATGTTTGCATGGGGTTCGGGTTTGTCGCTGAATGCAGCAAGCGGAGGTCCGAGAGATGGTTTCTTAGAGGGTGGCTTGGATTCTTGGGTTCCAGCGTGCAGGGGCCGAACCAAGGCCTGGACCAGACCATGTTGGGTCTCAGCCGTGGATGAGGGAGGCCTAAGCGCTACTGGTGCCGCCCCTGGGACAGATCGAGAGTGGGCTAGGAAGAGGGGTCGCGAGTTGGCATCCTTGCGGTGTTAGCGTGGGAGCGCGGTTCTTCTTGAACATGGGGCTGGGTCCTTGGTTTTGATATGTTCCTTAGGGTCTGTTCTAGGTCAATGGTAGGCTGGTTCAGGGCTGGTGCGTCAGGGTTAAGCTAACGGCGTGAGATTTGGGAAAGGGTTTGCACGAGGTGAAAGGGTCGAGAGTTTTGTATTGTGTTGGAAATTTTCATCTGTGAGTTTAGGGGACTGATGACATTTTTGTAGGAGCATTATAGTGTTTTTAGGTATGATAAAAAGTTGAGAGAGTTTTGGTTAAGTTTCGGTTCGATTCGGGTTAAAACTGAGACCATGGTCCAAGTTTTAAAACGAATCAGTTAAGTTGTAAATGGGCTCTAGTTTATGTCTAGGAATGCTTATAAAAATGTTTTGGGGCATTTTAAGGAGTTTGGTAAGCTTCGGGTCAATTTTAGAGGTCCGGGGGTAAAATGGTAATTTTTTAGTTTCATGGGCAAAACTGTCATTTTGCACCATGGGTGAGACTTATGTCCTGGCAGCGCCCTTAGCACAAATTTATGATATTTTAAATGTGTATGCATCACTTTTATGATTTTTTTGAAATTATGATAATAACGGTGCATGCTTGGTACGTTTTTGAAGGAAATGATTTAATTGTGACTAACATGATGACACGATGACATGTAAGGCCGAGACTCGGTGGACGGGTAATGCTATCGCTGATGATCCTCGATGCCGGGTACCATGGTTACACGTAGATAGATCCATCGGCTGACATGATGATAATAAAGTCACAGCTAATGAACAAAATTTCAAATTAAGAAATTTAACACGTATATGCTGATATAATGATACATGCTATGGTTTTACTATGTTTTGACAGGCACGATTACGTATACGATTTTACTGTAGGCATGAAATGTATGTTGATTATGCTATTTTTCACTGCTGTGTGCCACGTATAAGTACTTGTTATTGTTTATGCATATGTGTTGAGTCTTTAGACTCACTAGGCTTGTGTGATGCAGGTGAGCTAGTTACTGAGGAGACTCGAAGTTTTGGACCCTGAGCATGCAGCACTTGTGCGGTGACACGACCCGAGGACCGCACGATTTTCCGCATATTTATTATGAGATTTGAGAGGAGTTAAACATTTCTATATGTTGATGTTATTACGAATTTTTTACACGTTTTTATTGATTTTGGATGTTAGTTATTATTAAACTGCGCTACTTTTATTGGCAAATAAATACGATTATTTTAAATGTTAGTTTTGTAATTGCGAGCTTTTAAAAAAAATATTTCCGCATTTTTGAAACGAGAGGCGTTACAGTTGGTATTAGAGCAAGGGTCCTGTATAGGGTTGTACCACCGCCAGCTTTTTCCGCTCAGTCTTCAAGCCTCAAGTTTGTAAGCTTTATGTTTTAAATGTTTAAAACAATTTACTATTATCACCTGCATGCTATCATTATTTACTGTACATGTTTGATTGCTTTTACGCTTTAAGATTTATTGTTTTAAAAAACTAGATTAATTGCACGAGGGGTTACATTTTAAATTGGCCTGTATTCAAATATGCCTCCTAGACGCGAGCCCAGGGCGGAGTGACATGAAGATAACCCTGAGGGTGGCAGGGGCCCTCCGCCGCCACCACCAGGGGACCCAACTACCCGAGTACTTGAGGGGATAGCTAGACTCATGGAGCAGGCCCAGCTAGGCCAGCAGGTTCATAGACAGCAGACCGATGTTTTTGAGCAGTTCCGTAGGCTCAAATCGAAGGAGTTCGGGGTTACCACTGATCCATTTGTTGCAGAGGGATGGATTAGGTCACTGGATTTAAACTTTGATTATCTATAGATGAGGGATGGCGACGGGGCTAGGTGCGCCATTTACATGCTGAGGGATGATGCGTCCCTATGGTGGGAGGGAGCCGCACATGCAGTGGATATGGCTACTCTCATGTGGGCTAGATTCAGGGAGATGTTTTTCGGGAAGTATTTCCCAGCTGACGTCAGGGGCCGCCTGATGAGAGAGTTCATGAGCCTCCAACAGGGGGATTTATCTGTGGCGGAGTTCTTCCCAAAGTTGACAGGGGCTGCCATTTTGTGCCCATGATAGTAGGAGATGCCGCCCATAAGCTGAGGCATTTCTTGGATGGACTGAGACCTACTCTCTGCCGGGACGTCATGTTGATGAGGTAGGCGAGTTATGATGAGGCCACTGCCTGCGCTTTTCAGGAAGAGCAGGCACTACGAGACATAAACTTTGAGATGCAGCGTAAGCGGCATCAGGCCCAGTCCAGTTCTCAACCACAGAAGAATCAGTTTACGGGGCCACAAAGAAGCAGGAGCAGCAAAAGCCTTAGGGATAGCCTAGAGGGTCAGGACAGAAGCGACCACCCCAGGCACCAGGGGCTCTGAGGCAGGAGGGAGGACCGCCATGCAAGCACTACAACAGATAACATTATGGAAAATGCACGTGGGGTACCTACCGATGCTTCGTATGCAAATAGGAGGGGCACAAGGCTGCAGATTGCCCTCAGAAAATGGGTCCCACTACCGGCAGACTGGTAACTTTTAAGCTCAAGCCTTTTTTATCGCTTTGATCGCATGTGTTGCATGATCAGTATGTGAACTGACTGTTGGGATCGATAACATAGAAAGAATTAGGAGGAATGCTCTACCTATTTGGAGCTACTTTCGTAACTTCTGTAATTTTGAGGATATATTGGTGTCATTTTCAAATTTTTGTAAATTTTTGGGGTTTTATTCTAAATTAAGATTAGGGTCATGTTGCAATTTTTGAAAATTTGAAGGACCAATGTGCAATTTTCTAACCTTAAGGGGATTAATTTGCAATTTTTGACTTTTCTAAGGTTGAATTTTGAATTTTTTGGAGCAACGATTGGGTTAAATCAGTGATTGTTCGAGGATATTGGGTTTATTGTCGATAAGAAATTCCTTAAGTTCAATACTATTAGATTTGATGGTATGTTTTGTCGCAGGGAGGATATACATTACAGGTGTAACCACGCATGCATTGCTAGATTCAGGGGCTACAAATTCGTTTATATCCGAATATTTCATGAAAAAAACTAGGAATCATACCAGTAGCGATGGATTCAGGGTTCAGAGTATCAATCCATCCGGGGATCAGATGTTCACAACCCAGATTGTGAGAGGATTGGAGCTTAAATTGAAACAGAAGGCAGTACAGGCAGATCTGATAATACTATCATTGCCAGAGTTTGACATCATTTTGGGTATGGGCTGGCTATCTTCTCACAGTGCAGTCATAGATTTTCGACAGAGGTCAGACCACCCAGTGGGAAGCCGTTTATTTTTGAGGCAGCTAGACATCAGTAGTTCCCGCATGTCATTTCACGCATGTGTGCGTGGAAGCTTATCAAGAGAGGCTGCCAGGCGTTCTTAGCCAACATCGTATCAGTGTCAGAGCTAGTCAGTCAGAGGCTGGAGGGTGTGGATGTGGTCAGTGAGTTCTCCAGCGTGTTCCCTGACAATATTTCAGGAATTCCACAGACAGAGAGGTGGATTTCTCTATCGAGCTCATGCCAGGGACAGTGCCGATATCTAAGGCACCCTACCGATTAGCACCTGCAGAGTTGAAGGAACTTAATGATTAGATTCAGGATCTGCTAGATAAGGGTTTCATTCGCCCTAGTTTTTTTTCCCTTGGGACGCACTAGTTCTTTTTGTTAAAAAGAAGGATGGCAGCATGCGACTATGCATTGACTACCAAGAGCTGAATAGAGTCACAGTTAAGAAGAAGTATCCGCTGCCGAGGATTGAGAAATTATTTGATCAGCTTCAGGTAGCCTCAGTGTTCTCCAAGATAGACCTCCAATCCGAGTATCATCAGCTGAAAGTGAGGTAGTAAGATTTACATAAGACAGCTTTCCAGACGCGTTATGGGCACTATGAGTTTTTGGTGATGCCCTTCGGTTTGACGAACACACCAGCGATTTTCATGGATGTGAGGACCCGGACGCTGATCTTTTCTTAATTATCTTTGGGATTTAATTATCAACTCAAATAAAACAGGGTCTAAAAATTTTTTCTTTTTAAAATACAAAATGCGGAAGGTAATGGCATATACGTAATATACATATTTGTATAAAACTACGTTTCAGTACAAAAATACAATAATGTACAATAGTCTTTCAATTAATCTAAGGTTCACTACTAAAGTTCTAGTAGTAAAATCCAATCTACTGTAAGTCCGGAGTCACCACGCTAAAACTCGTCTTCTCTCATCATCTTCTTGACCCGATCCTGCCTCACCTGATGTCATGCACACATACAAACAAGACACCACCCGGATAACTCTGGTGAGAATAAATCCCTGTATAAAACATGGTAAGCATGTATAAAAACAAACTAATTCATAAAACATGCCGTCATGTATAAACACAATATATTTTATAATCTATGAAATTAAATCAAATAAGCATGTAACTCAAATCAGATAAACATGCATATAAACGATCTAAATCATAAAAACATGCTAGCACAACTGGAAGCAATAACGATGGGTCCCATGATCTAGGAGCCACATCCATATAAGCATGAAGTCCTAATCAAATCATGTCTAGACTTGACTCGATCTATAACTCTAGGGATCCCGGTGTGAATAAGACGATCTATCACCTACCCTACCACTCGGGGTGATTGTACATCTTATTCCTAGACTTCGGTCTGATCTGTATCCACATCTAAAATAGGAGAGGTGATCTTCTCCTAAGCTGTGATATCACCGAACGTCTAGCAGTCTGGCTGATCTCCAAACTGTCCTATCTTAAATGCATGAATACAATCAGTAAACAAAGCATAATCATATAAAACATAAACAAGAATATAGTATGTGATTTATTGGGCAACTCAAGTAGTGATCTCAATTGAGTTGTTTCTTCCCGAATATCACATGAATTATACCTTTGTCGTCTCCGTCTGAGGAAGACGAAGTCTCGAAGTTCAGTCTGTCCATATCCGATCTGAAATGACAAAATCAAATACACAGTATCAATGTGTAGCTCAATTCACAATCTGTTCTGATCAATACTCAACTCAGAATATAATCTGATCAATATCTGAACAATACACAATCTGATTCATATCAACGCTATCATGATGAAATATAAATCATTACTGAATCTGATCAATCTGAATTAACTGATGTTTCGACGGTATAATAACACAATCTGAATAACCCCGTCAATCTGAACATCACAAATATAATTCTAGAACCCATAATCTGTGTCAATTACAATTCATACTCTGAATATTAACACAATTCTGATATAGAATCTCAGTCAATATCTTTCAAAAATCATAACAATTACAGAAACAATCTGTTCTTTAATCTGACTTCAATTCTATAATGTCTACGGTAGCAGAAACACCATATCTGAATCCTATTCAATTCTGACAATATCATAAATTCAAAACATGTCTAAACGTAACAAAACTTACGTCCAGTTATAGCCTGTGTTGAAACGAACATAGTACCGAAGTCGGATTTCAATTTGGATAGACGGTTCGCTCTTAAATCAATTTCTGAATTAGAACTGAAAGCTTCTCCCTCAATTCTTGATTTTCTTTCTGAATTAACGTTTGTATGTATATATATATATATATATATATATATATATATATATATATATATATATATATATATACAACTCGTGCATGATAACCCAAGTGGCGTCGTGCATGTGCTGCACGTTTCGCGCATATGCGCGCACAAAGTCGCGCATATGCGCCAGTTCTAAAAACCAGCATTTTTCCTTCTCGCGCATATGCGCCACTTTTCTCGCGCATATGCGCCAAGCCTACTGTCCCTCCCGCGCATATGCGCCATCTATGTCGCGCATATGCGCCGAACCTTCTGGACAGGTCACGCATATGCGCGCATTTCTTCGCGCATGTGCGCCATGGCTTCGGCCCTTCTCATTATTTGATGTATTTTCTCGTCTTTTTTTTTCCGGTCCGATCTGTTTCGTCTATAATCATATCGATTATCACCAATAAATCATAATAATCCTCATCAAATCATTTCGGATTAACAGGATATATTTCTCGGGCCTTACATTTCTCCCCCTCTTAGATCTGAGTTCGTCCTCGAACTCACAAGTAATCACTTCAGATATATCAGAAAAAAATGTATACAGAGTTTTAAATCAAAACTCTCATCTTACTGAATCCATTCTGAAATCTCTTTCTTGTATCAATTTCTGATTTCAAATCTGGAATAAGACTTCATGAAGTATATTATCATAATACTTCTCAATTTAATTCTGACAAAATCAATCTTGCCATGTGGGTTATACAACATCCGTATAAATCACTCCATAGTCTATAATGATTCAATACAGCCAACCATCGTTAAATCTGCTGCTCTCGATCTAGGACATATTCAATCCTCGACCTCAAATACCAATCATCATCCGATGTTGGTTTATGACATCTGTTCTTTCTGAACTATCTTCATCTTCCTTCGAATTTCTTCAAAAGAATTAGAAATCTGTAGTATTCACTGTATACTGTCCTGACTAAAACTATCTCATTACCCATCTGATAAGCTGATAGCTATTGTCATGTCATGATAATAAGTCATATCAATTAGTGCGAACATCCAGCACTAAAGCTGTACAAAAATCTTCGAATCTCTGACTAATATATTCTGACGGTCTGTCAATCTGTAAAATCATCTAAGAGAGAGTTCATGATATACTCTATCACGAATACAAACTCAAACAAAATCACAATCTGACATAATCTACTGTGGCATTCTGATCTTTCTGACCACTTTTCTGACATCAATCTGTGTCATTGGGTCATGTTTGTACATTATCTTGTACAAACTGATAGATATAGACTGAACAATCTGTCAGTCTTAATTATATCCTATCACTATCTGGAAAGTATTGCAATGATCTTATTACGAAATTCATCGAAATATACTCCCCATGTCTAATCAGAAATATACAAATTCTGTAATAAATCTTATGATTTCTATCTTTTCTGTTAGCAATTCAAACATATTAGGACAATTTCTGCCAACATTTTAATATAAATTCTGTCACCACTGATCTAATCTGTCTATATCAACTATATCTGTTCGAATATCATACATTCTCAGTCACAAGCATGACAACTGAAGTCACTAAAGCGCATTTCTGACCCTATCTGTGATTTCAGACTTGGACTATTCGGTATAACAAATCAGTTAATAACATAAATGAAAGAAAATATACCTACCTGGTATTCAGCTCTGACTATCAATATCAAAATCTGTAAAAAATTCTGAAACATGTTGATATCATAAAATAATCAGTCCCATCCAACACAAAATCACAGATCTGTTAATTCTGATTGATGTTCTGTTCTGATTAGCAAAATACAATTCTGAACCCTCTGATTCCTGAACTGATGTATACTCAACTGGTTACAAGAAACTGTATCAGCACTGATTCACAATAACAGTAATATTACATCAGATTCAGAATAGAAAGAACCTATACAGATCTAGTGAGTTTAAGAAAACTCATAAAATAACAAGATCAAGCAACTGTAAATTATGGCTATCTGACCAATCCTCATACTGCCCATATCAACTGCTATATCTTATTTGCAAATAACATATGCTCCCAACAATATAAGATATCGCGCAAATACTGATGTAGAACAATAACAATACTCAGCAGATATATATAACAATAAGAGAATAAGATAATCAGAATAAGATAATTTGCAGATAATAAATTTTTGACATTTCTGGAATTCCTGATCTTTCTGTCTTAACTATCTAAATCAATCGATCTTCAGATACTGCATATTCTGAATAAACACTGTATCCATAACTGCATACTGGATTCATACCTGACCCATTTCTGTATACAATGATCATAGTTCTCTGAATATTTAACACAATCTTCGAATATTCAATATAATCACTCAAATGCTGCAATATATCAATAAATCATAGATATACCAAGAAAAATTTTCAGAATACCTCTGAACATAAAATCTATCAATTTAGAAACAGAACGGAAATGTCTTCAAGAGAATACCCAATCCACTGTAATTCTCAGCCAACGTTCTTTTATCCTTCTGATATCAAACACATCTGAAATCTTATCTAGGCAAACACCAGTCAACTATTATATTACTAGCAACTCTATCACTGGTAGACTCGATTTCAATGGATCTATTGAATACATAAGGATGTCATCTGTTCCTTTCTGTAATAATCGAGTTATAAACAGTACAACGATCTAAGGAATTCTGGATCTAGAATCCTTACCGGAAAATCTCCATTTATCAGCCAGATTTGGTCTGAATCTTACCGTTTCTGGCACACATTCTACGATATTTCTGTACTTGTTTAGCATATACATGTCAGTAATGCAATCAGAATCATATAACACAAGTACCTCACAATCTAGTTCAATCTCATTCTTATCTAACCGTAGTATATCATATGTCACAGAAATTTCTGATATCAACATATTCCTCAACAACCAAGGAATCAATACTACAGTATATACAGACCCAACAGATACAACATATCTCCATGCTACTCATTCACAGATACTCATAAAGAATGAATTAGTACACATCAATACGTATGCAATATAATCATAAAAGAATAGTACCTGCAATATATTCTGGGTGTGTTTCTCAGTCATTATCACCAATGACTCTGCCCTCTAAAATCTTCGAGAACCCTTCTGGGGACAAACCTTAGCAAAGTGTCCCGTTTGCTTACAAACATTGCATTTACCAAGCACTCCTTGACATTGTTCTGTGGAATGTCGCCCTCCACACGTCCTACAATACACTCCGGTATAGCTCGGACTAGGACTGCTAGAACTAGAGGGATCACTTCCTAACTTCTTGAACTGTTTCTTTTGAATCTTCAATGGTTCTTTCTTCCTATCACTGCTGCTGCCAATCTCAACTCTAGAAGGCAGTTGCTGTGGATTTGATGTTGGAAAATCATACGAGACTCCCTGTTGTCCTACCAGAACCGTTTCTGCTCTTTTGGCCCTGTTCAAGGTATCAGCAAAACTACTCGATTGCTTCACATTCACCAATGTACGTATTTCTGGATTTAATCCCTGAATGAACTGACTAGATATAGCATAATCGTTTCTAGCCATGAGAGGGGCAAAACGTAACAAGGTGAAGAATTGTGCCAAATACTCATCGATACTCATCTGTCCTTGTCTTAGGTTCGTGAACTCTGCACTTCTGTCCTCTCTATATGATACGGGGAAAAATCTTTGATAAAATTCAACCTTGAAAATGTTCCACGAAATCACTGCACGATTCTGTTCTAGAGCTCCTTTGGTTAGTACCCACCATCTTCTTGCAGTCTCGTGCAACTGGTTCTCAATAAGCCTAATTCTACACTCATCTGTGAAATCTAGGAATTCAAATAACATTTCTGTCTCCTCAAGCCACTTCTCACAATCTGCTAACGTCTCATTTCCCTTCAGAACCGGCGGCTGAAACGACTGGAACCTCTGTAACTGTGTTTCCATCTGAATCTCTGACACGTCTATCTGAGGTTCTGACCTACCTGTCTGATCATATGAAGTACTGCCTCTTTCTGGAATTCTTCTGGGCGGTACATCTGATTACCAAAAACATTAGTAACCCAATACTACAATCTGTGCCCATCTTTCCCTGATCATCTTACTGCTGATCAAGAATCCGATCTGATTCATACTTAAGAATACATAATACCAATTCCAATCACATAATCAGGTAAACATGTATCTTAAAGCAGTAACACATAGTCTCATGCCATCACATAATGTCAATCAACATTAAATCAATCTCATGCTAGCACACACATGCAAGGAAAGAAAATTCATCTACCCCGCTCATTCTCTTCTATCTCATTCTAACTCAGTCTAAAGGATCTATCAGTTCTGACTATCTTAATCCAAAGGATCTCTCGCTCTGATTATCTCCTCCTAAAGGATCTATCGCTCTGATACCACCTGTTGTGAGGACCCGGACGCTGATCTTCTCTTAATTATCTTTGGGATTTAATTATCAACTCAGATAAAACAGGGTCTAAAAATTTTTTCTTTTTAAAATACAAAATGCGGAAGGTAATGGCATATACGTAATATACATATTTGTATAAAACTACGTTTCAGTACAAAAATACAATAATGTACAATAGTCTTTCAATTAATCTAAGGTTCACTACTAAAGTTCTAGTAGTAAAATCCAATCTACTGTAAGTCCAGAATCACCACGCTAAAACTCGTCTTCTCTCATCATCTTCTTGACCCGATCCTGCCTCACCTGATGTCATGCACACATACAAACAAGACACCAGCCGGTTAACTCCGGTGAGAATAAATCCCAGTATAAAACATGGTAAGCATGTATATAAACAAACTAATTCATAAAACATGCCGTCATGTATAAACACAATATATTTCATAATCTATGAAATTAAATCAAATAAGCATGTAACTCAAATCAGATAAACATGCATATAAACGATCTAAATCATAAAAACATGCTAGCACAACTGGAAGCAATAACGATGGGTCCCATGATCTAGGAGTCACATCCATATAAGCATGAAGTCCTAATCAAATCATGTCTAGACTTGACTCGATCTATAACTCTATGGATCCCGGTGTGAATAAGACGATCTATCACCTACCCTACTACTCGGGGTGATTGTACGTCTTATTCCTAGACTTCGGTCTGATCTGTATCCACATCTACAATAGGAGAGGTGATCTTCTCCTAAGCTGTGATATCACCGAATGTCTAGCAGTCTGGCTGATCTCCAAACTGTCCTATCTTAAATCCATGAATACAATCAGTAAACAAAGCATAATCATATAAAACATAAACAAGAATATAGTATGTGATTTATTGGGCAACTCAAGTAGTGATCTCAATTGAGTTGTTTCTTCCCGAATATCACATGAATTATACCTTTGTCGTCCCCGTCTGAGGAAGACGAAGTCTCGAAGTTCAGTCTGTCCATATCCGATCTGAAATGACAAAATCAAATACACAGTTTCAATGTGTAGCTCAATTCACAATCTGTTCTGATCAATACTCAACTCAGAATATAATCTGATCAATATCTGAACAATACACAATCTGATTCATATCAACGCTATCACGATGAAATATAAATCATTACTGAATCTGATCAATCTGAATTAACTGATGTTTCGACGGTATAATAACACAATCTGAATAACTCCGTCAATCTGAACATCACAAATATAATTCTAGAACCCATAATCTGTGTCAATTACAATTCATACTCTGAATATTAACACAATTCTGATATAGAATCTCAGTCAATATCTTTCAAAAATCATAACAATTACAGAAACAATCTGTTCTTTAATCTGACTTCAATTCTATAATGTCTACGGTAGCAGAAACACCATATCTGAATCCTATTCAATTCTGACAATATCATAAATTCAAAACATGTCTAAACGTAACAAAACTTACGTCCAGTTATAGCCCGCGTTGATACGAACACAGTACCGAAGTCGGATTTCAATTTGGATAGACGGTTCGCTCGTAAATCAATTTCTGAATTAGAACTGAAAGCTTCTCCCTCAATTCTCGATTTTCTTTCTGAATTAACGTTTGTATGTATATATATATATACAACTCGTGCATGATAACCCAAGTGGCGTCGTGCATGTGCTGCACGTTTCGCGCATATGCGCCAGTTCTTAGAACCAGCATTTTTCCTTCTTGCGCATATGCGCCACTTTTCTCGCGCATATGCGCCAAGCCTACTGTCCCTCCCGCGCATATGCGCCATCTATGTCGCGTATATGCGCCATCTATGTCGCGTATATGCACCGAACCTTCTGGACATGTCGCGCATATGCGCGCATTTCTTCGCGCATGTGCGCCATGGCTTCGGCCCTTCTCATTATTTGATGTATTTTCTCGTCTTTTCCGGTCCGATCTGTTTCGTCTATAATCATATCGATTATCACCAATAAATCATAATAATCCTCATCAAATCATTTCGGATTAACAAGATATATTTCTCGGGCCTTACAATGGATCTCATGAATTGCGTAGTCCAGCCTTTGTTGGATTAATTCATCATAGTTTTTATTGAAGATATTATGATCTATTCGAAGAGCAGATAGGAGCACAGTCATCATCTGAGGACAATATTGCGGACTCTACAAGATAGATGATTGTGCCTAGTTAAGCAAGTGTGAGTTCTTGTTCGACATGATGGCATTCTTGGGCCACATTTATCTCAGGATGGTATAGAGGTTGACCCCAGCAAAGTAGATGCAGTTTGAGATTGGCCAGTTTTGAAGAGCGTGATAGAGATTCGTAGCTTCTTGAGATTGGCAGGTTACTACAGGAAGTTCATCTAGGACTTCTCTTCTATCATGGTGCCTATGATCGCAATGAAGAATAAGAATGCCAAGTTTATCTGGGGATCCGAGTGTAAGGAGAGTTTTGACAGACTGAAGCTAGCATTGACCACTGCACCTGTACTAGCTATGCCATCAGGACAGGGAGAGTTTGTGGTCTATACAGATGCATCTCAGCTTGGTTGGGCATAGTTCTGATGCAGCAAGACAGAGTGATAGCCTATGTGTCCAGCCAGTTGAAGGTCAATGAGAAGAATTATCCGACTCATGACCTAGAGCTAGCAGCAGTGGTATTTGCCCTGAAGATCTGGAGACACTATATGTATGGGGAGAAGTGCATGATTTTCACAGATCATAAGAGCCTTTAGTACTTTATCACACAGAAGGAACTGAATATTCGACAGAGGAGGTGAGGTGGATTGAGCTGGTGAGGGACTATGATTGTGACATTAGCTACCATCCGGGTAAGGCTAATGTAGTCACAGATGCTCTGAGCAGAAAGCACACAGTGATTGCTCATCTGTCAGTACAGAGACCGCTACAGGCTGAGATTCAGAGATTTGAGCTTGCAGTTTATGCCAGGGGCGAGGCCCCGAATCTTGCTACTTTGATAGTACAACCGACTTTGAGAGATAGAATCCGGACAGAGCAGATTTCTGATGAGCAGTTACAGAAGTGGAGACAGAGGGACGAGGCTAAAGGCCAGAGACTGTATACAGCTGTTGACGGCATAGTCAGATATAGGGACCCCCTATGGGTTCCTTGCAGTGATTCCTTCGAGTAGATATCTTGAGTGAGGCCCACAGTACCCCGTACTACATCCATCTAGGGAGTATGAAGATGTATAAGGATCTATAGATTATGTATTGGTGGCCGGTCATGAAGCGGGATATTCTACGTTTCGTCTCCGAGTGTTTGACTTGTCAGCAGGTTGAGGCAGAGTATCAGAGATCTGCAGGGAAGCTGAGACCACTCCCTATTCCCGAGTGGAAATGGGAGAACATTACTATTGATTTTGTGACAGGGCTTCCGAGGACTACTGGAGGATTCAATGCCATCTGGGTGATTGTTGATCGGCTCACTAAATCAGCTCATTTCTTACCGATCAGTAAGGACATTAACCATGACTCAGTACGCAGAGCTGTACATCAAAGAGATATTCAGACTGCATGGGATTCCAGTGTCCATCGTATCAGAAAGAGATCCGAGGTTCACGTCTGCATTCTGGAAGAGTCTTCACCAGGCGTTGAGTACAAAGTTATTGTTCAGTACTGCCTTCCATCCTCAGATATACGGTCAGTCTGAGAGGGTGATTTAGATTCTGGAGGACCTATTCCGAGCTTGAATGATCGATTTGCAGGGCAGCTGGGAGCCGAAGTTACCTCTTGTGGAGTTCACATACAACAACAGTTATCAGACATCGATAGGTATGGCTCCATATGAGGCACTTTACGGGAGGAAGTGTAGGTCGTCAGTTTATTGGGATGAGGTAGGTGAGCGATCAGAGCTGGGTCCGGATATTGTCAGACAGACAGCAGATCTAGTGGGCAGGATTAGAGACATGATGAGGACTGCACAGAGCTGCCAGAAGAGTTATGTTTATCTGAGGCGGCGAGTTCGCGAGTTCGCAGCAGAGGATCATGTGTTCATGAAGGTCGCACCGATGAAGGGTGTGATGTGGTTCGGTAAGAAGGGTAAGCTCAGCCCTAGATTCATCGGACCATTTGATATCCTAGAAAGAGTCGGGACACTCGCGTACAGAGTTGCTTTACCGTCGAATCTGGCGGGAGTTCATAATGTGTTCCACGTCTCCATGCTACATAAGTACATGTAGAATCCTTCACATGTGCTTAACTATGAGCCACTTCCGCTGACACCGCACTTATCATTCGAGGAGAAAGCCACGCAGATTCTGGATAGACAGGAGAAGAGACTCCGAAACAAGGTGATCCAGATGGTCAAGGTCAAGTAGCTAAATCATTCTGAGGATGAGGCTACTGGGAGACCGAGATGAGGAATCGCTACCCGGAGTTATTCGGTATGTTCTAAATTTCGAGGAAGAAATTTTGTTTAAGGGGGGAGAGTTTTAAGGTCCATGAATTTAATTCACGTAACCTGAATGCATTAAATCTAGGGTTTATTTTAAATTATGTGTTTAATTATTTTTATGAATTTTATGCATAATTCATGCATGATAGGATTTAATTCATGAAATTTTCAAAGGTTCATGCATTAGGGTTTCTAGATACATTTCATGCTCGAACGAGGACGGAGACGGGAGAATTTCCAGGAGAATTATTTTAATTACATTATTAATTTATGTTAATTATTATAAGGTGTTTTTTAGTATATTTTTCAAAATAGGATTTTATTGGGTATTTTTACCCGCAAAATTTATTTTTAACGGTACGCAAGTTTTATCGAATCGGAGGACGTTTTGAGGGTTCGGCTAATATTTTTAAGAACTTTCCAACACACAATATTTTTTGAGAGTGTGTTTGGATTTAATGTGCCTACTTTTAAGTTTATTGGGCTTACATATCTTTTTAAACCTTTAAATAACATTTGGGGCCCATTAGTTGTTGGTTAACCATTTTTATGATATATAATTTAACCCAAACCACTCCTTAACCTAAACTAATTCTCCCACCAGCCGAAACCCCTCATTTAGACACCATCCTCTCGGTTTTCTCAAAAGCAAGCTCAAGAGAACCTTCAGCCACTTCATTCTTTGCAAAGGAAAAATTCCCTCGGGTCTCCCTTTTCTCGTTTTTGTTCATCAAATCATCAAGGCACGCTTGTTACTTCTTTTTGCATCATGCACGTCAATATTAATGCTGTTTTGAATGCTTATAAACGAAATATTTTGATCTATTAACGAACATGCTCGGTCTTTTTTTTTCTTTGTGTTCTTGAACTTCACGATCACCGCTCACTTTTTTTTTCTGATTTTTGGATGCGAGGGACTACAATCTTGAATGTTTAGGGGCTGCTAGTGGTGTCAATATGTTTGCATGGGGCTCGGGTTTGTTGCTGAACGCAGCAAGGGGAGGTCCGAGATGAGGGTTTCTTAGAGGGTGGATCGGATTCTTGGGTTCCAGCGTGCATGGGCCAAACCAAGGCCTAGACCAAACCATGTGGCGTCTGAGCCATGGATGAGGGAGGCCTGAGCGCTGCTGGTGCCGCCCCTGGGACAATTCGAGAGTGGGCTAGGAGGAAGGGTCGCGAGTTGGCTTCCTTGCGGTGTTAGCGTGGGAGCGCGGTTCTTCTTGGACATGGGGCTGAGTCCTTGGTTCTGATAGGTTCCTTAGGGTCTGTTCTAGGTCAATGGTAGGCTGGTTCAGGACTGGTGCGTCAGGGTTAAGCTGATGGCGTGAGATTTGGGAAAGGGTGTGCACGAGGTGAAAGGGTCGAGAGTTTGGTATTGTGCTGGAAATTTTCATCCGTGAGTTTAGGGGCCTGGTGACATTGTTGTAGGAGCATTATAGTGTTTTTAGGTATGATAAAAAGTTGAGAGAGTTTTGGTCAAGTTTCGGTTCGATTCAGGTTAAAACCGGGACCCCGGTCCAAGTTTTAAAACGAATCGGTTAAGTTGTAAATGGGCTCTAGTTTATGTGTAGGAATGCTTATAAAATTGTTTTGGGACATTTTAAGGAGTTTGGTAAGCTTCAGGTCAATTTTAGAGGTCTAGGTGTACAATGGTAATTTTTGGGTTTCCAGGGGCAAAATGGTCATTTTGCACCAAGGGTGAGATTTTGGTCCTGGCAGCGCCTTGAGAACAAATTTATGATATTTTAAATGTGTATGCATCATTTTTATGATTTTTTTAAAATTATGATAATTACGGTGCATGCTTTGTTTAAAGGAAAAATTATGTATATGCATGCTTTTATTTAAGTGATGAATATGATGACACATTTTTGAAGGAAGTGATTTAGTTGTGACTAACATGATGACACGATGACATGTAAGGCCGAGACTCAGTGGATGGGTAATGCTGTCGCTGATGATCCTCGTCGTCGGGTACCATGATTACACGTAGATGGATCCATCGACTAACATGATGATACGAAAGTCAGAGCTAATGAACGGAATTCAAATTAAGAAATTTAACATATACATGCTGATATGATGATACATGCTATGATTTTACCATGTTTTGAGAGGACACTATTTCGTATACCATTTTACTGCAGATATGAAATGTATGTTATTTATGCTATTTTTCACTGCTGTGTGTCACGTATATGTACTTGTTATTACCTATACAGGTGTTTTGAGTCTTTAGACTCACTAGACGTATGTGATGCAGGTGAGCTAGTTACTGAGGTGACTGGATGTGCTGGACTCTGAGCATGCAGCACTGGTGCAGTGACACGACCTGAGGACCGCACGATTTTCCGCATATTTATTTATGAGATTTGAGAGGAGTTAAACGTTTTTATATGTTGATGATAGTACGATTTTTTTTACACAATGATTTTTTCGTTGATTTTAGATGTTGTTAGTTATTTTTATACTGCGCTATTTTTATTGGAAAATAAATAAATGTTATTTTTGTAATTTCGATCTTTTAAAAAAAATCTGCACTTTTAAAATGAGAGATGTTCAAAACTAGCTTGCAAGGTACTTGTTTTAAATGACGACATAAATTAGTTTCAGAAAAATTATAGTAAATGAGTTCAACATGCATAGAAAAAAAATTTTGAAGCTTAAGCGATCCTCAGGTTAGTCCTCCGCACAGTTCGAGCCAACTCACTGATCCTCGCCTCTCGCCTCTCGCCTCCTCATACTCGTCCTCACCTGCATCGATCAAGTCTAGTGAGTCTAAAGACTCAACATGTATAAACTTAGAATAGCTAGTAGTACATAATAAAGCCACATGCGTTTTAAAGTAGCACAAACATATTTAAACTCTGAACATACTTACATAAACATAGATGTTCCATCAATTCACAAACATTTTCGTAAACGTTCTTGCATCGTACATACTTAAACATGCATAATCATCACCATTTTGCGCAGATATATGTTTCCAAGAAAGTAACCCATACATATTGCGTCTGATCAGACTAAACCACAGTACTGGGCTGGCAGGGATGTCCACTGCCACATACATAAGATCTCAGATCATGCTTTACCGGGTGGATTTGTCTCTGATCATGCTTTACCGCTTCCCAATACTGATCATAACCCGGTCATGCTTTACCGGGGTAGAGAGGTCCTCGGACACGTTCTCCAGCTTCCAAACCCATTCATAATTGGTCACAAGACAATTCGCATACCTCAAAAACATAAAATATTTTCTTTGTACGTCGAACATACTAATACATTATGATGCCTGCCCAAGAACAAAAAATTAAATTTTTTTTTCAGAAAGCTTGGCACTCGAGCGGCAAAATCTCACGCCCAAACGCCGCCCTGCGTGAAAATTTTTCAGGAACCCTAGATTTTCTTATCAAAAGAGAGAGCACAAAAGTGTGTGCGTGAGTGTGTGCTGAGTATGTGTGTGGCGTGCAAGAGTCTGTGTGTGGCGTGAAAGAGTCTGTGTGTGGCATGCAAGTGTGTGTGTGTGTGTGTGTGTGTAGAGACTATAGAGATAATTAGGGGATAATTAGTTTAATTAAAAATACTAATAACCAATTAATACCCCTAATTTGAATAAACTACACATGTTCTAAACTTCTAAGATTTAAAATTTCCCAACAAATCAAATAAGTATTTTAGAAAAACTTAAAATCTTAAATTCACCTAATAAATTAATTAGGCTTTAAGGCATAGTTTGGTACATATGATAGGATAATCATGTGATATATAATATAAGGATAAGTTAAGGATAAATAAGATGTAGGATATTATATTTAATGTTTGGTATGATTTTAATAAGAGTGATTAAATTTATATATTAGATTATAATGACAAAATTAACCTTATCATAATAAATTTTATAATTTCAAAGTTGTTGCTTGAGTTCATATTTTTTATTTGTTAATAGGCCGATAGTGCTTGCATGATTTATTTATTTTTACCTAATTTTATATATTATATTATATGATAATTGAGCCCTTGATTTTGTGAGTCAAGTAAAATATCAATTTTTAATGTTAATCGGGTGATACTAATACTTTTATTAAAATTTATAAAAATTATTTATATAATATCTCGAATTTATTTATATAATTATCATATTATATAATATAAAAAAATAAATAAAAATATTTATTTGATTTTAATTTCTACCTACTAGTATAGATTTATAAAAATCATTTATAAATTGAGGGTAATTAAGTCATTGGTAGTGTATATCCTTAAATAAAAATTATCACACCTAATAGAAGGGATATGTTATCCTTCTAAAAATTATTTATCAAGGGCCCATGATATTATCATGAGCTTTTTAAAAGTGTACCAAACATGGGATAAGGAGGATTATTTATCAATCCCTCCCTTATCCCATGTACCAAAGTATGCCTAAAATGATTAAAATTTCAAAAATCATTTAAAATACTAATTTTTCTTGACTTGAAATAAAAAATCACAATAAAAGACATCACCTAAATTATCTCCGGTCTCTTTTTCGACCCCATATCGAATATTCGTATATTCGTCTTAAACATAAAACTCAAGAAAATATTTTAACGTGCATCAAATAAACATGTAATAATTTAAAATAATGCAAAATCATAAATCATGCATCCATAAAAATCCTTTTAAAATTAAATAAATGATCTAAAAATTTAATAAATGAGTTTTACGTGTACTGATTTGGTTCTATAATGCATTTTAAAAGGTTAAAATCTTATAAATCGTCTAATATTTTAAACTGAAATTTAAATACTAAAATTCTTAAATCATTTAAAATAACAAATTTTATTGGTTTAAAATAAAAATATAACATTGATAGGATCTGTTAAAGGTTGAAGAGTGTTTAGAAGGGGGGTTGAATAAACACTCTCAATTTTCAAAACCTTTTCGACTGATGAGTCAGTTTAGTAATAAAATGATGCTCGAGAATCTTGTAAGTCAATATCAATTAGTTAACAAAGAATGTACGTAAATAAACTGACTGATAGATATAATAAAAACTGAAATAAGAAGACAAAAGAATTTATGGATGTTCGGAGATTTCAAACACTCTTACGTCACCCTTTCTATCTCAAGGATAAGATATACAATAAAATAATTTGATCGATACAAACAGTTGTACAGACCCACTTCAGTTTTGGACTTAACAATGTCAAACTGAAACTATTAGTTACAAACTTGTTTATAGTACTCAATAGAATTGAAATAATATAGCACAACTGATCTCTTCAAGATCAAGTATTACAGTTCATGCTTGGAAGATCGAAGTATAGCCTGCAACCTATGAATGTATACAATAAAAGTTAGCTTTGAGATTTTCTAGAATTTCAGCAGTGTAGCAGAATTGTAAAATAACGAGTCGATTATTTTTTAAGTTCCAAGAGTGTTCAAAAGTTGTTTCTCAGTTGCTCTCATATACTATTTATAGGCTTCCTTCTAGGGGTGTCAATCGGGTGGGTTGGGTCGGGATCGGGTCAACCCGCGAAATTTTTTTTGTTTTTTTTTTCAACCCAAACCCAACCCGAACCCGAAAACCCCCAACCCGAACACGAACCCGTATAACCCAATTCAACCCGTCTAACCCGCCTAACCCGAATTTTATTAATTTTTTTTAAATTTTTTTAAAAAAATTAATGAAAAAAATTCAAAAAAACAAAAAATAATAATAATATTTTCATTTAAACACATAATAACAAAATTTTCGATTTAAATTTGAAAGTTTAATCGTAGAAAATTAAAAGTATCTTTACTAAATCAAATAAAAAATTGTTAACAAAATAAAAATATGCAAAATAAATATCAAATGATGAAAATTTAGCACATAAATATACAATAAATTTTGTTCAAACATAAAATATAGGTAATATTTTCAAAAAAAAAGTTCGTGGGTCAACCCGCGACCCAACCCGACCCAACCCGAAACCCGCCTAACTTGACACTAACCCGAATCCACCCAACCTGAACCCGAAAAACCCAAACCCGAACCTGATTTTTTTCGTGTTGGGTCATGTCGGGTTGACGGGTCGTGTCACATTCTGACAAATGTGCACGACAACTTTTCTGAAATGCGGCGATACCACTACTTGTTGCAGTCAACTTTTGTCGGTTGAGTGTTTTTTTTTCTTAAACCAATGACGTGTACAGCTGAGAGATCAGCTGATCGAATGTAGTTGATAAGCTTACAACTGTTTGTAGTAACTGATCAGTTTCCAACTGATCATTCAGTTAGCTTCGTAGTTCAGTTGCTAGTTCAGTTGCCTTCGAAAATCTGCATATAATCCTTCAATTTCTGGAAACCGATGGTTTGCGTATTTTAGATCAATTTCTATCAATCTAAACTTTTAAACGCTCAGTTTGTCAAACTTCCAAAATTTAGTTTCCAACAATTTCCCCATTTTTGGTGTTTGACAAAACTTAGAAAGTAAGAAAGTAAGAACTAAAACTGATCAACTAAACTCATTGTAGATAAAATAATTCTTTTCGATGTACAGATTCGTACAAAGAATGAAAAAATAAAGAATCTTCTGAATAAAATAATCTTCAAAAATCTGCCAAATAGTCTTTTATTTCTTCTTGATCAACTTTGAAGATTGCTCCGGCTGCTCTTTTCTTTCCTCTTTCCCATTTTTGTCAAAACCATCAACCTTTTTGGATAGCATACGTAATTTTGAAGAGAGGTTTGAAACTGCATTCAACATGATTTCTTGCAGCAAATCCATTTGTTTAGATACAGTGTTTTCCAAGAAATCAAGTCTTCTTGTAACCAAGGCTTGAGTTTGGAAGTGGGCTTCGGCTAACGCTCTGTCTTTGAGAAGTTCTTCCATTTGGAAAAATAAAGAAGTTACGTTTTTGTGGATTTGCTGAAGTCTTCCCATAGTATTCTCCTTTATAGAGTCAAACTTCATTGTTTGCAGATACTGGGTTGACTTGATGTCAGAAATGGAGGTCATGACACCAACAAGGTTGGTCTGAATAGCTTGAATTTCTTCAAACATAGATTCAGTTTCTATTGAAATACTAAGAGACATGGCCTCAGAAGCTTTTGGTTCCTCATCCCGATTTTCTTGATTTAAAATCACCAACGCCCTGTCAGTTGATACAATATTGACCATTTATGAAACATCTTCTGGTATAGTTTCCTGTTGAAGCTTAGGAGAAGAAAGAATCGGAACAGCAATGGAGCTTGAAGGCTCTGTAGACGGTTGATCAGCAGAAATAGTAACTAGTTCTTCAGTTGTATGCACAAGTGAATCAGAAATACGTGCTTCATTTGTTGGAACAACTAAAACTGTAGATGGCTATTCCGCTGGCATTGCTTCAGTTCCAGTTGCAACTGCCTGTTCAGTCATGGCAGTCGACTGAACTGGCGCTTCAGTCGGTTGAAAAATAGTCGGCTGGTTCTTCAGTTGCTGTTTGCTCTCCAACTGCTTCAGTTGAGGTCTGCTGAATATCAGAGGCAACTGATTTAATAACTTCATCAATGTTTGCCAATGATAGTCTAGAATCATTATAAAGTTGAGGTCCTGCAGTGGAGGATGGAAGAGCAGAAGTTGACGATTGCACATCCTTTGTAGAAGGAGCAATTGCATGCTCAGAAGATTCAACAACTGGTTCCTTGGATATCTTTTGCAGTTGAACTGATTGTTCAGCTTCCTCTTCTGATGAGAGATTTTGGGAATCTGCTGGAATAGTCAGTTCTTGATCCACTTCCCAATGTTTGATCTCCATCTATAGTGAGATAAGATGCGAGTCCAGCTGATCGTGAACTGCTTTATCCTTGAAGGCAGTTGGACCGGTAGGATCATAGATTTGTCGTAGTGGAACAATCATTTGTCTCAACTTCTTGGATCATACTTGATCGAAGAAGTACTTCTTCCTCTGCACAACTCTTGAGCCACTGAAGCTGCTTTCACCATTTTTAGGACTATGGTTTCCAGGGCAACAAAATTATTCAAAACTGACTTCTTTTGCAGTTTCTTGGCAAACACTTCAGTCCGAAACCTCACCCATTCATCATACGTTTTAAGCTTAGTTGCAGAAAATTCATCTACCTCTTCCCAAATGAGGTCAATATGGGTTTGGATGGTGTTTGTGGGCCGGAGCTCTTCTGTCATCTTTTCTTTGCCCTTTGAATCAGTCAGGATATTAGGAATGTTCAGTACTGATCTGGTTGCATCGACCATTTCATAATCACTACCCCTTTGGGTCTGGAAAATGGCAATAACGTTGGGCCAGAGATAGTGATTAGTGGAGCCTTAACTCCAGCAGGCTTCTTCTTATCACCAGATTCGGTGATAGGCTTCTTGAGAGGAGTAGAAGGTAGAGGGAACTGCTCTTTAGTTAAAGATTTAACTGATATTGTCCGCAAAGGATTAGCCTTGATCGGCTGCTCAGCTCGTGATAGAGTCAGTCACTCAGTTGCCCACAACGACTGCTGGTTTGGTCTTCTGAGTTCTGGGCTTCTTAACAATCTTGGTATAATGAGTCTTTTGAGAATTAGTTTCACTGACAATCAGTTTGTGTTTGATTGTCTTCTTTTGATCTGTTTTCTTGGCTTTCTCTGTTGGTTCGGGAGCCTCCAGCGTTTCAATCTCCTTCTTCGCCTAAAAAATATTTCTCAGGGGAGATGCCCAGCTTGACCTTCGGCAGCTGAACACTCTTGGCATTGGAGATTTTAATTTGGATGATCTCTCAAAGGAATCACCCACTAAGCCCTTGCTCTTCCGCAGATTGCTGAGCTGAACAACAAATCCCTTCGACTGTTTCAAAGACTGAAACATGTTCTTCAGAAGGTTGAAGATGATACCTTTCCAATTCAGTCCTTTTTAGTCATGATAGCAGTCATGACTTGAAATTTCTCCAAGTAAGGGCAGAAAACGATCCTGCTTTGGCTAGAATCCCTTTGGCCACAATATCAGCCAGTAGCTGGATTTCCGGCTTGAGTTCCTTCTTAGGATCGGACCTTGATTCTCTGACCATCAGCAGATAAGAGAGTTTGCATCTCCTCAACATCAGAAGTTTTTACCTCAGAAACATTGGCCAGACCGTCAGTTGGCAGCTATTAAACCTCTGTAAATTGTCGTCTCAAATGATAACCCCCCTTGATCATTGCCTAGTTTGATTGATGCGCTCATGAGAGCACTTGCTGTTGAACATGTTTCCATGCCAAATTTCTTAAGAAATTCCTTCGTATATTTGGTCTGACTGATAAAAATACCAGTATCCAATTGCTTCACTTGCAGTCCAAGGAAAAATGTTAATTCACCCATCATACTCATCTCGAATTTTTCCTGCATTAACTTGACAAATTTCTCACATAATTTGGGGTTAGTTGACCCAAAAATAATATCATCAACTTATATTTGCACAAGTAAAATGTGATCATTCTTTGAAAATTTGAACATAGTCTTATCAACTGATCCAACATTAAAATCATGATCAACTAGAAATTTTGAAAGAATTTCATACCAAGCTCTTGGATCTTGTTTAATAAGACCATATAAGGCTTTGTTCAAATGATAAACATGATCAGGAAGAGAGTGATTGATAAAACCTAGTGGTTGTTCAACATATACTTCTTTTTGCAACTGACCATTCAGAAATGCACTCTTCACGTCCATTTTGTAGACTTTAAAATTCTTGAATGAGGCATAAGAAAGGAACATTCTTATTACTTCCAGTCTTGCAACCGGTGCATAAGTTTCATCGTAATCTATTCATTCTTCTTGCCTATATCTTTGTGCTATAAGCCTTGCTTTATTGTGCACAACTAAACCATCTTCGTTCACTTTGTTTCTGTATACCCACTTTGTACCTATAATGGTTTTAGAAACTTGTAAAGGCCCGTATTTCGTATTCATATTTTAGCGGAATTATAAAAAAAATTTCTAAATAAATACTTTTCTTGTCTCATTTATAAAATGAACATGTAAATAATTTTATTTAAAATAACAGCGGAAGAAAATATTGTTTTCAAACAACCATTTAAAAATAATCCAACGTAAACAACAATTTAAAAATAATCCAACGTATTTAAACTGAGTTTGAATAATAAAAGGTGCATAAATTAAAACATGAGGTCCTCGGGTTTACTACTGCTGTCCCAAGATCGCTCACTGGTCTCCGCCCGCAGTCTCGACCTCATCAATACCTACAACAATCAAGTCTAGTGAGTCTAAAGACTCAACATGTATATATCGTGAATAACAAGTAAATATATCATAAAATCGCATGCAACGTAAAAATAAAGTATCGTAAAGCGTACGTTGAAAATTGCATCATGAATAATTATAACTACGTGCATATCTGAAAATCATACGTAAAATCTTTGCTCAATAGAGCTCTGTCATAACATATCATAATTTTCTGGTAGAGATAATGTTTCTAAGCTAGTGGCTCATAACATAACGTGAGCGCCTGATCAGACTAAACAACAGTATACTGGGCGGTAGAGATCAATCACAGCCCTTGGACAGGATGTCTGTACCCATACATAATCGTAAACCGGTCGTAAGTCACCGGGCGGAGAGGTCCTCGGTTGCGCCTACCGACTTCCAAACCCATAAACATAAGGTGGCCACAAGACATATAGCATATATCTCAAAAATAAACATTTTATATTTTTATGCACGTAATATAATTATAACCTTATTTTTTACCGGATGAGTTGGATCGTTCCCAGGCTTGCTGCGACTTAATTCTTATATGTGACACATGCAATAAATCTTAACTTGCCCAAAACTTGACAACTGAACCAAAAACGAGACGATTCGGACCAACAACTTGATTTTTAATCATGGCATGTACCAACCCGAACCAACATTGAACCGACGTTTAACCATGATTAAAAATACCCCAAACATACTGAAAAATATGCACAAGGACCATAAAACACGAAAATAGGTGAATGGAACACAAAAACATAAAACACTTTTTCGAGAGTCATTTTGGCACCTTTCATCGTAATTTCTCGTACGACCTCTAAACAAGACCAAATCGCTAACGGCCAAAAACATGACTTTCCTAACTCATTAAGGTAGTGTCCAGTCCAAGGCCATAGGCTAAAAGCCCACCAAGAACTCACACAATCCTTCTGAATCGGACGCACAGTTGCTGTCAAATAATGAAATTGCAGCAGCAGCTATGTTGCTATTTCGGGGTGAAACTCTGAAACAAATGGCCGTGGGCTTGAACAACCAACCAGAGACTATTACCAACATCCTAATGCATGGCTTGGACCGTGGCTAAGGGATAAAAGCCAACCACAAACCGAGCCAACACATAGGACAATGCACATGCTAGCTGAGAATGAATATTCTGTGCAGTGGTGTATATATTGAATTGTTTTGCTGTAAATCTTCGTTCCAGTGGCTATATAATTAACCTTGGCTCGATCTTGACATGATGAAGTGTGGTATGAACCATGGTTATGGGCTAGAAGCCAACCATAATCCAAACAACACAGAAAAACCGAAATTTACTCACACCAAAAATCAGATTTTGAAAACCAAAGAGCACTTGTTATGTTTCTGTAAAAATCTGAGGGACCTATGAAACAAGCTTTAAAAAGATGATTTGGTCACGTCCTAGACATGATAAGGAAGGGTTTTAACCATGGCTACAGCCCCTAGGACAGCCAAGATTCGAACACCCCTCAAACAACTCAAGGACAGAAAATTGTGACTCATTTATGCACATAAGAAGAGTTTGCTGTCATTTCTTCGTTTTTGAGTGTATGGACTGAAACAAATGAACCAAAAACACTCTAACACATTCTAATTTATGCCTAGAAGCAGCCTTGGTTGCCTGGAAACGAACGACATCCTGAAACCTCAAGAAACATCTCAAACGAAGACATAAGCCAATGGGGAGCACCTGTGCAGATTTTTTTTTTGAAATTGTTGCTGTCAAATTTCGTTTTGCTTCATGAATCTTGAACATATAATGTTTTAAAATATATATGGGACTTTATTGAAGAGAAAAGAAAGAATATATATATGCCTGGTGTAGAGGCCCGAAAATTCGTGTTTGAAAATTTGCGGGAAATTTAAAATTTTTCTTTTAAAATAAATGGAGTGCCTCATTCATACCAAAAACTGATAAAATGTTTAACGTTCAAAATAGCAACGGAAGAAATTATCCCTTGCCAAAATAACAAGTTAAAGTATTCAACAACTGATAAAATATTTGAGCATCAAAAATAAAATGGCAAGTGCTGAAACTGAGGTCCTCGGGTGCCACTACTGCCGACCCAAGCTAGCTCACTGGTTCCCGCCCTCGATCCCGACATCATCAGTACCTACAACAATCAAGTCTAGTGAGTCTAAAGACTCAACATGCATATATCGTAAATAACGAGTAAATAATATAGTAAAATTTTCATGGGATAAAAATATCATGTCATGAGGCATACGTGAAAATAACTTGTCATGAGCAATTATAATACGTGCATAACTGAACTGAAAAATCATAGTAAAAATGTTTGCTCCTTGGAGACCTGTACTGAAATAGCTTGTAATAATTTTCTGGTGAGATTATGGTCTACGCAAGTGGCCCCTGAACTGAACTGAACTGAGCTGACCGATACTGGGGATCGGATTTACGTCTGATCAGACTACTGCCATAGTACTGGGTGAAACAACTGAACTAACCGGTAACTGGTGACCGGACCGATACTGGGGACCGGATTTAATACTGACAGTAAAGTAAATCTCAAAATTTGTATTTTTGCACGTAATATAATTAAATAACTGAATTAAAATATCCTGTACCCATTTTACTGATTGGATTGGATCGCTCCCAGGCTTGCTGCAACCTAAATATGCCATGAAAAATATGCAATAGATTTATGGGACCAAACTATGCAATAACCTTCAAAAATGTGACAATTACGCCTACCGACTTCGTATTTAATCATGACTCCGAACCAACACTGAGCCATCATGTAGTCATGATTAAAATAGGCCTAAAATGATAAAATAATGCTACTAAAATGGTGAGGGCCGAAATCTAGGTGAATGGAGGCCAAAACATGAAACGCTCTTTCGAGAGTCAATTTGGCACATCGCACCGTAAATTCTTGTACGACCTGAAAAATGATCTGAATGACGAACGGTCAAAAACATGACCTTCCCAACTCAATGAGGCACTGTCCAATACAAGGGCATAGGCTAAAATCCAACCGAGAACTCGAACGAGTCACCGAACCGACGCAGCAAGCTGCTGTCCAGAAATTCCAGCAGCTGCGCTTGGGTTGCTTGGGTTGTTTGCGAGGGTAATGGCTATTGGGGCTTGAACCACCGACCAAAACCTCTTACCAACATCCCAAGAAATGATTTGAACCATGGCTATGGGCCCTAGACCAGCCACAATTCGCACCATTCAGCAAACACCAGAAAAACTCCAACCGAGAACACCTTGCATGCGTGTGAGGTGTTGTGCTTCGCTTGCTGTCTCGTCTCGTTCCACTGGTCATTTGATTGACCATGGCACGATCTAGACATCTTGGGGTATGATATGAACCGTGGCTAAGGGCCATAGGCCAACCAAGATCCACACCAAACCACCAAAACCGAACCATACATGCTGTAAAATGAGAGGGGCGAAAGTGGGGAGGGGCTGCTCTTGAGTTTTATGTAAAAACCGATTAACCATGGACCAAGACACCAAAAGGGCGACTTATTCATGTCATAGACATGCTAGGGAAGTGATCTAACCATGGCTATAGGCTTTGTAGAAGCCATGATCAGATTCATTTCCCATATGACAGAAACTGAATTTCGAAAGGTACAAATGGACACATTTGGAGTTGCTGTCATTACCGTGTCTTCCAGCATGTATGGGGTTAAATGAATGGACCAACATGGTCCTAATGCATCCTATTACATGTCTAGATGTCGCCTTAGGAGCCTGGAATTGAGCCAATACCTGAAATCCACAACACGAAGCAAACCGTGAAACTGCACAATAAAAGCCGAAATTCTGCATGCTGGTTTTTCTGAAAAATGCTTGCTGTATTTCGATTTTTGCCATAGAAAACTGATCATGTAATGAAAATAAATGATATTATGACTTGATTGAAGAGTCAAGGAAGAATATATGCATGCCTGGTTTCGTTTGAAAGAAAAACGAAAGAATAAGATGATACGGCGCGGAGGAGACAGAGTGATCTACCTTCCTTCCTTCTACTCGATTTTCTCTCTATTTTTTTCTCTAGTGCTAGCCACGATTTTTCTCTCAAAATTACTCTGAATTTCGTGAATGAGGGTGGGGGAATGATGGTTAGGAGTGTGAGGGAGATCCAAAAATAAAGGGATGCAAAGGTATGACCAAGTCTTCTCTTTTTGAAATTTGAATTGGTTGATATCAAATGGCTTCTTGGATGGATCTAGAATGAGTGGCCGATTCTCTCATGCAAATCTAGACTAGGATAAAGCTTAATAATTTAATTAATTAAGGTTGATTAATAATTAAAAAGGTTAGCATGCTAAAATAACAAAGAATGGGTCAAAAGGTGAGTTGGCATATCAATGCTTAATCAATTAAGGGTGGCCGAAATTACATAATAAAAATGAAGGGGAAATGTTTTTTAGTTGATAAATTTTAATACCTTAAGAGCCTTACCTATCCATTAAATAATTTAGTGAATTAACACTTCAATTAAGGGACCTAAATGAACTTATTTCCTACTCACCTCAAGTAACTTAAATAATTCCTTAAACTTTCTTTTAACTTAAATCAAATTACTAGATAAAATAAAATATGGAAATGATTTCTTAAATCTTAAATTTTATCTCAAAACTTCAACTCCAGTCCGGCCTCACTGAATTAACTGAAAAGAGAAAAATTAAACTACTGCATAAAATAAATAAATTTAAAGAAGAAAATTTAAATACTCATGCCATAAAAATCATTTTAATTTAAATACTAGAATTATGCATGGCTTATACGTAGTCTAATTTACGGGTTCTACACCTGGAATTTGTTTTGAAGAAAACAAATCAAAACGACGAATACGAGCGACGGAGTCGGAGTTGGATTTTCCTTCTTGTTTTGTTGCTGCTGTTTTCGATTATTAGCTGCTGTTCTCTTCTGCTAATTTCGAAGGTGGGGATGATGGAATGCTAGGTATTGAAGGTGAATGATATAAGAGGTGTTAACTGAGTCTTGAATTGCATTTAGTTGAGAGTTACAAGTGCAAGAGTTGAATGGGTTTTTGAATTGTTTCTTCTCCCCTTAGCTGCCGATTCTTGCTCTCATTCTTCCTGCAGTATCAATGGTTTTTAGTCTAGTAGGTTGAGTAGAAATGAGGTGTTCTATTGTATTTAAATTTACTACCCATTAAAGAATTTAAAATGAGAAATGAATACCCCATGAAGTGCAATTAGGAGTGGTTTGAATGGAGAGTTACCAACCTTTGAATTATTTTAAATGTTGGACCCAAAATTATTATTACTAATTTGCATGGTATTTTATTGTTTAAATCTTGTATTTTAATTGTTTAAAGTTTAGTACCCTCATTATATATTTTAGTGAATTTACACATTAAATTTAGGATAGATTATTGCATAGCATTCATGACCTCAAATTTAAATATTCAAATGCTAGGGTTAATTTCTTGAATATATCATACCTAGATTAATTCATCCCCATATGTTTACATATTTTAATTTAAGCCTAAAGAACTTATTTAGTAACTTAGCTCTAATTAATTAAATAAATCCCAAATGCCTTCTTCTTCTTTAAATTAAATTATTCTTTGGCTTAATTTAAATTTAGGAATATTTTCTTATTATTAATCTTATTATTAATCTTATCTCTAATCTCCAAACTCCGGTCCGACCTCGCGTATGTATCCTGAAAAGATAAAAACTAAACATCTACCTTTAAAATAAATAATCATGACTTAAAATTATTAAAATAAATCAAACACTTCATATATTTATATAAAATATTCATTTCTAATTTAAATAGTAGAAATTATGCATGGCTTATACGTAATCTGATTTTCGGGTTCTACAACTCTATCCCCCTTAAAAGAAATTTCGTCCTCGAAATTCGCTTATCCTTGATAAACAAAAAGTTTAGACTGTGGGGCCCTTAGCTCCTAATCGTTATTACAATGCAATCAGATTATGGTTTAATTAATCACAGCGGAAAACGAGTTTAAAATTTCTTTACAATGAGCCCAAAATATATCTTCTATAGTTTGAATACTAAAAATAGTATTTCATCTCACGTCATAAACGCGCTCACACGTAATTAAAACCAATCATATACACACAACACATATCCTCGGGACATGCCCCGGTATATAGATACATATACATATACTGGGAACAAAACATGAAACCTCAGCTCAGACTGTGACTCCCTCCAGAAGTACCCTCTCCGGTCTCCTGATAACCTGGAGTATCTGCCATTGTCCACACACAAAGACAACAACAGCCCCCCTTGGGGGTGAGCAAAGCTCCGTATGGAACAACCAATCATATATACCACAGATATCTAAACAATGATATATGGTATGCAATGCATGTATGTCGTGGAGGTATCAGGTCAAATGCCCATCCACTGAGCACATGTCAGAATCAATCGAATCGCTATCAAATCAAATCAATGCTCGAGCTGGCACACCGGCCGATATGGGAATACACGTATGATAGCGTCGGCAAAGCGCCATCAAATCCCACATCTCATATCCAATCATATGGGGCCACAAATGTCTATGTTTTACGGGTCATATAATACCAACATAGCAATTGTGTTCACAAACCCCGGAATCCAATCCAATCATATCAAAGTATCCAAGGATCATAGCTCAACGTGCATGTCATGTATCGATGTATGCATAAAATGATGTGTTAACAAAACATTTATTTTATACATCGATATTCAAATCTCAATATCATGTATGCCACATCAAATCAACAAATAGGCATATAGGCACGTATTCCAATCCAATCAATCCATCATATATCATATAATACAGATACCTGTCGTATGTTACCCGGTCGCAACATACCTCAATTCTTCGTTTCCAATTGATGTAGCCTGAAGATATTGATATTACACTTTGTCTACATCAATAACATACTCATTCTAATCAATAACATACTCCAAAATCATTAATATGAGTTTCAAATATCATTTGAAACTTCAAAAATTCATATCAAATCATAATCATATCATAATTCAATTCCGACTTCGAATATAAGTTTCTTGTCGATTATTCTACTACATATCAGAAATTCAACTTCAAATACATGCGATTCCAGCACTTTGATATTTAAAGCTGTTGGAACTAGAAGAAAATTACCTCAATAAGAAGCCCTCAACGCGACGATCACAAATATATATAATTTGTTTCGCGTTTAGACAGCGTTTCATAGTCGTTTTGGAAGAAAGAAATAAAATTTCTCTCGGTTATTCTCGAAGCCTCTGAAATGAAATGAAGAAAACGAACGGAAAAATTGTTCTTATCTTTCCACCGCTCTCGCTCCCGCGCTCGGGCGGTAGAATTCTCGCGCCCGAGCGCGAGACATTCTGCCCCCGGCTTTCACTATTACCGCGCTCGGGCGGTCACAAACTACCGCTCGGGCGCGGGGTGTTCTGCCCGAACACTCACCTTTTCTTCCTTGGCGCTCGGGCGGTCATTTTCTACCGCCCGGGCGCCACTCGTTCTGTACAAATTTTAATGTTTGTACTAAATTGGCGTCCGGCCTCTCCACTCGAGCTCTTACAACGTCAATTCATATTCAATATTCATTTTCTCAATTCCCTTGTCACGATATACATCAAATACATAATCACATGACAATTTCATAATTTATCGATAATCACACAAGATTTACGATAATACGATACACGGTCCTTACATAGACTCTTAATTCTAGAATCCTAATAATCCACGCTTCCGATGCGCTACTCTGATAAGATAAATATTAAGCTGTCCTTACGTTTCCTCAATCCTAAATAAATTTGTCTACCAAAATCCTCGTTTGTGAATCGCAACTTAAAACAACTTATGGTAACAATTTTGACTTATCCCGCAATTCCTCATACTAGAGGTGGATGTCCAAATTTAACGCGCCTTACTTTTCTTATAATATACCCAAGATGTTCATTGACCTATTATATTCCAATATTGAAATCTTAACAGCATCCCTTTTTAACTTTATTGAATTCAAGGTATGTTAAAGCTTCAAGTCCAAGTATTGGCATTCATGCAGTTCGACTTAGGAGGTCTTAGTAAAACACATAAAAGTTTAAGCCTTATCTCAACCCCATAATAATATTAGACTAAGATCCTTGAATCGAATCTTTATCTTACCGCTCCAAACTTACATAACCTAAATATTTAGAAGTGCATTTCAATATAACGTTGTTGCAAATCTTAAATTCGAGTGGTCTTAATCCATTAAACCCAAAATATATGATACCGATCTTCCACCTAAATAATAAAATTATTCTAGCACAAATTACATGCTTAAACTATTTCCTTTTCAATTAGAATAAAGTTGAGACCTAAGACCCTGGGACTTTCCTTATTGAAGCGAATGTCGCACCCTTACGTATCATTAATGCTTAATTAATACTAGCATATAAAACTTAATAAGTTAACCGATGGTAGCATTAGACTAACTCTAATAAATCAATTTCATTTATAACCCATAGAATTCTAGAATCCCCATATCAAGCTTGTAGATTCCTTGATAAAAATCTTAATATTCATCAATTGATAACTTATATTGAACACAACTAATTCCCCTTTGTTTTTTATTTCACTCAAAATTTCCGTATGAACAAATATCCCATAAATTTGAAATTCAAACTTACCTAATCCAAATAGCTTTGAATAAAACAATTCCAATACGCATATCCGTTTAGTTCCAAGTTTGTTAATAACTTCCAAAATCTCTCAAGACAAAGTGTCTACCTCATCTCTTACGTGCGTCTACCAATTATACTAACCATCATCGTACCCAACTTTCCTAAAAGTTTTAAATTCTCACAAGGTATAATCTTAAATATTAAGATCATGACTCAAACTTGTGACACATCAAACTTACGTTCCCAAAAATTTACTAACTCAATGTTTATCCTTATAACTTAACTAACCGATCAAATTTATCTTAAATCGTCATCACTTTAAATCCTTAATTTTTCACAACATGATTTCACTAACGCTTAAATTTTCATGCCTAAGATTGATTCATCCTACAATGTCCTTGGTTACCATTCATTATAACATTATAATCCAAATATCTAAATATTCTATATTTCCTTCGAGCCTAAATAACCGAAAATTCCTACCATTTAAACCGTTCAATTCTCACTTACTACTAGATAAGTTCTCAAATTTCCTAAGATTTTAAAATTAATTCTTAATTTTTTCGAATATCATCAAATTTTTCCCTAAATCTCAAAAATTCCAAAATTACCCATGAGTTCTCAGTATTCTCAATTTCATTTTATAGATTTCCCGTATCATAAGATTCAATAGTCTTAAGTTTATTCTAGCCTTTATCTTATTTTCAATATGATGTACAACTGGTTTATTTGTCTCTGGTTGTTCTTGTACCATGACTGATTTTACAAAGTGAACATATTTCCCTTTGTCCATATTCAATTTTGGCTGAGTATCACTGATGGAATTTTCATCTTGGTTGTTGAACCCTAAACCAGTTTTATCAGTAACTGATTTTTGTTTATCTATTATTTCAGCTTGTGAAATAGATGATTTATTCCATTCAATGATAAGCACAGTTTGCTTTGAGTTCTCAAGTATTAACTGATGAATCATAGATTGGTTATTGCTTCTTTCAGCATTCAGATCAGCAATCTCCCGTTTAAGACTCAACAGATCAACTGATTCATCAGTTTCAGTTTTATCGTCTTCAGGATCACTTTGCTTTGCTTCGGCCTTCTCAAAAGATAAGGCAAGCTTGTGATACTCATTAACCATGTCATGAAGTGTAGAAATGAGTGCATCTCGTGTGAAATCAGTTGAGTTAAAGTTAAATACCAGTTGACTGGTTGGCTCTAGTTCTGTGTCATCAGCATCAGACACTTGACTTCTTCATCATCATCACTGGAGCAGCTCAAGTTCTCAGATTCTGAATCATCGCTGTCACATTATGCCCATTTGGACTTGCTTTCCTCTGCTAGAAGCACCTCATGCTTCTTTTTGTATGATTTCTTGTCATCCTTAGTTTTTCTTTTGTGCTCGTAAGGTTTCTTTACCTTTTCAGTTGAGCCTCGACTGTCCTTCTTTGGCTTAGGACAGTCAGCAATGAAATGACCAGTTTTTCCATAGTTGTAGCAAGCATTAGGTTCTTATTTGAAGTTATTTCTCTGATATTGTCTTTGGAAGTTTCCTTGATTTCTTCTCATAAATCTTCCAAATTTTCGGGTGTAAAATTACTGTTTTACCCCTAGACGTAAAATTTCACGTTTTTTACTTTTTCTTAATTTCATTGACTCTAACATGTCCCAAATAATTATTTAAGCCTAAATTAAAATTCTCATAATTTTATTTAGCTTATATTAGACTTTTTAATTAATTCGTAATTAGTCGTTTTGAAGACGTTTTAATCCCGAAAAATTTCAAACTTTAATATAACATTCCTAAATTCACAATTTAGACTTTTTATATTATTTTAGCCCTCGAGAACCACGACTCGAGCCCCATGAGCCATATTTCGATTAATTTTCCAACTAGAAAACCCTAGCCGAACCAAACTTGGAACCCACGAGCCATCTTTAATTTTTTCTCAAGCCCAGCTCGAACCACCATGAGCGAAACCGGAGCCAACCCTTGTATAGACCCTACTGGACCCTTAGCACCCTTAGGAACCAACCCAACCCCAAAACCGAAGACCCCAACCAAGCACACAAACTGGCCGAGAACTCCAACTTTGGCAAGGACTCTTGCTTACTCGCCTAGGACCTAGCCAACCCCAACCAGCCCTGAACCAGCCCCTCTTGCACCTTCCTAGGACACTAAGGACTCATCCTAGCCCAGCCCTAAGCCCCCAGGCCGAGCCATCTACGCTGCACAAGTCGCTGAACCTGCACGACTCTCCTTGAAGCTCTTGGGTGGGAGGCTAGGACTCCTCCCAGCCCTCTTGACTCGAGCCCTATCGTGTGTAGGGCTCTTCTCTCGAGTCAAACACGACCCTGGCTAGCCCTGGTCCCAAGCCAAGACCAAGACAAGTGCCAAGTCCAAAAACCAAGCCCTACAACCCCCATGACAGGAAGTTGATTTCAGCTTTCATGTTTCGTGTGTGCAGTGTGTTTGGGGAGACTTAGAACTCCATAACTCATGTAAATACCTTCCCTAGACATCCCCTAATCATTGCAGCCCATTTATACATGTAAACAACACAAGTTTGAATCAAAATCATGCTTGAAATTGAATGTGTTGCATAAAAACAAAAATAATTTAAAGTGTCACTTGTTTTTCCATACAATTCATACATAAACACATATTATGGTGTGATGATGTTTGAAGGGAATAATTATGTGTGCCTTTGCGTATTTTACGCATGAATTTACGTTGACGATTGCGAAGAACGGCGACGAAAACCTAGGCTTGATTTTCCTTGAAGCTTTTTTTGAATTTTCCTCTGAATTGTGGGGTGTGTGTGTGCCGTGTATCTTGAGGGAGTTTGTGGGAGTGTGGGGCGTGGGGTTTAGGGTTAATGGGGAGGGTTTTTAGTATTTTGTAGTTAATTAATCATTAATTAAGCTTAGGTCCATTAGGAAGTTAATTAGGCCCATTAGTGCTTAATTAAAATATAAAAATTATTTTGTTTAAATAAGTTTGTGAATTTATTAGCCGGGTTGCCAAAACGTTTGCATTTTTGTTGAAAAATAAACACCGATAAAATTTAGTTTCGGCATATAAAATCAACTAAAAACCCTTTATTTTCAAAAATATGAAAAAGCATCAATCATATTTTAAATAATTAAAAATAATTATTTAATAAAAACATTTTTACATTTTTCAACCCTCGTCTCCGTTCCTCGATCGCAACTCGAATAACCCTTAAAAATACATTTCTAATGCATGTAAGAAGAAAACTACTAAAACGTCATGTAAACATGTCACATAATTAGTTAAGCAATTAAAATGAGTTAATTAACTATTTTTCATATTCCCTAAATTTGCATGCAGTTTAATTACGTCGTCTTAATTCTTTGGCCTTACAATTCCTCCCCCCTTTAAATAAAATTTCATCCTCGAAATTAGAACTCACCGAATAGCTTTAGATAGCGACTCCTGAAGTCCCTCTCGTTTTCCCAAGTAGCATCCACTTCCGAGTGATTCAGCCACTTGACGTTGACCATTGGAATGACTTTGTTACGCAGTCTTCTCTCTTGCATTCCCAAGATTTGGACAGGTCTTTCTTCATATGTCATATTTGGAGTCAATTGTAGAGTTTCATAATTTAGCACATGTTATGGATTCGACATGTATTTTCGCAACATCAAAATATGGAACACATTGTGAACTCCAGAAAGCATTGGTGGCAATGCCACTATATAAGCTAGTGTCCCAACCCTCTCTAAAATCTCTACCGGACCAATAAATCTCGGACTAAGCTTGTCTTTCTTGCCAAAACGCATAACATCTTTCATAGGTGCTATTTTCACAAACACATGATCTCCCACTGCAAACTCTAGGTCCCTTCGTCTCTTGTCGGCATAACTCTTTTGTCAGCTTTGTGCAGTCTTAATTCTCTCTAAAATTTTAAATGCAAGCTCGGCAGTCTTTTCAATCACATCCAGACCAATCTCTCTTCTTTCACCAACCTCGTCCCAATGAATAGGAGATCTATATTTCCTTCCATAAAGTGCCTCAAAAAAAGCCATCACAATTGATGATTGAAAGCTATTATTGTAGGTGAACTTTAATAGAGGTAATTTTGGTTCCCAACTGCCTTGGAAATCAATAACGCAAGCTCGCAGTAGATCTTCTAAAAATTTGTATAACTCTTTCGGACTGACCATCGGTTTGAGGATGGAATGTTGTACTGAATAATAACTTGGTCTCCATCGCTGCATGTAGACTCTTCCAAAAAGATGACGTGAATCTCAGATCTCTGTCTGAAACAATGGATACAGGAATCCCATCCAGACGATTCTCGAATATATAGCTCTGCATACTAAATCATGGTGAATATCATCTTGATAGGTAGAAAATGCGCTGATTTCATAAGACGATCCACTATCACCCATATAGCATTGAATCCATTAATAGTCTTAGGCAATCCCACAAAAAAGTCCATAGTAATATTTTCCCATTTCCACTCAGGAATAGGAAGTGGCTTAAATTTTGCTGGCCTCTGATGCTCTACTTTAACTTGTTGACATGTCAAACACTCGGTTACAAAACGCAAAATGTCTCTCTTCATACCCGACCACCAATATAATAACTGCAGATCTTTGTACATCTTTGTGCTTCCCGGATGAATGGAATATGGTGTGTCATGAGCTTCCATCATAATGAGATCTCTCAAAGAATCTTCACTAGGAACCCATAAACGATCTCGATAATAAACTATACCATCCACCTCAGAATATAGCTTCCGGCCATTGGTTTCATCTCTAGCTCTCCACTTTTGCAATTTCTCATCGATAGACTGCCCATCACGCATTCTATCTCTCAAAGTCGACTGTACTGATAATAAGGCAAGATTAGAGGCCTCGCCCCTAGCTTACACTGTAAGCTCAAACCGCTGTATCTCGGACTGCAACGGTCTTTGGGGTGATAATTGAGTGATAGCTGCTGCTTTTCGACTCAATGCGTCTGCTACAACACTAGCTTTTCCCTCATGATAGCTAATCTCACAGTCGTAGTACTTCACTAATTCAAGCCATCTTCGCTGTCTCATATTCAATTCTTTTTGGGTGAAGAAGTATTTTAAACTTTTATGATCGGTGAATATGAAGTAGGTGGATTTTACGTGTTTTTCATATTATGTGATAGCTCGTTGTGTTGCTCATATCGTTTAGATTGCATGCATTTTGTGACATTTTGGCATATATTATGTTTTATCGTTTCTCATGTGTCTCGTGGGTGAAAATGAATAAGATTTGTGAATAAACTGAAGAAAATGCATCGATGTGTGAGAGACCTCCGCCCGGCGCACATTTATGTCCGCCCGGGCGCATGCAAGATGTGAGAAAAAGATTTTTTGCGAGATTCATCTGCTCGGGCGCAAACTTATGTCAGCCCGGGCGCGTCGAATGAAAAAATAAAGCAAGATCTGCGAAGGCCATCCGCCCGGGCGGAAACTTATGTCCGCTCGGGCGCGTTTGATTTTTGGAAAGATTTGCGGCCGATATTTTTCCTAAATTTTGAAAGGATCCTGATAGATGGCATGATTTTGGAAGATATTCAGACATCATTCAGCAGCCAAGGTGTCTAGAGAAGGAGAAAAGCTTGGAGAAATTGCTTGGAGTTGAAGATTCGAAGATTTCCGGGCACAGTTTTTCACAGATCTCGTCTCGTCTAGTATTTCTTATTTAGTATATATCATTTAAACATTTTGTTGTTTATTTTCACTACGAATTCGCGTAGATAAACTAAAATATTTGTTGATATTTAAGGGGATCTTATCCCGAAACTGATTTAGTTAATTTGTATTTCAATTGTTGGTTTATTCTTGATTATGCTACTGCTTTCATTATAATTATTAAAGTATAGCTAACTTTAATAATAATCTTATATTGCAAGTGAGTTCGAGAGAATAGCTTGTGATAAGAACGAGTAGAATAGTCCGTGGATCTACAATTTACATAGACATATGAAATTGGATACGTGCCGATAGTCATAGTACGATCGGACGAAAACTAGGAGCTTTCATAGATCGATATGCGATTCACTCTTGATAAATAATTAAAGACATTTAATTACTTAACTTCGAAGAATTAATTTGGCATAGCTCGAGAGGGCATGTTCATTTGAATAGGAAATCCTGTCGGAAGCATACATCACTATCGAACGAATTAATTGATTAATGAGGGATAGGTGAACTTAAATTCCCAACAAATACATTTCCCATCGAAATCTATTTAAGTGGTTTAGAGTTTATATTTCAGCATTTAATTCTTGACTTATTCATTGAGTTTCTATTTAATTTTAGTAGCTATAAACAACCATTCAAGTTTCGTTGCTAGATATTTGATAACTGAAAATAATAATTGCAAAATACAGTCTTCAGTAGAACGGTATTCGTGCTCGCGTACATTAGACTATTACTTGACATCGTGCACTTGCGATTAATTTTCGAGCATACAAAATCATATTTTTACTAAGGATTCCACAGTGCAAGTTTTGCTCGATCAAGTTTTTGGCGCCGTTGCCGGGGACTGTTAATTCACAATTTTATTTTTAGTTATTTTATTTAGCATTGTTTTATTTTTCTTGAGCTAACACTCCATATTCTATTCCAGAATTCTTTTCCAGTGCATGCCAAAGTCACTTGATGTGGAGCTTGAGCAGTTTGACCCGAAAAGAACTTTCCGCAGAAGAAGACAGCAACATAGACTGAAGTAAATGATGGAGAGGCACGAGCATGAGGAGGAACACCATGAAGACAGACATGTTGAGATGCCACACCGCATACCGATGCTAGAGTATTCCCAGCCTTCTTTGGATGGTGCACGCCCCAGCATTGTGAGGCCTATTTTGCGGGCAAACCACTTCGAAATCAAGCAGGCCATAATTCAGATGATTCATGTCCAGTTTGGAGGATCTGCAGTAAATGACCCAAACACACATCACAGATTTCCCTGAAATTTGCGATACTTTTTATATTTAATGGAGTTTCTGATGACGCTGTTAGGTTGCGTTTATTTCCTTTCTCTTTACGTAACAAAGCTAAAGCATGGTTAATTGTTTTGCCTGTAGGTTCAATCACCACATGGGAGGACATGGCGAAGACGTTTCTCATTAAATACTTTCCTCCATCTAAGACCATGAAGCTGCGGGCAGACATAATCACATTTGCTCAATTCGATCAGGAGTCTTTACATGAGGCATAGGAGGGTTTCAAAGATCTATTGCAAAGATGTCCTCATCACGAACTGCCACTTTGGTTAGTCGTTCAAACCTTTTACTATGGCTTACTCATTCCTATTTGTACTATGATAGATGTTGTTGCTTGTGGAAACCTACTGCGAAAAACTGCTGAGGAAGGATATGAGTTATTGGAGGAGATGGCCGCTAGCAGCTATCATCCTCATTCTGAAAGGAACAACCAGAGAAGAAGTGCAGGAGTTCACCAGGTAACTGACCTTTCCGCTATTACTGCACAACTTGATGTCTTGAAAAGGAAATTGGACGGTTTAAATATGGGTGGCACAGCTATGCGTCTTCAAGAGATATTCTGTGATAAATGTGGAGGTGAAAACTTTGAGAAAGACTGTCAAGATGACAATCCATTTTTATGCACAAGAAGGGCATCAGTGAATCAAGTGGGGGTCCAAAATCGTCCAAGAAATTATCCGTATTCGAACACATAAAATAATGGATGGATGCAACATCCCAACTTCTCATAGGGTGGCCAAAAGAGTCAAAATCGACCACATGGAGGACAACCATATGGGAAACAACCAATGTACAGATCTGACCCTCCTAGAGAAGAAAAGTCCAATTTGGAGCAGATGATGTCTAAGTTCATCTCATCTACTGAAACTACACTCCAAAATCAAGATGCATCGATAAAGGGGCTAGAGAATCAAATTGGACAGTTAGCTAAGATGATAGCAAGTAGAGAGCTGGGCACCTTGCCAAGTAACACAGAGACCAATCCAAAAGAGCAAGTGAAGGCCATCGAGTTGAAAAGTGGAAAAATCTTAGAGTCCAAGGAAAAGGAAAGAAGTCAAGTACCGGATGAACAGACCGAGACATCCAAAGGTAAGTCTTCAAACACTACACCAGCACCCACTACACAATCAAAAATTGTTATACCTCCTCCTTTCCCTGAATCATTGAAAAAATCAAAACTTGATGCACAATTCGGTAAGTTTCTTGAGGTGTTTAAAAAATTGCATATCAATATTTATTTTGCCGATGCTTTGATGCAAATGCCTAGCTATGCTAAATTTTTGAAGGATATCTTAGCAAACTAGAGAAAATTGGAGGGTCACATGATGGTCAATCTAACTGAAAATTTCTCTGCTTTGGTGCAAAACAAAATCCACTGAAACTTAAAGACTCAGGGAATTTTTCTATTCTTTGCATGATTGGTGATGTTGTTTTTCATAAAGCTTTGTGTGATCTGGGTGCGAGTATTAATCTTATGCCCTTGTCTGTGTTTAGGAAACTTGGATTGGGAGAACCTAAGCCAAAGAGGACGTCTTTACAGCTAGCGGATAGATCTGTCAAGTATCCACGAGGAGTTGTTGAGGATGTGCTAGTGAAAATAGACAAATTCATTTTTTGTTCAGATTTTGTGTTGCTCGATGATATTGCTAAAATCGGTGATGCTAACTGGGAGGTCAGGTCTTTGCTTGGAGAGCAAGGATCTAATCGTGATACGCTGGCTGGGAGGTCGGCACGTCACCTGTGGAGCTCAGATCCAACACCTCGAAATCAAGAAACACAAACAAGAGTGTTAGAAGGGGGCCGGAAGGTTGTTCCGGCGTAGCCCCTCCGACGCTCAAGTCAGAGTATAGAAAACTGAGAGAACGTGTGTGCTGAGAGAATGTATGTATATTAATCAATAAAACAATGAACGGAACCTGGTATTTATAGGAGAACAATAGAGTCCTAGTTTGGCAGATTAGGATCCTCAGAATCTTCGGAAGATTTGATTAGATCTTGCCCAGATTTGGTTTAGATATCGTGCCAGATTTGATTTGATCTTTGATGGGCTTTACCTTTCTGAGCTTTGATCTCTGTGGGCTACGCGCTTAATATCTTAGTAAGAGCTCTCGTAGGTATGAGCCCGCCTGAATCCAGGACCTTATGGGAGCTCGGCTCGGGAGCTCGGCCGAGAATCTCCAAACGTCCCGATATCACCTTCTTGGAGGTCGGCCAGGGAGGTCGGCTTGGGAGCTCGGCTGACCTTTCCGATCGTCATAACTGCTGATATGGGGGGTCGGCCAAGGATGACCTTGGGAGGTCGGCATGGGAGGTCGGCGTGGGAGGTCGGCTGACCTCCCCGATCGATGGAACTGCTGTTATAGGAGGTCGGCTCGGCATCATCTTGGGAGGTCGGCATGGGAGCTCGGCGTGGGAGGTCGACTGACCTCCCGATCTACGGAACTGCTGTTATGGGAGGTCGGCTGGGATGACCTCCCAGATGACCTCTCGCGCTTCCCTGAATGCCGAGTTCTCAACTAGATGGGCTACCGAGAGCGGGCCGAGCCCATCCTCAATCCGGGGGTATCACGAGTCCCCCCCTCAAGTCGAGCTGACGTTGTAGACCAAAGCTCGTTGTGATTTGAGCTCTCGGTGGCCCATAGGCTTTCCTGAGATAAGTCGGTCAGGCACTTGGAGCTCGGCAAACACTAAATAATAACATGATGAGGTCATACTGAGAGAGGTCGACCGGGAGCTCGGCCCAACACTTCATTAAATAATAACACGAAGAGGTCATCCTGAGGAAGGTCGACCGGAGCTCGGCCCAACACTTCATAAAGTAATAACCGAGGAGATCATCCTGAGAGAGGTTGGCCGGGCTATGGGAGCTCGGCCCAACACTTGATAGATAATAACCTGATGAGGTCATCCTCAAGGAGGTCGGCTGAGAGATCGTCCTCATAAAATAATAACCCGAGGAGGTCATCCCGAGGGAGGTCGATTGGGAGCTCAGCCCAACACCATAAAATAATAACCCGAAGAGATCCTGAGAGAGGTTGGTCGGGCTATGAGAGCTCGGCCCAACACTTGATAGATAATAACCTGATGAGGTCATCCTCAGGGAAGTCGATTGGGAGCTCGGCCCAACACCATAAAATAATACCGAGGAGGTCATCCAGAGAGAAGTCGATCGGGCTATGGGAACTCGGCCCAACACTTAGATGATAACCCGAGGAGGTCATCTCGAGGGAGGTCGGCTGAACTTTTTAATAAAATAATAACTCGGTAAGATCGTGCCGAGGGAGGTAAGCTCGGCCATGGGAGGTCGGCACAACCCTTGACAAAATAATAACTTGGTAGGATCATGCCGTGTGAGGTAAGCTACGCCGTGGGAGGTAAGCTCGGCCATGGGAGGTCGGAACAACCCTTCACAAAATAATAACTCGGTAAGATCATGTCGTGGGAGGTAAGCTCGGCCATGGGAGGTCGGCTTAACTTTTCAATAAAATAATAACTCTGTAATATCATGCTGTGGGAGGTAAGCTCGACCATGGGAGGTCGCGCTGTGGGAGCTCGGCTCGGCCATGGGAGGTCGGCTGAACTTTTTAATAGAATAATAACTCGGTAAGATCATGCCATGGGACGTAAGCTCGGCCATGGGAGGTCGGCACAACCCTTCACAAAATAATAACTCGGTAAGATCGTGCCGTGGGAGGTAAGCTACGCCATGGGAGGTAAGCTCGGCAATGGGAGGTCGGCTGAACTTTTTAATAGAATAATAACTTGGTAAAAACAAAACATTTCTGAGCTCGGCTCGGCCATGGGAGCTCGGCCAGCCACTTAACCATAATGACCGGGTAAAAATAAAATAGCGATGAGCTCGGCTCGGCCATAGGAGCTCGGTCAGCCACTTAGCCATAACTTTGAACCATAAAATTTATGCTGAGCTGAGCTATGAGGCTCCTGAACCGAGTGAGGGTGAGGACCCCTGTCATGCTGGGCATAGCCAAGAAGAGGTGAGCTCTGGGCTCCTGGCTGAGGGTGAGAACTCTTGTCATACCTGGCGTGACCAAGATGAGGTGAGCTCTGGGCTCCTGAACTGACTGAGGGTGAAAATCCTTTTCATACTTGGCGTGACCAAGATGAGGTGAGCCATAGGCTCCTGAACTGGCTGAGGGTGAAAACCCTTATCATACTTGGCGTGACCAAGATGAGGTGAGCTCTGGGCTCCTGAACTGACTGAGGGTGAAAACCCTTATCATACTTGGCGTGACCAAGATGAGGTGAGCTCTGGGCTCCTGAACTGGCTGAGGGTGAAAACCCTTATCATACTTGGCGTGACCAAGATGAGGTGAGCTCTGGGCTCCTGAACTGACTGAGGGTGAAAACCATTATCATACTTGGCGTGACCAAGATAAGGTGAGCCCTGGGCTCCTGAACTGGCTGAGGGTGAAAACCCTTATCATACTTGGCGTGACCAAGATGAGGTGAGCTCTGGGCTCCTGAACTGACTGAGGGTGAAAACCCTTATCATACTTGGCGTGGCCAAGATGAGGTGAGCCCTGGGCTCCTGAACTGGCTGAGGGTGAAAACCCTTATCATACTTGACGTGGCCAAGATGAGGTGAGCCCTGGGCTCCTGAACTGGCTGAGGGTGAAAACCCTTATCATACTTGGCGTGACCAAGATGAGGTGAGCTCTGGGCTCCTGAACTGACTGAGGGTCAAAACCCTTTTCATACTTGGCGTGACCAAGATGAGGTGAGCTCTGGGCTCCTGAACTGACTGAGGGTGAAAACCCTATTCAAACTTGGCATAACCAAGATGAGGTGAGCTTTGGCTCCTGAACTGACTGAGGGTGAAAACCCTATTCAAACTTGGCGTCACCAAGATGAGGTGAGCCCTGGGCTCCTGAACTGACTGAGGGTGAAAACCCTATTCAAACTTGGCGTAACCAAGACGAGGTGAGCTCCGGGGCTTCTGCAAGACATGGTGAAAACCCGTGTAAGCTTCAATAATTTTGAAAGAAAATGTGTAATTTTAATAATGTAACTGAATATAGCATCGAATACTTAGGTCTTTTCTACAAAAGTAACTGTCATAATAAAAGAAATTAAAGGTATAATATCTAAGTGATGTTATTTGCGGAGGTTGTAAGCATTCCATGGCCTCTTCAATTTCTTCTCTGCCAGATCTTCGAAGTAGTAGGCACCCGAACTAAGCTTTCCCATCAACTTGAATGGTCCTTCCCATCTTGGATCTAACTTTCCCACGTCCACATCTTGAACCTTCTTCCAAACTAAGTCTCCCACTTGAAAGCCCATCTGAATGACCTTTCTATTGTATGATTGGGTTGTGCGTCTCTTGTAAGCTTCCATCCTTATGACCGCGGCTTCCTGCTTTTCTTCCAAGAAATCTAAGTCCGCCGCTCGCCTCTCACTGTTTCGCTCATAATAGAATATTGCTCGGGAGGTCTCTTCGTCATCTCTGCCGGGAGCACTGCCTCATTTCCATAAACTAAGCTGAAAAGCGTCTCCCTGATGCCAATCTTCGGAGTGGTTATGTACGACCATAGCATGCTTGGGAGCTCTTCCACCCAATTTCTTTTTGCATTCTCACGTCTACGTCTTTGCTCACTGTTCCCACAGACGGCGCCAATTGATATTGCTAAAATCGGTGATGCTAACTGGGAGGTCAGGTCTTTGCTTGGAGAGCTCGGATCTAACCGTGATACGCTGGCTGGGAGGTCGGCACGTCACCTGTGGAGCTCAGATCCAACACCTCGAAATCAAGAAACACAAACAAGAGTGTTAGAAGGGGGGCCGGAAGGTTGTTCCGGCGTAGCCCCTCCGACGCTCAAGTCAGAGTATAGAAAACTGAGAGAACGTGTGTTCTGAGAGAATGTATGTATATTAATCAATAAAACAGTGAACGGAACCTGGTATTTATAGGAGAACAATAGAGTCCTAGTTTGGCAGATTAGGATCCTCAGAATCTTCGGAAGATTTGATTAGATCTTGCCCAGATTTGGTTTAGATATCGTGCCAGATTTGATTTGATCTTTGATGGGCTTTACCTTTCTGAGCTTTGATCTCTGTGGGTTACGCGCTTAATATCTTAGTAAGAGCTCTCGTAGGTATGAGCCCGCCTGAATCCAGGACCTTATGGGAGCTCGGCTCGGGAGCTCGGCCGAGAATCTCCAAACGTCCCGATATCACCTTCTTGGAGGTCGGCCAGGGAGGTCGGCTTGGGAGCTCGGCTGACCTTTCCGATCGTCGTAACTGCGGATATGGGGGGTCGGCCAAGGATGACCTTGGGAGGTCGGCGTGGGAGGTCGGCTGACCTTCCCGATCGACGGAACTGCTGTTATAGGAGGTCGGCTCGGCATCATCTTGGGAGGTCGGCATGGGAGCTCGGCGTGACGGAACTGCTGTTATGGGAGGTCGGCTGGGATGACCTCCCAGATGACCTCTCGCGCTTCCCTGAATGCCGAGTTCTCAACTAGATGGGCTACCGAGAGCGGGCCGAGCCCATCCTCAATCCGGGGGTATCACTCGACATGGAGGAGGATATGGAGATGCCTTTGATTTTAGGGAGACCATTCCTTGCAACTGGAAAGGCTCTGATTGATGTGCAGGAAAGGGAGTTGAGATTGAGAGTGGGAGAAGAGGAGATTACTTTTGACGTTTTTAATGCACTTAAACACAAACTGCATTCTGATAGTTGTTATAGAATTGATGCTTTTGATTCTCTTGTGTCTAACATGTGTAGGATACTCTTAGGGACCCATTGAAAGCAACTCTCACTACTGAATTAAGAGAAGACAAATTGGATATAGATAAAGCCAAAATAATGGCATACCTCAATGCCAACCAACAATGGAGGAGGCCAATAAGGATGAGATTAGAGGACTTGGGAGATCAAAGAGACTTGATCCCTCAAAAGTCAAACCTAAAGGAGCCACCAACTCTGGAGCTCAAGCCATTACCTCCACATCTGAAATACGTCTATCTAGGTGAGAATAATAAACTTCTGGTGATTATTTCTTCTTATTTGACAGATGTGATGGAGGACAAACTGCTAAAAGTCTTTAAAGCGCACAAGAGTGCATTTGCATTGAAAGTGGCGAATATCAAAGGGATCAATCCATCAGTCTATATGCACAAGATATTGATGGAAAAAAAGTACTCAACCCTTGTGCAACCTCAGATAAGATTTAATCCAAAGATGCAAGAGGTAGCAAAAGCAAAAACTATCAAAGTCCTTGATATAGGTATTATCTATCATATATCGTGGGTAAGTCATGTTCAATGTGTGCCAAAAAGGGTGGGATTACTGTTATCACAAATGAACAAAACGAATTAATACCCACTAGGACAATCACGGGATGGCGTGTGTGCATTGATTATAGGAAATTAAATGATGCTACCCGTAAAGATCACTTTCTGCTGCCTTTCATTGATCAAATGCTTGAGAGGTTAGCGGATCATGAGTTTTATTGTTTTTTCGATGGGTATTCAGGGTATAACCAAATCATGATTGCGCCCGAGGACCAAGAGAAAACCACTTTCACTAGTCCAATGGCGCTTTTTCTTTTAAAAGGATGCCCTTTGGTTTGTGTAATGCCCCTGCCACTTTTCAGCGATGCATGACCGCTATATTTCATGACATGATAGAAACTTTCCTTGAGATATTTATGGATGACTTCTCGATATTTAGCTCTTCTTTTGATGACTGTTTGCAGAATTTGAAGGTGGTGTTGATGAGATGCGAGGAGACAAAGTTGGTGCTGAATTGGGAAAAATGTCATTTTATGGTACAAGAAGGCATAGTATTGAGGCACAAAATATCAGAGCATGGAATAGAGGTGGATAACGTAAAAGTCGAATTTATCAAGAACTTACCACCTCCGACATCCATAAAGGGAGTTAGAAGTTTTCTAGGCTAAGTCGGTTTTTATCGGCGTTTTATTAAATATTTTTCAAAAATTTCCAAACCTATATCTTCTTTACTTATGAAAGATGTGCCGTTTGATTTTAACTCTTACTGTCTACAGACATACGAGGATTTAAAGGAGGGCTTGGTGACGGCTCCTATTTTGGTGGCACCGCATTGCGATCTACCCTTCGAGATCATGTGCGATGCCAACGATACTGCGGTTAATGTTGTTCTTAGCCAGCGGCAAAACAAGGTATTTCATACGATATAATACGCAAGTAAAACCTTAGATGAGGTTCAATTGAATTATTCAACCACTGAAAAGGAATTACTTGCAGTAGTATTCGCACTTGATAAGTTTCATTCATATCTTGTGTTATCCAAAGTCATTTTTTACACAGACCACTCTGCACTGAAATATTTACTTGCTAAGAAAGATGCAAAGCCACGCCTACTTAGGTGGATTTTATTGTTAAAAGAATTTGATCTTCAAATAAAGGATAAGAAGGGTGTTGAGAATGTGGTAGCGGATCACTTGCCTAGATTGGAGTTGATTAGTACTGACTGTGTAGATCATGTTATTAACGATTGGTTTCCTGATGAGCAGCTAATAGAGGCGAAACAATGTCCTTGGTATGAAAATTTTGATAACTTTCTTGTCACAGGCACACCACCACCAAATCTATCGTTTCACCAATGAAAGAAATTCTTCTCTGACGTGAAACATTATTTTTGGGAGGAACCATTTTTGTTTAGGATTTGTGCAGATTCCATGATAAGAAGGTGTGTTGCAGAGGAGGAGTTTGGTCAAATTCTCAACCATTGCCATGACCGTGAGGTAGGTGGTCATTTTAGACCAACAAGGACGGTATCTAAGGTACTTGAATATGGCTTCTACTGCCCAACTCTATTTAAAGATGCCCGTTCTTATATGCTTACCTGTGATAAATGCCAGCGGACAGGTAACATATCTAACCGTCATGAAATGCCATTAAATAATATTCTTGAGTGCGAGGTTTTTGATGTGTGGGGGATAGACTTCATGGGACCGTTTCCCAGTTCGTTCATGAAAAATTATATTTTGGTGGCAGTTGACTATGTGTCTAAGTGGGTAGAGGAAAAAGCATATGCCACTAATGATGCTCAAGTGGTCCTGAAATTTCTAAATAAATTTTTCTTAACAGGTTTGGGTCACCACGAGCAATCATTAGTAATGGTGGCACCCATTTTTGCAACAAACTCTTTGAAAAAATTTTGAGCAAATACGGTGTCATACATAAGATTTCTACCCCTATCACCCTCATACGAGTGGTCAAGTGGAATTGTCGAACCGAGAGATCAAGCGGATTTTGGAAAAAGTGGTAGGTGCCAGTCGGAAAGACTGGACAATGAGGTTAGATGATGCTCTTTGGGCATATAGGACTGCTTTCAAAACACCTATAGGCACTACACCATATAGGTTATTGTTTGGTAAAGCATGTCATCTACCTGTAGAGTAAGAGCATCGGGAATATTGGGCAACAAAAGCACTAAACTTTAAATTTACTGATGCAGGTGAACGACGTCTGCTTAAATTGGATCAGTTGGAGGAATTCCAAAATCTGGCATATGATCTCGCATTGTCATACACGGAAAAGATAAAGAGGGCTCATGAAAAGTGAATCATCGAAAGGGAAATAAAAAAGAAGACGAAAATGTCCTACTCTACAACTCCCGGTTGCGACTGTTTCCCGAAAAATTGAAGTCGCGATGGTCTGGTCCATTCGCGATTTATAAAGTTTACCTATCGGGAGATGTATAATTGCAAGATGGAAAGGATGAGACATTTACGGTCAATGCCCAGCGACTGAAGCACTATATGGATAGCACAATTGAGCCACAACTTGGAATCACCTGGTTCCAGGACAATATGAACTGAAACTGATCGACAGTCAAGCTCTCGACTATAAATTGAGAACTACCTCTCTTCTCTACTTAATTCGATTTTATTGCTATAGTTTATTTATTAAGTTTAACAAAAAAAAATTTGTGGGCTACGCACGAGGTCCTCCTGGGCGGAAACTTATGTCCGCCCGGGCGCGCCACTTTTACAAAAAAAAAATTTTAAAAAGCCGTGAAGCATCTGCCCAGGCGGAAACTTATGTCCGCCCGGGCGGGTCGCAGAACTTTTTAAATCTCCCGTCTTTTTTTCTCTTCCTCATTCAAACCCTACTTCACCCCCTTCGAAATTTCGCCGCCTCCTCTCTTAATTATCACTCAAATAACCAGTTTTGTGCCGATTTCATGTCAAACTGTGTCACCACCTTCACCAAGCACCAAGTGCGTCAATTTTCCGGCCACCCCTTTGTTTCTCCGGCCACCGCTGCAACTTTCCGACCGCCACTGTGATTCCACGATGCTTCCTCTCTCGGATTCCGGCGAGTAATTTTTCCAACAACACATCTCCTACTTCGGGCTTCTTGTTCTTCACAAATCATTAACGATATCGCCTAAGAAAGCTCCAGTAAGTCACGACGCTTCTTCGTCATCATCTCGTAATTCCCAGTTGTTTGTGAATAATGCTGCTAAGGAACGCTATGAACTTGCCAAAATACATCGAGCTCCGATTCGAGAGCGTGGTTTCCAGCTTGTATAAAATATTTTTATTACAAATCAAATTGAAATTAGAGGATGAGGAATAATAAAGCAATTGTGAGAGGGAAATTGGTGGATTTTAGTTCGATAGAGATTAATAGGGTGCTTGAGACACCGGTTGTGGATGATTCGGTGTATATGGAATGGGCTGCAGACCCCAACTTAGACTTGATGATGTGCAGGATCTGCTATCCGGGGTCTCTGGGGAAGACACCTGGTTCGCACACTTGTTTCGCTGAGAAATATTTGTTAGTCCCGGCTGCGATGTGGTATGAATTTTTTGCCACATGATTGATGTCAGTCTGGCACACTAGCGACGTACAGAAGGAGAGGGGAGTGTTGATTTATGCACTGATAGCCCATATGCCAACCAATGTGGAGAAAATTATTCATTAACAGATCCAGCTGAGTATTCACAATCTGAATGTGGCATTATTCTTTCCCCACATTATCATTGAGCTGTGTACGGGCGCTGGGTCGTTTTTCAGGATGATGATGAATAGTTGCCACCGACCAAGGCCCTTGATGACACCAGCTGGCTACAGAAGACCGCAGTCTGGCGGAAGGCTTTCCCTCAGTTTGGCCTTATTTGGGACAGCTTTACTTTCGATCCACTGCCACGGCAGCCCCCACCACCTGCCCCGCGAACTCGATTTCATCTTCTTCAAGACCGGATGGACGAATTTGCTGCATTCGTTGACCATCAGTTATAGTGGCAGGCTGTGAGTCAGAAATATCAGACCGCTACTGATGCCATGTTGTGTCTATCCCTGAGCCACAGTGGTATTGACTCGGCCATTATGCCACCACCTATGCCAGCTTTCCCGCCGCCGTTTCAGTTTAACTACGCCGATGCACCAGATCCGGAAGCTGGCGTCATTCCCCTGGAGGAGTACGAGGAGGATGATCATTGAGAAGGGAGTCACTTCTGCCCCTTCTTTTATTTTTTGCATTTCGTTTAGATCATTTTATTTATTTCTATTTCTGTTGCATACTTCGGTTATATTGCATCCATTTTTTTTGTACTATCTTCTCTTTTTCTATCATCTGTTGCATTGGGGACACTGCTCGACTTTAGTATTGGGGGGTGGATGGGTGTTGTTTGTGTGTTCAGTTTGGTGCTTTGTTGGTTTTATTTGTTGGCATTTAGTTTTAGCCGTTTTTCATTGGTGTGTGTGTCAGCCGACAGTGTTTGAAGTAGTACTTGTTAGCCAAGGATGATTAAGAGGTGATGAGACATTCTCTGTCTGTCGTGTACTCGTATTCCTTTAGCACATAATGCGGTGAAGACATGAAGTTTTATTTAAAACATTGAATTCTCTTTGCACGAATGTTAGAACTAAAAGCATGCATGATAAGATGGTGAAAATTTAAAACCAAAGTGGGGAACGAAGAGGTTTGAAGGTGTGAATTGAGCTTGAATATATTCTCTTGAATCGAGGTATTTATCAGCAGCGTTAAAAAAGAGAACGATGAAGATATAAGGTGTGGGGGAGCCAAATAAAGGAATGAAATCCTATTCTTGGCTAAAGTTGGAGATGAAAAGTGTTGGGGAGCCGAATAAAGGAGTGAAATCCAATTCCTGGCTAAAAATGTAAAACACATGGATTTGAATCTGAAATGAAAGGTTCTAATATAGTCTTTTATTACTATATTCTAATTCAGTAAAAAAAAATGGTTGCTGATGGATACTGAGTGCAGAGGAATAGAGGAGATTAAGATTTACACTAACAGGCTGATTTAAATATCTGACAATGGTTGAGAATGGATCCCTCTGTCATATATGATGCTAGGACTAACGACACATACATACACGTTCAGGCTTTATTTGAAACAATGTCTAGATCAAGGAAAGTGCGAAGAGTTATGCTTTTACATTGACAGACAAGGGAATATGTTGAGTTTCGCTGAGGCAAATTGATGAGTATGAATTCACTGTCGAACTAATTTGTGTCATGTTTCGTTTTGTCGTGTCACATGTTTACTCGAGGGCGAGCAAAAGGTTAGTATTGGGGGATTGATGTAGATGGATTTTACGTGTTTTCATATTATGTGATAGCTCATTGTGTTGCACATATCGTATAGATTGCATAAATTTTGTGACATTTTGGCATATATTATGTTTTATTGTTTCTCATGTGTCTTGTGGGTGAAAATGGAGGAGATTTGTGAATAAACTGAAGAAAATGCATCGATGTGTGAGAGACCTCCGCCCAAGCGCACATATATGTCCGCCCGGGCGCCTGCAAGGTGTGAGAAAAAGATTTTTTGCAAGAGTCATCTGCCCAGGCGCAAACTTATGTCCGGGCGCGTCGAATGAAAATATACAATAAGATCTGCGAAGGCCATCTGCCCAGGCGGAAACTTATGTCCGCTCGGGCGCATTTGATTTTTGGAAAGATTTGCTGCCGATCTTTTTCCTAAATTTTGAAATGATCCTGATAGATGGCACGATTTTGGAAGATATTCATACATCATTCAGCAGCCAAGGAGTCTAGAGAGGGAGAAAAGCTTGGAGAAATTGCTTGGAGTTGAAGATTCGAAGATTTCCGGGCACAGTTCTTCGCAGATCTCGTCTTGTCTAGTATTTCTTATTTAGTATTTATTGTTTAAAGATTGTGTTGTTTATTTTCACTATGAATTCGCGTAGCTAAACTAAAATATTTGTTGGGATTTAAGGGGATCCTACCCCGAAACTGATTTAGTTAATTTGTATTTCAATTGTTGGTTTATACTTGATTATGCAACAATTTTCATTATAATTATTAAAGTATAGCTAACTTTAATAATAATCTTATATTGTGAGTGAGTTCGAGAGAATAACTTATGATAAGAAAAAGTAGAATAGTTCGTGGATCTATAATTTACATAGACATATGAAATTGGATACGCGCCGATAGTCATAGTACGATCGGGCGAACACTAGGGGATTTCATATATCGTTATGCGATTCACTCTTGATAAATAATTAGAGCATTTAATTACTTCACTGAGTAGAATTAGTTTGGCATAGCTCGAGAGGGCTTGTTCAATTGAATAGGAAATCATGTTGGAAGCATACATCACTATCAAACGAATTAAATGATTAACAAGGGGTAGGTGAACTGAAATTCCCAACAAATCCATTTCTCATCGAAATCTATTTGGTTTAGAGTTTATATTTCATCATTTAATTCTCGACTTGCTCAATTATTTTTTATTTAATTTTAGTAGTTATAAACAACCATTCAAGTTTTGTTGCTAAAGATTTGATAACTGAAAATAATAATTGCAAAATACATTCTTCAGTGGAACGATACTCGTACTCGCGTACATTATACTATTACTTGACATCGTGCACATGAGATTAAGTTTCGAGCATATAAAATCATATTTTTACTAAGGATTCCACAGTGAAAGTTTTGTTCGATCAGAATATCTTGCACTTCTCCTCATATAAGTAATGTCTCAAAATCTTCAATGCAAAAAACTACTGCTGCAAGCTCAAGATCATGAGTATGGTAGTTTTTCTCATTAATTTTCAACCATCTTGACGCATAAGCTATAACTCGGTCATTTTGCATCAGAACTGCACCCAAACCAAGTTTAGAAGCGTCGGTAAATAGAACATAGTCTCCTTAGCCCGATGGTATAGACAACACTGGTGCTGATATCAAAGCTTGCTTCAACTTATCAAAACTGTCTTTACACTCGAATCCCCATAAAAACTTTGCATTCTTCTTAGTCAAGGGTGTCAAAGGTACTACAATAGTTGAGAATCCCTTGATGAATTTGCGATAGTAGCCAGCTAGTCCCAAGAAACTGCGAATCTCGATAACAGTCTTCTGTACTGGCCACTCTTTTACTGTCTCAACTTTACTTGGATCAACTTCAACGCCATCACTAGAAATAATGTGGCTTAGGAAAGCTTCTCTATCAAGCCAAAACTCACACTTGCTGAACTTTGCATATAACTTTCTATCTTGCAATACTTGTAGTGATGTCCTCAAATGATGACTATGCTCCTCTTTGCTCTTGGAATAGATCATAGTATCATCAATGAAGACTATGATAAATTGATCTAAATACAGATGAAATACGCGATTCATGAGATCCATGAAGATCGCTGGCGCATTGGTCAATCCAAATGGCATGACCATAAACTCGTAGTACCCATATCTACTACGAAATGTTGTCTTGTAAACATCACTCTTTCACTTTCAACTGATGGTATTAAGAACGAAGATCAATTTTAGAAAATATTTATGCTCCTTGTAACTGATCAAATAAATCTTCAATTCTTAGCAGTGGATACTTATTCTTGATAGTGACTCTATTAAGCTCTCGATAATCAATGCAGAATCGCATACTACCATATTTATTCTTCACAAATAACATTGGTGCGCCCCATGGAGAATAACAAGGCGAATAAAACCCATGTCTAGCAATTCTTGGATTTGATCTTTTAATCCTTTCATTTCAGCGGGTGCTAGATGATAAGGTACTTTAGATATAGGAACGGTGCCCGGCATTAACTCGATAGAAAATTTCACCTCACGATCGGGTGGAATGCCAGAAAAGTCTTAGGGAAAGACACTAGGAAATCTTTGACAATATCAACATCTTCCAATTTCTAGTTGATAGAAACATGTGCGGTAGTGACACATGCTAGAAAAGCTTGGTATCCACGTTTAATAAGCTTCCTCGCACATAGAAAAGAGATAATGTGAGGCATTTGCTTGTTTTTTCGCCGTCTCAAAGACAAAAGATTTACCACTAAGCGGTCGAATAGACACTGATCGCTGACGAAAATCAATTGAAGCTCCTTTCGCTGATAACCAATCCATCCCAATTATGATATCAAATTCAGGCATATGAAGCACAATAAGATCTGCCCGAACTATATCTTTGAATAAACGAAGATTTAGATTCATGACAATTTTAGACGTAAGCATTTGATAACCGGAAGGAATAGAAACTTTGAAATCCAAACCCATATCTTCAGGGGTAACATTTAGTCGCTTGATGAAGGTTTCAGATATTAAGGAATGTGTAGCTCCTGAATCTAGCAGTGCATAGGTAGCTACACCTCGAATGATAATCCTCCATGCGGCGAAAATGTCTTTAATTCTTTTTATGTTGAAGCTTAAGGAATTTCTATTATTATTCCCAAATTTATGTGAAGATTACGCGTTGAAATTAAGCTTTTCTTGAAAAATTACTCTTAGCCCTTCAATTTTTCGAAATTTTCATTTTAGTCCCCAAATTTTTAAATATTTACAATTTGATCCCTATATTTTTCAGAAATTCTCATTGAGACCCTTAAGTTTTGGAAATTACATTTTTGGCCCTTAAGAATTCGGAAATTGCCTTAAGTCCTTTATCTTTCGGTTAGTTACATTTTGGTCCCTTGATTTATCAAAAATTACATTTCAGTCCTCATAATTTCGAAAATTGTAGTTAGATCCCTCCATAAATTCGAAACTCTTAACCAACCATTAATTATAAATTTCTTTAATTTTTGTCCCTACATATTTTATTTGGAATTATTTCATCCTTTGCGTAAAATAAGGCTCAAAATCAATACCAATTTCTATGGTTTCTAAAATCATATCTTGATTTCCAACTAAGGTAAAGCATGCAACTTAATTTACACTAGGTTAATCTTGATCCCAATTCAATTCTAATAACCAATTTAACATTTCATGTAATTTAAAAGCAATATAAAAATGTTAAATGACTAGGTTACCCGTGATAAACGTAGTGTCTGCCTCCTCCTCAGCTTCTTCATTCATAACATATTCTCTTCCAACAGTAGGTGCATTATTCTTCGGGCAATCAGCAGCTTTGTGCCCTTCTTCCTTGCATATAAAGTACTTAGTAGTACCCCACACGCATGGTCCATAGTGTAGTCGATTGCACTTCTTGAATGGCTGTCCCTCTGCAGGTTTTGGTGATGCAGGTGGCGGCGGCTTTTGCTGTCCTTGCTTCTTGACTTGACCTTGGGGCTTTTGAGGCCCTTGAGGTCTAGGAAGACCCATATATGGCTTCTTGTTTGGCTGATTATTATTTTGGTGTTGATGTCTCTTGCGCTGCATCTCAAACTCAATGTCTTTTAAGGATTCCTCAAATTGAAATGCATAAGTCGTAGCAGTAGCATAATCCACAGGACGCATCATCATAACATTATTCAGTATGGTAGGTCGTAGACCATCCATGAATTGTCTAAGATTCTCTGCAGCATCCCTCGCAATAAGAGGTACAAAGTGACAACCCCTATCAAATTTCTTCACAAATTCAGCAACAGAAATGTCTCCCTGACGGAGAGTCATAAATTCCCTCTTCAATCGCCCTCTAACTTTAGCAGTAAAATACTTCTCGTAGAATATCTCTTTGAATTGAACCCATGTAAGTGTAGCAAGATTAACACCATGCTCGGCTCCTTTCCACCATAATGAACCATCATCTCTAAACAAATAAGTGGCACACCTCACACGGTCTGCATCCCCCATATCCTAATAAAGAAAGTGTACATCGAGTGCACGAATCTATGACTTAGCATCAAAGGAATCGGTGGTGCTAGAAAATTCCTTCCGCCCTAGCCTCCAAAACTGATCATATATGTCATGTTGTGGCCTAGGTGCTTGCTATAACTGCTGTAACTGCTGATGCAACTACTATTGTTATAACTGGTGCTCGAAGAAACGAGCCATCCCTTCTAAGGCACGAGTAGCAGCATCCCCATTAGGAGACAGGGGTGCATTAACATTCTGATCCTCGGTGGTCTCTGTCTGTCTATCAAGAGGTGCACGTCTAGGAGAAATTATATCTAAATGTTTTTTCTCAAATTCTAACGTAACCAACATGCATTTAAATTTAAGATTTTTAATCATAAGACATATCCTAATACATTTAGCAATTTAAGCATACAAAGCATATATACTCAAAAAGCTAATAAACATGTAACGTAAACATATTCTTGTCATCATGCAGGTAACATCATTTTAAATCATACAAAGCATGTAAAACTTACAAATTGAGGCTTGACAATTGATTTTCCCGGCGCTGATGGTGGCTTGTCCTTTACAGAACCATTGCTCTGATATCTACTGAATCTTCTGTTATTCTTTTTGCTTAAAAAGTACTATAAATTTTTTTAAAAAAAAAAACCTAAACCATTCGGCCGATGCATATTCATATATACACAAAATATTTTTGCACCGTTTTTAAAATAAATCAACCAACTAATATTTGAAAATCAAAGGGAATAGTCAAATCGTCTAACATTTTACCAAACCTAAAAAACAATAAACTTGAAAAGTATCATCCTCTCAAAAACCACTCAAAAGCATAAATAAATAAATAGTCTTGAAAATCTTTAACGTAAATCATAAATTAAAATCATAAGTGCGGAAAAATATAGAAGCGCTGGTTCTCGGGTTATGTGCACCGACAGTCAAGCAAAGTCAACCATTAAGACCTCCCACATCATAATTATTAATATCACCTGCATCAATCACACCTAATGAGTCTAAAGACTCAACACATCATATTCTTGATAACAACATAATATGTATGCATATCACATACAACAGTGAAAAATACTTGTACTTAAAATAACATTTTCATAATAATGCATCACTTCTAACATAAACATTTTCATAAATATCTTCATATCAACATATTCATATTCATATTCGTGTTTGTTGAATTCAGATCGTGATTGTGACTCGTATTTGTATTCGTATTGGGCAATGGATCCATCTATAAAAACCACAATACTGGGCGGCGGGGACACCAGCAACACTCTCACCGGTCAACTGGACCTTGGCCAACGTATTAACATATTAACGTATTTGTATCTGTAGCCAAGGAAACACGATCGTCGGGCTCCCACTTGGACCATAACCCTCACGATATCTCCAACATATCATCGTATTAGTCACAATCCCTTCACATCATTCAGTATTTTGTATTTTCATCACTTAATAAAAACATGCATATAATATCGTTTTTCTTTTAAACCAATTATGCAAAATATCTTTTAAATGTGTACGTTATTCGTAAAAATCCATAAAAATTTAAAAACCATAAGTTAACACATAAAAAATTCATAAAAGTTTAAAATAACAATATTAGCATATAGAACAGTATTCAGGACACTGCCATGACTTTTACTAATTTTCGGGTGTAAAATTACGTTTTACCCCTAGATGTAAAATTTCACGTTTTTGACATTTTCTTAATTTCATTGACTCTAACATGTCCCAAATAATTATTTAAGTATAAATTAAAATTTTCATAATTTTATTTAGCTAAAATACTAGACTTTTTAATTAATTCGTAATTAGTCGTTTTGAAGGCGTTTTAATCCCGAAAAACTTGAAACTTTAATATAAAATTCCTAAATTCACAAATTAGACTTTTTATATTATTTTAGCCCTCGTGAACCATGAATCGACCCCCATGAGCAGTGTTTAATTAATTTTCCAACTAGAAAACCCTAGCCGAGCCAAACTTGGAACCCACGAGCCATCATTAATTTTTTTCTCTAGCCCAGCTCTAACCACAATGATCCAAACCCGAGCATACCCTTTTCTAGACCCTACTGGACCCTTTGCACCCTTAGGAACCAACCCAACCCCAAAAAAAAGCCCTCAACCAAGCACACAAACTAGCCGAGAACTCCAACTTTGGCAAGGACTCTTGCTTACTCGCCTAGGACCTAGCCAACCCCAACCAGCCCTAAACCAGCCCCCCTTGCACCTTCCTAGGACACTAAGGACTTGCTTTAGCCCAGCCCAAGCCCCCAAGCCGAGCCATCTACCCTGCACAAGTCGTTGAACCTGCGTGACTCTCCTTGCAGCTCTCAGGTGGAAGGCTAGGACTCCTCCCAGCCCTCTTGACTCGAGCCTATCGTGACTAGGGCTCTTCCATCGACTCAACCACGACCCTGGCTAGCCTTGGTCCCAAGCCAAGCGCCCAAGTCCAAAAACCAAGCCCTACAACCCCCATGACAGGAAGTTGATTCCAGCTTGCATGTTTCGTGTGTGCAGCGTGTTTGGGGAGACTTTGAAATCCCTAAATCGTGTAAAAATCTCCCCTAGACATCACTTAACCATGGCAGCCCCTTTATACATGTAAACAACACAAGTTTGAAACAATATAATGGTTGAAACTTCATTTGTTGCATAAAAACGAAAATAATTCACAGTGTCATTTGTTTTTCCATACAATTCATACATAAACACATATTATGGTGTGATGATGTTTGAAGGGAAGAATTATGCGTGTCTTTGCGTATTTTACGCACGAATTTATGTTGACGATTGCGAAGAACGACGACAAAAACCTAGGCTTGATTTTCCTTGAAGCTTTTTTCGAATTATCCTCTCAATTGTGGTGTGTGTGTGCCGTGTAACTTGAGAGAGTTTGTGAGAGTGTGGGGCCTGGGGCTTAGGGTTAATGGGGAGGGTTTTGAGTATTTTATAGTTAATTAATCATTAGTTAAGCATAGGCCTATTAGGAAGTTAATTAAGCCCGTTAGTGCTTCATTAAAATATAAAAATTATCTTGTTTAAATAATTTTGTGAATTTATTAGTCCGGTTGCCAAAACGTTTGCATTTTTGTTGAAAAACCAAAACCGATAAAATTTACGTCCCGGCGTATAAAATCACCTAAAAACCCCTCATTTTCAAAATATGAAAAAGCATCAATCATATTTTAAATAATTATTTAATAAAAACATTTTTACATTTTTCAGCCGTCAGTCGCCGTTCCTCGATCGCAACTCGAATAACCCTTAAAAGTACATTTCTAATGCATGTAAGTAGAAAACTACTAAAACGTCATGTAAACATGTCACATAATCAGTTAAGCAATTTAAAATGAATTAATTAACTATTTTTCATATTCCCTAGATTTGCATGTAGTTTAATTACGTCGTCTTAATTTTTGGACCTTACAGGTCCATATGCATCAGTTCTAAGCATCGGGTATAACCTTTATTTTGAAAGATAATCTCACTTGCTTCTCGAACTGACAAGTAGAACAAATTTTATCTTTTGAAAACTCACATTTTCGCATACCAGTTACCAGTTCGTGTTTTGCTCAGCTGTACAATGGCTTTGAAATTTAGATGGTTCAATCTTTTATGCCACAACCAGTTCTAAGATTGATTTGAAGCTATGAAGCAAACTGGCTCATGGGTTGATTGCTCCAACTTACTTTGTATGTGTTTCCACATTTATTTCCTATTATAATGATATCATCAGTTGCGTTTTTGATAGTACACGTATGTTTACTAAATGCAACTGAATGATTATAGTCGCATAATCGACTGATGCTGGTTAAATTATATTTCAAATTATCAACAAGTAAGACATCATCAATAATAATATTGTCATAGATAAGCTTACCCTTACCCACATTTTTACCATGAGAGGCGTCCCTAAAACTGATTTTGGGACCTGAATATCTGATCAGTTGTAATATCAATTCAGCGTCTCTGGTCATTTGTCTGAACATCCACTGTCGAAGTACCATACAAAGTCTTCGGTCAGTTTACCTGTAACCTGCAATCATAGATAATGAATAAATTTGGTACCCAAATCTATATGGATCCTGAACTGATTAGTCCGTTGGGAACCCAGGCTTGGATGGTCGAACTGATCTACCAGTTGTTGTGTTCCAAATAACTTTATCTAATTTGGTTGGACTGATGTGTGGCGTGAAGATGATGCAACATGTGTTTGTGCTCTGTTAACTTTATTGTTTATCTAGTAGCGTTTTTGAACATGCTTGCAATTTTAATAGTAGTTATAATAGCTTTTTGCAGGGTTTTGTTTGCCATAACTAGACCGCTTGAGTGACCAGTTGCTTGAATTACTTGAACTCTTAGGACTATAAACAATTCTGTGTTGTTTTGCCTTATTCATTTTCATTTGGTTGCTCAACCGGCTTACTGAACTCAGGTTGTATTGTGCCATGACTGATTTAACAAAGTGAATATATTTACCATTGCTCGTATTCAGTTTTGGCATTGTACGCCAGTTGAGGGTTCATCTTGGCTATTGAAGCCCAAACCAGTTTTATCCCGAAGTTGAAGTAAAACATCCACTACTTGTTTTTCTTTAAAATATACTAGAATTTTTTTTCTTTCTAATTCATTTAGTTGAAATTACTATGTATATACATATATATATTTTTAAAATACTTTGGCATCATTTCAAATAAATCAACTATTATTTGAAAATCCAAAAAAACACGTTTAAAATATAAAATCGTAAACTTCACATACCCTAAGTTAACATTATTTCAAAAATAAACTTAACTCTAGCATTTTCTCAAAAGCATCATAAGTCATAAAATCTTTAACATAAACTTAAATCATAAACAAAATTTTATTTGCGGAAAGCTAGCAAAGGTCATCAGGTTATGTGCACGGTGAACCTTCAGCCCAACTAGTTCAACCATCAATACCTCCATCATATTCATGCTCACCTGCATCGATCACACCTAGACCTTAACCATAATAACGAGTAGTGCATATACAATCACATACAACAGTGAAAATACTTTTACTTAATATAACATTTCATGAACATTTTCCTTTTAACATAAACATCTTCATATACATATACATTTTCCTTTTTATTGAATTCGTATCGTTAATTGTGACATTCGTATCAGCTGAATGTAGATGGATCCATCTACGTGTAACCACAGTACTGGGCGGCGGAGACATCAGTGACACTCTCAACCGTCAACTGAGCCTTGGCCTATTATATCATCATATCATGTCGATGGAAATACAATCGCCGGGCTCTCTCTGGGGTCTTCTCCCGTAAACGGGCTCTTTCTGGGGCCTTCTCTCTCACGATATATGCAATCATATCATTGTATCAGTAACAATCACTTCACCTCCTCCAATTTTCATATTTTCATCATTTATAAAAATTCATGCATATATACATAAATCATTTTTCTTTTAATCCAAGCATGCAACACGTCTTTTAGCGTTAACGTTTCATCATAAAATTTCATAAACATTTAAAATACATATTTTAACATTATTTACAGCATTCAGGGCACTGCAAGAATGTCTAATATTTTCAGGTGTAAAATGATCGTTTTATCCCTAAAAGCATAACTTTTCGTATTTTTCCTTAGATCTCAAAACGAAGTCCTAAATCATTTCAAACTTAACATATAACCTTAAAAACTCTCTTAATATTCCTTAGGCTTAAAATTTAGGTTTTTGATAATTTCCTCAATTCGGTTTTAAGCTTAGACGTACATCCTGATTTTGACTCGTATTGACTCGAAACTTAATCAAACCTTACCAAACTTGAATGAAAGCTTAATAACACCTAAATAAGCCATTTTCAACCCAATTCAAGCCCAACAAGACCTTCGATCATGCCTAGGAAGCTGCTGTATTTTTCTGTGCAAGAGTCCTAGTTATAGTGTGATTTGATCCTAGGCTAGCTTCGACCCCAGCCCCTTATCCACACGAGTAGACCCTTGGCCACCCTCTTAGGACCCTAACCATACCCTAGGTAAGCTTCTGGACAGACACTAACCCCCCCCCCCACCCAACAGCATTCCATCCTTCCCCCTCACGCATCCCAGCCGCGCGTGGCTCCCATGGTGCAGCCGTGCGTAGCTTAACTCCAGCCCTCTTGTGGTCAACCTAGATCATGGCTATCCTCTCTTAGTTCCCTTGAACATACCCCAATAGCATCCAGGTGCCATGCTTCCCTAGGAGTCCTAGCCGAAACCTTAGCCTACCCTTGACTCCAATTTTCGTTCAACATGCTTCACCCCACTGTCCAGCCTTTAAACTTTCATCTATGGACCCTTAAACAAGTTGAAAAATGTCCCTTCCCATAGCCCTACCATGGCATCCTCTTTGTGCATCATTAGGAAGAATTTATAAAAGAGAAAACTCTAGTTTTATGCATGTATAGCCTTAAAAACGAAAAAAAAAAACTTGTGAATCATAATCCTCATGCAAACATAATCAAATATATATAATATGGTGTGAAAGATGTTTGAAAGAAAGTTATGGCGTGATTTTGCATTTTTTACGCACGAAAAACGGCTTGGCGATGCGAGGGACGTTGGTGGAGAGACAGGAGATGCACATTGCTGATTTTTCTTCAAGCTTTTCGTGAGTTTCCTTCCAAAACTGTGTGTGTGTGTGTGTGGTTTGCAGCTAATAGAGTCCTAGTATGTTTTGGGAGGATTGGGACGTGAGTTTTGAAGGTTTGGGGTAGGGTTTAGGGCCTTTTATTTTAATTAAAACTCATAGTACAAGGTTAGGCACATTAACCTAGTATAATATGCCCATTAAGCCCATTTTTTATTATTTAAAATATTTTGTGTAGGAAAGTTGTGAAAATATTAGCCAAGTTCTCGAAAAGTGCCTATTTTTCTCGAAATTCGATTATCGGTTTAAAATATGTCTCGTCATATAAAAACACCCCAAAAGTTGCCATTTTTGAAAATACCTTTTAAAATATACCATACATTAAATAATTAAAATAATTATTTAATAAAAATATTTTTCTCTTATATAGTCCCCGGTCTCCAGTTTTATGCATTCTAGTTGAAAACCATATTTTAAATATGTAAACATGCCTACCACATTTAATAAATGCAATTAAAACAACTTATTTAAAATACATAATAAATTTGATAATCTTTCATGCATGTGGTTCACGTGGACCTTCAAATTTTTGAGACGTTACATAAAGCACACATTTGGTTCCTCTTTTAATTCATTTCTGTGATAGTTTCTCTAGAAGTAACCTTGATTATTTCTCATGAATTTCCCGAATTTCTTTACAAACAATGACATTGCGTCATTGCTAAGTTGTTGATATGAATCCTCGTACGAAGAAAGGCAAACACGACTAAATTAAAATCGCGCCATCAATTCAATAATGAACAAGGATCGTTGTTTTGTCTCGATCTTTTGATTCAAGCAACGCGTGATTTTCACCCATAAACTACGTGGTTTAGTAATAAATAATCACAGGGAAAACAACCGAAACAGACAAACCTTCAAACAACAAGCCTATGAAAATCCGTGTAAGAAACGATCGACAAACATCACAAAGTAAAACTTTGATAAGTTTGATTTTTGATAACAAAGCAAAAAGCTTTTGGTTGTTTGAGAGGAAACTCAAGAACAAATCAATTCAATATTCAATAATGTGTGTGTAAAGTAAAATTTTCGTGCATATATGTTTACAAAATAAACAAGATACGAAAAATCTAGTTACCTAAACAATTAATAAACTCTAAACGAGGAAACTAGGGATTTTCTCGCAGCTGAGCGCGCTCGGGCGGTAGGATTTAATCGCTCGAGCGTCGAGTGTTCTGGAGTTTTGGCACTCGGGCGGTAAGATTTGATTGCTCGGGCGCGGGGTGTTCTGGAAATCATCCTTGGACAGTAAGTGTGGCGCTCGAGCGGTAATATTTGGCCGCTTGGGCACCGAGTCTTCTGGACTCCTCGTCATTTATCACTTGAATAATGTTCATATGCCTCCCAAACTCACTCCATGCATCTCGAACCCTTCGGCACTTTACCTTACTTGTAGTCCCTTCTTGATTGCTCATGCTTCATGTAGTGCCTCCTTGAATATGTCGTCCTCTCGTAATTGCTCCCTCTGGCAAATCTAAAGTATCTCATGCTTTCCTTGGAGCTGGATATCCGAGATCGCATCATCCTCCCCTTCTTGAAAAGGAATTTTCCTCAAATATTTGCTACATACACCAAAATGAAGCAAGTTAGTAATAACAAGGATTATATTATCAACATGCTTACCTTTAAGCTCAAGTTTGTAAGTGATATCGCCCTCGTGCTCCATAAACGCTTTGAACCCTAACTCCATGGTTGTCTTCACCATCAACTCATCAACTTCAACAAGCACCAAATAACAAATGACACCAAATGATAAAATAGCATTAACTATCACAAATATCATATTCCTCCCTGTCTTAGACCTAGTTAACACAAAAATAAAATTCATACACGTGTACAACCATAGTTCACTAGGACTAAAGAATACTTTAGGCAACACATAAGGATCAACTAGATGCATTTTCCCTATATAAAATGCATGTTTCACAATTTTACTCAATATGCTCCTTCATATGAAACCAACACATTTAATCATGCATTATGCCAATTATCAAACCGCAAAATTATACATCTTGCAAAAAGGGCACACTAAACGTATTATCCATTCAATCATTTATCTCAACACAATAATTTAAGTCTAATGCATATAAATTTTTGTAGCTACCATCTCCACCAATTTAGCAACTTGTGAGACATCAAAAGCAACAATTTTTAAACTCAATGCATGAAACTTCGCATAACTCTCACGCCCATAAAATTTAGAGACAAAAGTGAAGATACGATCACCTATCTTATAATCATCATTTCCAACATCCCCTCTAAAATTTTGGAAACAAAACAACAAAATTTTAAGGTAAGGAAGCAAATCATACCTCACAGTTATTGTTTTGGCAACTAATCTTACCTCCTCGCAATTGCACTTGAATTCATGGGGCTCAGCCCATCGGGTTCTCCCTTCAACAAGACTCGTTTACCTCCTCTTCATGACAAATTCAAAGCCCTGCAAAGAAAGAATAATATTGCATGTGATTGAACCGGCTATATCATCAGAATATGGATAAACCACTTGATACCAAGGTACTTGAAGGGGTTTATGCAAAAATAAGCAACTCTCGACATCACTCTTTTGGGCCATCAAATTATTTTTCTTTTTTCTTTTCTTTAGCCTCTTTTCCTTTCCTCTCATCATTTTCTTCTATTTTTCTTTCTAAGTTCATCTCATTCATTTGTTCACTCTTTCTTTCGACCATTTCTTTTTCTAAGGTCATCTCACGTTTTTGAACGCTTTTTTTCGGATTCATCTCTTTTTTTCCTTTAATTGGTCCCCCAATAATTGTTTTGGGAATAATGGAAGTAATACAATCGGTTCTTTGTTTAGGACAAATGAGTACCTATTCTTGAAACCATCATGTGTCACTTTCCTATTGTATTTCCAAGGTCTATGCAACAAGATATGACAAGCATGCATGGGCACAACATCGCATAACACCTCATCCACGTACATTCCAATCAAAAACGCAACTAAGACTTGTCTATTTACTTTCACCTCGGCATAGTCATTCAACCATTGTAGCCTATATGGTTGAAGATGCTTTAAAGTAGGTAAATTATACTTATCGACCATCTCACAACTAGCTACATTGGTACAACTCCCCCCATCTATAATAAGATTGCAAACATTTTCATTTACAAAGCACCTAGTACGGAACACTTTCCCCCTCTGATTGGTTTCCTCCTCCTCGACTTGGGTACTCATGATACACCTAGTCACTAATGTCTCACCTACAATCGCCTAATATCCCTCATTAGGATCCTCCAACTCAGGCATCTTACCATCATCGCCATAGTCATCTCCATCACTTTGAGATTCATAATCCCTATAAGCATTCAATATCATTACCCTCTTGTTAGGACATTGGCTAGCGATATGGCCAACTCCTTGACACCTAAAACATTTAATATCTCTGAAACGATTAATAGGAGTTTCAGTTTTACCTTATACTCCTTGTTTAGGCGTCTCTTCCTTAATCTCCGCTTTGTCTTGGCCACCACCATGCCTCATTCACGTGTAATGTTGGACTGCCAAGATGTTGATTCACTCCCCACTTGGGTGGCGCGGCCAACTCCTAGCCTCTTAAGTTTTTTCTCCACCTTTATGGACATTTGCACAATCTCGTCTAGATCCAAGTAGTAAATAAGCTCCACTTGATCTTGAATAACCCTGTTCAAACGACAAATAAAATGTGTCATCGTCGCCTTACTATACTTCTCTATATTTTTCATAATCATGACTACTTCTAACTCTTTATAGTAGTTATCAACACTCCTCGTACCCTGTTTCAAGTTTTGAAACTTCTTAAACATCTCCCTATAGCAATGGTTGGGTACAAGTCTCTTCTTCATGACTCTTTTCATCTCATCCCAAGTTTCAACGGGTCTCTCATTATAACTCTTCCTAGTGGTCACTGGTTGATTCCACCAAATGAGAGCGTAATCTATAAATTCAACCACCGCCAACCTAATATTTTTTTTTATTCGGAGTAGTAGTGACATTCAAACACAAACTCTACCCTCTTTTCCCACTCTAAATATGACTTCGGGTCAGATTTCCCATGGAATGATGGAATCTTCATCTTTATAGTACCCATGTTACCATATTCCCTATGATCTTACCTAACTCGTACGGCTTTCCTTCTTCCTCTACCGAACCCTCTACCTCGTCCGTTCCTAACCAAATTCTCGTTTTGGCTCTCCTCGTCTCCCCCCAAATCATACTCCTCATTTTCTTATCCTCTACCCAAATCCTTAGGCCTAGATTTATTCTCCTAGTACTAACTTCAAACCTACTCATACTCTCATGTAACGGCTGTAACTCGGCCCTCGTCATTCTAGAGAAATGACCAAACAACGCCTCCATTTGAACCTGAGACAACCCTTGGTACGAACTTTCTCCAACCACCCTCCCCATTTTCCTTTCAGACTTTGTACCTGCAAGAAACGTTAGTAGAAATAAAATAGAATATTCCTCACCCAAATTCTCACGGTCACTCCAAAACAAATTCTTTCGTCTCTCTTCTCTTTTTTTTCTCACTTCAAATACTCACCAGTCACTCCAAAGAAAATTCACTCACACTCAAGTATTTTCACTCGAATTCGAGAGTTCTCTCAAAGTTTCTCAAGCTTCGTATTTGTATATACCAAATGATATAAATTTGCGTACGAAGAAAGGCAAACACGATTAAATTAGAATCGCGCCCTCAATTTGATAACAAATAAGGATCGTTGTTATATCCCGACCTTTTGATTCAAGCAACACGTGATTTTCACCCCTAAACTACGTGGTTTAGTAATAAAGAATCAAAAGGAAAACAACCAAAACTAGAAGAACCTTCAAAGAACATGTAACGTAAGGTATTTTGAACTACTTGAAATTTGCGGAAAAATTAAAAAAAAATTAAATAAAAAGTGAACCTTCAAAATCCTGATAATGTAAACCGTTCATCCCTCAACCAATGAAACAAAAGATCTCAAAGTAAAGTTTACCAAAATATTTGCTAAAAATCTCATAACCGATAACAAAAAATCAAGTATTTTTAAACATTTCATAAAACTTAAAACTTGGGCGGTCCTCGGGTCTAGCCACATGCTCAGTCCAAACCTGTTCCTTGGTCCCCACCCCTCGTCTCCTCGAAATCATCCTCACCTGCATCGATCAAGTCTAGTGATTCTAAATACTCAACACATATAAACTGGGAGTAACAAGTACTACATAATAAAACCACATGCAACTTCAAAATAGAGCACACATAACTTGAAACTTGCACTTAAACTTGAACTTACATACGTACATACGTAGACGTGCCATAGACATAAACTTTTCTTAAACATGCTTACATACTTGTACATACATGAACATACATAAACTTCATCATTTTGCGTAGAGGCATGTTTCAAAGCAAGTGACCCATAACATAATCGCCTGATCAGACTAAACCACAGTACTGGGCTGACAGGGAAGAATCCACTGCCACATACATGATATCCCCGTTCATGCTTTAACGGGTGGATTGATCCATGTTCATGCTTTAACGCTTTCCAATCCTGATCTAAACACGTTCATGATTTAACGGGGTGGGTTGGTCCTCGTTCATGCTTTAACGCTTTCCAACCCCATACATAAATTGGTCACAAGACATTTAGCATACCTCAAAAACTTGAAACTATTTTCTTTGCACGTCGAACATACTTACTCAGCGTTGAGGGATTCGTGGGATCTCACTTGGGGCCACTGCTGCACATACTGACATGAATTTCAACACTTAACTTGCATACTTAGACGTAGGTATTCTTGCTCATCACCAAATTAAATAGATAGATTATGACATTCTAGATCACTCGGAACTTGACCTCGTTAAATCTTCGTACTAACCCATGACATCGAACCCCGAACAATCTCTAAAATTATGTGAGAACATTTCCCAAAAATAAAAGACATGAACTCACTATAGAACTTGAAAAGAAGAGGGAACAAAATATTTTTATAGATGGGGCCGCGCTCGGGCGGTAAAACTTTACCGCTCGAGCGCCAGGTCTACTGGAAAGAACACTCGGACAGAAAGGGTGGCGCTCGGGCGGTAAAAATTTACCGCTCGGGCGCCGAGCAAACTGGACTCCGCGACTCAGAAACTTATACTCTCCAATTTCAATTACACATACAGTGATCAACGCCTCGAGACTCATCCTAGGACACTATGATCCAAACTCGACTCAATAAAAATGTCCCAAATGTTCCCAAAGAAGCGACGCACCCACACACAAGGCAATAAAACTCATAACTCGAATTTTGACACCAAAATAGTTTTCACGACTACTCGTTCTCCAAAGTGCCTAACGACGCAAAACAAAACATTAATGACCATCCCAACATCATTAACAACATACCTAATGCAGCAGCGATCACCCGTCAATCCCCAACGAAGCCTGCAATTATAAAACTTCAAGAACGCATCAATAATATAATTTTCAAAAAAACGAAGTTTGAGTAGTCTCACGAAAAACGCCATAACTCAATCAATTTTTATCCAAATATTTTGAATTTATTGTCAAATCGAAGGTATCGAAAAGTTATGCAATTATCATGTTGAAAGTTTTCTCAAAATCACGACAAAAAAATCGCAGTATTTAAAAAGACTGCAAAAACGTGATTTTTGATCCAAAAATGATTTCAAAAGTGATCTAAACATAATTGCTCAAACTTCTACACATCACACATGTATTTTTACGCATAAATAACAATACGATGCATAATATGACGAGATCGATGCAGAAATAACATAATATACGTGCTTTTGATGTGGAAACTCACGATACGATGATACCGAAGCGGAAACGAAGTGAGGCTTGATCGTGGACGAACGTGGATCTAAAATCCTTGAAGAAAATTCAACGAAAAATGCTGGGAATTGAAGGGAATAGGGGCGGCTACTCTGAAATTTAGAACCCTAGGTTTCTATTGTCTCAAAAAATAAAACTTGAATGAATTGTGTGTGTGTGTGTGTGCTATGTCGTATGGTGTGTGTGTGTAAAAGTATGTTTAGTAGTGAAAACGTGTGTGTGTGTGTGTTTAATTAGGGGAATAAATTTTGGCTTAATAAAATCATTACCAGTAATTAAAATGCTAACATTCCCCTAACTTAAAATAAAAATCCTTAATTGAAATTAAAGTGTACAAGTGTTAATTCCTTAAAAACTTAAAATTCCCAAAATCACCTAATAATTAAATTAGGCTTTTAAAATACTAAAACTTTATAATTTATTTAAAATGTCTCATCCTCAACTTAGAATAAAATATCACATTTTAAAATTTCCAAAATCGTCACCGGTCTCGTTTCCTCGATCACGCATCGACTAATCGCCTGAAACATGGAACTGGAGAAAACATTTTAACGTGCATTACATAAACATAAATAATTTAAAATAATGCATTTAAATAAATCATGCACCACTAAAACTCATTTTAAAATAAGTAAATGCTTTAATAATTAAATAAATACATGGGTTATACGTGTACTGATTTTGGGCTCTACAGTTCCTCCCCCCACTTATATAAATTTTGTCCTCGAAATTAAATCTACCCAAACAGCTCCGGATAGCGACTCCTTAAATCTGCTTCGGATTCCCAAGTGACCTCCTCTACTGATTGATTTAGCCACCGGACTTTGACCAAATTGGTCACTTTGTTCTGAAGTCTCTGCTCCTGTCTATCTAGGATTTGGACGAGTCTTTCCTCATATGGCAGGCCTGGAGCCAACTGTAATGGTTCGTAGCTCAACACGTGCGAAGGATTAGCTAGGTACTTCCTCAGCATTGAGACGTGGAACACATTGTGTACCCCAGCCAGATTCGGCGAAAGGGCAACACGATAAGCTAGTGTCCCAACTCTATCAAGAATCTCGAACGGTCTAATAAACCTCGGATTGAGCTTGCCTCTCTTCCCAAATCTCATAACACCCTTCATAGGTGATATCCTTACAAAAACGTGATCACCTACGGTAAACTCTAGATCTCTTCTTCTCTTATCAGCATAGCTCTTTTGACGACTTTGGGCGGTTTTCATTCTGTCTCGAATCTTGACCACCACATCTGCAGTATGCTGAACAATTTCTGGACCAATTTATGCTCTCTCACAAACCTCATTCAAATGAATTGGTGATCTGCACTTCCTTCCATACAAAGCCTCGTAGGGAGCCATACCTATGGATGCTAGAAAACTGTTGTTTTAGGTAAACTCCACTAGAGATAGTTTAGATTCCCAAGTCCCCTGGAAATCGATCATACATGCTCGCAATAGATCCTCCAAAATCTGAATCACTCGCTCAGATTGGCCATCTGTCTGCGGGTGAAAATCTGTACTGAATAGCAACTTTGTCCCCATGGTTGCATGTAAGCTCTTCCAAAAGGACGATGTAAACCTCGGGTCCCTGTCGAACACAATTGAAACTGGGATCCCGTTCAATCGAACTATCTCCCTGATATAGAGCTTTGCATACTGCGTCATGGAGAAAGTCGTCTTCACCGGCAAGAAGTGTGCCAACTTAGTTAGTCGATCCACTATAACCCAAATAGAATTAAATCCTCTGACTGACCTCGGTAAACCAACTACAAAGTCCATGGTGATATTCTCTCATTTCTACTCTGGGATGGTGAGTGGCTTAAGTATTCTTGCTGGCCTCTGATGCTCTACCTTCACCTGCTGACAAGTGAGGCATTCAGACACAAATCTGCGGATGTCTCACTTCATGCCTGGCCACCAATACAAAATCTGTAGATCCTTGTATATTTTAGTACCTCCTGGGTGGATTGAATACAGAGATGCATGTGCCTCTGTCAGAATATCCTCTCTGACTGAATACACACTAGGCAACCACATTCTACCTCTGTATCTCACCATACCATCTGACACTGTGTAGAGTACACTGCCCTTGGCTTCATCCTTCAGCCTCCATTTCTGCAATTTTTCGTCTGAAGGCTGTCCTCTACGGATTCGGTCTAGCAATTCAGATTTGACTGTCAGATTGGATAGTCTGGGGGCTCTGCCCTTGGGATAAACCTCTAACCCAAACCTCTGAATCTCAGACTGAAGAGGTACATGTACTTGCAACGAAGCTACAACAGAGATTTTTCTGCTCAAAGCGTCTGCGACAACATTAGCTTTCTCCGGATGGTAGCTAATTTCACAGTCGTAGTCTTTCACTAACTCCAACCACCATCTCTGTCTCATATTCAGTTCTTTCTGCGTGAAGAAATACTTGAGACTCTTGTGATTAGTGAATATCTGACACTTCTCGCCATACTTTAGTGTCTCCAAATATTCCACGCAAAGACAACAGCGGCTAATTCCAGATCGTGAGTCGGGTAGTTCTTCTCATGCACCTTCAACTGCCTGGAAGCATAAGCTATTACCCAACCCTGCTGCATCAAGACTGCGCCTAAACCGAGCTTAGATGCATCGGTGTATAACACAAAATCTCCTTGCCTTGATGGCATGGCTAACACCGGTGCTGAAATAAGAGCTTGCTTCAAAGTATCGAAGCTCTTCTGACATTCATCACTCCAAACGAATTTAGCATTCTTCTTGGTCAGTAAAGTGAGTGGCACTGCTATTGAAGAAGACCCCTGAATAAACTTACGGTAGTAACCGACTAAACCCAGAAAACTGCGATCTCTGAAGCATTCTTCGGCTCAACCCATTCCTTAACGGCCGCTACCTTTGCTGGATCCACCTCAATACCACTGCTAGATATTATGTGACCCAAAAAGGCTACCTTCTCCAACCAGAATTCACACTTGCTGAATTTCACAAATAACTTGCGGCTCTGCAAAATCTGTAAAATTGTCCTCAAATGCTGGTTTTGCTCCTCATGGCTCTTCGAGTAAATAAGGATATTTTCAATAAACACTATGAAGAATTGATCAAGGTAAGGTTGAAATACTCGGTTCATGATTTCCATGAAAATTGCTGGATCATTCGTCAGTCTGAACGGCGTCACTAAGAAATCGTAATGCCCATACCTGGTCCTGAAGGCTGTCTTGTGCACATCTGCATCTTTCACCTTCAGCTGATGATACCCTGATCGAAGATCTATCTTAGAGAACACTGTAGCTCCCTGCAACTGATCAAACAAGTCTTTGATTCTAGGAAGTGTGTATTTATTATTGATCGTTACCTTGTTCAACTTTTGGTAATCGATGCACAGTCTCATGCTCCCATCTTTCTTTTTCACAAAGAGCACTGGTGCGCCCCATGGTGAGAAACTAGGGCGAATGAATTCCTTGTCTAGAAGCTCATGTATCTGCTGCTTGAGCTCTAACATCTCAGCTGGAGCTAAACGGTACGGTGCCTTGGAGATTGGCACAGTGCCTGGCATAAGGTCGATTGCAAACTCCACCTCTCTCTCTGGTGGAAGACTCGTGACATCATCAGGAAAGACGTCTGGGAAGTCTCTGACTACCGGCACATCTAATACTGACGAGTGGGTATGTCATGTGTGAAAATAATGCTGGCCAAGAAGGCCTGACACCCCTTAGATATAAGCTTTCGTGCCTGCATGCAACAGATCATGCGAGAGAAACTTCTCCATCTGGCTGGTTCAAAAAGAAACTTCTCCATACCCAATGTAATAACCAATACCGACCTCTTCTGAAAACCGATCAGGACTCGGTTCTTCGTGAGCTAGTCCATACCCAAAATAATATCAAATTCCGGTATTGGTAACACAATCAAATTTGCATACACTAGGTGGCCTTGCAGTTTGAGATCAATGTCTCTGAACACGCTAGTAGCTGACAACTCTTCCCCTGATGGGACTGTCACGGAATAATTCACGTCAAGGCCGATGGTCTTGATATCCAAGTGGTTAGCAAACGTCTCCGAGATGTATGAATGATTGGCCCCGGAATCTATCAAGGCCTTAGTAGCTAATCTCTTAATGAAAATATTCCCTGAGAGATGTTAGCACAACACAAAAATTATATCCCATAAATTCTAATATTAACCTTATGCAACAAAAGACACCAAAAATGCCAACTAGCATCCTAGTAATCCCAATTCAAAACAAACATGTAAGGCAAAAATTTAATATTGCACTGAATTAAATAAGTTACCAGTCAACAGTGTCGTGTCTGGGTTCGCCTCTTGTGCATGCATGACGAACACTCTGCCCTCCGTGGGCTACCTCCACTGTGGGTAGTCCTTTAGTATGTGGTCACTTGCTCCGCAATTAAAACATTTTCCTTACCCGTATAAACATGGCCCCGAGTGCTAGCGGTTGCACTTTGGGCACATCGGGTGCTCACCCGGCCTCTGTGATGCCTTCTGCTGTGGCATGGGACCCTTGCCCTTTGCCCGTCCCTGATAAGGCTTCTTCCCTGGTTGCCCCTGGAACGGCCTCTTAAACTGAGATCGCTGCTGCTGTTGTGGTGCCAGATAGGGCCTCTAGCCCTGCCTATCAACCTCTATATCTCTCTGGTCCTGCTCTGTCGCCAAGGCTCTAGATACTGCCATGGCATAGGTAGTCGGACCAGCAACCCTGACATCACAACGCAAGATCGGCCGCAACCCATCCATAAAATGCCTCAGCTTACCCTGGGCATCATTAGCTATCAGGGGCACAAAGTGACACCCCCTTTCGAACTTCCTCTCAAACTCCGCAACGCTGTTATCCCCCTGACGCAACGTCATAAATTCCCTAGAGAGTCTGGACCGTACTTCTAAAGTGAAGTACTTGGAGTAGAATATCTCTTTAAAGTCATCCCAAGAGAGGGCCTGCAAGTTCGCTGCCACTGACGTGCTCTCCCACCACAGTCTGGTGTCCCCTTACAGAAGGAAAGTGGCACGCGTGACCCGATCTGCGTCTGTCAACTCCATAAAATCTAAGATTACTTCGATGGACTTAATCCATCCTTCATTTATCATCGGGTCAGTGGTCCCCGAAAACTCCTTTGGGTTCATCCTCCTGAACCTCTCATACACTGCTTCCGGTCTAGGCCTCGCCCTTGTATACACTGCTGCCTGGTTCCCCGCAAACTGTGCGAAGAACAGTCATGCCTGCAAGCATCTGTGCCTGCATATCTGGTGGTGGAGGTGGGGGATTGGCCCTCCCCTCATCTCGAGGCTTTTAGTTCTCTTCCCTTGCCTCACGGTCATTCACACGTCTAGGAGGCATACTGTTCCAACAATTTACCCAACACGTAAACCCAACATGCATGAACATGATATCACGACATAAGATGCACGTAATTTGAGCTTAAAACATGGACATGCTGAAATCATGACTTAATGCTTACTACATAACATAAATTTAAAACCTTAAAACTTACGAACTTGAGGTGTGACTTTGTGAGCTTCTTGCGACTGGCAGTAGGCGTAATTACAAGAACACCGCTCTGATACCAACTGTAATGTACCGTATTTTGAACTACTTGAAATTTGCGGAAAAATTAAAAAATTTCTTAAATAAAAAGTGGACCTTCAAAGTCCTGATTATGTAAACCGTTCATCCCACAACCAATGAAACAAAAGAACTCAAAGTAAAATTTACCAAAATATTTGCAAAAAAATCTCAAAACCGATAACAAGAAATCATAGTATTTTTAAACATTTCATAAAACTTAAAACTTGGGCGGTCCTCGGGTCTAGCCACCTGCTCAGTCCAAACCTGTTCCTTGGTCCCCACCCCTCGTCTCCTCGAAATCATCTTCCCCTGCAACGATCAAGTTTAGTGATTCTAAAGACTCAACACGTATAAACTGTGAGTAACAAGTACTACATAATAAAACCACATGCAACTTCAAAATAGAGCATACATAACTTGAAACTTGAACTTGCATTTAAACTTGAACTTACATACGTACATACGTAGACGTGTCATAAACATAAAATTTTTTTTAAACATGCTTGCATACTTGTACATATATGAACATAAATAAACATCATCATTTTACGTAGAGGCGTGTTTCAAAGCAAGTGACCCATAACATAATCGCCTGATCAGACTAAACCACAATACTGGGCTGACAGGGAAGAATCCATTGCCACATACATGAGATCCCCATTCATGCTTTAACGGGTGGATTGATCCCTGTTCATGCTTTAACGCTTTCCAATCCTGATCTAAACACGTTCATGATTTAACGGGGTAGGTTGGTCCCCGTTCATGCTTTAACGCTTTCCAACCCCATACATAAATTGGTCACAAGACATTTAGCATACCTCAAAAACTTGAAGCTATTTTCTTTGCACGTCGAACATACTTACTTGGCGTTGAGGGATTCGTTGGATCTCACTTGGGGCCACTGCTGCACATACTGACATGAATTTCAACACTTAACTTGCATACTTAGACGTAGGTATTCTTGCTCACAGTACACGGACTTGTGCGATGCCTCATGACAAAAAATTTACTAGAAAAAGTATGTAAACTTTTCACGCCAAAACATTCCTAGTGAAAGAGAACAAGGCTAAATTCCTTGACACTTCAAGGAATTAAAATATGCATCAACAAAATACAAATCCAGTCTAGATGCATAAACCAAACATGTATTGCAAAAACTGAATGAATCCACTCTTCGATCAACACTCTATGTCAGCGTTGTTCGTCGAGTGTTGGCAAAACCAATTGGCAACACGGTCATGTGTGTGTGTGTGTTTAATTAGGGGAATAAATTTTGGCTTAATAAAATCATTACCACTAATTAAAATGCTAACATTCCCCTAACTTAAAATAAAATCCTTAATTGAAATTAAAGTGTACAAGTGTTAATTCCTTAAAAACTTAAAATTCCAAAAAATCACCTAATAATTAAATTAGGCTTTTAAAAATACTAAAACTTTATAATTTATTTAAAATGTCTCATCCTTAACTTAGAATAAAATATCACATTTTAAAATTTCCAAAATCGTCACCGGTCTTGTTTCCTCGATCCCGCCTCGACTAATCACCTGAAACATGGAACTGGAGAAAACATTTTAACGTGCATCACATAAACTTAAATAATCTAAAATAATGCATTTAAATAAATCATGCACCACTAAGACTCATTTTAAAATTAAGTAAATACTTTAATAATTAAATAAATGCATGAGTTATACGTGTACTGATTTTGGGCTATACAGAACAAGATTATGACAATCTGTGTAAGAAATGATCGAAAAACGCCACAAAGTAACACTTTGATAAGTTTGATTTTTTATAACAAAGCAAAAAGCTTTTGGTTGTTTGAGTGAAAACTCAAGAACCATTCAATTCAATATTCAATAATTTGTGTGTAAAGTAAAATTTTCGTGCATATATGTTTGCAAAATAAACAAGATATGAAAAATCTAGTTACCTAAACAATTAAAACTCTAAACTAGGAAACTAGGTTCGCACAGCTGGGAACGCTCGGGTGCCCGGGCGGTAGGATTTAACCGCTCGAGCGCCGAGTGTTCTGGAGTTTGGCGCTCGTGAGGTAAGATTTGACAGCTCGGGCGCGAGGTGTTCTGGAAATCATCCTTGGACAGTAAGTGTGGCGCTCGAGCGGTAAGATTTGTCTGCTCGGGCACCGAGTCTTCTGGACTCCTCGTCATTTATCATTTGAATAATGTTCTATGCCTCCCAAACTTACTCTCATGCATCTCGAACCCTTCGGCACTTTACACCTCGCTTGTAGTCTCTTTATTCGTCCTCTCGTAATTGGTCCCTCCGGCAACACTATAGGATCCCATGCTATCCTTGGAGATGGACCATCCGTGATCGCATTAGTTGTCCCGCTGCCTTCTCAACTTAAACTATTGGTTCTAGTTTCATTGCACTTAGAGCATTTGTAACTGATGGAACTATTTATGTTTTGCATATCAAATTCATAGGCTTTTAAATCTGCAAATAAGTCATGTAGCTTCACCTTTTTCAGGTCTTATGATTCTGTCATGGCCATAATTTTGACATCTCACTTTTTGGGAAGGCCACGCTTCAATTTTAAGGCAATCTCTTTGTTTAAGTGCACCTTTGCTAGTGCATTCATTTCGTTTACGATCTCTCTTACTATTTCATCAAATTCATTCATTGATTCTCCAGCTTTTATCTTGATATTATCGAACTTCTGAACAGCAACTGAAAGTTTTTTTTCCATAGTTTGCTCATTTCCTTAACACAAATGAATCAGCTTCTCCCAAATTTCCTTAGCTGATTTACACGTTTTGATTTTGATGAATGTGTTTTTATCCAGCGTCTTGTACAGAATGTCTTTGGCAATATTATCCAAGTTTGCCTTCCTTTTATCTTCTGAGGTCCACTCATCACGTGGTTTTTCTATACGATGTGGTGCTCCGTCAGTAAGAACGACAGCTGTGTTTGCTTTCATGATCTTCATGGTTCCTTCAGTTATGACGTACCACATGTCATCGTCCTGTGCAGCTAAGTGAGCCTGCATTCTGATTTTCCAATCATCAAACTCCTCTCTGGAGAACATAGGGATTTGTTGAATGACGACATAGTTATCAGTTTGAGCATATGGAATATTCAAGACAAATCAGTTTTCTAATGAACTTGTTAGGAACGGTTTAGTGTGATAAAGTGTTTAGAAGGGTGTTTGAATAAACACTTGGCAATTTTCACAACTTTTAGATGAATGAATCAGTTTAGTGATAAACTGAATTCAGGAATCAATGTTAATCAGTTAACTTAATAAAAGTGTGGAAATAACTGAAATACAGAAAGAACAAAAACTGATAATCAGCAAAACAAGATTTGTGGATGTTCGGAGATTTCAAACACTCATATGTCACCCCTTCTATCATGAGGATAGGATATTCACTAAAAGTCTTGGATATATACAATGATTTGTACAAATCCACTTCAATTTGGACTTAACAATGTCAAAATTGAAACTTTTATTATCACTACAATTTGTATTAGTACTCAATTGATGTAATTTATAAGCACAACTGATCTTACAAAGATCGAATAAAACGACAATGAATTTTTGTGCTTGAAGCTCAAAGTATAGCCTGAAAGCTATGGATATGTATAATAAGTGTGAGTTTTCGTAAAACTAAGCTTTAAAATAATATGCGTAGTGTTCTGACTGAAAAGCTTGATTATCGGATGACTCAGTTAACTTCGTGTGTGTTGTGTTATTCTTTTGTATCTTTCTCAACTAATATTCTCGGCTATTTATAGGCTTTGATTCCAACAGTAACAATGAATACATTCCGTTGTATAGCCATGTCAACATTCTACTGACAGTCGTACACTGTACTTTTCTGAAATGCGGAGTTCCCACTGCTTCTGTTCAAACTGTCGGTTGTTGGCTACGTCCTTAACTGATGACATGTAAAGCTGATAAAATTAATTGACTTCGTTAGCTGATAGGATTAATTGATTAATGTGTAACTGATCAGTATCAACTGCTTGTAGTGTAACTGATCAGCCCCAACTGATCGTTCAGTTGACAACAGATTTCAATTTGATCAGTTCATATATTCTAAGTTTTGTCAAACACCAAAAAAAGGGGAAATTGTTGAAAACTAAATTTCAGAGTTTGACAAATTAAGCATGAAAAGATTGAACAACTGATCAAGAAAACTGAAGGCAACTGAATTGAGCGAAACTAGAACTGATATCAGCTAAACTGATCAAGTCAGTTTAAAACACAGTTAAGCAATTAATACACAAGATATGTTTATGGATGTTCAGAGATTTCAATTGCTCCTACGTCTCCCCTTCTACCACCTCAGGTAAGATCCACTAAAGCTTTGATTTATACAACACCTTGTAAAAACCCACCCAGCTTAAGACTTACCCACTACCTAACTGAACTCCTAGTCTAGACTGAAGGCATCACCTTCTAGCCAACACTTATTTAACGTCTGTGTGTCAAAGACTAAATACACAAGTTTTACGTCTTTGTGCAAGACGGTATTTTAAGTGGTGGTGGTGTGTGTGTGTGTGTGGACTGGTCTCTAAAAAAAACCCAAAAAGTGTTCTTACACCCTGAGGGAAATAAGCTTCTACACTAAACTGATATAACTTGAAGTGTTCCCTCGTCTGGGCTGATTGCTTCTTTGTAAGCCGATAGGCAATAAGCGTGCTCTTTCTTTTCTCTCTTGTTTTTCCGCCTCTTATTCATATATATTTTCTGATGGTCTTGGTATGTATTTATAGCAGTAGTGCGACTGTACATCAAGAATCATCACATATGATCGTTGCAGCTTGAATGCGTTCCATGAAACTTGTGTCTCGACTTTTCCGACAGCCATTCTAGAAAATTTTGTCTTTAAGCTTTGCTGCAACGTCTATTATTATACTATTGATAGTACAGATGCTTTTGTACCTTTGACAGTTGGATCCCATTGAATAATCTTGTCGAGTTCTGCAACTGATTGATTCTATCCGATGCACTGAACTGATCATTTGAACTAATATTCAGTTGGGCTAGTGAAATTAGTTGATTCATCAGTTGAGCTGATTTCACTCGCTCAGTTGAACTGGTCAGGTGGGCTTTTCATCGGTTGAACTATTTATCAGCTGGTCGGGCTTCTAAAGGTCTTCTGCTGAGCCACCTATCAGCTGGATAATCAGTTGAACTGGTTTACGATTCATCGGTTGAACTGGTACAATTCGATTAATCAGTTGGTAATTTCAGTTTGCATTCTCCGATAGCTTCAGTCTTGCCTCGAAAACTGATCAGTTCGATTCGTGATCAGTTTCTGTTTCTGTGCACTAGGTAAAATATTTAGAAACAAAATAACAAGTTTTGCTAACATCAAAATCAAGATTGAAAACAAGAAATGTTCCAAAAATCTCCCTTTTTTTTATGATCACAAACTTTGAGCAATTAAAGTGATTTTAAAATATTAAAATTAAATTGATTCTCCCTTTTTGTGAGAATAAAAACATTTAAAACGATTAAAAGATAAAAAAAATTCAGTTCGAGGGAGAAGAAAGCTGCCCCTCAATAACTAAACATAAAGAACGAGTTTTAAAAAAAAAAATTCAGTTCGAGGGAATGAAAGCTCCCCCTCACTAACTAAATTAAAAACTCATCTTTAAAAACATGTACGCCAAAATTTAGTAGATTTAATCATTCAAGCATTTTATACTAGAAATCTGGAGGCAACAGTTCAATCACATAGAAACATAATTGGATAAACATGATATGATATTTATTTAATCAAATCAATCTCCCATTTATTATACATTTAAGTACACCATCAGTGATAAGAGAAAATTGCTTGTAGAATATCATATTTTAAACAACACAAAATATCAATCAATTTATGCATGACAAAACTGAATATACAAACAATTGGTTGCCTTGAACTCTTGAAGTGTCGCAACAATCTTGAGTCTCTTTGCCAGACAAACAGCTAGCTGCCTTGGACATGATCTTTGTGTTTCCAAACTAGTTGGGCTGACTCAAACTGGACTCAGCTGATGTTGAACCACATTGATCATCTACTTGATCTGATAAGGCAGTTAAGCGACAGTATACTGCTGATGATTAAGCTCAACTTTAATCATCCAACATCTCAACATAGATGGGCTTCATCTGTTGATCAGCTTCAACTGGTAGGCTTGCAGCTGAAACCTTGTCTTTCGATCAATTTTGCTGAATAGCCAACTGGCAGAACTCATACCCATGTTGTTTGATTAAAGCTCCAACGCTCTGAATCGAGTGAAGTGGCTGCAATGTTATTTGTAGAGCCAGTCTTCTCTACTCTTCGTGATGAGCGTTAGATAAATATTTTCAAATAGTTTTGAAAATAATACAAAGTATTTTTAAATAGCATTTAAAAATATTTGAAAGTAAAATAATTAAATCAGTTTCAAATATCCTTCTTAGAACGGCTAGCTCTGATACCAATTAATGGATCGGTTCAGGCACATGCGAAGGTGCTTCAAACACAATATTCTCAATCAGCTGCAATAGCTCGTGTTCTAAGGATGTAAACACCAACGAATTAGATCGAGTTTGGTTTCAAACCAAGCGAAAAATACCCTAAGTAATCCTATGTTAAGAAAAACTGAAAGATTATAAAATCTAAAGACTTGTGTAAACTGAAATACAAAGAATCAGTTCTGGCTTCTATCAGTTCAACTATGGACAGAACTGAACTGATATCAGTTGAACTGATCAAGTCAGTTTAAAGCACAGTTAAGTAGTTAATACACAAGATATATTTATGGATGTTCGGAGATTTCAACTGCTCCTACGTCACCCCTTCTACCATCTCGGGTAGTATCCACTAGAATACTTTGATTTATACAACACCATGTACAAACCCACCTAGTTTAGGACTTACCCACTACCTAACTGAACTCATAGACTAGACTGAAGGCATCACCTTCTAGCCAACACTTGTTTAACATCTGTGTGTCAAAGAATATGTACACAAGTTTTACGTCTTTGTGCAAAACGGTATTTTTAATGGTGGTGTGTGTGTGTGTGTGAAAACTGATCTCTAAAAACAACTCGAAAAGTGTTCTTGCACACTGAGGGAAATAAGCTTCTACATTAAGCTGATATAACTTGTTCCCTCGACTGGGCTGATTGCTTCTTTGTAAGCCGATAGACAATAAGCGTGCTTTTTCTTTTCTCTCTTGTTTTTCCGCCTCTTATTCATATATATTTGTTGATGGTCTTGGTTTTTATTTATAGCAGTAGTGCGACCATACATCAAGACTCATCACATGCGATCGTTGCAGCTTGAATGCATTCCATGAAACTTGTGTCTCGACTTTTCCGACAGTCATTCTAGAACATTGTCTTTAAGCTTTGCTGCAACGTCTATTATCAGACTATTGATAGTACAGATGCTTTTGTACCTTTGTGCACAGCTGGATCCCATTGAATAAGCTTGTCGAGTTCTGCAACTGATTGATTCTATCTGATGCTCTGAACTGATCATTTGAACTAATATTCAGTTGGGCTAGTGAAATTAGTTGACTCGTCGGTTGAGCTGATTTCACTAGCTCAGTTGAACTGGTCAGGTGGGCTTTCATCAGTTGAACTATTTATCAGCTGGTCGGGCTTCTAAAGGTCTTCTGCTGAGCCACCTATCAGCTGGATAATCAGTTGAACTGGTTTACGATTCATCGGTTGAACTGGTTCAATTCGATTAATCAGTTGGTAATTTCAATTTGCATTCTCCGATAGCTTCAGTCTTTCCTCGATAACTGATCAGTTCGATTCCTGATCAGTTTCAGTTTCTGTGCACTAGGTAAAATATTTAGAAACAAAATAACAAGTTTTGCTAACATCAAAATCAAAATTGCGAACAAGAAATGTTCCAAAAATCTCCCCCTTTTTTATATCACAAAACTTGAGCAATTAAAGCGATTTTAAAATATTAAAATTTAACTGATTCTCCCTTTTTGTGAGGATAAAAACATTTAAAACGATTAAAAGATAAAAGAATTCAGTTTGAGGAATAAGAAAGCTCCCCTCAATAACTAAACATAAAGAACGAGTTTTAAAAACATTTTTCTGTTCGAGGGAAAGAAAGCTCACCCTCACTAACTGAATTAAAAACTCATCTTTAAAGATAATTATATACGCCAAAATTTAATAGCTTTAATCATTCAAGCATTTTAGACAAGAAATATGGAGGTATCAGTTCAATCACATAGAAACATAATTGGATAAACATGATTTTATTTAATCAAATACATCTCCTTTTTATTATAAATTTAAGTACACCATCAGTTATAAGGAAAAATTGCTACTAGAATAGCTTATTTTAAATAACATCAAATATCAATCAGTTTATGCATGACAGAACTGAATATACAAACAATTGGTTGCCTTGAACTCTTGAAGTATTGCAACGATCTTGAGTCTCTTTTCCAGAAAAACAGCAAGCTACCTTGGACATGATCTTTGTGTTGCCAAACTGGTTAGGCTGACTCAAACTAGACTCAACTGATGTTGAACCACATTGATCATCGACTTGATCCGATAAGGCAGTTAAGCGGCGGTATACTACTGATGATTAAGCTCAACTTTAATCATCCAACATCTCAACATAGCTGGGCTTCGTCTGTTGATCAGCTTCAACTGGTAGGCTTGCAGCTGAAACCTTATCTTTCGATCAGTTTTGCTGAATAGCCAACAGGTATAACTCATACCCCTACAGGCTGATTAAAGCTCAAAGCTCTGAGTCGAGTGAAGTGGCTGTAATGTTAGTTGTAGATCCAGTCTTCTCTACTCTTCGCGATGAAAATTAGATAAACATTTTCAAATAGTTTTGAAAATAATATAAAGTATTTTTAAATAGCATTTAAAAATATTTTATTAAAAATATTTTAAAGTAAAATAATTTTAATCAGTTTCAAATATCCTTCTTAAAACAGCTAGCTCTGATACCAATTGATGGATCGGTTCAGGCACCTGCGAAGGTGCTTCAAACGCAATATTATCATTGAGTTGTAATAGCTCGTGTTCTAAGAATGTAAACACCAATGAATTAGATCGAATTTGGTTTCAAACCAAGCGGAAAATACTCGAAATAATCCTATGTTAAGAAAAACTTAAAGATTTTAAAATATAATGACTTGTGTAAACTGAAATACGGGGAATCAGTTCTGGCTTCGATCAGTTCAGCTATAGACAGAACTGATTCCCCGTATTTCAGTTTAATCAGTTCAGCTATAGACAGAACTGAACTGATATCAGCTGAACTGATCAAGTCATTTTAAAACACAGTTAAGTAGTTAATACACAAGATATGTTTATGGATGTTCGGAGATTTCAACTGTTCCTACGTCACCCCTTCTACCACCTCGGGTAGGATCCACTAGAAGATTTTGATTTATACAATACCTTGTACAAACCCACCCAGTTTAGGACTTACCCACTGCCTAACTGAACTCCTAGTGTAGACTGAAGGCATCACCTTCTAGCCGACACTTGTTTAACGTCTGTGTGTCAAAGACTACATACACAAGTTTTACGTCTTTGTGCAAGACAGTATTTTGAATGGTGGTGTGTGTGTGTGTGTGTGTGTGAAAACTGATCTCTAAAAACAACTCAAAAGGTGTTCTCACACACTGAGGGAAATAAGCTTCTACGTTAAGCTGATATAACTTGAAGTGTTCCCTCGACTGGGCTGATTGCTTCTTTGTAAGCTGATAGGCAATAAACGTGCCCTTTCTTTTCTCTCTTGTTTTTCCACCTCTTATTCATATATCTTTGTTAATGGTATTGGTCTGTATTTATAGCAGTAATGCGACCGTACATCAAGACTCATCACATGTGATCGTTGCAGCTTGAATGTGTTCCATGAAATTTGTGTCTCGACTTTTCCGACAGTCATTCTAGAACATTTTGTCTTTAAACTTTGTTGCAACGTCCATTATTAGACTATTGATAGTACATATGCTTTTGTACCTTTGTGCACAGCTGGATCCCATTGAATAAGCTTGTCGAGTTCTGCAACTGATTGGTTCTATCTGATGCTCTGAACTGATCATCTGAAGTGATATTCAGTTGGACTGGTGAAATCAGTTGACTCCTCAGTTGAGTTGATTTCACTCTTTCTGTTGAAATGTTCAGCTGGGCTTTTCATCAGTTGAACTCTTCATCAGCTGGCCGACTTTTGAAGGTCTTCTGCTGAACTACATATCAGCTGGACAATTAGTTGAACTGGTTTACGATTCATCAGTTGAACTGGTTCAGTTTGATTAATCAGTTGGTACTTTCAATTTGCATTCTCTGATAGCTTCAGTCTTGGCTCGATAACTGATCAGTTCGAGTCCTGATCAGTTTCAGTTTATGTGCACTAGTTAAAATCATTAGAAACAAAATAAAAAAATTTGTTAACATCAAAATCAAGATTGCGAACATGAAATGTCCCAACAAAACCGATTCGGTAATTTTGCTTGTCAGTATCAATCAGTTAAATGATTGTAGTACAGAAATAAAATGAAAGATAAATTGAATAAATTTGAACATAATATTTAAGCAGAATGAAAGAAAGATGAACACAAGCCATTTTATAGATGTTCGGAGTCTTCAACTGCTCCTACGTCACTCCTTCTATCTCAAGGATAAGATTTCACTAAAAGATTTTGATTGATTACAAAGATTTGTAATAATTCACTTCAGTTGGACTTACACACTGCCAAACTAAAACTTTTAGTTTTCAACACTCTTTCATGTATAACTGAATTGCTCTTAAGAATTAGCCTGAACGCTACAAGTAAATACAATGAAATAAGAGCTAAAATGTGTAATTCTTAAACTACATAACTCTTAAGAATGTATCGAAACTGATCGATGTTTGTAGATCGTTTGTTCAGCGTAAGTCACCAACCTTCTTCAACTGAATCGATCATCTATATAAAATCTTGTTGGAACATTTCATATTCGCAATCTTGATTTTGATGTTAACAAAACTTGTTCTATTGTTCCTAATAAATTAACTAAGTGCGCAGAAATCTACCGAGCCTAAACTGAAGTTATCGATGCGTAAACTGAAAGCGTCAACTGATTGCTCAAACTGAACCAGTTCAACTGATATATCAAAGACCAGTTCAACTGATTGTCCAGATATAGGTAGTTCAGCAGAAGACCTTCAGAAGCCCAGTCAGCTTATGAAGAGCTCAACTGATGAAGAGCCCAACTGACCAGTTCAGCTGAAGCAGTGAAATCAGTTCAGCTGACGAGCCAACTAATTTCACCAAACCAGTTATATTGACTAGTTCAGAACATCATTTAGGAGCCGACCAATTTGCATAACACGACAAGCTTATCTAAATGGAATACAACGCATTAAGAAAGCAATTGTCCAGTCAAAGGACAATAATGAACGTTGCAGCAGAGCTTAAAATCAAGACGTTCCAGAATGGCTGTCAAAAAGGACAAGACACAAATATCAAGGAACGGATTCAAGCTGCAACGGACCTATTTGATGAGTCTTGAAGAACGGGCACGAAGCCTCTATAAATACAAGATCAAGACCATCAACAATTAGGGTGAAAACCATGAGAAAAAAAGAAGGGCACGCTCAACGTATATCAGCTTACAAGAAGCAATTCACACAGATTTGAGGGAACACTTCAACGTGTTATCAGTTTAGATTAGAAGCACAATTCCCTCAGTGTGTGAGAACACTTTCGTATTGTATTCATATATCAATTCTCACATACTCACACACAATCACTCACATATACAGAGAGTTAAGCTTATTGAATAAATGAGTGAGTCTTGCACAAAGACATTAAACTTGTGCATGTAGTCTTTAACACATACACGTTAAACAAGTTTTGGTTGGAAGGTGCTGGTTTCAGTCTAGGCTAGAAGTTCAGTTAGGTAGTAGCGTGAGTCCTAAGCTGAGTGGGTTTGTACAAGGTGTTGTATAAATCAAAGTCTTCTAGTGGATCCTACCCGATGTGGTAGAAGAGGTGACGTAGGAGTAGTTGAAGTCTCCGAATATCCAAAACATATCTTGTGTACGTAATTGTTTAACTATTATTTTCAAATTGATTTGATCAGTATGAGATGATAACAGTTCAGTTCTCACCATAATTGAACTGATACAAGCAAGAACCGATCCCTCTCATTTAAGTTACTCAGTTCACACAAGCTAAAAAGCTTTCAAATTAATCAGTTTTCTTAACGAATGATTATTTCGAGTATTTTCCCCTTGATTTAAAACTAAACTCGATCTAATTCCTCGGTGTTTACATTCTTAGAACACGAGCTATTACATCTCATTGAAAATATTATGTCTGAAGCACCCTCGCAGATGTTAGAACCTATCCATCAAGTATTCGATTCTAATGGTCACATTGAATGCATTTAATTTCTAATATCCGTTGAATATTCGTTTAATCCATGTAGATGACTTTATCTGACAGTACTATGAAGATTAGACTGCTCTATTTCATATGTTCTACTTTGTTTCAAACTGGCAGTTTGTCAGCTGATACAACTGATGACGTGACTAACTGATCAGGAGTCGGATTGGTCGACAGATCAGTTCAGTTGGACAATATTAGTTCTAACTTATGTCTTCTTAGTTTTGAACACTTCAGTTGATATAGGCCTTTTCAATTCAGTTTTGCAAAGTCTTCAGTTCTGATTTCCAATCTGTTTACTGACTTCGAGTCATCGGTTTTAAGACTTATTTATACTTATAAGAACTTCAGTTCTTAATACATTTAAATCCGATAAGTTTTCTTCCAGTTACGATCTCTTAGTTACGTCCGATCAGTTTGGTTCTTCAGTTCTCTTGCGGATTTGTTTGTCAAACTATGAAACTCATAAATTCCAACAAAATAAGTTGGTTTGTTGATTTATTTTCCTCCAATCAATTATTAAGACCATTGATTTTGAGAATAAATGCGTCATATTTTGGATATATTTGAAACATATATTGTAAATATCATGTCAACTGATTATGTATTAAAAGTTATTTGATGTGCCAGAAATATACTACATTGAATCTCTTGGACAGATATGTTGGACATACATTGGATCTTATGATTAAGTATTTTGAATTAACAACAATGAGATCTTTGTGACACAAATTTCTTATTTGGTATTCTTGTAAGAAATGTCTCCAACATTGAGCGGAGAAAAATATAAGCTAAAAAAAATTTGAGATCGATCTCCAAGCGATATAAAGTGAAAAGGAAATTCAAAGTTTTTAATTCTCAAAATGCAGTATTTGATCTTGTGTATAAGGTTGCTTTTGTTTACCTTCATTAATGTTCTATTTGTACAATTTATAAAATTTGTCTGAAGTGACGAATAACCTCTTTAAAGAAAAATGATTGAATATCTCAATGTCAATACTAACGGAGATTGGTTGTTCTGAAAGAAATCGATGTCTTACAGGGCTATATCTTATTTTACTTGCAAGTAAAAATTAAAGACGCTAGAGTAGGATCGACCAATAAATTCAATGAATCCAATTTGGATGATTCTCGTGAAGAATAACTAGTAAATTTGATGAGACGTGACGTATGAGCACACTTTAGCTGAAATCTTATAACCCAAATTCGATTATGAGAAATATTTTCAGTTTTTATGTATGAGTTGATTTGACAATGATATGTATAGAAAATTCTCGTAAGATTTGAGGTGTCAATTGGAATTAGATTCAACCTCCAAAACTATCATTTTAATATAGCAATATGTGATTATAGGATTTAAAATAATCATGGTACATATGATACATTCGGCTTAGTACTCTCAAAGAGTTTACTAAAATGGTTTAGTATTTGAAATCTAATTTTTTGATGAAATACTTGGGAAATACCAAATTTTTCATTTTTTCTAGAGTTATGGAATGAACATTTCTTGGAAGAATTATATATGTCATAAGTTATAGTACGAAAAAAACTAAAATACTTTTGTATTTATAAGTCACATCCATTGATGGTTTAATGCTCAAAATATCCTTTTTGCAAACTTGAAGATGAAGAAAATATATTTTGCCTTGAAGTATCATATCTTAGGGCAATTTATAAATCATCATATCTCACAAATTACACTAATAATGTATATCTTTTCACCAACTTGAAGACAATAGGAACCAGTAAAGCACATGCTCAATTTTATTCGTAATCTTAAACACTCTATGGATTTACATAAAGAGATTAATAATAACTGAAAATAATGTGATTGATCTTTTGCAAATTTATATTTTTGGCAAATCAGTGTACATGATTGGAATATAAAAAGTTGATAATTTCAAGTGGTTTTTGCAATAAGGGGAGTAGTCAAAGTTATACTTTTTTTTTGTCTATGATTTTTTCCATGTAATTTTTCATGACAAGTCTTTTAATGAGACAATTAACAATTAGCAATAAATGTCGTACTCTTTTTCTTTACTAGGATTTTGTTCTATGGATTTTTCCCTGTAAGGTTTTAACCAGGCGCATCCATCGTCGGGAAGACAATCAAAGAAAGTATATATTGTTGTATTTTTTTCCTTCGTTCAGATTTTTTCACAGGGCTTTACTGTTAAGGTTTTAAAGAAACAATATTTGAGTCCGGATGAATTCATCAAACATCCATCTTGCCAAATGTAGATTTTGACGAATAAGTTGTTATGCAAATAATCATATAAAGGGAAATGTTATAAAATAATGTCTTGTTATAAATTATTATAAATTTGTGATCAAGATAAATATTACAAATAATATAGGTAAATATTTGTATTATCATTTTGACTATTTGTAAATATTTATATTTGTATTATATAGGTTTTGACTATTTGTAAATATTTGTTATGCAAATAATCATATAAAGGTAAATATGTGTATTATCCTATAAATAAGATAATTGATTTCAATGAAAATTGCAATGAGTCAATAAATTGCAATGAATATTGACGTATTCTCTCATTTTTCATATGAATTTCTCTTGTGATTTATGACAATATATTGATAATCTTTAACAGATACATATAAACATATTTATCATTTTTCTATTTTTTGTCGGTAAATGACTCTTTATTTATTGATCATCCACATATAAATAGTCAAGATTATTGTTCCAAAATTACACTTTATAAATTTTATTGAAAATAAGAGGCAGAACCAAGATCCAAGGACGAGGCTGCAAAATTTTCGAGTTGGGGAATATCCTTCATAAATTCGGATGCAACTTGGTAAGCAAAGTCATGATTTTTCAAACCTGAGGCGGACGAGCTCCACAATCTACTACATTGGCGGCTCCAATGCTAAGATACAAAAACAAAATAATTAGTGCAAGTTATTTTTGTTCTTCATATGAAATTTGTGTCCTCTTTGCCGTTGCAGGTCACAATCTAACGTACGAAGACAGATAAAAACAACCATCTCTCGACAAAATTACAACTTTGATTGCTGTCTCCAGCGACTCTGTTAAACCATCGTGTTCATCACAAAATTTTGATGAATCCAAGGTTTCAGGGACATTTTTATACCCACAAAACTGATCAAAAATTTCACAGAATTCAAGAAACTCAAATGGGATCCTTACAAGAACAAAGATTGAAAAAAGTGGTCCTAGTCCCATTCCCTTTTCAGGGACACATAACACCGATGCTCCAACTTGGTTCGCTCCTTCACTCCAAAGGCTTCTCAGTAGTCGTCTCCCACACTCAATTCAACGCCCCTGATATTGCAGACCACCCCGATTTCGTGTTACTGCCATTGCCAGACGACTGTAGGGGGCTTGGATATGTCGTTTGACAACATGTTGAATGTGATGTCGGCTATGAACACGAATTGTGAGGCACCGTTTCGAGATCATATGGTGCATATGCTGCAGAAAGAAGAGGTGGGGTGTGTGATTCATGATTCAATAATGAAGTTTGCTGATGAAGTGGCTAATGATCTGAGGATTCCAAGTATTGTGTTGGGCACTTCCAATGCTTCTTATTCGGACTCTTTATGTGTCATGTTGGAATTGCTGGACAAAAAACTTCTCCCCTTGCCAGGTATTTGCCCATTTACAAGGGACTTCGTAGTGGTAATTGAAACGAAAATGTATGAAATTCTAAAATTTCAAATATAATTTCACTTCGTTCTTTCTCAAACAGAGTCCCAACTCCAAGAATCTGTACCAAATGCGCATCCACTAAGGTACAAGGACCTTGCTCTTTCTGCAACCTCAGAAATCCCAGATATTGTCATAGATTTCACTCGCAGTTACATTGATAAAAAAACAGCTTCTGCATTCATATGGAATACAGTGGACCTGCTTGAACATCAATCATTGCAGAAACTCCAGCACCATTACAATGTCCCATTCTTCACAGTAGGTCCTCTCCACAAAATGGCTCCACCATCCCGCACCAGCTTGATCAAGGAGGAAACCGCCTGTCTAGCATGGCTTGATAAACAAGCTCCTCGTTCAGTGATTTACGTGAGCTTAGGCAGCTTAGCGACGATAGAGCAGGAGGAACTGATAGATATGGCATGGGGACTAGCCAACAGCGAGCAACCATTTCTGTGGGTGATACGCCCCTCGTTGGTTAATGGGTCAGAGTGGATCAAATGCTTGCCTGAAGATTTCGAGGAAAAAACTCGAGAGAGAGGGTGTATTGTGCAATGGGCACCACAGAAAGAAGTTTTGTCACATCCAGGGATAGGAGGATTCTTGACTCACTGCGGATGGAATTCAACATTGGAAAGTATCTGCGAAGGGGTTCCAATGATATGCAGGCCATGTTTTGCAGACCAACTGGTGGATTCGAGGTACTTGACACATGTTTGGAGAGTTGGGCTTGAGTTGGAGAAAAATTCGGGGAGGTTGGGTATCGAGAATGCTGTAAGGACAATCTTGACAAGTAAAGAAGGCGAAGAAATGAAAGTTAGAGCGAGTAGAATGAAACAAGAGATGGAACGTTGTGTGCTCAGGGGAGGTTCTTCGTACAATTCACTGTGCGAATTGGTAGAGTACATCAGTACACTTCCAAGGAAAATATGACAAGGACCCCTATCTTGCAAATATTAAATTTTACATTTGTAATAATGTCATGCGAATACAGAAACATGCCAGCTAGATTACCGATGATAATATACCAATTACTTGAGCCAATGATATCTGAAACAATTCAATGGACAACTTCACATCTCTATTTAGCAGATGCTGCAATATACCAATTACTTGAGCCAATGATATCTGAAACAATTCAATGGACAACTTCACATCTCTATTTAGCAGATGCTGCAACAGGTCGACCAAAATAAACACAGTCCGAATATTGCTGACGCAATGCAAAATATGATCCTCAAATATTTATGTTCTTGGTTTCTTTTGGGACAGATGAATTCGCAGTGAACAAATATGTTGGATCAGAAACGAGTCGAAAGAAGTTATAATTTTGTTCTACTTCAATTACATAAATTTACTTCTCTACATAGACTGAGAAGTGACTCTTCACACGCATTAATAATGCTTGCTGTCATCCTAGTATTCCCATGCTTGACCACAGATTTTAGACACTTGAATGAATACATAAAATAAATTCAACATTTTAACTTCAACAGTTTCGAATATATATATATAAGCCAATTTTCAAGTATAAAATGAAACATTATGTCACAATGTGATGTCGACCACAAGCAATCCTGCCAAATGCACCCATAACAGGAATTTTTTGCCGTTATGATGATGTCGGATTGCAAATGGCAGCCAGAACTATGTTTCCACGTCAAGCAGGTAATGGTTCCTCCATGACTGCATGATTAATACAGGTGACAGACAATCATAATTCACCAAAAAAGAAATCATGCAGGGAACATGATCGAGTATTTGCATTTGCTAGCGTGTTGGAGATGGACCGACTCAACCAGTGCTATATATAATAACATTCATTGACTACTTCACATCTGGTCTCAACTTGCACAAATAATTAGCCAAGTTGACATAAAAGTTCATTGTATAGTTTACATGAGTTCATCACACACTGATATGGGACGGAGCAATAAAGTTTCAGTTTCTAACAATCATGTGAAATAACAAATGGGAAAATTCAAAATAAAGCATGAATGGGTGGACGACTGCATATGCCCACACCCACAAGTTAAAGTTATAAGTGTGCACAAGAGGGAGAGAGATACCTTTTGATCGGAATTCAGATGAATGATTTGTCACTCTTCCGGGGTTTTCTGGTGCTTTCGTTGGCACATCAGGAAGATCGAGCTTCTCTTCTTGTTCTTCAGCAGATGATACTGCAGAAGGAACTTTTGGAAGATCTTGAAGCATAATCTGTAAAACAATAAAACAGGACCCATTGAATTTGATAATAACAGTTTCTTTTGAAGTACGCATACAGATTGATCAGACACTTGTTTACAAGAAAGAAAGAGAAGTTCAAGATATGGAAGCAGGGAACAATCACAAGATGAGCTGGTAATACTGATGCATGTCATGAAAACGAAAGATCTCACTCAAAAATAAAATTCTAAGAAGTGTGGGTTAATTTCATGCAAATAAAAAGAAAGGACCTGCGTCTCCAGATTTTCAAATTCTGCTAAAATTTCCTCTTCATCTTCAGCAGACAGCTTCTCTCCCAAGAGCGCATTCATTTCCTGTAAAAAACAAGGCAAAGAACATTAAATTGCGCTGAGATCCAGTTGATACCCAACCATTTAAAAATGTCTCCAGCAGAAGAAGAAAAAGTTGATAAGTGGTTAGCATCTATACCATAATACGCTCTGGAGCAAACAATATTTATGAAACCACTCCAATAAAGAATTGGAGTAGCAAGAGGGAACTTACATCTTGATAAGCTTTTGCCTCAGCAGTGTCATCCATAAGCTTTTGAACATCATCCAGGTTTATCTCACTTTGTATCGCTTTCACTGCATTATTTCCAGCCTTTAAACTCTCAAACACAGCTTTCTGCTTGCTGGCTAGTTCAACATCTGCCAACTGAAGAACACTTCACACTTACAAACCAGGAGGTTTTGTTTCAAATTAGGGGAGGAAATCCAAAACAGCATGTGAAGATAAAGATTTGAACTACATAAAAGAAACTAACTGCAAAATAAATTTCTGGAAAATAAACATACTTGCTGCTCGACATTGATCAGCCAAGCATCCACTTGCTTTAATAGCTCTTCTTGGACTTTCTTTTTCTTTAGTGCCAACAATGCTCTATCTTTCTTCTTATCCCGAAGCAAGTCTTTTGCAGCTTGTTTTTCAGCTTCAATAACATTATCTAGCTGAAAGTATTGAAGATGGAAAAGATCTGTGTCAAAAATACCATGGAACATTGACACGGTGCTCTGTCAATACAGTACAAGATAAGACAGTTTGGAATTCACTTTGTTAACAAATTTTTGGCGGTGCACCAAAATTGTTTGTTACTTATTGTGGATGTCTGATGGGTTTAAACAGTGCACTCTTTCAAGCTATTATCTGATGTTGAAGCTTTTTTTCGATTCATTTAGGTATGTATAAATAACAGAACTTATAGACAAAAAGTAGCATATTGAAGTCTGATTACACAACAATAATATGACATTTAATTACTTCAATAGAATCAGAGACAAACTAGCTCATGACTTGCAATGACAAGATGCTGCATGGTTTATCTCTGCTGGAATACATAATGCATTAAAGAAAAGAAAAAGAAACACAAAATATCATGGATTGGCAAAGATAAAAGAACAAAGTCCTGGAAAAAAAATTAAATGGTTTGATTAAGAACCACCCATGATCTTGATTTATTAAAAAAAATTATAAACACCACAAAATTTAGTAATGGCAAATGTTGGAGCAAGCATGCCCAGAGAATCAAGACAGTTTTGCCCATGTCCATAGTGTAAATGTTTATACAACTTTAAGAAATGCCTTTCGAGCACACTAACTAACAAATTTGTGCGCTTTTGCTTTGAAAGTTAGTAACAAGAACTTTTACTTATAATAATTATTCTGAGGTAATTCTCTTTCTCCCTTTTATTTTGAGGTGACCACCATCAGAAAAACCAACGGGGAAGGTGAGGTTGGGACAGGATTGGATGAGAAATTTTATAAATTCAGGGGAAACTTTTTATTTCTAGATCTAATCAAAGTATGAAAAATACAAAACAGGGATTCGACTCATCTAACAAGTAAACAACGAACTGGGTGAGATAATAAACCGAGCATGGTCGATGATCATCAATAAATGCTAGTCTCTGAAGAACATTCATATTTACAGAAAACCAAAGAAATTACCAATTAAATGATGCAAAAAAGTACCAAAGTGATTAAGAAGCTCAGCATACCAAACTCTGGTCATTTAAATTAGTAAGAAACAAATCTAAGGTTGATTGAAAATGATATTAGCATGAATTTTTTTAGGAAAATCTTGTCTTAGTTATATGAATTGCCATAAAATAGAATAATCATCAGCCATTTTAGTCCTAAAACAATCAAAATATTATTGTATGCATAAAACCTATAATAAAAACACCATTTGCAGCAGTTTGAACTCCAATCCAACCCATACCCATATCGCGAAACCGTTGCCTGATCAATCTCAACTAAATCGCCCTCATTAAGATATCACAGCAATCATAAGAAAACGGACAAATATCAGCATTGACTTCCATAATGCAACATACCCGACTCTTAAATTATTATTTTTTTTAACTGACCGATTGGTTTCAGGATCGTGCTTCGTGAACCAATAGGAAATTCAATTTTAATAAACAAAATTTATCAAATAACAAATAATATTTAAAAACCACAAAGATTATGAAGAGATAATGATTAATAACGCAATAGAGTTTGAAGGGTACCTGTTGCTGGTATTGAGCAAGCTTACGCCTTTGAGTTTTCAGAGAAAGAATGGCTCTATCCACTTCTGTGATCTTTGGTTTCTTCACAAATATGTTTCCCATTTCCCAAAATCCTCTATTTATTAACCAAAACAAAAGAAAATTCCAAACAAATTATAAGACCATATTATTCAAACTCTGATGGTCAAATTACATTCAAGCCTCCGAATCTCATCGTCTTGAAAGCGGGAGAAAGGAAGAGGATTTTCAATGGTTTTGGGCAGGGCAGAAGAGAATATATAGGGTCGGGTCAGGTTTGTATTTTTCTGGGCATTGGGTTGGAGACCAAATCAAAGGTTTATTCGATTATATCTCAACATGCACTGCCTGAATCTATTCATATTGCGACACGTGGCATTTTTCTTCTTTTTTATTTTTAAACACAAACCATACCATGGTTAATTGAAATCTACCCAACCGTGGGAAATAAAAATCAGATCTAATTTTGTTCTCTCAACATCACACAATCGACGTTGTTCTTCTTTGCTTCTTCCATCGGATGCCGCCTCTTCCACCATGCAGTCGCCAGCAACGCTTCCACCGTGTGTCGCCTCTTCGTCGCCTGCTCCGATAGTTGTTTTCCATGGCTTCCACCGTGCTCCGCCATTAGCAACGCTTTCACCTTCCTCCGCCGTTAGCAACGCTTCTTCCTCGCAACGCTTCCACCTTGCTGCAGGTACAAGGAAAACAGTGTAAACGAGAATGCAGAATGCATAATCGAATTCTCGGTGTATTTATTCTCAGTGTAAACGAGAATGCACTATATATTTTGTATATAGGTAAACTAAGAAGTGTTTGTGATTGGAATCAGTGAATAATTTTTTTTTATATTTTGGGACTACATATTTAAGGCATTGAGAAGATGTAGTAGATGATTTTACAGAAGTGGTTGCAATGTGTTGTTTTATTGAAATCGTTCGTTGTATAAGTAACTGGTATTATTCATTATTTTTTATTTTCTTTTATTTTTTCAGATTGCATAGTTGGAATATGGAAGATAACGAGCCAATTTCACTTGAGGAGTTGGACGGAAACTACGATCAAGAAGATGACGAGGAAACTGAACAACACGTGGTTGAAAACTTCGAGGTACAAAATGAAAATTCGGTTGTTGATGTTTTGAAGAGTAAACTAATAGTGGTTACGGTTGTGAATAGTGTGGAGGATGCCTATTTATTGTATTGTCAATATGCACATGCCAAAGGTTTTAGTGTGAGGAAGGGTGACCTACGATGTTTTTCGCATACTAATGAACTTCAGTCCAAAGAATTTATCTATTCATGTGAAGGTTCAAAAGATGAAAGAAATTCTAGTAAAAGGATTCTAGTTTATCAAAAGTTGATCACTAGAACTAACTGTAAAGCGAAATTGAAGATCACAAGAGAAAAAGAAAGTGAATGGCGGGTGATTAGATTTGTGGAGGAGCATAACCATGAAATGTTTGCATCTGATCAAAATCACTTGTTAAGATCGGCACGCAATTTATCACATGCAAAAAAATCGACTTTAGAAGCCATGGTAAATGCTGGAATATCTGTCTCCAATGTTGTTTCTTTTATGGAACATGAAGCATGTGGGATAGAAAATTTAGGTTTTATCAGAAAGGATGCATATGATCATATGAGTCGACTGAAAAAACATACAAAAGTTGAGAATGGAGATGCCACTGCGCTTATTAAATATTTTATAGATAAGGCGAACAAGGAGAATTACTTTTACTGGAATGTTCAGTTGGATGATGACGATAGAGTGATGAACTTTTTCTTTAGGGATTATAGATGTGCTGTTGATTATGAATTTTTTGGTGATATATTGTCGATTGATACTACCTACAAAACAAATAAGTATAATTTGATTTGTGCTCCATTTGTTGGTATCAATCACCATATGCAAAATGTTATGTTTGGTTTGGCATTTATGTCAGATGAGACCGAAAGCTCTTTTGAATGGTTGTTTACAACATTTCTTGATTCTATGAATGGAAAGCAACCGCAAACTATCTTTTCAGATCAATGTCAAGCCATGATGAATGCCATTGAAACGGTTTTCCCAGATTCACATCACCGGTTATGTCAATGGCATATAAATCAGAATGCTCCTTCACACTTTGGTAGTTTAAATGATGATTCAAATTTCAAGAAGTTGTGGTATAAATGTATGAGTTGTTGTGAATCTGAATATGAATTTGAGGCAACATGGAAATACATGATTGATACATATAATTTGGATGGTCATAAGTGGTTGAATGGGATGCACAGAATCAGGAATAAATGGGCGACTACTTTTAGTAATGGGAAGTTCAGTGCGGGACTATTGGCTACTTCGAGGAGCGAAGTCACGAATATGGTTTAAAAAAACACATGCAATAAGATGAGTTCTTTGTATGAATTTGTGCTTAATTATACAAAGATTCAGAAAAATTGGCGATCCAAAGAGAAGACAGAGGATACTCGTTGTCGTCACGGTAAGCCTCCACAGATTTTGAAAAACCATCCTTTGTTGATTCATGCTGCTGATGTTTATACAATTTCTATTTATCAGTTATTTGAAATTGAATAGGTGAATTCTTTGAATTGTAAATCTCTTGAACCACCAGCGCTTTTTGGCAATTATTGGAATTGGATTCAGATCAAAGTAAAATCTCATGATAAAAACTCAATGGTTAGGCATGTGTTGTTCAATAAGCAAAGTCGTGAAATCAAGTGCAGTTGTTGTAAGTTTGAGACAATGGGGATTTTGTGTAAACATGTTTTGATGGTGTTTAATTGCATGGATGTTACTGTTATACCCAAGTGCTATATTTTGAGGAGATGGATGAAGAATATAAAAAGTCGAGTTAGCACCGATTTGGAAGAAAGTGGCAGTGGTGGTGATGGTGGTGCTCATGTATCTCAGATGGAATTTGTCAACCAAATAATGAGATCGGTATATGATCTAACTCAATTGAGCAAACCCTATGAGTGTGCGAGAAAAACATTATATACATTGGTTGACACCGCAAAAGATGAAATCTCCAACCTTGTGCAGAATTTGAGTATAAACGAGCAGTGTGATGATGATCCGAGTGAAGATCAAATAGGCGAAGTATGCATTCGTAACCCTCTTATTGCAAAAGCGAAAGGGATTACAAATGCAAATATTACACGACACTGGGATCATACGAGCAAAAGAAGAAAAGGTAAAAGGAAAGGAAAAGCTGAAATCTCAAGTAAGTATTTGTATACAATTCATTTTATTCATCTACATTATCATATTATACACTTTATCTACTAGTTTATATTTATATTGGTTTGAACGTGCTACATGAAATAACAGCAAAAAAAAAGGGCAATGTTCAGAAGATGGCAACAGAACACGGGAAATAAACTTCATACAATCATTATCGCAAAATCAGTTTGCATCCCCGCAATTTCCATCTGTATCTGGGCACAATGACCAAGTGCAATATTCAAGTCAAACGGTAACTTAGTTTTTTTCCATAATTATATGCATATTTGTATTACATATTTTTTATATTTAAAATGCAGGTAGGTTATACTAATTTTTTTGAAGCTTCTCAAATGAATTTACCATCTTATCCGTTTGAGGCTCCTCTTACATCACAAGGACATCAAGTAAGGACTGTTGTATATATCAAATAGGTATTTTTTACAAATTTATATTTGATTAAAATAAATTTATGTTTTTTAGGGATTTGGTCATGAGAATTGAATGAAGATTGGGGGGAATCCAAAAGCAAAGAGTTTGAAAAGAATCCAAAGCCGTAGCCGACTTATAAAGGACATCAGAAATTGCCTTCTGTTTCACAATTGTTCCTTTTTGTCTGTTGTTTAGGGATTTTATAATGGCAGGGAACCTTGCATTAAATAACTATGGACATCTGTTGTTCCTTATTGTCTGTTGTTTGAAAAAATATTTGATTCTTCGTATATCAGAAATTGTGGTCACAAATCTCCTTTTCTAGGCTCTCTAATGGCAGGGAACCTTGCATTAAATAATTAAGGGCGTCTTTATCCATGATTTTTTTTTGGTAATGATTAACTACCTAAATCATGATATTGTCTTATTTACACATGTCCTGTTAAATCAAAGCAATGTTTTATTTTCTTCTCTCAATTTCCTATTCAATCTAAGGTTGAGTGCGTAATATGTGAATTTTGGAACAATGAAACTCGCTGGTCTTACATGCAGTAGTGAGTTGAACAAATGACTATGGGCATCATAATATGTAAATTGAACAAATGAGTAGATCAGAAGATTGATGTAACTCGGTGGTCTTAAATACAGTTGTGAGTAAAACTTTGGAACAATGAGCACACCGAATTATTTTAAGGACTAAGTTGCTATAATTATTTTCTTTGTTGCAAAGTTTATTTTCCCTGAATATTTTCTTAATTCGCTACTTTGGAACAATGACCACCACGAAGGTATCCAAACATGTTCATGTCAATTGAAAATTCTCACATTTTCAGATGCGAGAAACAACATGATGAAAAATTCTCACATTTTCATATGCGATAAAACAACATTTTCAGAACTGTCCCACATGATGCATTTACAGATCAAGAAACAACTAAGAAACAACATAAGAAATAACATAAGAAACATCTCATTAGTACATTGAGAAACAACTAAGAAACAACATAATAAAAATATCATTAGTACATTAAGAAACTAAGCCAACATGTCAAAAGCAATAAACACTAGATATCATCACTAATTTTCATAGATTCAAGTATTGGTTTGAGCTCTTCAGAAATCTCAATCATTTTTAAGGCATTTTTCTGATGCTCACGGGCTAGGTCTGCCTGAGCATCTATCAATTTAACAATTATTTCGTTATGTTTGGCTTTTCTACTAAAATTTTCGGTGGACGTTGAACTTTTAGTGGACGTCGAACTTGAAGCGGCATAATGTTTTTCCATATATTCATCAAATGCTCTCAATGCCTCTGCTTTACTGTGATATCCCTTGTACGAAGCCCCACGAATTCCATTTACTTGCACTTGTGCCTCTTCCCAACGATCATAAACACCAACTTTTTTTCCAGCAAAAACAACATACGTTTTTACCTAAATTTTAATAACATTTTCAGATAAAGTCAATACTAAGCATGAATAAATTCAAAGTTTTGCAGTAGAGTAATGTAAAACACGAACAAAAAAAATTTACCATCTTAGCAAGTTAGCTTTGCTGTAAACAAATCCTTTCGACTCAATCCTGAAAGCTGCATGTGCGATATGGTAAATATGAGTATTTCCTAAAAGGATCAAACTGTCCCTTTCTTTATTTTCCATACTCTACAAGGATTAAATCAGATTGAGTCCCAGTAATTTGAGGCAAATTATCGGTTTGAAGAAATGTTCTGCACATAGGGCTTCCAAACCACAAAGACATGAAAACAATTTAAATCATAGCTCCCTATGCACTTCTTAAACAATCTTATGATCATATCAACAATTACCAGTTCACATATCAATTCCAATAATGTTATCAACAACAGCAGCAACTATGCCTGGAAAATCTTTTATCCTCCACTCAGGAATCTATGTAATAGGACAAAACGCAAGAAATAAATACATCGAGAATTCGATTATGCATTCTGCATTCTCGTTTACACTGTTTTCCTTGTACCTGCAGCAAGGTGGAAGCATTGCGAGGAAGAAGCGTTGCTAACGGCGGAGGACGGTGGAAGCGTTGCTAATGGCGGAGCACGGTGGAAGCCATGGAAAACAACTATCGGCGCAGGCGACGAAGAGGCGACACACGGTGGAAGCGTTGCTGGCGGCGCATGGTGGAAGAGGCAGCATCCGATGGAAGAAGGAAGAAGAACAACGCCGATTGTGTGGTGTTGAGGGAACAAAATTAGATCTGATTTTTGTTTCCCACCATTGGGTATATTTCAATTAACCATGGTATGGGTTTGAGAGTTATCTTTATTTTTTGTTTAAAAATAAAAAAGAAGAAAAATGCCACGTGTCGCAATATGAATAGATTCAGACAGTGCATGTTGACGTATAATCGAATGAACCCAAATCAAAAGGCAAATGTGCTCATTGGCATGGCAAAGCTTCACAAAATACGCGCGATAATTCAGTCAACCAACTTTAAAAATAATTAATTGTTTTAAAAAATCTTTAAGTTGTTGATTATAATTAACAAATTATTTAATTATTTTTAGAATATAGATATGATGAACTTTAGGCAATCATCTTTTAATTAGACATGTCTATAATTATGTGGTTTTGATATGTGGGGTCGACTCAACCTGTCATAAAAAAAAATGGGAGGTCGAGTTACGTTTTTAGCATCTCATTTGAATTTCAAGTTGAGACTCGAGGCAGGTTGGTTAGTCATTTTTTTAAAAAAATAAAATTTATCTGAATCATTAAACAATTTCTTTTTTTTTTCGGAATTAATTATTTGTGGGTATGTGAAATTTGAAATTGTAGTATGTACATATAATGAGATTTGCATATGATAAAAAGTTAAGTGGGGTGATATCGCTGAAATCGGTGATGCTAGCTGGGAGGTCAGATCCCTGCTTGGAGAGCTCGGACCAACCGTTTGAACTCTGTCTGGGAGGTCGGATCTTCACCTTGGGAGCTCGGATCAGACACCTCGAAATCCAGAAACACAAACAAGAGTGTTAGAAGGGGGCCGGAAGGTTGTTCCGGCGTAGCCCCTCCGACGCTCAAGTCAGAAAACTGAGAGAGAAAGCGGTGTGTGCAAAGAGAATGTGAAAAAGTATGAATTCATCGTAGAGTTAACGAAACCTGGTATTTATAGGTGAACCGTAGAGTCCTAGTTTTGGTAGGTTTCGATCTTGAAAATCTTCGGAAGATTTGGTTAGATCTTCACCCAGATTTGGTTTAGATATCGTTAGATTTAATTCAGATTTTTAATGAGCTTTTACTTTTCTGGGCTTCGATCTCTGCGGGCTACGCGCTTAACATCTGAGTAAGGGCTCTCGTAGGCATGAGCCCACGAGACGCTAGGACCTCATGGGACCTCGGCTCGGGAGCTCGGCCGAAGGTTTCCGATCGTCCCAACAATTCTTTCTCGGAGGTCGGCTCGGGAGGTCAGCCAATTGGCTCGGCCAGGGAGGTCGGCGGACCTCTCCAATCGCTGGTACTTCCAGTATGGGAGGTCGGCCAGAGATGACCTCCCGGATGACCTCAAGCTTTCTTCTGAATGCATGCTGGGCTTTGCTTGAGATGGGCTATCGAGAGTGGGCCGAGCCCGTCCTCCCACCGGGGGTATCACGAGTCCCCCCCTCAAGTCGAGCTGACGTCGAAGACCTGAAGCTCGTGGTTTTCCGAGCTCTCGATGGCCCATGATTATTCTGAGCTTACTGCCTCTGTACTATCGTGAGATCATGATGACCGAGTGACTGGATGAGTTGGGAGGAAAAACCAAAAACCTGGGGGCGCCTGAGCTCCTGGTAGCTCTTGTCTGTACCGAGCCTCGAAGTTTTATTGCTGCGCTGATCTGGGGTTACCAAATTATAGGGAGCTCTGCCCTCAAAGATTGAGTCTCCGGCTGAGCGTAGTTTTGGATCTTCCTGAACTGGAAGATGAAGTTCGTAGCCGGGCTGAATGGCTAAACAAGGCACTCCACGCTATGATGAAGTTCTAGCTGAGCTGAGCTTAGGTTTGTGTACCATAAGCCACGCTGATTCATTTCAATATCTGTGCTGAGCTGAGACAACGGCGAGCTTCCAGCTGTGCTGAATACGAAACGTTACTGCCAGCTGTCAGTTAAAAAGTAAATTTCACGTATTTCGATACAATCCAGGTCGTTTAGGCCTTTCGCGATCAACGGTCAGATCTCCTCCTGGTCCCTCTATAAATACCCGTTACCCCTCTTACTTCACTTCCTACTTTCCTATCATTTCACCTCGGCTCCGACCTTCCAAAAGAATTCGTCCTTTCTCAAACTCCTGCTCTCCCGATCTTCTTCAATAGGTATCGTTTCATGGCCTCCCCCAACCGTTCTTCCTTGTCGACCTCCGAGGGGATATTCCGAGAGGTGGATCAGTATGATCCCCTCACGGAGGTTGCCTCGGGATCAGGTGAATGTCCTGAGATTGAGGGGGTCAGCTCCCGCCTCGTTGCTGGTGATGACGGTGCAGCCCTGAACCAGCTTAGCCTCAGTCACCCCGAGGAGCCCCTCAGGATGTCTGACCCTTGGTTCGAGCTCTACCCTTCATGGTTGGATGCCTCGGACGAGCCTCGCATCCGAGCTCTCTCCTACGCACCCAGGGATTATAAGTTTCTATTCCCTCATTCCGAGGACAGAGCCCACAACCCCCCCCCCCCCCTGGATACTAAACTTTCTATGAGGACCAATTAGATGGTGGACTTAGGTTCCCTCTCCCCTCCTTCTTTCAAGAACTGAGCCAATTTTACCAAATCCACCTCGGCCAGTTTTCCCCCAACGCCTTCCGCACTTTGTGTAATTTTGTGGTTCTTTTCAAGGCCTTAGCTTTTGAGGTCGACCCCCTGACCTTCTCTCATTTCTACCTCCCCAAGAGGTCAGAAGATGGTCCCTTCTATTTCTCAGCTCGGCCCAGCTGCCAGTTCTTTGAGGGGGCACCGAGCTCTAACAAATTTTGGAAAAACCACTTCTTTTTCGTCCAACCCTCTGACTCTTGGGACATTTGTTCGCAATGGCGGGTCGCTCTACCCGAGCTCCCCTGTCCCGTCTCAGGTTTTCGCAAGAGTGATACTTTTCTGAGGCCCTTCGGGGCCATCCGGGGTCGGCGTTTCCATACCCCCACCCTTTTAGCTGAGGACCTCTTGAGCTACTATGGGCTTAGCTCGGCCAAAGTCACTCCCAAGGGCAATGCGGGTATGGAATTCAGCTCGTCCTGCCACCTGCCTCCCCTTCTCTTTTTTTTTTTTTTTTTTTTTTTTTTTACACGCATATTTATTTCTGAACTGACACCCTCTTTTCTATTCGTGCCAGCTAACAGAGTCATGAATGCCCTGATTCAAAAGGCTGCAGCTCGCAAAAAGCACCAGGTCGGCTCGGGTGCTGCGAGCAAAGGCAAAGCCAGGGTTGTTGAGGCCAGTGCTGAGGAAGTCACTGTGGTGGCTGTTACTGAGGCTTTGGAGATCCCTCAGAGCGCCCCTTCTCGGAAGCGCCGTGCCCCAAGCACACCTGGCCCAATGGGTCAGTCCGGCAGCAGCGGGGAGCTTGGGCCTCTTCAAACTGACGCAGTGCCCCTCCGGCAGTTCAAGCCGGATCCTCGCTCCAAAGTCATGCGTTCCAGATCTCACCTTTACGACATGTACCGGGACGACCTCCGGATAGTAGGGGCGGGGCCCACCTCTCTGGCTGGAGCCGTGCTGCGGGACGTTGCCTCTCAGGCCGATGCTGACTTCCTTCAAGAGCTCAATTGGTCGGAGCTCGTCTCGAGGTCAACTTCTGCAAGTGCTGAGGTGACTTTCTCTCCTTTTATTATTATTACCATATTTACATTCTTTCATAAACTGAACTCTTTTCTATGCAGGCCGCTCTACTGAATGCTGAGGTAGCTTTCCGAGCTACTAATCTCCGGAAGATATCCTCGAAGGATACACGGACCTTCCAAGCCACTTCAGCCGAGCTGGAGAAGAAGTTGGCTGACCTTACCGAGGCCTTGGAGAAGGAGAAGGCCAACTCAAAGAGCCGGGAGGAGGATATGCGCCAGGGTTTTGCAGCAGAGACCCTGAAGTTGAAGAATGAGCTACGCATGCTGGAGGTTCGGCTCGAGGCGTCCCAAGAGGAGGTTAGAACCTCTCAGGAGGCAGCTAGGGTTGCTCAAGCGGAGCTTGAAATGGGCTCTGAGGCCTTCAAGGAGGATTTCCTGAAGTCAGAGGAGTTTGCCCTTACCGTCGCTGAGAAGGCCCTCGGTTTCATATATGTGGGCTTCGACGGTGCTGTGGCCCAGTTCAAGGAGGCTGGCTACCCTCCAGAGGGGGCCTCAGCCGATTTTCTTGACCCCCAGAGGGTAGTAGATAACCTCCCCCCAGAAGACCCGGACACTGGAGGAGCTCAGCCCCCAACCTCAACTCCTTAGTTTATTTCCCTCCGTCCTATTTGTACTGCAAATATTTTAATGAAAATTTTTATTCCATCATTTCATCTTGCATGAGCCCAGCAACCACAATGAACACAATAGAACTTTAATTCGCCGAGGTTACTCTTTGGGGGGTCGGCTAGACACAGTACAATAATAATATGATAAAGCCTTTGGAGATCAGTCTAGCACTTAATAAACTAACGAACCACTCGATTTGCTCTGAAAGGGGTCGGCCCTGGCTCTTGGAGCTCGGTCCAAAACTCGATGGAATTGTAACTCATTGCGGATCTCAGCCCAGCCACTTAACCATAATAATTGGGTAAAAATAAAACATTGCTGAGATCAGCTCGGCCATGGGAGTTCGGCCAGCCAATCATCCATAATAACTTGGTAAAAATAATACCTCGCTGAGATCGGCTCGGCCATGGGAGCTCGGCCAGCAACATAACCATAATAACTTGGTAAAAATAAAACATCGCTGAGATCGGCTCGGCCATGGGAGCTCGGCCAGCCAATCATCCATAATAACTTGGTAAAAATAATACCTCGCTGAGATCGGCTCGGCCATGGGAGCTCGGCCAGCAACATAACCATAATAACTTGGTAAAAATAAAACATCGCTGAGATCGGCTCGGCCATGGGAGCTCGGCCAGCAACTTAACCATACTTTTGGAACGTAAAATTTATGCCGAGCCGATGTGAGCTATGAGGCTCCTGAACTGACTGAGGGTGAAAACCCTTATCATACTTGGCGTGACCAAGATGAGGTGAGCTCTGGGCTCCTGATCTGACTGAGGGTGAAAACCCTTCTCATACTTGGCGTGACCAAGATGAGGTGAGCTCTGGGCTCCTGAACTGACTGAGGGTGAAAACCCTTATCATACTTGGCGTGACCAAGATGAGGTGAGCTCTAGGCTCCTGATCTGACTGAGGGTGAAAACCCTTCTCATACTTGACATGACCAAGATGAGGTGAGCTCTGGGCTCCTGATCTGACTGAGGGTGAAAACCTTATCATACTTGGCGTGACCAAGATGAGGTGAGCTCTGGGCTCCTGATCTGACTGAGGGTGAAAACCCTTCTCATACTTGGCGTGACCAAGATGAGGTGAGCTCTGGGCTCCTGATCTGACTGAGGGTGAAAACCCTTCTCATACTTGGCGTGACCAAGATGAGGTGAGCTCTGGGCTCCTGATCTGACTGAGGGTGAAAACCCTTCTCATACTTGGCGTGACCAAGATAAGGTGAGCTCTGGGCTCCTGAACTGACTGAGGGTGAAAACCCTTATCATACTTGGCGTGACCAAGATGAGGTGAGCTCTGGGCTCCTGATCTGACTGAGGGTGAAAACCCTTCTCATACTTGGCATGACCAAGATGAGGTGAGCTCTGGGCTCCTGATCTGACTGAGGGTGAAAACCCTTCTCATACTTGGCGTGACCAAGATGAGGTGAGCTCTGGGCTCCTGATCTGACTGAGGGTGAAAACCCTTCTCATACTTGGCGTGACCAAGATGAGGTGAGCTCTGGGCTCCTGATCTGACTGAGGGTGAAAACCCTTCTCATACTTGGCGTGACCAAGATGAGGTGAGCTCTGGGCTCCTGAACTGACTGAGGGTGAAAACCCTTCTCATACTTGGCGTGACCAAGATGAGGTGAGCTCTGGGCTCCTGATCTGACTGAGGGTGAAAACCCTTCTCATACTTGGCGTGACCAAGATGAGGTGAGCTCTGGGCTCCTGATCTGACTGAGGGTGAAAACCCTTCTCATACTTGGCGTGACCAAGATGAGGTGAGCTCCGGGCTCCTGATCTGACTGAGGGTGAAAACCCTTCTCATACTTGGCGTGACCAAGATGAGGTGAGCTCTGGGCTCCTGAACTGACTGAGGGTGAAAACCCTTATCTGCAATAATAATAATTTCTAACAAAAATGCATAATTTTATTAATGTATCTGAATAAAGCATCAAAACCTGACGTCCTTGTATTGAAAGTAAATGACATAAAAAAGAACTAAAGCTTCTATCAACATCTAAGCATAATATTTGCGGAGGTGATAAGCATTCCATGGCCTCTTCAATTTCTTCCCTGTCCAGTCTTCTAAGTAATATGCACCTGAGCTGAGCTTTTCCACCACTTTGAACGGTCCTTCCCATTTCGGATCAAGCTTTCCGACCTTCTCTTCCTGAACCTTCTTAAAGACTAGGTCTCCAACCTGGAAGCTCCTCTGAATGACCCTCTTATTGTAAGTTTGGGCTATGCGTCTCTTGTAAGCCTCCATCCTTATGGCCGCGGCTTCCCTCTTCTCTTCCACGAAATCAAGGTCTGCTGCTCGCCTCTCATTGTTTTGCTCATCATAGAATATCACGCGAGGTGTCTCTTCACCGATCTCCGCCGGAAGCACGGCTTCATTTCCATAGACTAGGCTGAAAGGCGTCTCCCCCGTGCCTATCTTTGGGGTGGTCCTGTATGACCAAAGCACGCTGGGGAGTTCCTCCACCCAATTACCTTTTGCGCTCCCAAGTCTGGTCTTCAGGCTCTGCACTAAGGATCTGTTGGTGACCTCCACTTGGCCATTGCATTGAGGGTAGGCCACGGAGGTGAAGTGTTGCTGGATCTTCATCTCTTTACACCAGGCTTGGATCCGGCTTCCTTGAAATTGCCTTCCATTGTCGGATATCAACTTCCTCGGGACCCCGAACCTGCAGACTATGTTCTTCCATAGAAATTTGAGTACCTCATTTTCAGTTATCTTAGCCAAAGCCTCAGCCTCCACCCATTTTGAGAAATAATCTATGGCGACGAGCAAAAATTTTTTCTGAGCTGGGGCCGGGGGAAAAGGTCCCACAATGTCGATCCCCCATTGGTCAAACGGGCAGGCTGCCACAATACTCTTCATTAGTGCGGCTGGTTGATGTTGGAGCTTACCGTGACGCTGGCAGCTGTCGCATGAGATGACAATGGCTAGAGCGTCTTTTAACATAGTGGGCCAGAAATATCCGGCCAAGAGTGCCTTTCGTGCTAGAAAGTAAGATCCCAAGTGATTTCCACAACAGCCTTCATGAATCTCCCTTAATACATAGTTAGATTGCTTGGGACCCAAACATTTGAGAAGAGGCCGAGAGGCTGACCTCTTGTAAAGAGTTCCGTTGATCATTACAAATCGAAGGCTCCTTCGCTTCATCCTGTAAGCCTTTTTCGGATCTTCGGGGAGCACCCCATCCTTCATGTAATCCAATAACTCGGCACGCCAGTCATTGTCTTCGTGCTCAGGAGAGGGGTAATGCACAGCAGGGCTTAGCAAAACTTGGACCACCACCTCTCTTGATCTCCAGCTGTGAAGTGAGCTTGCCATTTTTGCAAGGGAGTCGGCTCCCTCATTCTCCTCCCGGGGGATCTGCTTAAAAACCAGTTCTGTAAAGAGTTCTTTAGCTGCTTCCACCGCTTTTACGTATTCTATCAATCTCTCATTCTTGATGTCGTAGGATCCATTCATTTGGTGGGCCACCAGCTGAGAATCAGAGAAGATGTGGACCCGAGCTGCTCCGACCTGCCGTGCTGCTCTTAGACCCGCTAAGACCGCTTCGTATTCTGCCTCATTGTTGGATGCCCTAAAGTCTAGTCTTACGGCTAACTTTAGTTCATCTCCTTTTGGAGAGATCAATAACACACCAACTCCGCTGCCTTCAGCTGCCTTCATTGGTGGATGAACCATCCACATAGACCTTCCAAAGGTCTTCCATCTCCACATGCAAAGTCTCAGCCAGGAAATCGGCCAAGGCATGTGCTTTGATTGCGGTTCGAGGTCCATATTGAATGTCATATTCTCCCAGTTCGGTGGTCCACTTTACCAATCTTCCTGAGATATCAGCATGAGTCATTATTTTCCCGAGAGGGCTGTTAGTGAGGACCATAATGGGATGAGACAAAAAGTATGGTCTCAGTCTCCGAGCTGTGGTGACCAAGGCCAAAGCAAGCTTTTCCACTGTCGTGTATCTGAGCTCAGCTCCTTTGAGTGCATGGGATATATAATATACGGGATTCTGCTCGGTGCCCTTCTGTCTAACCAGGACTGAGCTCACAGCTGCTTCGGTGGCTGATAGATAAACATACAATTGCTCCCCTACTGATGGTTTTACTAGTATCGGGAGCTCAGCTAGATATGTCTTCAGGTCTTCGAACGCCTTCGTGCACTCTCCATCCCATTCAAACTTCTTGGCTTTTCTAAGCACGCGAAAAAAAGGCAGACTCCGGTGCGCTGCTCTCGAAATGAATCGCGATAAAGCCGCGATTCTCCCGGCAAGCTTCTGAACCTCCTGGAGATTCCCAGGAGGTGTCATAGATTGGATGGCCTTTACTTTCTCGGGGTTAGCTTCAATTCCTCTTTCTGTCACCATATATCCCAGGAACTTTCCGCTTTTTACCCCAAATGTGCATTTCTGTGGGTTCAGCTTCAACCCATAAGACCTCAGAGTGGCAAAGGTCTCGCGGAGGTCTGTTATAAGGTCCGCCAAACTCTTGGACTTCACTAAAATATCATCCACGTAGACCTCCACATTCCTTCCTATCTGACCTGAGAAAACCTTGTCCATGAGCCTCTGATAAGTAGCTCTTGCGTTTTTTAGCCCGAAAGGCATTACCACATAACAAAATGTTCCCTCAGAGGTGATAAAGCTTACTTTATCCTGGTCTTCTCCTGCGAGAGGTATCTGATGGTACCCCTGATAAGCGTCCATTAGACATAGGTATTGGTGACCCGAGGTGGAGTCAACCAGCTGATCAATCCTCAGCAAGGGGTAGCAGTCTTTCGGGCAAGCTTTGTTAAGATCCCTGAAATCGACGCACATTCTCCATTTTCCAGAACTCTTAGGGACCAGAACCACGTTTGATAACCATGTTGGGAAAAATATCTCCCGTACGTGCCCTGCTTTGAGTAGCTCATCCACCTGCTCCTTTATTATCTTATCTTTCTCAGGGCCGAAGTGCCTTTTCTTTTGTTTAACCGGTCGAGCCTCGGGGAGGATATGGAGGCGATGTTCCATGATCTTCGGACTGACCCCTTGAAGTTCTTGCGGAGACCAAGCGAACACGTCGGTATTAGCCTTTAAGCAGGCTAACAAATCATTCTTGCTTTGAAGGTCCAGGTCGGCCGCCACCCTGATGTTGCGTTGGTTTCCTATTTCCACTGTCTCAGGCTCCTCCTCTGATATGAGTTGAAACTCTTTTCTAGAAATAGTTCGTGATGGAGTCTCGACCATCCCCACTTCAGTTCGGGACTTCTTTACTTCAAACCTTACTTCATCCACATAACAACGACGTGAGGACTTCTGGTCCCCACAAACAACTCCCACTTGGCTTCCTGTAGGATATTTCAGCTTTTGATGGTACGTGGAGCTCACAGCTCGGAAATCAGCCAGGGCTGGTCGACCCATTATCCCGTTGTACGAAGAGGGTGCGTCTACCACCGTGAAACATGTCATCTTGGTGATGCGGTGTGGTCCCGCTCCCAAAGATAAGGGAAGCGTAACTTGTCCCATAGTTTGGACGGCATGTCCTGTGAAGCCAAATAAAGGTGTTGAGATGGGGTCAAACTCGAACCCTTCCACTTTCATTTGGTCCAGGGTTTTTTTGAAAAGAATGTTGACTGAGCTTCCAGTGTCAACAAAGATTCTTGCCACGTCGTAGTTGGCGATGGTGAGAGTTACTAATAGGGCATCGTTGTGAGGTGCGACAACACCTTTTAGGTCCTCTGGTCCGAAACTGATGGCAGGGTCAGTCTTTGGAGCAAGGTCTAACGCAAGGCTTTCCAGTCTCCTCCCGTGGGCCTTTCGAGCTCTTCCGGAATCCCCGTCAGTTGCGCCACCAGATATCATGTGTATGATACCCAGGGTCGGGTCATTCGCTATCTGTTCGACCAGAGGTCCCTGCTGTCGTTGGGGACCCGCTCGACCCTCTTGATTGGGTCGGTTCTCTCTTGGTGGAGGTCTCTGATTTGTCCAGGGAGGTCCTTGGCTCCTCCTGTTGTTTTGGTACCTCCCTTCTCGTCGAGCGAGGAGGTTCTTCATGTGAGGGTCTCTTTGCATGATCCTTTGTACCTCTTCCCCTAGTCCCTGACAGTCGTTCGTAATGTGGCCGTATTCTTGATGAAATTCACAGAACTTATCAGAGGGAGGTAAACGCGGCCCTTTCTCGGCTTGTCTGGGGCGTTCTAACTTCCTTCTTTCTTCACAGATTTCCATGGCCCTTTCCAGGCTCATGGCCAAGGGGGTATAAGGAAAGCGTCTGGGGCCTCGGCTCCGTTCCTCTGATCTTTCGGCAGGCCTCTTCCTGCTCAGGTCCACTTTTTCCTTTCCTTTGTCTTTATCTCCCGGTTTGCCCTCCGTACGCCTCTGTCTCTGTGCATCTTCGAGGTTCACATATTTATCAGCTCGGCTCAGAAGCTCATCATAGCTATGAGGGGGCTTTTTCACCAAGGAGTTGAAGAACTGTCCCCCCCGGAGACCTTGTGTGAATGCGTTCACCAAGGTCTCCGTAGCTGCAGAGGGGACCTCCAAAGCTGCGCTGTTGAACCGCCTTATGAAATCCCTCAAAGAGTCTGTCTCACCCTGTTTCACACTAAAAAAACCCAGGGAGGTCTTCAAATGTCTCTTGCTAGTGGCGTATTGGTTCATAAAGACAGTGCTGAACTCTCGGAAGCTGGTGATGGAACGTGGAGGCAATAGATCGAACCACCTCTGAGCTGGTCCCACCAATGTGGTAAGGAAGACACGACATTTCACCCCGTCTGAGTACCGGTGGAGCAGGGCAGCATTGTTGAATCTTCCCAAGTGTTCTTCGGGGTCAGTACTCCCGTCATAATCTCTAACAGTGGGCTGACGAAAGTTGGGCGGGAGGTCCTCGTTCAGTATCTCAAGAGAGAGAGGACTTTCACTGTCTTGCGGGGGAGGTCGGCCCCCCACTTGTCTACCCAACCTCCTGATTTCCTCCCAAACAGCGTCCAGGTGTCCAAGGGGAGGAGGGGGAGGTGGTTGCAATGGAGGTGATGGGGCTCTCTCTCGATGGAGGGCCTCGTTTATAGATGTGTTGATCAGCTGGGTCAGCTGTTCGAGGCTGAGAACAACTGCTTCTTCTCCCTGGTCACCTCCACGGCCTCCCTGATTACCACGGCCTCTTTGGGCACCTCTAGGGCCTGTCCTTTTACCTGTTCGTCCCCACATGTCTACGTCTTCTCAGTATATTCCCACAGACGGCGCCAATTGATATCGCTGAAATCGGTGATGCTAGCTGGGAGGTCAGATCCCTGCTTGGAGAGCTCGGACCAACCGTTTGAACTCTGTCTGGGAGGTCGGATCTTACCTTGGGAGCTCGGATCAGACACCTCGAAATCCAGAAACACAAACAAGAGTGTTAGAAGGGGGCCGGAAGGTTGTTCCGGCGTAGCCCCTCCGACGCTCAAGTCAGAAAACTGGGAGAGAAAGCGGTGTGTGCAAAGAGAATGTGAAAAAGTATGAATTCATCGTAGAGTTAACGAAACCTGGTATTTATAGGTGAACCGTAGAGTCCTAGTTTTGGTAGGTTTCGATCTTGAGAATCTTCGGAAGATTTGGTTAGATCTTCACCCAGATTTGGTTTAGATATCGCTAGATTTAATTCAGATTTTTAATGGGCTTTTACTTTTCTGGGCTTCGATCTCTGCGGGCTACGCGCTTAACATCTGAGTAAGGGCTCTCGTAGGCATGAGCCCACGAGACGCTAGGACCTCATGGGACCTCGGCTCGGGAGCTCGGCCGAAGGTTTCCGATCGTCCCAACAATTCTTTCTCGGAGGTCGGCTCGGGAGGTCAGCCAATTGGCTCGGCCAGGGAGGTCGGCGGACCTCTCCAATCGCTGGTACTTCCAGTATGGGAGGTCGGCCAGAGATGACCTCCCGGATGACCTCAAGCTTTCTTCTGAATGCATGCTGGGCTTTGCTTGAGATGGGCTATCGAGAGTGGGCCGAGCCCGTCCTCCCACCGGGGGTATCATGGGGTTTTATTTCTATTTCTATTATTATTTCTAAAATTAAATAAGAGTGTTCAAAAAGTAAAATAAACATAGATTATGAGATTATCTGAGAAGTAAATAATATATAATAAGAAAAATATCTCGTCATTATGAGAAAAAATAGAAAGATAAAATAATTTTTAAAATTAAAGTTATTAATTATTCTCACTCATATTAATAAAAAAAAATAGATACATCTGTTGATTATTTTTTTAGTAATATTTTTAACGTATTATTTTATATGTCAACTCATTTTGTTTATTCATAATAAGTAATTAAGATCAGATTTTAATAATCAATTGTTTAATTTATTTATATATAAAAAAGATAAAAGGCAAAAACTTATGTGAGACGATCTCACGGGTATTATTTGTGAGACGGATCTTTTATTTGGGTCACCCATAAAAAGTATTATTTTTTATGCTAAGAGTATTACTTTTTATTGTGAATATGGGTAGGGTTGACCCATCTCACAGATTATGATCCGTGAGACGGTCTCACATGAGACTCACTCAAGATAAAATGGGCAAGATGGCCTGCAAACCATCAACTCAAGGCAGACTCGGTTGAATCGGGTAGTTGAATTGGGTTGATGTTTTCCAACCAGCTAAATTGATGGGGTCGCCCACTCAGCCCAGTTTGACGAAGCGTGTCGGTCCAGATTCTTAAATCTTCTCAGATTCTCTTGTTGGTTTTTCCTGCCTATGAAGTGTTTGATTAAATTAATCAGCAAATATGAATGGTGGAAATAGAGTCTCTGTAGACAACAATTACAGTTACTGGAAACTATATATGCATGGAATTTCTCATCTACAAGGGCGGGATTTGTGGGATCTTATCTTTGGTGATGAAGCTAAAATTCTAGGATATACACCACAAATTGTTGAGTTGCGGAAGATTTAAGGGATTTATTTGCTTTGCGAGCATCGATCAATCAGGAGTACATCCAGCACTTGAAAGGGTATTCACTTAAAAGAACACGATGAATTTGCAGTTTTGGGAGAACAAACTTGCTGGGATGACTCGAGGTAATCTTCCAGAATATTTTCTGAAAATTAAGACTTTGTGTTATGGAATTTCAGAATTGGATACGGAGCAGCCTGTGAGTGATGTTCGTTTGCGTCGTTACCTTATTCGTGGATTGAGAAAGGAGTTTATGTTTTTCATCTATCTCTTCGATACAAACTTTGATTGAGCTAGAGAATTTGCTCTCAAATCAAGAATCTTTGATGAAACAAATGGCAGCAACAAACAAGCAATCTCTTTCTAGGCAGAAGGATGTTCTTTATACAAATTTGATGTTAGATTCCTGCTCTTTATAAATGAGAGTAATGATTAGTGAATCCACATCAAACGGAAGATGATTTTTTTTGACGAAAAAGAAATGAACGGGGGATTTTTTTTTTGGATAAAAACTAAATAAAATACTAAAACTAAAATTAGCAAGTAAAGAAAAATAATGAATTTAAATAGAATTATATAACCAAATTGAGTATATTAAAAGAATTCAATCTTATCGAGGGCAAAAATTTGTGTGAGACGGTCTTACGGGTTGTATTTTGTGAGAGGTGTATCTTTTTTGGTTTATCTATGAAAAAATATTACTTTTTATGCTAAGAGTATTACTTTTTATTGTTAATATCGGTAGGGTTGACTTGTCTTACAGATAAAGATTCGTGAGACCGTTTCATAAGAGACATACTCCTTACCAAGTTGTGATTAAAGAGGTTTCAACTATTAAATTATATCACTAATCATTGGTCAACAAATTATTCATCCATTTGCAGTTTCAAGCAAATAACCTTAGAATTATAAGGATGACAGCTAAAATTCTTGTGTTTTTTCATAATTTAATTGACTAAACTCAGCTTTCAGTCAAAACTTATCAATAACTAACTGGAGACGATAATGTTCCATATTTATTAAAAATAGCATTTTCGCTTTGTGAAAATAGTTAATCCCGAAATCTAACATTCGAGATAGATGCAATTGATAAATCCGATTTCGTTGATTTATTTAGATTAAATATGTTATGATAGAATAACTTGTCTGATCTATTGTTACTCACGTACTAATTGTTAATGACAATTACTAATCGTTGAATTCATTGATAGTAGTCGAAAATCATATATCAAATTAAATTGTCAGATTATTCGATATCTAACTTTCATTTAAATTGATCATAAATTAAAAAATATTTGAACAAACAAAAATATTAAATTAAAACGTAAAAACCTCACGATGATAAAATTGAATTAACGGAATTATCTCTTCAATCAAAATAAAAAACTTAGTCAAGTATGACTCGGTTTAAAAAATAAAGAAAAGAAGGATACTAGAATTCTTGAGGTCTTCTGAGAGAAAATCATGCGCCTCCTTCTTGCTCTTCATGTGTAGATTGTTGGAATTGTTTTTCAAAATGTGTTTTTTGTTGAAAAATAATATTTAAAATGTGTGTATTGAATATTTGAATGTTGAAAATAAGAGTTGTAAATATTGAAAATTAGTGTGTGATGATGTAGGTAATGATGTATTTTATTTTTGGATTATTTGTAAAGATTTCCTATAAATAGATCTCTCATTTGTGAAGAAAATCACAATTGAGTAGAGAGAAAAATATTATAAAGTTAGGGGGGAACAGAAACATACCGTAAAGGAAATTACATGGTATGTATCATCATTGTTACATCTGGATCCAAGAACAAAACAATGTGAAAAAGATGTACAACAAATTGTACACCTGCAAAGAATAGCAAATCAAATACCAGATGCATTTGCAGACACAAAAGGGGTAACTAAATCATATATACATGCTGCAAATGCCCCTGCTCGAATTGAAATTCCAAAGAAACAAATGGAAGATACTCATGATGTCATTAAACGCCTGAAGCGTGGAAGGCCAGTCGGTTCCAAGGATAAAAATCTTCGAAAAAGAAAATTCATAGAGAAACACGATGATCACAAAATAAATAATGATGTTTCTGAAGAAACACATGATGATCACAAAATAGAGAATGGTGTTCCTGAAGAAACACATGATGATGAAAATGTTCTGTCAGAACCACAAACTAACGAGAATCATGAAATCTCTATCAATTACATTAATACTGGGAAAATATGGAATTGAAAAGATATAGATGAAATTGACGATATAATTTCTTATAATGTGGCAATCGACATCATAAATGATAACGAAGATCATGAACCAAAATCTTTTGGTGAATGTAAAAATCGACAGGATTGGATAAAATGGAAAGTGTCATCCAGGTTGAATTAGATTCGCTAAATAAACGTAATGTTTTTGGACCTATAGTCCTTACACCTGAAGGTGTAAAACCTGTTGGATACAAATGGGTTTTTATTCGAAAGCGAAATGAGAAAAATGAAATAGTAAGATATAAAGCTCGACTTGTTCCACAAGGTTTTTCTCAAAGGCCTGGAATTGATTATGAAGAAACGTATTCTCCTGTGATGGATGCAATTACGTTTCGTTATTTGATTGGCTTGGCGGTATCTGAAAATTTAGAAATGCGTCTTATGGATGTTGTTACAGCTTACTTATATGGATCACTTGATAGTAATATATATATATGAAAATCCCTGAAGGATTTAAGATGCCTGAAGCACAAAGTTCAAAACTCAGAGAATGTTATTCTGTGAAATTACAAAGATCATTATATGGGTTAAAGCAATCAGGTCGAATGTGGTATAATCGACTAAGTGATCACTTGATGAAAAAGAGATATGTAAATAATTCAATATGCTCTTGTGTTTTCATTAAGAAAACAACATCTGGATGCGTAATTATTGCTGTATATGTTGATGATTTAAACATCATTGGAACGAATAAGGAAATTCAAGAAGTTGTGTCATACTTGAAGGAAGAATTTGAAATGAAGGATCTTGGAAAAACCAAGTATTGTCTGGGTTTACAAATTGAACAAAAAGAATGTGAAATGTTTGTTCACCAGACAAATTATACAGAAAAGATCCTTAAACGTTTTAATATGGATAAAGCAAATCCTTTAAGTACTCCAATGGTTGTTAGATCATTAAACACAGAAAATGATCCATTCCGTCCATGTGAAGATGATGAAGATATTCTTGGTCCAGAAGTACCATATCTAAGTGCCATCGGTGCCCTTATGTACCTTACAAATTGTACAAGGCCTGATATATCTTTTGCCGTGAATCTGTTGGCAAGATTTAGCACATATCCAACAAAGAGACACTGGAACGGAATTAAACATATATTCCGTTATCTACGAGGAACGACAGACTTGGGACTTTTGTATTCAAAAGATGCTAATCCAAGTATAATTGGTTATGCTGATGCTGGATACTTATCTGATCCACACAAGGCACGTTCCCAAACTGGATATGTATTTACTCGTGGAGGCACTGCAATATCTTGGCGTTCACAGAAACAAACGCTCGTAACAACTTCATCAAATCATGCCGAGATTATTGCACTACATGAAGCAAGTCGTGAATGTGTGTGGTTAAAATCAATGACCCAACATATCCAAATTTCATGTGGATTATCATTCGATGAGAAGCCTGTCATACTATATGAAGATAATGCTGCATGTGTTGCTCAAATGAAAGAAGGATAAATAAAAAGCGACAGAACTAAACATATTCCTCCTAAGTTCTTCGCATTCACCAAGGAGCTTGAGAAGAATAAATGTATTGATGTTCGTCACATTCAATCAAGTGAAAACTCATCAGATCTCTTCACAAAGCACTTCCTACGTCAATATTCAGAAAGCACATATATAATATTGGGATGCGCAATCTACGAAATTTGTGAAGAATTGTTCATGTCAACATCAGGGGGAGTTTACGTGACTGCACTCTTTTTCCCTTACTATGGTTTTTATCCCAATGGGTTTTTCCAAGTAAGGTTTTTAACGAGGCAGTACAAAAACACGTAATGAAGACATCATCGTATCATGATCATCATTACAAGGGGTAGTGTTGAAAAATAATATTTAAAATATGTGTATTGAATATTTGAATGTTGAATATTTGAATGTTGAAAATAAGAGTTGTAAATATTGAAAATTAGTGTGTGATGATGTAGGTGATGATGTATTTTATTTTTGGATTATTTGTAAAGATTTCCTATAAATAGATCTCTCATTTGTGAAAAAATCACAATTGATTAGAGAGAAAAATATTATAAAGTGTGTAGTTTGGTAAATTTTGAGAGTTTGAGATTTTTACTTTTTACCATAATTTTTACTTTTTCACAACATTTTTCACGTGAAATTGGTCGGATAGAGAGGAGATTTTTTTTGGTAAAGATAAAATGAAAAAAAATAAATCTACTCCAAATAAGATAGGATGAACTCTATCAATAAAAGAAGAGTGAGTTTTTATGGAATAAAAACTCTATCAAATATTTCTTTATCTCAAAAATAAAAGTTTTCATCTCTCCAAAATATTTAATAAATAAAATACTACAACTAGGATCCCTAAAATATGATATTTTTATCATAAACTTCGAGCTTCATTCTTTGAAATTCTTACAAGCTTCGGTTGTCATAGGCAGTTGAAGAATAGTAACAAAGCGTGATCACACTTTGTTTCAGGACTTCTTTTATTTTTGTCTTTTTTCGCAACTTCATCTTGACAACTTCAAATGTGATAAAAATCACATTTTTAGCTCAAATTTGTTCCAAGACCATATATTTTCTCCTACAACAAAATAACAAAAAAGTGTATCAATTAAATATGTCGTAAATGAAAACAATGAGAAATATCATAATAAAAATACAAGCTATTACGAGCCAATCAAAAATACAAAGCAAAAGGCAAGTCCTTTTCAAGACAATCTTCAGGTGATGGCAAACAATTCAAACCCAAAGGCCACATAAAAGTCTCTCAAAAGGTTGTTATAGATGTTGAAAGTCTGGACACATAAAGTGCTATTGGCATGTGAAGGTGGTGTGTGATCGTGTGGAAAACCAAGTTATATTGAGCATCGAAGTGGTTATCACTTTTCGAGTGGAATAGTTTGTGGTTATTGTTGTATATCATTAGTCTTTTGACCCGAGACAACGTAGAAGCTCTACGTACTAGTATGCAATTTGATCTATTTAACGACTTCATATTTAAATACTCTATTGAGGGTCATTAGGTGGCGAGGTTAGGTGTAGTTTCAAAATACGTAGGAGCAAATGTGTTGTAGGCGGAGATTCACCTTTTACCTACAAGTAGAGATATCATATGTGATCTGGTGAGTTAATAGTGCAAAGAATCTCTTGTCACAGTGAGACATATGCATTTGAGAAAGGTGTTTCTTCAGTTGCACATACCAAGTCATTATTATCACTCAAAGATACATCACATCGTTATCGAATTCATATGCAACTCTCGATATACCAATAATTTCATATTCGATAGGATATATCAGTTGAAGAGACCGTACTATACGCTAACTATAATTTAAGGTTCTTGTAGTCACTATCAGTGATACCTAGGGGGTCATGGAAAAATGCTACTAGACACTCTTACCATGATCTGATTGGTGCAATCAGTCTTGAGTTCTGACATTCTTAATCAAGATGTTGATGAAAAGAATAAGGCTAATCAGGGTAAGCCCAAATAAGAATAAATGTTGTTCTAAATCACATTAAATTGTGAACCAACGGCTAGGTATATCTTTGTACTATTGAGGGTCACATAAGTATCGGATTTTATGTTTTCGTTTAGATAATCAAGTTTGAGGAGTTGAATTTGACGACTATAATTTGATAGAGATCAAACATGTTGCTTATAAAGGATTTTGTTAGTTGATTCCATGTATTAGAAGTTGTGGAAGTTAGTCTAACTATTAATTAACTAAGGAGAGTGGAACTACTTGTAAGGATAGTGAAATTGTCTATTTTTGTGAATGAATTCACAAAACTGACAAGTGTCAAAAATGGATCTTTGAAAATTTTAGTTTTGAAAATTTTAAATTTTCATTATATGAACAAGATGTGAACCATCGACACATTGGAGTTTTCTTATCGTCGCAATTATTTATTTAGTAAATTTATTATCTACAATTAAATAATATTATTAGTTGTGATGACTACTATGTATACATGATTATCATGGAATATTCTAGAATGGTAATTGATTAAAAATTAATTAATAAATTAAATAATTGTTATTTAATTTTACATATTTGTCTATACAGGTACATATGTGTATATGTATGTATAGATGTATTAATATACATACATACATACATATATATATATATATATATATATATATATATATCATGCATTATCAAGAGTTGACTTTGCGTGATATATTAAATATTAGAATTTTAGTTACTGAATATAAAGAATCCTGGTGGGAGTAGGATTATGAATCTTAATAAGAGAAGGATTCCTGATGTGATCAGGAATCTAGCTATATAAAGATTCCATTGATGGTTATATGGAATGAGGTTGTTTTTGCACACAAATTTAATCTGCAAAATATTTCTCCCTTCCTCCACTCAACAAGTCACGGCCACTTAATTTTTCATCAGAAATTTCGGCTGAAACTTCTACTGCTGCCGTACTACTTTCGAGAATCCCATTTTCAACACAAAAATTGTTTGAAATTTATAGTACGATCCAAACAAGGAACAAAGTCTCCGATCAGGGACTTAATTAGACAATCAAAGAAAGAGATCCGTTCGAATGGATATATAAGAAGGACCAACTCCACTAATCTCATAATGGTTTGGTGTGCAGCATTAAATATACAAAGGTAAACAATTCTAAATATCTTATGGTTGTTTAATATATATGAAGCCCAAAGAGCGTTTCGAACTTCGGAACAAAAATTTTCGGAGAGGAGATGTAGAAGTTTTGCCTTCGAATTTTCATAAAAAGAACTTTTGACCTTTTTCACCGATCAAATTTCTAATGGAATCTTTATGAAAACATAAGAAGATCAGATGAATTGTTTATTCATACACATCTAAACACATTTCGATCCTGAAAAGTTTATTAGAGAGGATTTTTCTGATCTCTGAACCTTGACATACACAAATGCCATCTTTAAAAAATTTCTAATGTTTTCTAAAGAAAAATATGACGTCTAGAAAATTTGGACGTTGGCACATCTGTTCGCCTAGAATGATGACATGTGACATATCATAACTGATGGACTCGTGAAGATCTTAAAAGTCAATAATCTAGCTAGCAGCCGTATCAGAGGAGCTCCACAAATGATCGAAAAACATAGAACGGAATGGACTGTCGAAGACAAAAAGAAAGCTAATCTGGATAATGGGCCAAAGATATTCTTTATAAAACATTTGATAAAAATATGTTTAGCAAAATCAAAACTTGTTCTAAAGCTAAGGATATTTGGAAGAAGCTGACTCAACTCTGTGAAGAGAATAATCAGACAAAGGACAACAAGTTGACCGTATCCATTCAGAAGTTTGACAACATCAAGATGAATACTGGTGAAATCATGAATGAGTTTGATGAGAGATTTATCAGTATTATGGTTGAGTTGGTTGTTCTTGGGAAAGAATACAACGATCGAAAAGTTTCCATTAAAGTAATGAGAGGCCTTCCAAGGTAATGAGATGTCAAGACCATAACCATAATTAAAAGATCTGAATAAGCTTAAGTTTCATGATATATTTATTGATCTGAAAGCTTATGAGTTCGGATTGGGAACAAGGAATGAGGAAGAGTCGCGTGTTCCACAAACAACAATAATTCTTATTGTACTAGACCAAAGAAAGATGAGAATAAGTCACCTTATTTTTGTGAATTGATCATAAGCTCGATCAATGATCAGGCAACACCTATGTATCAATGGCACACATCTCGTTCATATAAAAAAAAATCTAATGCCTAAATTTTCCACTGATCTATTTTGGTAGCTGTCAATTTTTTGAACGCATTCAATAAAATAGACAGTTCCACTCTTCTAACTTAATCAGTGGTTAAAATAACTTCCACAAGTTCCAATATATGAAATCCACTTATAAATTCCTTTATAAGCAATCTATTTGGTCTCCATCAAACTACATTCGCAAAATTCAACTCTTTGAATTCGACTATCTTAACGGGAATCCAAGATCCAATACTTATGTGATCTTCAATGATTCAGCGATACATCTAGTAATAAATTCACAACTTCATGTCATTCAGAACAACATTTATTTTAATTCGGGCTCACCATTATTAGGTATATTCTTTTCATCAACTCCTTGATTAAGAACGCCGGAACTCAAGTCTGATTGCACCCATCAGATCATGGTAAGAGATTCTAGTAGCATCGCCCCATGATTCCCTAGGTATCTTAGATAATGCATACGATAACCTTAAGTTATGATTAGCGTACAGTACGTTCCCTTCAACTCATATATCCCTATCAAATCTGCAACCATTGGTATATCTAGAGTTGAAAATAAATTTGATAACGATGCGATGTATCTTTGAGTAGTAGTAACATGATATGTGAAACTAATAAAACAATTTTTCAAAAATGCACATGTCTTACTCGGTCCAGAGATTCTTTGTGTTATTAACTCATTAGATCACATATCATGTCTTCAACAGTAGGCGAGGAGAATTCTTGACTACAATTAAGGGTAGGAGTCGGGTCGGGTTTCACGGATTTGGATAGTTCGGGTCAGGTACCTGAAATTTTCAGATAGCTCATTTAGTTCCCGAACCTGAACTTTAATCGGTGGTACCCGAAAATATTGTGTATCGTCGGGTACCCGAAATTTATGTAAAAAATTCTATCTTCTTTATCTCTCAATATATATAAATACATACTCCGCACAAAATAGCACAACAAAAATAAAAAGTTATAGGAAAATCATCAATCGAAATAAAACATATGTCAATCAAAACAACAATAATTCAGTACAACGAAAAATTCATCACTTTGAAACAATAATAAGCTGATAAAAAACTATCAATTTAAATAATACACATTCCAATCAAAGGCAAAACCAATTGAATTCACCATATACAAAAAAATCCATTACATAGTAACCAATCCAATCATCTTCGAAAGTAAAACATCAACTTCTTCAAATCATCAACAATAGATTAAAAAAATAGATAAATCATCTTCCAACTTCCAAGCTAAAGCATCATCTGTCCAATCAAATCAAAATACCTGAAATATTATAATTCTATTAGGCTACGTTTGGTTGGAAGGATAGGATAAACTAATGATTAGTATGTAAATGATAAAGAAAATGATTGTGTTAGGATTGTAATATATGGTGTAAAATAATATTATGTTTGGTACAATTTTTAAGTGTAGCATAATTTTGAATTTTTTGATGAAAAGACAAAATTGCCCTTTCCCTTCGCGGTGACGGCGAAAGTGGCGGTGGCGGCGGCGGCGGCCGGCCGGCCGGAAACGGCTGACGGGGGCGGCGGCCTGAAACGACAGGCCGGAAAAATCGGCCGGCGGCGGCGGTCGGCCGGCGACGGTCGTGGCGGCGGCGGCGGCGGTCGGTGACGGAAAGTGGTGGTGAGTTTGAATATAAGAGAATGGTAAAATTGGAAAAATAGGAGGTATTAAGAGTGAGATAAATAATCCTAGGAGGTGAGGATGTATTATTTTAACCTACCTAATATAACCTAATCATTCATAGGAGGGGACAATCATTATTAAAGTAGATAAATATAAAGGATTTAAATTTTAAAAATTTACAGTCATCGAATATAATGTATTTAAACTTTAAAAACTTACAATAATCGATTGTTGATGTTTTTCATAATTATATATCAATTATGGTTGAATCCTTCCCTGAGTTTGTTAATTTTATGCCAAAAATAATAATAATAATATGCAAAGAGATTAGTAATTAGAGAATAAAACATAACCACTAAGAATAAATATAGAAAAATAAAGAGAGAAAAAAATATGTCTTTCTGAAGTATTTCGATTTCAGCCGAATCTTCCTCCATGCATATAGGCTTAGAATTCAACTTTAGCCAATCTTGGGTACATACCGAAGCTTGAACTATTCTAGGAGACAATAAACTTCTAAACACATCCAAAACACGACCACATATACTAAATGTTGCTTCTGAAGAAACAGTTGAGAGAGGAATAGCTAAGATATCATGTGCCAATCCAGAAAGAATGGGAAATCTGTGAGAATCGACTTTCCACCACTAAAGGATGTCAAAATTTTCATCATAATCCTCAGGATCCTCACCTAGATATTTCTCCAATTCTGACTTCACATGTTCTTTTTCCCCACTAAGTTTGTATTTTCTAACTCATCTTTCAAGTATGTTCGAGAAGTCGTAGAATTATTAGATTGAGAATTTTTTGAAAATGATGTAGAACTTAATGCAGAGCGTACCGGACTTCCTGGAGTTCCATGTGTCACTTTACAATCGAAAAAAATTTCTTGCATCTCACTCTTCACTTTTTCCTTCATCATCGCACTCTTTGTGATATCATCATACATTGTATTAAATGAAAACTCAACAAGCTCTAATTTGTGACGAAGATCAAGAATCACTGCATAATATAACATCATTTCATTTTTTCAATCGAACCCCAATACTTGTCAAACTTATCTTTCATTTTTCTTGACATTTCACTTATTCAAAATCATCGCGTACTAACCACTTATTTAGAAGCATGTCAATAGCACTTATTTCATGAAATATGGTGTTCGAAGTGGCATACAGAGAGCCAGAAATTGTCAAACTGAACTTGTAAAAGTGTCCAAGAAACTTGACCAACAAACTAGCCCTTTCCCAATCATATTCCGATGGAATCCCATCATACGTGGGTTTCAATAGATCATTCATATAGGCAAGTCCTATATCGACTTATGAATCAAATGCTCTTTTCAAAGATATTGTTGACTCTAATATTAGATATGTTGAGTTCCATCTTGTAGGTACATCAAGACTTAACAATTTCTTTGTATCTATCTTTTCGATCACAACATATTCATAAAATATTTTATACCTTGCTGGCGAGTTTCGGAAATACCTCACCGCTCCTCTAATTCGAGAGATAGTTAAATGTTCGTCTTTCCTTTTCAGACCATCCTGCACAATAAGGTGGGCAATATGTGCAATACATCGCATATGTAAATATTTTCCCCCTAAAATATTTGTTTTCCAATTGTCAAATATTTTTTGCAAATATCTTATTGCACCATCATTTGACGAGGTATTATCAATCGTGATGGTAAAGATTTTATCAATTCTCCAATCAAGCAAAATTTTTCAACTGTTTTACCCACATCACCACTCTTATGCCCAGAAATTAGACAAAAATTCAAAATTCTCTTTTGCAAAGTCCGTTCATCATCAATGAAATGAGCAGTTAGACACATATAATTCATTTTTTTTATTGATGTCCATGTGTCTGTAGTTATAGAAATTGTTGGACCACGTTGTTTCATAAAAACATCAACTGTACTTTTTCATTCATGTACAAATTATAAACATCCTTGGTTGTTGTCCTTCGAGATGGAATGCTAAACATTGGATATGCAATTGACATGAAGTGTCTAAACCCTTTGTTCTCAACTGTTTTGAAAGTAAGTTCATCGAAAATCAACCAATACGTTAGTTCCTCTCTTAATTTGTTCTGATCAAATTTCCAAGTACAAATTTGCGCTTCTTTCATATCATCTTTTGATGGTTGAAAAGAAATCCGAGCTTGATTAGTTGCAACTTCATGAGGTTTTTTTTACAAGAAGCGAAGTGATTTTGTAAAGGTCGAGTCCCATGTATTTTTGGATCTGCCTTAATCTCTCTACAACAATATTTGCACCTACTTTTTGCACCTTGTCACTTTCACAATAGAATTTTTCAAAGTGTTCTCAATATTGTGATCTAGATGTCATATCTTTCCTAGCTCTCTTTTTAGACTCGGGTTTCACTTCATCTTTATCACCATCATGATCTAAATTTTCCACACAATCATCATCATTGTTCTTGTTCTCATCAGCATTATTAGCTTCTTCCATTAGATGATCTATTACACTTTTCATTTACACAATAAATTTCTGAAATCCAAAATATTCAATAAGTAAGCCGAATAATCACATCATTGATGCCTTAATCAATTGTATGAGCCAATATACATTCAAATTTGATAAAAAGCAAGTTTATGATTATTTAATAGAATGACAATTGAATTTAATTTGTTAACTCACAAGTAATTCACATATTCAAAAGCAAGTCCAGTGAAACATGGATCATAATCAGGTACAATGAATGAACTATTGCACATTGACAGTCCAATGAAACACATTTTCGGCAAAGAAATTTAATAAGTTGTAAATTGTATACACACACATTAGAGAGGGAATAAATCCATTTACTCTCCAATTGCTGAAAAATAAAATCTTGAAGGCATATTGGAATCAAGCCAAACAAGCTTTAGTCTCTTGAGTATATCAAGTCACAGAAAATTCTATTAACATCAATGCACCTTCATCATACCAGGCAAGCCACGGATTTCAACTGACAAAAAATGGGGGGCGTATAGCGCCCTTACCCAAGCCACTACTAAACAGACTAATAAACATGTAACATTAAACTTAATAACAACCATTAAGCAGCGGAAATCAAATACTTAATCATCTTACAACCCAAACGAAAACAAAACAATAACAGCAGTCTTAAACATTAATACAACCATAACAAAAACATAATTCTGAACGAAAAAACGATAAACCACATAAAACCTCCACTGGATCACCACCGAAAACCCAACTGCTCTAGCCACTGCCCTGGTCATCCGAACCGTCCAACCTAAGACCTGCCCCGTGGAATGGGGTGTCCAAGATGAAAACAAGGACGTGAGCGACAATCGCCCAATACGAGAATGTACGAGTATACAAACTGATATGATGCATGCAAAATGCAATATGCTCGTATATCAAGGATCAAGTCAAGAATCTCATGCTCAGTCTAGAGGCGCCTGAGTGTGTAGTCTCTGATCTGCCCTACGCATGTTTTGGCTCCCACACTCATCATCAAGACGTGAACCTGCAATGTCCAGGTCATCAGAGCCCGCGGGTCCCGTCGGACACTGTAGCTCTCGATGCCCCATCGTCCACAATATAGAATAGGGATGAGCGGCCCCAACAAACGAGGTATATCTCAAAAGATATCAGGCTCAACATGATATGTCATGCATAATATGCCAAAGCAGTAAAACATGTATCATGCAACAGATAAATATGCAGCATATAAGTATGTATACTGGATATCTCAGTCAGTACATCACATACCTTACTAAAACAATCTGAAAGAAAGCTCTGAACCTAGACAATACCAAAATAATGAAATCACTAACAAACCAGATCAAACATGCTACAAAGATCTCCCTAATGATCATTAAATTACTATCTAAGGATTTAGGATTATACATGCGTCCGTCGTCAACCCGCTGATGATGTCTCGATCCCAGTTCACCGACCCCTCCTCGAGTCGATACTAGCTCCGAAACTTCCCGACACCAAAGTGCCCTAGAAACTGACTAGAAACTATGGTATAACTAGAACTCTCTCTGAAGAATGCGGTGAAGGAAAGAAAAGAATTCGACTTTCATTTATAGGCTGCATCCAGACTATTTCAGAAAATCTGAACCAATCTTATCTGCCACGTGTCAGAATCTCATTGGTCTATTTGGATTTCTCGAGATAATGAAATCTGAAGTAGGTCGGGTTATCCATTTTAAATTCGGTGGATACCAACAGCTTAATCCCGAATTATCAATTCCTTAATAATACTTAATTAACAACTCATTAATTATATCTTAATTAATACTTCATTCAAAACAAATATTCGGGTCATTACAGGACGAATCCAGGATTTTAATCTAGGGGACACAACAACAAAAAACTGGTTTATCTACTATTAATAACACGACCCAAAAATCTATCAAGCCCAAAGAGAGAAAAAAACCCCAACAAATAATAATATTTCACAATCATATAGCAATCCATCATGTTTAAAATGATTCTCACGTACCAGAAATCATTCCACCTTGAACAAATCTCATTAATACGGATTCAAATATACAAATTAGGAGAGATCTTTGCATTATACAATTTAAGTGTATGTACGATTTAATCAAATGTGTACTCACTTTTTGAGAAGAGGCTGCTGACGGGCTGAGGCACAGAAAAACTTGAAGGGAAGAGGGAAGAATGAAGAGCCGAAGAGTGAAGAGAGTAGAATATTAGAAATTTAGAATTAGGGATTTAGTTTTTTTATTCCTCAATTTTAAATATAAAACATTATATATATATATATAGTATATTTCGGGTACCCATTTTTTTGTTTCGGGTAGTAACAAACCTGAGAGTTGTATATCAGGTTCGGGTAGAAAGACGAACATGAATTTGAAGTAAATAACCGACCGGATCGGGTAATAGCCAATGGGTCGGGTCGAGTACCCAATACCCGACCACAAACGCCCACCCCTAACTACAATGCATTGAATTCTATGTATTTCGAAACTACATCCAACCTCTCCACCTGATGACTGTCAATGAAGTTGGTAAACAAATCAAAGTACATATTAATACGTAAAGCCTACACGTTGCCTCGAGTCAAATGACTAATGGTATACAACCATAACGACAGACTATTTCGTTCTACATGCATCACCCTACTGTCCAGCCCTTAAACCTTCATCTATGGCACCTAAAACATATTGAAAAACATCCCTTCAAGTTCTCCTACCATGGCAGCCCCTTTGTGCATCATTAGGAAGAGTTTTATATCATCAAAACATGAGTTATATGCATCTATGCCCATATAAACGAAAATAAAACTTGTGCAAGATATTTTTCATGCAAAGTTACTCAAATATACATAATATGATGTGAAAGATGTTTGAAAGAAAGTTAAGGTGTGCTTTTGCGTATATTATGCACGAAAAGCGGCTTGCGATACGAAGAACGTCGGCGGGGAGACGAGGGATGAAAGGTTGCTGATTTTTCCTTCAATTTCCATGCTTTTTTCCTTCAAAAATATGTGTGGTGTGCTGTTGGTGGCTGCCAAGATGAGTCCTTGTGTTTGTGTGTGTGGTGTGCGTGAATTGTGTGTATAATTGTTAGGTTTGATGGCTTTTTATTTAATTAAAACTCAAGTGCAAGCCTAAGCCCATTTATCAAGGTATATTATGCCCATTAAGCCTTTTAGTAAATATTTAAAATATTTTATTTAGAAAAAATTTTGAAAATATTAGCAGAGTTCTCAGAAAGTTCATATTTTTGTTGAATTACGTCTCGTCGTATAAAATCACCTCAAAACTCCTTATTTTCATAAATAACATAAAGCATCAACCTTATTTTAAATAATTAAAAAAAATTCTTTAATAAAAACATTTTCCATTTTTCATCCATGGATCTCCGTTCTTTGATTGCATCTCGAATAACCTTTAAAAATATAGTTTTATGTATTCATGCATAAGAGTATATTTTAAATGTGTAAACATGCACATTATATTTAATTCATACAATTAAAGCCATTTAATTAAAATACACAAGGAATTTAATAACTTGCATGCATGTGGTTCACGTGGACCTTAAAATTTTCGGATCGTTGCAGAACCAATTTAGAATATACAATACACTTCCTACTATGTTTCATGATCTTTCGTTGAAAGACAAATATCATGGTGTCTCTTGTTTATTCAATTTTTTTTTTATCTATAAATCTTAATGTGTATACAGTTATAATTCGATAAAATCATAAAATATTATTAAAATAAATATTATTCTTATATAAAAGTCAATAAAGTACATGACACTTAAGATGATAAACGTTAAAAAAAAAAAAAAAAAAAGATAGATGAGAGGATGTAATTGTCATTTTAACAAAATAATTAAAACAACGAATCCATCACAGCAAATGAGTAATTAATTATTATCATCACATGACTTATACCATATCATTTCTCTGTATAAAATAATCAATCAAATATCACATCCCACCAATGAAATTTGTAAGTGCCACCTTTGACATCAACTTCGACCTCATTGAAATATAAGAAATCGAATGATAATAAAACAGTCCGTCGGGAAACTTCTTCCTTATTGATTAAGATATGCGTACAAATTTCATATGTACCAAATAGTCCGTCGGGTAACTTCTTCCTTACTGATTAAGATAATCGTACAAATTTCATCCCAACTTACTCAAATCTTATCACCTATTCGTTTCATATCCCACCGAAGAAAACAAAAGTATATTCACCATTATGCGCTCATTCGTGGCAACGCAATGGATGCCCGCAATTACCAACACGACACTTCATATTCCATTCATGTTCTTTGATTCTTTTCACTTGCAAACATAATAAACAAAATTCTCTATTTTCATCACCTTTTAGATTTATAAAATGATGTTTTTAAAACTTCACCCATTTTGGTAGAATTTGATCTTTTTTCGATTCTTTAATGTTTTGTGAATGATTGTCGTAAATAAGATTATGACTCAAATGGGACTCGATCTTAACAAGATACGTAATATAGAAAGAAGGGTATACTAAAGCAACAAATGCCGAGAAACTACAATACTCGTATACATTTTTCTTACGTAAACTTAGTGACGCGATAAAAATAGAATTATTGACAAGGCTTTCGGGTGTCACGACGTTGTATCGAAGCTGGTCGTCTGAACTCTCCAGATTTTGAATTTCCATCGAATCGGAGTATTGGGAGCTCGTGCCCCGCACGTCTATCCAGCCATCCGATTCCCAATTCGCCCTGGACCCTGTAATTAGTCCCCTTATTCTCCTCTTGGCCTTCAAATTCAAATATTCGTCATCTTCTTCCACTGATCCGTCCGTCACTTCATCTTCGATATTCAAATCAAACAAGTCCAGAACAGAGCGTGGCGACGAGCCAGCGATCGGATCTTCCGGATGGGAACACTGGCAGATGAATGGATGCTGCAGCAGCTGATCGCAGGTCCACCGTTTCTTGGCATCTCTTTGCAGACATTTGCGTAAAAAATCGCAGCCCAGCTTCGAGAGCTTCGAAGGAAACGCGGGAAACTCAGCAGAGTGTCCGATTCGACTCACCGAGTCCCAAGCAGGCTTCCCCGTCACCATCTCAATGACAGTGCATCCCAAGGACCAAACGTCGGATTCCGGGCCCTGGTATTCTCCACGTAAGACCTCCGGCGCCATCCACAGTGGGCTGCCGCGTGGAGAGATCCTATCCCCCGAGAGTATCGCCGCCGACCCGAAATCCGCGAGCTTAGCGGAGCCGGGTGAGGGACCCAAGAGCACGTTTTTCCCCTTCACATCGCAATGCACGATGCCCCTGGAGTGGAGGTAGCTGAGGGCGGAAACCAGGCACCACGTGTAGCTCCGAACAGCACCCTCATCGGAACAGGCCGAATCAGCAGCGGTTCCTCGCGGCATGTACTCCATGTGCAGGTTCCTGAACGACGCTGTCTCGTCGTCTCCCAAGAACCTGACGACGTGAGGAGACGAGAGCGATTTAAGAATCTGGATTTCATTCTCCAAGGCCTGGAGCTGGGAAGCCGTGGAGGAGCCAAGCTCAACGGACTTCACCGCAAAAACGTCCCCGTTGGATAGGTTCAGAGCAAGATTGACAGTCCCATTTGCGCCTCTGCCTATGCAGCTGCCTCGAACCCAACTTCCATTGATCAACTTCACCATGAACAAGCTAAGTAAGAATTACTGGGTATTGGTTTTTGTGGTGGATTGAGAGATACAATTAAGTTTGAACAAGTAGAGAGAAGTGAGGATGCTTATATATAGGGGAAGAGTGGATGGTTTGATCCTTATCCTTAATCGGTGGTGTTTGGGATTAGATTTGAAGAGTGGAATTAGGGAACGTTAAGGTTTGTGTTGGTCTTTTCTGACCAAGTTTGGGGAAGTTGACATGTAATGTTTTGGATGATGGTGACGTGGAACTCGAATTTGTAGTGCATGTTTCTCTTTCCTTTCCATATAATTTACTTCTTCAACACACACACACACACACACACACATATATATATATATATATATATATATATATATATATATATTTCGTTGGTTAAGTGGAAAGATAAATATTTAGATTATATTTCATATTTCTTTCATGAGAAAAGTGTTTGTCCTGTATGACTAAGAGTAGGTCTCTTGTTAGACGGTATCATAAATCTTTATCTATGAGACGGGTCAATCATACCGATATTTACAATAAAAAGTAATAATTTTTTCATGAATGACCCAAATAAGAGATTCGTCTCACAAAATACGATCAGTGAGACCGTCTCACAAAAGTTTTCATTTATGACTATTTGTAAAAGACATAAAAACTTCTTAAAAAAATATTAATACACTAACAAATAATTTATTTTAAAAAAATCGAACACTCACTTCTATGTTATAAAAAATCCCGTCATAATTACCAATTTCGGTAGGGTTTTTTATTCCTTGATTTTTTTAAAACAAAGAATCTAAAATATTAATAAATTTTGTATAAGATTGTTTTTTCACATGAAGTATTGATACAAGTAACGTGTATACTTAGTCTTTGCCTAAATTTCCAAGATGATTCTGTAAATGAAAGTTATTATGCACTAAAATGTGGTGGTGTAATGATTTTTAAAGATTTAAAATAACTTTATCCAAAAGGTTTTTGATCTTTCAATTATTTTTATTGGATGGGAGTCGTTTTCGATCATTTCGGACTCCAAATGTCGTCGTGGGGACAAATATTTTTGTCTAAAAAACAAACAGCACACATTTAAGTAACCAGGAGCCTGCTGTGTCACTCCTCCACATGCCACATGGAGAGTAGTTCCAGCAGCCAGCAACTTATTCAGTTGGGATTATATTTCAATACATCAAAATTTTAAATAGATTTTGTAATAAGTTTTAATATAATGTCAACTCATTGAATTTATTTTTTTTAAATCTATTTTTGAATTATATATTTAATAAATGTTTTTCACTTTATTAGTATAGATATGTACGGTGAATGTATAATATATCAAACTATATACTGTGTAATATTATATATCTATACTATATATGTATGTTACTAGATCTCATATGATGAGTTGGTCGAGATTCATAAAAAAATAATATTTTTATGGGTCGAGTATAACAAAAACGTGACTTACAAAATAGATATGGAAAATAGTTTTATAAAAATTTATGTGCGTGTGCATATATATATATATATATATATATATATATATATATATATATATATAAATATATATATGTGTGTGTGTGTGTATGTATATACGTGTGTGTTAATTCTGAAAATTTAAATAATTAGGACGTGGCATATTATTGGTAGGTTCGAAATGAATGGCTTAAAAGTGGCAAATGGGATTTCCATATATGCCAACAAATGGATGCTGTTATTTGGGATCTTCTCACATACGGTGACGTGCACCGCCCGCATCCACCTTAGTATATCTAATTAATTTAAACTAGAAAATTTTTTGGTTTTGATTTTTTTTTTTTAAGATTGAAATTTGAAATTAATTCAAGTTCAAAATTAATTTTAAAAGAAAAGATTGTTAAAGATCATATATGCAATTTTTGGATATTTTATCTAATCAATGTGAGACAACTAACACACTCTCTCGCGTTCAGGAATGAACATTTGGAACGTGAAACTTACAAATGACAAAACTATGAGCAGAACGAGTTGCCTAACTTTAGACGGTCCAACACATAACGGTAGAACATGAACTCTGATACCATGTTAAAATTGGAACATGGATCTAACTTAACCACAAAAAGCTAGTCCAAGACGATGTATGCAATTCTAATATATTTTATCTAACCGATTTGAGACAACTGATATTTTTATTTTGGACCTAATTAATTTATTAATGTTTTTTTATTTATAGTTTCATAAATTTCGACACGTAACATGATGAAATTTCGTGCTCTTTTACACCATTTTTCCAATCAAAAACAAAAATAAAAATTGTCGTTTGAAAAATAACACCGATACCCCCGATTTGCAAACAAGGGCACACCGAAAGTTGTTTCAAAATTCGATTCCAATTATCAATCGTGGTGGGTGACCGAAATTTGGCTTGAGTCGGCACGTGTCAACTTCAATATGTTTGGTTATATGTAAGAGATCTAAATACTATTTGATAACTATCCATAGCAATGTAATTATATTTTGAGTAGATCTCTTTTAAATGATCTCACGAATATTTATTTGTGAGACAGATCAACCTATCAATATTTACAATAAAAAATAATATTCTTAGCGTAAAAAGTAATAATTTTCCATGGATGACCCAAATAAGAAATCTATCTCATACGATTCGTGAGACCGTCTCACACAAGTTTTTGCATTATATTTTGAGAGTTGGATAATTGAAAAATTAGTATATAAAATATTATAAATGACTTAATTGATGCATCGTATTTTTAAAAAAACCAATTTTTCCTTTTAATAAAATTGGTTTTTAAATCTAATCATTTATAGTAAATTCAACTGAATGCACATTTCAAAGTTATTTAATTGATAAAAGTGCAAAAATATTTTTAATTTATTTAAAATTTATATTATATTAAATAATTGTCTTAATCTTTATATAAAAATTATAGGATTATCAGTTGATAAATCATATGCTCAAATAAATTATAATTCCTATTTATAAATATATAATAAAATTATATATTTTCTCTACTTACATTTAAATATTATAATTATGTAACAATAAATCACGCTCAGAAATTAAAACACAAGTAAAAAAAAAACCCTAAGCTTACGAGAAATACCTAATCAAGTGCATGTAAATTTTAGGCATCAAAAGTCACTCAAATCAAAACAATGAGCAAGTTTTTTTTATGTGTCGTCATATTAGTGCTACGGTCATGATACCAAAAGTTAATTATTTTAAATGTCTCAAACTTAATAACATAATATAAATTATTGTCATTGATGATTATAGATTTGTACTTTGATCTTATAATGTCCATATGAAAATATGAAACTTGGTGTAAATCGTTATTATAATAGATTCAATTGGGGTGTTCTCAAAACTTTGGATTTAGGATTGTTCTCAATCCGAATCAACTAAGTGTTGGTATTTTTTATTTACTTTCTTATTCTCATGTCTTTCCTCACAACTGGTACCAGAGCCAGGTTATTTGAAAATACGAGATTCTTGAGATTCTCATGTCTTTCCTCACAACTGGTACCAGAGCCAGGTTCTTTCAAAATACTCTTGGTGGCTCGCCTAAAAGACGTTTGATCATCTATCCCAAATAACTTTTGTGCTTCATTTTTTGAAAAGCAGGGACAATCTTAAAGCAAGGATGACATCAAGATTTGAGATAGAGAAGTCTTATGGTAGAAACAATTTCAACCTGTGGAGAGAAAAGATTATTGCTCATATGGGAAATCTAGGAATGGTTGAGGCTCTAAAGTGTGAATCGAAGATGCCAGACACTATTACTGTTGGAAAGATAGCCAAATTAAATAACTTTTCGTACAGCGGAAGTGTTGAATCTTTTCCCTTTAGCGATAATATCAGATCAAAGTATTTCCACGATATCAACAATGATAATAATTATGAAGAAAACGACACAAGGATTTTTACGTGGAAAACCCAAATTAGGGAAAAACCACGAGACCGAAGTCCAACAAAAGAAATCTCCACTATATCAATAATGGGTACAAATCGTTCCTACAACAATAGGAGATAACAACAACTCTCCCTAGAACAACTTAGGGGACACCAAGAACTTCAAGAATAATTATTCTTGGAAGAAACACACGCAATCTCACTTTCAAAGTGGAACTAACACAACTCTAATCACATAGAAAATTCTTTCTGATGTGGAAGATCGGACATTGCCGCAACCACAGAGCATACTAAAATTTATCTAAATGACTAGGCTATACAACACTCAAATGCTTGTGCTTTTGGGATGTTTTTGGGATGGATTGAATGGATGCAAATGCATGGTATTTATAGGAAAAAATTTGGGGTTGGTGAAGTGTGAATGGAGGATGTGTGTTCAAAGTTTGGTAGCCAACTTTGAACCAAACTTTAAAAAAATTGTTTGAATAAAAAATGTGCTTGAAATGTCAACAATTCTCCCCCTCAAGCTTCATTTTGTAGATTCAAACAGACCTGCAATATTTCTACAGTTTTCCAGCTTTTCTTTGGACAATGACTTCGTAAACATATCGGAACCATTATCATCGGTATGTATCTTCTCAAGATGTAACAATTTCTCGTTCAACGCATCCCGGATCCAATGATACCTTACATCGATATGCTTTGACCTTGAGTGTAAACTAGAGTTCTTACTCAGATGAATTGCACTCTGACTATCACAGTAGAGCGTAAATTTGTCTTGTCTCAAACCTAACTCTTGTAGAAACTTCTTCGACCATAGTAGTTCTTTACATGCTTCAGTTGTGGCTATATACTCGGCTTCTGTTGTAGACAATGCCACGCACTTTTGAAGTTTTGATTGCCATGATACTGCTCCCCCTGCAAATGTCATCAAGTATCCGGATGTGGACTTTCTAGAATCAACATCACCAGCCATATCTGCATCAGTATAACCTTCTAACACAGTTTGACTAGTTCCGAATCTCAAACAAAACTTAGAAGTACCTCTCAGATATCGGAATATCCATTTCACTGCTGACCAGTGATCTTTGCCAGGATTAGAGAGAAATCGACTTACCATGCCAACTGCGTGAGCAATGTCAGGTCTCGTACATACCATTGCATACATCAAACTGCCGACTGCTGAAGCATAAGGAACCCTCTCCATTTCTTTCTTTTCTTCTTCACTTGTGGGACATTGAATGGAACTTAATTTGAAATGACCTGCAAGTGGAGTACCAACAGCCTTTGCTTTATCCATTTTGAATCTTTCAAGAACTTTCTCAATGTATTGTTCTTGAGATAACCATAGTTTTTTATTGGCCATATCCATAGAGATCTTCATTCCAAGAATCTGTTTTGCTGATCCTAAGTCTTTCATTGCAAAAGACTTGTTAAGCTCCCCCTTAAGCTTTTCTATCTTGCTTGGATCATGACCAATGATCAACATATCATCAACATATAACAATAATATGATGATATCATTCTGATCATATCTCTTAACAAATACACAATGATCAGAATTGGTTCTGCTGTACCCATGATTCATCATGAATGTATCAAACTTCTTGTACCACTGTCTTGGAGCTTGTTTCAACCCATACAAACTTTTGTTTAGTCGACACACCATATCCTCTTTGCCTTTAACTATGAATCCTTCAGGTTGGTCCATATATATTTCTTCATCTAGATCACCATGAAGAAATGCAGTCTTAACATCGAGTTGTTCTATTTCCAGATCCATACTAGCTGCAAGTCCCAGAACAACTCTGATAGAGGACATCTTCACCACTGGTGAGAAAATTTCATCAAAATCAACACCTTTCTTCTGGCTGAAACCTTTCACAACTAACCTCGCTTTGTACCTTAGCCGTGATTTATTTTCTTCAGTCTTCAACCTGTAAACCCATTTATTTTTGAGTGATTTCTTACCTTTTGGTAGCTTTACTAAGTTGTAGGTGTGATTTTCATGAAGCGATTGCATCTCTTCTTTCATTGCTTCGATCCACTTATCTTTTTGTGTACTTGATACAGCTTCTTTGAAACTCTCTGGTTCTCCGTCATCAGTGATCATCACATACTCATGTGGGTTGTATCTCGTAGAAGGTACTCTTTGTCTGGTGGACCTTCTGATCTCTGTTTCTGAAGGTGGAGTTGAAGAGTTGTCTTGAGCATCTATTGGCTCAATTATCTCATCATGCTCAGTTTGTGTTTCTCCCCCGTGATCCTGAATTGTGGGGAAATAAACTGGATCTAAATTTACTGGAAATTCTGAATTGGATGATTGTGATTGTTTGTTGTGTTCCGCATCAGAACCAACTTCATCTTCGAGGAATACAACATCTCGGCTTCTAACAATCTTTTGATTCAATGGATCCCATAATCTGTATCCGAACTCTTCATGGCCATAACCCAAAAATATGCACTTTTTGGATTTGTCATCAAGCTTGGATCTTTCATCTTTTGGTATATGAACAAAAGCTTTGCAACCAAACACTCTCAATTGTTTGTATGAGACATCTTTCCCTGTCCAAACTTTGTTAGGAACATCACCATCTAACGCAGCTGATGGAGAAAGGTTGATCAAATCAATTGCAGTTCTCATAGCTTCGCCCCAAAAGGAATTGGGCAGTTTGGAGTGTGATAACATGCACTTTATCCTTTCACAAATTGTCCTGTTCATTCTTTCAGCTAGACCATTGTGCTGAGGGGTTTTTGGAACACTTTTCTCAAGCATGATACCATGAGTTATACAGTATTGCTCAAACGGACCCCTGTATTCACCACCATTGTCAGAACGAATACACTTCAGTTTCTTTCCTGTTTCTCTTTCAACTTTTGCGTGAAAATGCTTAAAGACCTCAAGGACATGATCTTTAGATTTCAGCGCAAAGCACCAGACCTTTCGTGAGAAATCATCAATAAAGGTCACAAAATATAGCGCACCACCGAGAGTTCTTTCTTTCATGTAACACAAATCTGTGTGTACTAACTCCAAGCGTTGAGTTTTTCTTGATGAAGAAAAACTTTGAAATGCAACTCTGTGTTGTTTTCCGGCCAAACAATCAACACAAGTTTCCAAATGCATACCAGATACTTCAGGAAGGAGTTTTCTCTTAGCCAAAGTTTTCATTCCCTTCTGGCTAATATGTCCAAGTCTCTTGTGCCACAACTCAATGGATGAGGTTTTTGTAGATGCATGAACCTCTCCATTTGATATTTTTGCTTGCATGAGGTAAAGAGAATTTTGCTTCATACCTCTAGCAATAATAAGAGATCCTTTGGTGAGTTTCCATTTTCCTCCACCAAAGTGACTGGAACAACCATCATCATCAAGCTTGCCTGTAGAGATGATGTTAAATCGAATATCTGGAACATGTCGAACATCTCTGAGAACGAGATGACACCCTGTATCTGTCTCCAAGACAATGCTCCCCATACCAACGATCTCAGTCAAACCTTGATTGGCCATTCTAACTTTGCCAAAGTTTCCACTTAAGTAGGACGCAAACATATCTCTGTGTGGAGTAATATGATATGAAGCTCCCGAGTCAATCATCCAATCAGTTTACTGGTATGATATACTGACACATGCATCATCACCAAGGATGATAATATCTCCATCGGATGTAACTGCAGTCGTGTCTTTCTCTTCCGACTTTGTCTCATTCCTTTGATCTCTCGTCTTTTTTCTGCATTCTCTTTCATAGTGATTTGGACCTCCACAATAATGACACTTGAATTCTTTTCTGGTTTTGGACTTTCCTCTGGATTTGTCTCTTCCTTTATGAGGTCCTCTGGTGTAATTTCTTCCTCGATTATCAACTATTTCTGTAACTAATGCCTTAGTTTCAGAGTTGGCTACTTGCTCCTTTCTTCTGGACTCTTCATTTAGAAGACAATCTTTGACTGTTTGTAATGTCAGTTTTCCATCAGGAGCAGAATTACTGAGCGACACCACAAGAGTATCCCAACTATCTGGCAAGGAGCTCAGTAATAATAGTGCCGTAACTTCGTCATCCAGGGTAATCTTCATGGTGATAGATTGGTTGATTAGACCCTGGTAAGCATTCAGATGCTCTGTCATATTTGCATTTTCTTTGTATCTCAGTCGTGCAAGATTTCTGATAATCGAAACTTTGTTCAAGGCATTCTTTCTCTCAAACATAGCTTCAATTTTGGTCCACAGAGCATCAGCTTTATTCTCGTTCGCGAAGTGATGAAATATACTGTGTTCGATAAAACGTCGTATGAAACCGACAGCTTTTCGATGCAGTATAGTCCATTCTTCGTTTGATATGTTTTCTGGCTTGGCACTATCTCCACTCAATGGCAAATACAGATCTTTGCAATATAGCAGGTCCAACATGCTTGGCTTCCATATGGAATAATTTGATCCGTTGAGTTTAAACATTCCTCCAATGGATTCTTCCATGTATCCTAATGTGGCTCTGATACCACTTGTTGGGAAAGATAGCCAAATTAAATAACTTTTCGTACAGCGGAAGTGTTGAATCTTTTCCCTTTAGCGATAATATCAGATCAAAGTATTTCCACGATATCAACAATGATAATAATTATGAAGAAAACGACACAATGATTTTTACGTGGAAAACCCAAATTAGGGAAAAACCACGAGACCGAAGTCCAACAAAAGAAATCTCCACTATATCAATAATGGGTACAAATCGTTCCTACAACAATAGGAGATAACAACAACTCTCCCTAGAACAACTTAGGGGATACCAAGAACTTCAAGAATAATTATTCTTGGATGAAACACACGCAATCTCACTTTCAAAGTGGAACTAACACAACTCTAATCACATAGAAAATTCTTTCTGATGTGGAAGATCGGACATTGCCGCAACCACAGAGCATACTAAAATTTATCTAAATGACTAGGCTATACAACACTCAAATGCTTGTGCTTTTGGGATGTTTTTGGGATGGATTGAATGGATGCAAATGCATGGTATTTATAGGAAAAAATTTGGGGTTGGTGAAGTGTGAATGGAGGATGTGTGTTCAAAGTTTGGTAGCCAACTTTGAACCAAACTTTAAAAAAATTGTTTGAATAAAAAATGTGCTTGAAATGTCAACAATTACAAACAAAGATGAGATCTTAATGAAAGCAAGAAATTCAATTTTTCAAAGTTTAAGCTATCAAATCCTTTAAAAATTTGTGAAGGAGAAATCAGTTTGTGACATGTGGAATAAGTTAGAACAGTTATATGAAACAACCATTCTATGGAATTAAGATGGATGAGAACAAAACCATAAATGAAAATATTAATGAATTCGCCAAGTTGCTTTCTGATTCAAAGATGTCTATTGATGAAGAAGACCATGCCATATTTATACTTAATTCTTTTCCAAAACTGTATATGATCAAATAAGGGATACTCTTAAGTATGGGAGAGACACTCTGACCCTTGAATAAGTTATAGGGGCTGCTGCTCATTCAAAGGAATTGGATCTGAGGGCACCATGTAAGAAATGTAAATCTATTGGTGAAGGCTTAAACGCAAGAGGAAGGCATGTTGAAAGAAAATGATATGAATCCGGAGGCAGAAATCCATACAGATCGAAATCAAGATCGAAGAAAACTTATTTGAGAAAAAGGTAGTTTTAGAAGAAATTTCACTCAAAGAAAGGCTAGTTAGAGGCTGACAAAAATCCAGGAAGTGATGCAACAAATCTGTTGGAAAGATATGAAGAAGCAGAGGTTCTGACTATATCCATCAATGATCCAAAAGAAGAATGGATCATGAACTCTTGATGTACATATCATATGTCTCCTAGAAGAGACTGGTTCTTTGAATTTGTGGAAGTGGATTCTGGACAAGTATTAATGGGAAACAATGTATTGGCACAGTGAAGCTAAGAATGTGGGATGAGTCAGTGAAGGTAATTACTGAAGTGAGATTCATCCCTGATTTAAAGAGGAATTTAATCTCCCTAGGTACATTGGATGAAAAATGATTAAGCTACAAAGCTCAAGATGGTGTACTAAAGGTTAGTAAAGGATCTGTAGTAGTCATGAAAGGAAACCTAAAGCAAGGACTTTATGTCTTGTAAGGAAACACCATTACAGCAGAAGCAAATGCAATTGTACATGCCAATGATAAAAAAAATAATTATGGCACAAAATACTTGGCCATATGAGCCTCAAAGGCCTCCATGAACTCAGCAAACAAGGCCTTCTGGATTCTCACATCAACAATCTGGAATTATGTGAGAATTGCATACTTGGAAAGGCACACAAGCTGAAATTCAACACAACAATACACAAGGCAAAATAAACACTTGATTACATACATTCTGATTTTTGGGGCTCACTGAAGGTACCTCTAGCCCTTTCTAAATCTCAATATTCCATTTCCTTGATTGACGACTGTTCTAGAAAATTGTGGATCTATTTTATGAAAAACCAAGGATGACACTTTTAACAAGTTTGTTGAATAGAAAATCTTAACTGAAAATCAAACAGGGAAGAAATAAAAAGATTAAGAACTGATAATGGATTAGAGTTTTGTTATCTAGAGTTTGATAATTATTCAAAGTCTGGAATTGCTATGCATTGAATATGCATAGGCACACCACAACAAAATGGTGTGGCACAACGTATGAATCATTTTGGGCCAAAAGAGTGGCTTCTACGGAATATTCGGCGTAGCATTTTCCCTGTGCAACACTCAGAATCTTAGCATTCAATCATTTACTTAGCCAAGAGAACACTTGTACTGAATCGAAGTCATATTTTTCATATGAATCATATACCCAGACAAGTTGTTTGTTATTCACTGAGCTCAATATTCACACCAAAATCCGTTGTCCACGAATCCATTTTGGATAATCATCACAAACATTCATTCAGTCATTTTGATCTTTCGAATATATATTCATTCATTCAGTTGGTGATTAACCAAATATTATTCTGTATAGAATCACAGTCACAACAACTAGCTTCCTTGTTCATAGACAAAGCGGATCCAAACGCGATTGGAAAAAAAGAAAGAAAGGGAGTAGCTTAAAGAGACCTAGCTGACAAGGTTTTTTTTCCTTTCGGTCGAGCTTGGCCTTGCGGTTCAAGGCATCAGCGACTTTGTTGGTTCTTCCAGGCTTGTATTCCAAGGCACATGCAAGAAGCTATAGCCAACGATCCTCGTGATTTAGAGTAACACGATGGTACATTCAGAAAGATCAATAAAAACAATCAACAACATCGGTACGATGAAACTTTTGATATGATAGATAAGCACATTCATTGGACTTATGATAGACAATACCAATTATGTATGGACATGTGCTCACAGTGTGATCATGCAACAGTTTCAAATTCTATGTATATCCTATGGACCATGGTGACCATAATTAATAGAATACAAAGTATGATCAAATTTAAACTTATTAGACTACTCGCTCTAACACGTAATCATACATAATTTTTATTAGACTTTGGTGCAACTAAAAAAATATCGTCCCCTTTATTAAATACATCGAACCGATAATCACATACTGATTTCTTCAATAAAATCGAACTGAACCACAATGTATCAAAGAAAAAAAGAATGAGATGACTCTGTCCGAAAGCGAAGATACTCTGATATGATACTCAAGTTACCATAATCTTTAGATAAAATAAAATAAAATAAAATTGAATAAGAAAGGGGTAAATAATAGCATACCTAAAGAAGGGTCATGAGCCATTTATTTATAGACTTAGAGCTCCAATGAATATGAAATTATATTATATTTGATAATTAGATCCGTGCACATCCAAATAATATTCTATAATATCTCTAAAAAAAATTAATTTTTAATAATTTTTTGTGAATTGTTGCATCAATACACTTACTTTTAGAGTGTGTATTTTGTAAATTTAAAACTATATCTATTGTTTTTAATTTCTTACATTGTATTTCTTTTTTTATAAACTAGTTTCTATTTATGTTATTAACATTGCTCGAGCATGTGGTTTTTATTCAAAATATAATAAGTGACATTGAAATCTTACACGATTTGTTGATATTAATTAATTATTATCATTGTTAATATTTTTGTTTGAAATATCAGGAATTGAAATTGTTTATCATATTTTTTTCTATTGATCCTCTTATTTTTAAATTTTTTGGCGGATTGGTCCGACTGAGGGGGTTAAGGTTTTTTCCAACCCGTCGGATTGGCTGTAAGACGGGGCATGGGGACCTATTTGACAGCACTATGAAACAATGTCATCAATAGTTATAAGGCATATTTAAACACATGCTAATCAATATATTTTTTTATTTTCAACTTAATTTTAAATAAATTAGTTCCAAAAAAATCTTGTAAGTTGATATAAGTACTTACATTAGAAAAGATAAAATTGCATTTTGTATTTTTTATGTTTGTTTCTTTATGATGTTGGTCATATATGTTATCGAATTTCAATATCAGACCTATATCTTCTTATTTTTAGTAACTTTAGTTTTTTTGACGATTTTGCGCTGATGTAACACAACACACATCAATGCTACATTGGTGTCACATCAGCATCACATCGAAAAAAAATTAAAATTACCAAAAAAACACCGAGTTATATACTAAAACTAAAATTTAACAAAATAAAAAAGAAAAAAGAAAATCGAATTCAAAAGTGATTATGACAGATAAACAACATCCTGGCAATCATAGTGTGCACATTAAAAACATTTTTTTTTTATCACAACAGTTAGCAAAATAATTTTAGTCAAAATTTTATCATGAAACATAACCCTTTCCAAATATATTTAAAAAACAACAAAGATTATTTTTTTATAATTTTTCCCCATTTCTTTCCTGTCTTCTGTTATCATTAGTGATAGACAAGACAAGACAACCCAATGGCCCTGCCCAATCCAATGACCAGCCCATATATAACGGAGCTGGGTTATATAAATATTTTTTAAAAAGGCCAACCCGACCGATTCGACATGTTCTATTTCTATCTCGGTTCTGATATATGAGATACTAGCTGTGTGGGCACTATCCTAACTTCATTTCAACAGATAAGATCTTGTCACATATACAATTTCAAAAAAAAAGTGGGTCCTTTATATACATGGACAAATCTTGATCATCCATCATATCATGGGAGCAATACCCACATGAGTAGGATGAAATAAACCCTTGGTTCTTTACAGAAGAATAAAATAATAATAATAATAATAATAATATAGCAATTAATTTGATGAATGAGTCCCAACTACTCGAACTCATCATTCCACCACGGCGCCCAATTAAATGGACATAATCTTTTGAGCTAAAGCAACCCCACAATTCAATCTTTTCTTCACATAATAATAGTTAAAACATTATACATATTCATCCTTCTGCTTTATATTCCATGTTCTAATTTGGTCTTTGTGTAACATGGCCGTCAAATATATAGATTTGTTTATTTTTTCACATGATTTTCGAAAATACGAAGTTTACGAAATTCATTCAAAAATAGTTTTAACATTTTCCGAAACTTAGTTAGTGACCTGGTTTATACATATATTGAAAATTAATCTTTTTTATTGAATCGAAGCAGGTCTCATAAAAGTTTTTGTGTTATATGTTTTGTCATATAGATATTCCGAATTAAATTGCGTGATATTTTTTTTAAACAAAAACTTGTGTGAGACGGTCTCACGTGTCGTATTTTGTGATACATATATTTTATTTGGGTCATCTAATTTTTCATGTTAATAGTATTAATTTTTATTGTGAATATCGACAGAGTTAACTCATCTCACAAATAAAGATTGGTGAGATCGTCTAATAAGAGATCTACTTTATTTTTTTAATTTTTTTTAATATTATTAAGTTGGGTTATTTATAGTGATTAATTAATTAAAAGATTGTTTTTTAGGATTTGGTTGTACAAATATTCACACTTTGGTCACAAGTATCCAATAAATAAGGTACAAATACAAGACCTCACGTGGGCCTTCTCTGAGCCCGTTGATGTGACCTCCCGCTTATTACTCAACCATTTTCAGCCGTCCGATCATACATTTCCCTCCCATGACTCCACTACTATTTCAGAGCTCCAACTCCAAAATGAACTATTGTTAAAGCTGCGGACCAGAATCTTCAATTCCTACACGTAAAATATTTTATGGGTGTGAATTTGCATGTACTCAGTTGCTGGAACTTTGGACTTTTGGGCCGAAAATCATTCTTGGGTTCGACAAGCAACCGACAGCAGCATTTATATCGATGATATATCTGGGTTCTTTTCTTGATTCTGCATCTACATTATTCTAATTGAGGTACGTTGTGGATTTCGCTGTTTAGATCTTTGGTATTGTTGTTGAAGTTATGGGATTTCAAGAATGCAATTTGATTTGATTTTTTTTTTTTGGTCACTCTTGGAATTGAGAGGGTGCGATCTGTGGTGTTTGGTGTGGACGTTGAGTTCTGTTTGGTGAACTTTTGTTTTCTTTTCAAGCTATGTGTTTAATTTATTCTGAAATAAGAAATTAAAAAAGTTTAAAAATTCATGGGTTTTCAAGCCAGAATTGGATTCTGCTCAGTGCTTATAGAAATTATGAAATTTAGCTAAGGATTCTTGTTTTTCTAATATGTCATTTAAAAAAATACAAACAATAGATGAGCAAGAGAAAAGGAAATTGTTGCTTTTGAGGATGTGTCAAAGTTCGCTTTTATACTTTGGTTTTTCTTTTTCAAAATTTGTGAACCAGCCAAAGGGGTCAACTGCTGAAATTTTTTGAAATCTGTGATTTGGGTCACCTGTGAATTTGCTGCGTTTCCACTTTATGAAGACAGCCTAGTTTATCTTATCTTCAACGATCACCTGTGATGGAGAGTTTAGAGTTAGGACCACACAAGGATGCCTTCTTCCCATTTAAGTTGTATTATTTGATGGAGTAGAAGCTAGTTAAATGTGATTTATAATTTTTTCGATATTTAACATATGCTTGATCTTTGTTGTTATTAGATGTTTGAAGGATAATTTGCATGAAAAAAACTTAAAACGAAGTCATAAATAAATAATTTTTTTAAAAAACTGTCTCTCTTATGTATCAAAGTAACCCAGTTTGTTTGAACTAATGCTATTCTAAACACATTTCGAAGCCCTAAGTTGTGGGTTCAGATCTGCAACTAGCTGGTCTTGATATTGTTTCTGGACTTCATTGCCCATATCGGACCTATGTGTAGACTTTAGGTTTGACAGTCTGTTTTACGTGTGAGAGGGTGCGTTAGATATAGAGAAACATCTTTTATATGGTTTCATGACTTAATATGGTCATCATACAAACAAAACAACGAGCGTTAACAATCTCTTTCGAATTATCTTGTTCATTGCTTATGTTGCTTCTCAACAAGAGTTTTGCATGTTCGTTATCAATAGAGAAGGGTCAATATTGCTTGAATGGGTACAGTAGATTGTTTTCAGTTTCTTCAACTTTTGCCTTTGATTCAATTTTCTGGAACTATTGAATTTTAAATAGAAGAAATATTGTAGGGAAACAATGTAACATAGCATAGATTTACATGGTTTGGCTTTAAAGAACCACGTTCAGGATGAAGCACCCACAACGCTAAAGTTCTATCAAATTTTCATAATTTGGAAGACAGTATAGCTGTATACAGTATATTCTGATAACTATTCTCAAGCAATTTAGATTTTACCTTTGTAAGAGTAATATTGCCAGTCTATTCCGTTCTGATGTTTCAGTCTAAGAGCTATATGGAGCCTCGATTAGATAGTGGCACCGAATCAAATGCTGATAAAACAGAAAGATACTCACCCACAAAACCAAGAAACAAGTTGGGATCTGTGCTGAAGATAGAGAAGCATGAGCGGTCCTATGATGATTTCCATCCCCAAATTCTAAAGAATATTGATGGAAAATTGCCTAAATCTAAAGGGTTTTATCCAAAGCAAATAGGCAAGAATTCACAAAAATGTGAAGATCTCATCATGTGCATGTCGAATTTACCGAATTATTTGGAGAGAGAAGAAAATTCCCAAGAGAAAACATTGAACATTGGGGTCTTAGATTGGCGCCTTCTCAAGAAATGGCAGCATAATCAGAAAGATTTGTGCCACATAAACAGTAACAATTCGCATTTTAGCGGCAATGTATCAGCAGTTATGTCTTCAGAAGCATCGACATCCCATTCTGGCTTGAGTTGCAGTTTCACTCCTTCACAACAGAGATCCGAATTAAAAGCACCTTCTACTGAAAGATGTTGTGATGGTGATAAATTTTTCTCGGGAAATGAGAAAAGTTTGCAAGACCGTAAATCCAGCCCAATTAATGGTCTAAAAGAGCTAAAAAACAAAGACCTGCAGAGAGAACCTGAGCCAAAATCAAAACTTTCTGAAAACAGCAGTGTTGTATCTGTTTTAAAGGGGAATGATATTATTCATTGGAGCATAAAGAAGAACCAGGACAAGAAGAAATCTGGTCCAGTGAGAAGAAGTATAGCTGAAGATGAATGTAGTCAGATAGAAACTGAGACTTTCCAATGTGCGAAGCACAGGAATTCGTCACCAACTGGCAAATTGAACTTTGGAATGGCTAAAATAACCAAGAGTTCAGGCTCAAATGCAACTTCCGCCTCTGTCTGTCCAATTGATTGTACTCGCGATGCCTCGAATGCTACAAGCAGATCCAGAACTAGTCCTTTGAGAAGGCTTTTGGACCCATTTTTGAAGCCAAAGGGTGGTGGAAACTCATGTCACTTGGCACGGTCAAAAGATCCGTCAAGAATAGACAGGTCCTGTAAATTCTCCGGTGAAATAAGTGGATCTCCAGCTTCAAGTCTGGTGAATGGAATCTCAAATGTGACAGATAATAAGAAGAATGAACCATCGACTCTGCAAGCTCTCCTCCAAGTAGCTATAAAAAATGGTGTTCCCCTGTACACATTTACAGTCGATAATCGCAGTGAAATTTTAGCTTCAACTGTTAAAGAATCATGTTCTCCAAAAAGGAAAGAGAGAAGGTGGATTTTTACATTCTTCTCCTTTAGTGAAACGAAGAAAAAAAATGGGTCTTGGATTTATCAAGGAAGTAACGATAGAAATAATGAATATATACCAAATATTGTTGCACGGATGAAAGCTTCTGATGTTACATACCCAAACAGTCAAAAGTCTTTGATAAAATCAAGTGTAAGGGAGTTTGTTTTGTCTTCTGCTGGTTCAAGAGATGTAGACCGGAGATCAGACTCAATGCCACGTGACGAACTTGCTGCAATCGTCATAAACTTTCATGAAAAAATCAGTGGTCTGATCCATGAAGACAACCAAGTTGACCAACCAGCTGGTTTGAAAGAGCCATTCCGAAAATTCATCAACTGTTCATATAATGGAGATGGTGCACCGAACGGAACCATGAGTGATGATTCTTTTAATGCATCAGTCATTTTACCTGTTGGTGATCATGGATTGCCGAGTAAAGGCGAGCCTTCACCATTGATCAAAAGGTGGAAATCTGGAGGTTCATGTGATTGTGGGGGTTGGGATCTTGGTTGTAGATTAAGAATTCTTAGTAGTGGAGGACAGATATCCAAGTGGTCTGCACCAACTTCTGGGCAATTCAAGCTTTTCTTTGAGGTATTTGCATCATGCAGATCAACCATATTTTTCTTAGCCTAAACTTGTTCTTAATGAAACCCTCGAGTAACACCTTTTTAACTCTGTTTCGTGCATTGTACAGGAAGAGTCTGGCGAGAAACGACCTTTCTACGTCTTGTCACCTTTCGAAGATGGGATCTTTTCAGTAGAGTTTAATTCGTCCATCAAACTTATACAAGCATTCTCCATTGGTATCGCAGTTCTGAACAGTGGAAAAACACCTGGAGAAATAACTGAAAAGAGCGAGCCAAAAACCTCGAACCAGGATGTATCCGAGGTTTCTGAAAAATACCTCTCATATCCTCCGGTTTCCCCATTTGGAAGAGTGTAGTTTGCATAATCGAATGGTAGGTATATAGCTATGGAACTTCGATCTGTGCATTTTTTTGTATCCGCTTGTTGGCTAAGGCGCTGAGCGGCCTGTGATTAGAACCAGAATGGTAAAATAATGTGATGTTTTAAGGATATGCTAAAATGAATGGATTGTACTTAAATATCAAAGAATCCCTTCTTGGTGATTGTGTGGTGACTTGATTTCTTTCATTAACTGTAAATTTTGTGTTTGGAATTCAAGCAAATTGTTCCAAGGATTTGAGTGGGGTGTGTGTGCGCAACCAAGAAATTTTTACATGTAGGATGAAGGTTGAATTACAGCGTACGGCTTATGATTGTGGGATTATTGATCTTATCTTGGCCAACTACCCCATTATACATTTCAGGGTTAAAAAGTGAAACCAAGATTCAATATTAAATTTAAAAGCACATGGATACGTTCAATTTCAGGTTCTCAATACAATATAATCAAACAAAGACGGCTATATTCTAAATTTTTGAGAAGAGGGTAACAAAGAATTCACAGCGAGTTTGAAAGATTGTTTTCGGTGGAAAGAAAAACTCCATCGGAGGAGATGGTGAATGGTTAAAAATTGCTTAGATACCAACGTGTGGAAGTAATTGATGGTGAAATTTTATTATACTCTGTGTGGTAATGTGGAAAGTTCAACATAAAAATCATACCAACCACAGCTTTTTTTTTTAAAAAAAATTTATATAGAAATGAAACTCATAGTCTCTATATCATTCGATGAGCATTGGTTAAACTTTTTAAATCACATTAGTCATGTAATCTGCACTAAAAAACAATTATGACAGACTCATCTGAAAAAATTTGATAAAAAAATTGAACTTATGTCTATAAGTCAAACATTTATATGTCAGTTATCTTACTATACCTGACAATACCTAGCATAGAATACGTTGTACTTTATTAAGAAAATACAAATATGGACCATTTGATAGAATTTTTAGTATAATATTTTAAGAGTAACTTATCATCAACCGTAGCTGAAGCAAGATTTGCATATAGAAACGAGTGAAATATGGAACAATACAAACATGTCATTCTTGGGGAATTTGGTTGTATTTAAGTTTATAATGTAAAATCTAAATAAATTATATATAATATTTATTTATTTAAAAAGGTCTAATATGAGATTTATTTTGTTATATTTCAACGTGGAATGCATGCATCACCCACCTGCAAATATTTGTTTTCCACCTTGGGACCAGATTCTCTTCTCCTGGATTTGAATGACACCATTCAGGAGGAACGGGAAAAGGCCGCCGTCTCCTCTCCCCTTCCCCTTGCTCTGTTTCGGTGCCGCCACAAGCGCTGCCATGACGTGAAGAGGGGTTTGGGGTGAGAAGAAAAGACAGTGAAAGATTACCATTTGCATCTCTTATAATTGCTCTTTGTGTTCAATTTGCTTGATTCTATTGCATTTGTTGCGTTTCCTTATAATGGGAGCCTGTTGTTCCGTTCTGAGCATGTGCTGGTGGCTTTCCAACAACGAAACGAACGTCATTTGTTCGTCACATATTGGTACATGATGCTCACATCCTATGCAAAATGATTTTATTGGATAATGATTTGATTTTTGTTGCTATTAGATGGATGTGAGGATGGTGACCAAAAGTTGCCAGCTTTCAAAGAGTTTGGATTCGAAGAGCTCAAGGTTTCCACCTCGGGTTTCTCTGTGGCCAACATCGTATCCGAACAGGGAGAAAAAGCACCTAATGTGGTCTACAAAGGCCTGCTCAAAGATGGCGGTGGTTTTATTGCCATCAAGCGATTCAACCAGTTTGCTTGGCCCAATTCTCGCCAGTTTCTTGTTGTTTCTTGTTTTCTTGAGACCTTTTTTTATTTCAAATGAGTTTCCTACTTTTGTGACAATAACTGCGTTTAGGCAAATTGATTGTGGATGGCAATGATTGACTGAAATTTTTAGGAGGAAGCAAGGGAAGTTGGTAACCTTCGGAGCCCGAGGTTGGCGAATTTGTTAGGATGTTGTTGCGAAGGGGATGAAAGGTTGCTCGTCGCCGAATATATGCCTCATGAAACTCTTTCAAAACATTTATTTCATTGTGAGTTCTTGTCAATCTTGCAACTTATTTGCTTATAGAGCTGGGAGGATTTTTTGAAGACATCAATTTTATGGGGAATAATTGATAATGGCCCTATATATCAATCATTTTCATGCAATACTCGGTGATTTTCATACACAAACATGGAACTTTGATTTGGAAAATCACTATCTAAAACTATTGATTTCAATCGTTGAGTGCTTGGAATAGTATAATTTAAGTAGAATAACTGCAGAATATTATATCTTAATCTAACCTTCAAACTGGGACCCCTTCTAATCTTGGTTTGTGCTACTTACTCTTTGTTGACTGCGATCCTTTCACTTTCATTTTGGAGATTTCTCAGGTCAAATGTCAGCTGTGTTGATTTCTTAGAGTTATTTTTGGCGAGTCATGAATGGATGAAGTTCTTATTTTAAAGCTTTGAACTTATTCTTTACTTAGTTATTTAACTAAATACAGGGGAAAATAAACCGCTGAAATGGGCAATGAGATTGAGAGTGGCCTTATGCATAGCACAAGCTGTAGACTACTGCAGTGGCAAAGGGCGGGCACTGTATCATGATCTTAATGCTTACAGAGTTTTGTTCGATCAAGTGCGCTCTTTCATCCAATGTGTTCTGATAATGCTGTTCTGTTAAGATTACAAATGGATGTATTGTTATGATTCTGACTTTCTTTTACTTTTCCTTTTTTTTCCTGGTCTGACTTTGTTATGCTCAAGAATGGTAATCCCAAGCTATCATGCTTTGGATTGATGAAGAACAGCAGGGATGGAAAGAGTTTCAGTACAAATTTATCATTCACCCCTCCTGAATATTTAAGAACAGGTAATTGATTCTTTCTTGAAGCTTTTCTCACTTAGTAAATTTTGATTATATGGCTCTTCCATGAATGTAAATTATAGATATAGCTAAAGAGTTAGTCAGATAATCTTATCTTAAATATCTTATAAGGTCTTATAGGCTATTGAATCTCATAAGATTTTCCCTGCCGCTTCGTAAATAAGTTTTGAGTTGTATGATACCATTTACTCCCTGAACTTGGAATATGTTTTTAATGCAAACTTTTCATTCATGCAACAAATATTTATACATATTTGAAAATAAGAAGTGTTAGCCTCAGGACATAAAAGGGCTTAAAAGACCAGATGTTTTACTTTGGAAGGTAAAGAAATCATTTTCAAAGTGATATATTACACACTTTAATGCACCTTCTAAGTTTGTTCAAATACCTACAAACATTTTATATAATGTGTGATTGAGTTTACAAGCTTAACCATGTATACTGTTAGGGAATTACGCCGAAGCGATGCCGATCACGATGATAATATTGCCGAAAAATTGCGGAATAAAATAATCAACAAGAACACAAGATTTACGTGGTTCACTCAAAAATAGGCTACGTCCACGGAGCTACTGCAGATCTTTTATAACCGGAGAAATATTACAACAAGTGTACACAATGATACACTAAATATCTCACACTCCCAACCCGAGTATAACCGAGAAAATATTTTCTCTAACTCGCACAAGAGAACAAAAAAAACTCTCTTTTTTTCTCTCTTATACGAAGCTTTGTAATTGCTTCTGGGATAATTAAACAATACGAATTATGCTCGTATTTATAGGCGAGTTTTCCCGTGTAAACACAAGGAATGCATTTATTCTTCTGCTGGCCACCATTCAACCAATTGTACAGGTTTTTGACGAGATGCAAAATGCATTTGCATACAATTCAATGTATTGGCCCGACACCATATTAATGAATGTGGTCCTAACATTTCTCCCACTTGAAGACTTGATTTCAATTATGACTTCACATCATCATTGCAGCAGCTCATATCTCTCCATTTATACTTGCAGTCCGACTGAAGTTGAACACAACTTCAGTTTGTCAATGGTTACTGTCTTTGTGAGCATATCGGCTGGATTCTTACTTCCAGGAATTTTCTCCAGCATCAAAATTCCATCTTCCAGCACTGATCTGATGAAATGGTGCCTAACCTGTATATGCTTTGTCCTAGCATGATAAACAGGATTTTTTGCTAAATGAATAGCACTCTGACTGTCACAGTGTAACGTGCTATCTTCAATCTTCTGACCCAATTCTTCCAGAAAGGATCTCAACCATATCATCTCCTTACTAGCTTCTGTAACTGCAACATACTCAGCCTCAGTAGTCGAAAGCGCAACAATCTTTTGCAGCTTAGACACCCAGCTTACAACTGTACCACCTAATGTGAACACATATCCAGTAGTACTTTTCCTGCCATCCAGGTCACCACCTAGATCGGCATCGACAAAACCTTGTAAGCCCAATTTTGACCTCCTGAAGCATAAAGAACAGCTAGCAGTACCTTTCAAATACCTGAGAATCCACTTAACTGCTTCCCATTGTTGCTTTCCTGGATTACTCATAAACCTGCTCACAACTCCCACTGCATGTGCTATGTCTGGTCTTGTACACACCATTGCATACATGAGGCTTCCGACAGCAGAAGCATAATGAACCTTATTCATATAAGCCTGCTCCTGCTCCGTCGATGGTGATTGTGCTTTGGTTAGTTTGAAATGACTAGCCAAAGGAGTACTCACAGATTTAGCTTCATCCATATTAAATCTGCTAACCACCTTTTTCACGTACTCTTCTTGAGATAACTTCAAGATTCCATTCACCCGGTCTCTTAAGATCCTCATTCCAAGGATTTGTTTTGCAGCACCCAAATCCTTCATGGCAAATTCCTTTGATAAATCTTTCTTGAGTTTATCAATTTCTTCCAGACAAGCTCCAGCTATCAGCATATCATCTACATACAGCAGTAGTATGATATAAGAACCGTCAAACTTTTTCACATAACAGCAGTGATCAGCTTGACACCTTAGGAAACCATTTTCACTCATGAATCCATCAAACTTCTTGTACCACTATCTTGGAGCTTGTTTGAGACCGTACAAGCTCTTCTGAAGTTTGCACACCATTTTCTCTTTTCCCCGTACTTCAAAGCCCTGTGGCTGTTTCATATAAATTTCTTCATCTAGGTCACCGTGAAGAAACGCAATCTTTACATCCAACTGCTCCAAATGTAAATTTTCCTTCGCCACTATTCCAAGTACTGTCCTGATAGTGGTTAATTTAACCACCGGAGAGAAAATCTCAGTGTAATCAATTCCTTCCCGTTGTTGGAAGCCTTTTACAACAAGTCTTGCCTTGTACCGCTTGCTACCATCATGCTCTTCTTTTAACCCGTACACCCACTTGTTATGTAACGCCTTTTTGCCTTGCGGAAGTTCTGTCAACTCCCACGTCTGATTGGATGACAGTGAATCCATCTCATCTTCCATGGCCAACTCCCACTTGGTTGAATCATCATTTTGCATTGCCTCTTCATAGGTCTCCGGTTCACCTTTGTCTGTCAGCAAAATATAATGAAGTGCAGGGGAGTATCTCTCAGGTGGTCTAATGGTTCTCAAAGATCTCCTGAGTTCAATCACCGGAGTTTGTGGGTCATCATCTTGTGCAGTTTCTTCTTCATCTTCCTGGTTACTGGTTTTCGATTCATTCACAGGAATATATGTCAATGGCACTTCATCGGTTTTCTTGACTTCAGGACATTCATCTCCAGCTCCAATGTCTGACTTGTCCTTGTACAGAAGTTGCTCATTAAATATTACATCCCTGCTCCGAATGATCTTCCGATTTTGGTCATCCCAGAAACGATAACCAAATTCATTATCTCCATAACCAATAAAGAAACACTTCTTTGATTTAAGATCAAGTTTTGTTCTGCTTGCTGAATCAATATGAACATAGGATAGACATCCAAACACTTTCAAGAAAGAAAGATTTACTTCTTTGCCGCTCCATACCTCTTCGGGTATTCTGCAGTCAAGCGGTATCGAAGGTCCTCTATTGATCAGATATGCTGCAGTGTTAACAGCATCAGCCCATAATGATTTTGGCAATCCAGAATGCAATCTCATGCTCCTTGCGCGTTCATTCAAGGTCCTGTTCATTCTTTCAGCTACACCATTCTGTTGAGGTGTACCAGGAATGGTTTTCTCCATCTTGATCCCGTTCTGTGCACAATATTTCTTGAACTCATCATCTTCATATTCTCCACCATTATCAGACCGTAAGCACTTCACCTTCAAGTTGGTCTCATTTTCCACCATGGCTTTCCACCTTTTAAAGGTCTCATAAACATCAGATTTATTTTTCAGAAAATAAACCCAAACTTTTCTACTCGAATCGTCAATGAATGTGACATAGTATCTCGAGCCTCCAAGGGATGTCACAGGAGATGGTCCCCATACATCAGTATGAACCAGCTCCAACTTTGCTGCTTTGGGTTCTCTACCGCCTTTTGAAAAGCTCACCTTCTTCTGCTTTCCAAAGATACAGCTTTCACATAGTTGGTGTTCAACAGCCTTTAATTCTGGTAGCTTTTCTTTTGACACCAACATCTTCATTCCTTTCTCACTCATATGTCCAAGTCTATAATGCCATAGACTTGAATTGGCTCCAGCATCCACAGCTGCTAATGTGTCTCTGCAACTGGAAGTCATATACAGTGTTCCAGTTTTCTTTCCTCGAGCAACGATCATAGCTCCTTTGTTCACTTTCCAAGAACCATCACCGAAAGTCACATTGTGGCCTTCATCATCGAGTTGTCCCACCGAGATCAGATTGCGTGTCAATTTTGGTACATGCCTGACTTTGTTGATTTTCCAGACAGATCCATTTGACATCTTCATCCGTACATCACCCATACCTACAATTTCCAAGGGTTTTCCATCAGCCAGGAAAACTTTTCCGTAATCGCCAGCGATGTAATTGTCAAACACATCGCGATCACCAGTGGTATGAAACGAAGCTCCCGAATCCATAACCCAAGAATCAACAGGGCTTTCCATGGATAATAGCAGAGCATCATGTGCTTCCTCAGTGACAGCATTGGCATTATTCTTCGTTGATCTGCAGTTCTTTTTCAGGTGACCAGTCTCACCACAGCTCCAGCACTTCATATTCTTTTCAAGGATGTTTTTGTCTTTGCCATTTCTGGATTTGGATCTACCGCGCCATCGGTTGTAACTCCTTTCACCACTCCTGCCTCTTCCTCTGTTATCAAGATTTAGAGCAGATCTTGATGATGTTGCTTCGTCCGAGTCTTTCCTGCGAACTTCTTCAGCAAGGATTTGATCTCTAACATCATTGAGTTGTAGTTTCCCTTTTCCAACAGAGTTGCTAACCGCTGCCCGCATCGGTTCCCAACTGTCTGGTAAAGACGCCAGAAGAATAAGTGCCCGAATCTCATCATCAAATTTGATGTCCACTGATGTCAGCTGGGAGACAATCGTGTTGAATTCATTTATGTGTTTTGCCACCGAAGCACCTTCTCCCATCTTCAAGTTGAATAACTTCTTCATGAGATGTACTTTATTGTTTGCTGATGGCTTCTCGTACATGTCCGATAAAATAGACATCATTTCCTCCGTGGTTTTGGCCTCCGCCACGTTATGCGCCACGTCCTTTGTTAGGGTCAATCGTATGACACCTAAAACCTGTCGGTCAAGAAGCTCCCAATCATCATCCTCCATCTTTTCCGGTTTCTTTCCTGATAGAGGTTGATGCAGCTTCTTACTGTACAGTTAATCTCTTATCTGTAACCGCCAGAACGAAAAATCTGTTCCGTCGAACTTGTTGATTCCCGGTCCCGATCCATCATCTCCGGCCATCACTTCTCTAACCTTAGCAAAAAATCTAAAAAATCTTTTCTGATGTGGAAGATCAGACAAAGCTGCAACCACAGAGCATACTCAGAATTCTTAAGAAATTTTCACAACAAGGCTCTGATACCAGTTGTTAGGGAATTACGCCGAAGCGATGCCGATCACGATGATAATATTGCCGAAAAACTGCGGAATAAAATAATCAACAAGAACACAAGATTTACGTGGTTCACCCAAAAATAGGCTACGTCCACGGAGCTACTGCAGATCTTTTATAACCGGAGAAATATTACAACAAGTGTACACAATGATACACTAAATATCTCACACTCCCAACCCGAGTATAACCGAGAAAATATTTTCTCTAACTCGCACAAGAGAACAAAAAAACTCTCTTTTTTTCTCTCTTATACGAAGCTTTGTAATTGCTTCTGGGATAATTAAACAATACGAATTATGCTCGTATTTATAGGCGAGTTTTCCCGTGTAAACACAAGGAATGCATTTATTCTTCTGCTGGCCACCATTCAACCAATTGTACAGGTTTTTGACGAGATGCAAAATGCATTTGCATACAATTCAATGTATTGGCCCGACACCATATTAATGAATGTGGTCCTAACATATACAGAGTGACATAAAGAACACAAAAATTCGCGAGTTTATTTATTTATTTGTAATTTCTGGTGAACATTTTGTTGGTTCACTTAAATGAATGGAAAATAAAGTTTGCCTAACTTCATTGTTATAATTTGGCAGGTAGAGTCACTCCAGAAAGTGTAATTTACAGTTTTGGCACCTTATTGCTTGATCTTCTCAGTGGCAAACATATTCCACCTAGCCATGTAAATTGCTTCTTCTTGCTTTATTTAAAAGCATACTTCCAAATTATTCAATGCTGGATTAAGTGTGCTGAAGGTTCATCATGTAGTTAGTAGTGTAGTTGCATCTTAGCATTTTTATTTTGCATTTCTTTAGTTAAAATATATATACATGTTCTTGAATTTGTTTTGGTTTTTTATAATTACATTGGGGTGGAGGGTTTTTGTTCTAACTAGTGTTTGAACCCATCCTCTCCCATTTAATCTGTTGAGAAAAACTTGTGTTTATCATAGATCATACAGAAGGAAATTTTTTTCGAATTTCGACTTGTGTCATGTTGGCTACAATGTAAACTTTGACAATAAGTGCCACCAATGATATTTTTGGTATCTAGGCACTCGATTTGGTACGTGACAAGAACTTTCTGATGCTGATGGATTCTTGTTTAGAGGGCCACGTTTCAAATGAAGATGGAGTTCAATTGATGCAACTGGCTTCGTATTGTTTGCAATCTGAACCTCGGGAAAGGCCAAATGCCAAGTCTCTCGTAGCCTCCCTTACTTCTATTCAGAAGGAAACAGATGTAAATTTTTCGAATTTTATACCATCAAAACCAAATAACTTATAGATAATTATTAAAATCAACATTTCTAAGAACTATAAAGCTACAATTCCTTGGCTAAATTAAACTTGATTTGGGGGGGTGTTAGGAAAATGACTGCATCTTGTTATGGTGTCGAAATTTGCAGACACCATCTCATGAACTCTTGGGGATCGATCAACCTACATCTGCCACACAAAAGCTATCACCCCTCGGTGAGGCGTGCGCAAGATTAAACCTAACAGCTATACACCAGATACTAGAGAAGGTTGGTTACAATGATGATGAGGGAGTTTCCAGTGAGGTTTGTGTTCCTAAAAACTGTGTTGTATGCCATATGTCTCAAAAACTATATAAACTAATTGGATCAAATTTACATTTAGAATGTCTTCTCCCTTGTAAATGTGTATCCTTCCCCCCCACCCTCCCCCTTAGCTCTCGTTTCAGATGTGGACAAGCCAGCTTCAAGAATGCTTGAATTGTCGGAAGCGTGGCGACGCTGCATTTCGTGAGAAAGACATCACCACTGCGATTAGTTGCTACACAAAGGTAAGGCATCGATCTCAATTTTAGGCTATAATGACAGTAGCTTATAGAAGTTACATACCTGAACTTTTTCTTACAAAATTTAGATTGTATGTTCATCGTGATAATGACTAATCTTGAAGTGCTTTCGAATCTATGATACATTATCTGTCACAATAATGTGCAAGGGATATGGCAACTCTTAAACACCGTACTAGACGATTATCAAAAGAGCCATGATAAATTTGTTAAATCTAAATGCCATCCATTTGTGGCTGTGTCGATGCTGATTTCGATTGAGAGAGATTTGAAAGTGCTCTGTTAATGGTGGGATTTGGTTTATGTTTTGCTTTGCAGTTTATAAATGGTGGGATTATGGTCTCCCCAACTGTGATTGCTCGGCGTAGCTTGTGTTACCTAATGGAAGACAAAGTACAAGAAGCTCTGGCAGACGCTTTGCAAGCTCAAATGTCATCCCCAGATTGGCCTGTTGCTTTGTATCTTCAAGCCGCCGCGCTCTTTATTCTTGGAATGGACGACGATGCACGAAAAACTCTCGACGATGGCTCCTCTTTGAGTGCCAAATGGAACATATAAACATTCATGTGTGTGTGTGTGTGTATATATATATATATATATATATATATATATATATAGGTCCAGGTACAATCTCCTGTTCTTATGACAAGATTACGGGTGACTGTCCTGTCCTGACTTACAATCTGGCAGGTCCAATGTCAACCTTGATTGACCTGCTAAAAATTATATAAAATTTTATTCATAAATTAAAAAAATTGGTAAATATTAAAGTTAATCTATAACTTATATTAATTATATTCAACTAATAACAAATTATATACTTCTATATTAAACTTATTATAACAGAATACAAATATTTCAATACTACAATTTTGGATTAATGTTCATTATTCAATATGATGAAAAAAATGTATATATTTATATATAATGGCGGGACGATAAAGCATCGAGAAAAAAATAAATTACAAAAACAAAATATTTCAATGAATATGGAAATTGGAACATGAAGTGTTTTCGTATCCCTCCTTGTTTGTATTGAATATATGGATGACAAAATATTATGTTTAAACTCAGACCCATGTTAAACTCGTCTCGTTCGGAACAGGTTGAAACTCGATCAACGGATATCGAACCAGAACTGAGGTGGGTAACGAGTTTTAGTAAATCCGTCTCGTTGTATGTATATATTAAATAATTTAGATCAGTAATTTATTTAATTTTGTTAGTATATTTAATTTAGTAATATAAGTCTCACTCCTCAAATTAGCAAGTCCTTTATTGACATCAACATTGGTGGGTATTACAACACTCACAACCTCATAAAAAATCGTAAGGTCAATATGTCACATACATATTATATTAGCATATCCATTTTTCCATATTCATTTTAATATTAACATTTATTATTTTTGAGTTTCATTATCCACTTATTCATCTTTGTTCTTATTTTATATTACATAAATATATTTTCAATTTTATTTACACAATTTAAATGATTATTACTTAACTAAATGATAATATTTTTAAATATATTTATTATCTAAAATTATTTTATATTATTTTACGAGTATAATTTAATTAAAATTAAAATAATATTATAAATTTGACACTGATGAGCACTGTCGGCACCTACATTAGTTTGACACGTGATTTTGAACGATAATATGAATGTTCTAAGGGTAAATTGAGAATCAGTCCCCAAATCAAATTCATTTTGTTCCTTACTCTCTGGAGAGAGAAAAAGCTTATCTTAATACCCATATTACCCTTATTCCCTATTTTATTTAAATTGATCCCGCGCTTTTGAAAATGGTATCAAAGCTTTAGGTTGATTTATTTCAAACACAAATTTTATTATTACTAAGTAACTAATTGTATGAGAAGGAGAATTTCGAAAAATTTATGAATCCGAACTTAGGTTCGAGAAAAATAATTTACAAGATCTATTCCAATATTTTGGAATACACACAAGTTTATCTAACCTTGGTTAGATATCAAGAACAGAAAAGGAAGCATCAGTACCCTCAGGTAAATTCTCAGGTAAACTTATGATTCAAGCAAATAAATTTCTGGAAATTGTACCAGACTCCTCTAAGCTCTCTTTAGATCTTAGAGAAATTCAGAAAACAGTACAAAATTATGGCAACATGCTATACTTTGTACTTCAACGAGTTGAAGAAATCCTTAAAAACCAAGAAGAAATTCTTGGAATACTAAAGGATATTCAAACAAGAATCCAGAAACTAGAACAACAACCAAGTTCTAGTAGAAGAACTTCATGAGGCTGGTTACCACCATCATTTGGTACCGAACCTTTGTTACATCAATAAGGGAAGGCCAGAGTGGTGTCAAAACCTTTGACTGAAGAAGAAAAGATGATCAATCTAATCAAGTCTGTCTCAGAAAAGAAATTGATCTGATGACAACTTTAGAAAGGATTGGTTTGGAGGATCTACAAGAACTTGCGGAATCTTTCGAAAATCTCAAAGTAGTAGATCTAATAATGAACACATCAGTGGGTGAGACACCCCCTGCTATAACATGGTCATCTTCTCAAGAACCACCAAGGGAAAGTGTCTCAGAATGTTAACATGAGAGAATCTCAATCTGATTTTCAAATTGGTGGAGGATCACACCCAGCGGGTACAAGGACAAGGAGAAGCCAAATTCCCTTGCACCAAACACCCTATGGGAAGACTGTTTTAGATCCTATACATCTTTAGGGGGTTATGCTTAACCTTGATGTATTAGATTTCAAAAACAGAGAAGATCTCATAGATGATTGGACATCTGCTATGAGAATTGCAGCAGGAACACTCGATCTCAACAAAGAAGGATTCATTAAACTTTTGGAAATGAGTCTTATGGGATCAGTGAAAATTGCTTGGGACATGACCTCATTCGACATGAAGGAGTCAGTCCTAGCTGGTGAATCTCTTAGTGAGATCGCTGGGAAAATGGCTACCCTATTTAAAGCACATTTTATAGGAGTAGACTATTTCAATAGTCAAGATACAGAGAAGAAGAAGAAATATACCCAGGCTCTATATAGTCTTGAATTACACGATATATGTTTGGTAGATGAATACATTATGTTATTCACTAAATATCGATGGAATTCAGGAGTTGAAGAAGATATAGCTATGCAGCTTTTCTTCGCTAAAATGCCAAGCCCTTGGAGAGAAATGCTCATAAGAGAATACGTACCTGGTAATCCAGATACATTGGCAAGAAGAGCCTCTTTTCTCAAAGGAAAGTTGGCAGAATGGTGCCATATGGCAGCATTACAAAAGAATTACAAACGCCTAAGGGGTATCAACAAAAGAACTCCTTTGTGTTGTAAGAAAAATGATCTTCCAACTATTATTTGAAGTAAACCACAGAAGCATAGGAGGAAAAGTTTTAGGACTCATCCTTATGCACGAATTGGAAGAAGTTCTTGGAAACCAAGAACTGTATGGTCTAGACAGAAAGGCAGATATTATAAATCTGGACAAAGAAGCGGACCAACAAGAAGTAGGATATCATCCCAAGCATCGAGTACATCTCGAAGCACAGGAAGAACACCTACAGAGAAAACTTTCAGAAGAGCTCATACTCGAGCCAATGAAAGTTTCAAGGATTGCAATTGATGGACATGTGGAGCAAGAGGTCATATCTCGACCAACTGTCCAGAAAATGAAAAAAGAGGTATTAAACGCTTTGATCCTACCCCAGATATTGAAGAAGCAGTTTACTACCAAGATCTTATTCAAGTATACCGATTTGAGGACATCGCCTCAGATGAAAGTATATATGAAGAAGAAGAAGTCTTAAGTTAAGAAGAATCTGATGGAACAAAATCGGAATCTGACTAACGACGAGGTGTTTCGACACGAAACACATGAAGATCTGTCTGGATTTTTCAGCCAGACAACCATATCTCATAACATGGTTCAAAGAATCATGAGAGAAAATCCGAGTCTACAGAGATATCAAGGTTTCTCTGCAGGACAGGTAGAAAAGTTTTTAGGAAGTGGCCTAAGAAACAGAAAGCATCATCTAATCTATAAAGTTTCTAGAAGGGAAATGGCAATCCCGATGGAACTTACAGGAAATAGAATGGAGATGCAGTTGATTCCTTCCGAAGAAATTAAGGAAAAATTACAAAAACTCAAGATAGAAGTAGCAAGGACCGTGTCCTGGATTCATATTGGAGCAATCCAGATTATGATAAAAGAATGGGGAATCTACAAGATTCAGTACTGGGAACAATCTCAGGAAATCTCTGTGCGGGAAAGTTTGTAGGAGTAATCTATCCAAGGATAGCCTACAACCTTGCAGATCGAGATTTCAGCCGAGCCTTGACATTGCATCAGAACTTCAAGGAAAAAAGGCTGATGAAAGAAGGTAATAGGCCATATTCTATTACCTATCAAATTTCATATGCTCTATCTAATACACATCATTCTGAACTGTTTATTAGAAATGAGTTTATTGAAATCCCTGAAATATTCGGAAAAGTTGCTCAGGCAGTTTATCCAGAACGAGTAGAGTTTCCATTAATACAGGAAACAGATATCCAAATACAAGACAAACCGATTCTACAAAGGAATCAAAGTCTTATATTGGAATCAAGAAGACTATCTTTTCATGGAGATAATATAACAAGTTACAGGTGGGGAAAAACGTCTGTCATAGAGACCCAACAGGAGCCAAAAAAATTTTCTACAACGGGAAAACTTAGATGTCCAGAAGGCTGGAATGAAGTAGAAATAGTATTCGATATTACAAAACAAAGGAATCAATTTCCTTGTAATTCAATATACTATTTGGAACAACCGATGATAGGAACTTACCAAGGACTGATTAATATCGGAGAATTGGAGGTTCACATTAAGGAATTCCATGGAAAGAATCAGATCGACTGATTCTTGGACTAGAGTTTCTTGAGGAACACAAACCTTGGAAACGTCTAGAGTATGGAATGAAGTTTATGGCAGATGATAAAATGTGGAAAATCCAATGACCACAAGTCCATTCTCCATATACATTCCAGTAGGAATGTTGTATGAACAATATAAGGCAGAATACTTTGCTGCATATATTGATTCAGGTGATGGAATATGTACAGCAAAACGAGGAGTTTTTCCAAATAATTTGGAAGAAGAACTACCAAAGATTGCTGGAAGTGATTTTTCCAGAAGAATCTTAATCTTATGTAAAGGGATTAAGATGACTGAAATTATGATTGGCGGTGCTGGACAAACACCTTGGTACAAGGTAAAAACACCACCAATTTATTTTCATGATACAGGAGCTGACATATTGTTAGGAAATAATTTCCTACAAATATTTAAGTCATATAAGACGGTTTGGAGAAACAATGCTCCAGTTGAGAGCTGATAAAGAACTCCAACCAGAAGATATAAAATGCCTTAAGATAACTCTACAAACAAATGAAGTAGAGTTCGAATCTAAGGTATCATTGGAAGATGTCAAGAGGAGGATCAAAGAAAATTACAATGAAGATCCCTTGGCATGGTGGGACAGAAATCAACTCAAAGCTTGCCTCAAGATTAAGGAAGACAAAGAGTATGAATTTGTCCGTTGCAAGCCTATCCCAATGAATATCTCCCAATGAATATCATTGATCAAAGGGATATGCAGATTATATTCAAGGAACATTTGGACCTTGGTTTGATCAAAGCAGGTATGTCACCATATAGCAGTCCAGGTTTCCTGGTGAGAAACCATGGTGAGATAAAACGAGGAAAACCCAGATTGGTTATTAATTATCAAGAAATTAATAAAATTCTGGAGTTTGATGGGTATTTTATACCAAGCAGAGGACATCTAATCAGTTGCATACGCAACTCAAATATATTCTCTAAATTTGATTGTAAGTCCGGATTTTATCAGATTTAGATGGAGGAAAGAAGTAAGAAATTCACAGCTTTCTCCACACCTCAAGGACATTATATTTGGGAATTATTACCAATATGATTGGCTAATTCACCCCAGATATTTCAAAGAAAGATGGATAATCTTTTTAAAGATTATTTTAAGTTTATGTTTGTTTACATCGACGATGTTTTAATAGCATATAAAGATATGAATGAACATGTTAAGCATTTGGAGATTTTCTCTAATGTTTGCAAAAAAGAAGGACTGGTTTTATCTGAAAAGAAAGCAGTCATTACAACAAGAAAGATTGAATTTCTCGGAATTGAAATCGATGAGTCAAGAATAATTCTGCAAGATCACATAGTTGAAAAGGTGCAGAATTTTCCAAAAAGTCTCAAAGACAAGAAACAACTTCAAAGTTTTTTAGGAGTTGTTAATTTTGCTGGGATGTTTATCAAAAACCTAGCAAAATACAGGAAGGTGTTCAGTCTATTATTGAAAAAAGAGGCAAGATTTATATGGACAAAAGAACACATAGAAAGACTTATCCATTTAAAGAAGGTTTGTAAAAATCTTCCAAAAATGGCTATTCCTCAAGACGAAGATGATCTGGTATTATATATCGATACAAGTGATCATTGGTGGACAGCAGTTCTTACTAAGCTCACACAAGATGGAGAACAACCATGCAGATATTGTAGTGGGTTATTCTCAGATGCAGAAGCCATCAGATGGCATATCAACGAGAAAGAATTTTATGCAGTAAAAAGGTCTTTTGAAAAATGGCCATTATTTTTACTTGCAAAGAAATTCATTTTGAAAGTTGATAATACACAGGTGAAAGCTTTATTAAGGAATAGAATTAAATCTAAACCAGAGAAAGCCAGATTCTTAAGATGGCAAGCATTATGTCAAAATTATATTTTTGATATTGTGATAATAAAATCTCATGAAAATATTCTTGCAGATTTTTTGACAAGATATGGACATCATTGACATTGATGCTATTATCAAGATGCAGAGGCATTTGAGAGAACACCTTGAAATGCTTCAAACCGAGTTCAACAAGTTAGCCGTTAACGCAGAAGTTGCGGGAAGGCTACAACAAGCTGATAAGATAATTGTCTCCGATCGAATTACAGGTTGTTTACGGGCATATACTCAGTTATGGTCTGTAATGCAAAGGCCTATCTTCCAAGGCATTGAGAAACCATTGGTTTCCCAAATGGAGAGTTTTTGAGTACAGGACTCTATACCTGTAGCGGGGGATTCAAATACCCCTTGCACAAGTGTTAAGTCGGGATCATCACCAGATGAGTCGGCTGAAACAAAAATTGAGACTCATGATCCTTATCTTGAGTCATTAAGTCAACCCTTCACCTCGGGGATTGAAGAGGGAGAGATAAACCTTAGGCCACGCATTGACAAAGGCAAATCTAAGGTTGGTACTAACGAAGCAACAATTTCTCCATTTCAGGTCTATCAGCAGAATTAGGAGAAACTGAAAACAAGAATTGGAATCAACCCAGCTACTAACAGGGTTGATGTTTCAGGAAAATATCCAAGGGTATGGATGAAACAAAATTCATATCCAAAGGAGGTTAAAGCATGGTATGAATTCGGGGCTCTTGCCTCAGTTTATACTACATCACCCAGCTTTCCGGAAATCTCAGGTCTACCAAAGTGGATCCAGGAAGCTGTTCACGAAACTTGGGCAAATAATGATTATTTGTCCAGAGGAGATGTTTTGGAGCTATAATTTTTCAGTGCAGCACCAGAACCAGCAGGGAAAGGTTCTCACGAAGCCTTTCATTTTATCAAGTTACGGATGCCAGATTCAAATATACAAAAATTTATCAAGGATCCTCCAACAGAAGAAACACCCCTGGTTGCTTCAATTACTGAAGACGACATCTCTACACGAAGAGCATGGGGTCTTTGGGTCTGTCTCACTGAGATGGACAAATTCAAGTTCCCGTTCAAATTTTATAATCATTCAGTGAACGGATCATTCCTGTTAAATACCATGACAGGAAAAACAAGTTTTGCAGAAGATTTATTTGAGAAAAAGAGAAATCTTTTGTGGAACAGCAAGCTGCCGGCTAGTAAAGAGACTAGCCGAAAATTCTGTAACATGGCACATATAGGAAGATGGTCAGAAAAAATCTGCCTTGAATGCCAAAACTAGAAGGAACCAGAATTCGGTAAAGGATTCAAGCCGAGATCTGATCGGAAACACTTTACCGATACAAGTACAAGTGGGGATGGACCACATTCACGTTTTCCTCGAGGAAACCGAAAGCCAAAAATTCCTCGACAAAGTTAAAAGGAACATGTGAGCATCCCACCAAGAAAAGAAGGACCACCATGTGAAAAATCATGTGAGTGGAATTCAAGGACCGCCAATAATCGGTGGAAAAAGACAAGGACCACCAATGATAGGTGGAAAAAGACAAAGAACATTGAATACCTAATTTAAAAAAGGAATCCAATGAATAAAAGCAAGACCACTGGTCCCGAAATTTTATCTATAAATAAGAACGAATGGAACCAGTAAAACACACCCAAAAAAACTTGAAGATGTATCGGCTATATCTAAAAGTTTTGAAAAAGAGAATCAGGTATAAGAGAAAAGAAGCAGAGGCTCTTAAATGGCTGGTTCAGCGTTTTCAGGAAAAAGGAGATCCAATTACCGCAGATATCCTTCATACTCATCGACACTGGTTTCTCAAAGAAATAAAAGAAGATGAGAAGCTAATTTCTAGACTAATAATCTAGAAGAAGACAAGTCAAGAAGGGACCACTCAACCACTACATGGTTCATATGCAAGCTGTAAAGGTTTATCAAGATTTGAAGTCCGAGTTTCAAATCCGAAGAAGCCTTCTATAAATAAGGAAGCAGAAGGAAGATGAAGGCATCGATTAACCTCTTCATTTTTCTTCAAACCATTTGTAATAAATTTCTTTCAAGTATATGTGTGTAGGAAGTTCAGCTACTGTGAGTAGCTAAACAAGTTTCTCCTCCTCTACAGGAGGTTGCTATGTATTAATAAATGTTTTGTGTTTGAATAAAAGAGATCTTTGCTCTAGCCCCTCTCATGTATTATTTTCAAAATTTTATCTTATATTGTACACCTTAAGGTAGGAAACGAATTAAGGTTGTGCCAAGTGCTGCTGAAGAAATCTACGTCAGTAACCATCGGTTGAGATCGCGTGGTGGGGCTGTGAGGAGCAGTCTGTAAAATACGGTTGATATAACCCGGTGGTACTTGATCGAGCAAAACTTGCACAGTGAATAGTCCCAAAATTTATTTTATAAATGAAAGCTCGATTTAAATATCGCAAGTGCACGATAGTCAAGTTATAATAAGCGTAAGTGAATACGAGTATTGTTCCACAAGGACTGCGTTACACTATTTTTATTTTCAAGTAAAATTTCTTTAGCAACGACAAAATGAGTTGATGATTAAACTAATGTAAATTAAACGACTAAAATAATTAAAATGCAAAGAAAACGTATTCAAGAAAGCAATGATTAATTTGGATTAAATCAATTAAGAAATGAATTTGTTGGGAATTAGCAGTTCACCTACCACTCGTGTTTAAATAATTACACTCGACTTTTACTCGTGCATTCGACGGAATTCCCTAGACTAATTAATATACTCTGTCGAGCTATATTAATACTAATCATAAACATGCAGTACTCAAGTGTCCTCAATTATTTAACAGTTCAAGATTGCATTACATTCTATGGAATCCACTAGCTTTCATCCGGGTGAACTATCACTATCGATACGTACCCAATTCCGTATATCTTCTAAAATTGTAAATCCGTGGTTTATACTATTTGATCCTATTGTTAATTCTATCGAAATCATCAACAACATGAAATAATCAAAGGAAGTTATCTAGGCTTCGATTGAAACAAGAAAGAACAGTAGCATAAACAAATCACTAATAAAAACGTCGAGAAATAATGTTAAACACCGAGTACGGGGTAGGATCCCCTCAAATCCCAACAAATCTAGAGTTTAGCTACTGAAATTCATGATAAAAACCAACAATCAATGTAAGAAATAAAATACTGAATAATGAAAATACTAAAGATGACGATGGACGACGGCCACGACGCGTGGAAATCTCGAGGTCTTCGAAATCTCCTTTTTCTAGCCTCTCCTCCAAGAAAAATGATGAAAAATATGATAAGTCCTCCTAAAAAGGCTGTTGATCTCGTGTATTAGGTTTAGGTGTCGGATAGAGTCCATAAAAAGTTGGAAACAAATCTTCCCGAATCTCGCTTCTCACTAGGGCGGTATATTTTGACCGCCCTAGCGAGAGGTCCTCGCATAAATTTCCTCGAGCATGTCCCTGGTTTCGCTGGGGCGGTCACTTTTGACCGCCCTAGCGAGACACTTGCACATAAAATCCTCGGCCAGACCAAAATTCTCGCTGGGGCTGTCACTTTTGACTGCCCTAGCGAATCCTCTTCGTTATTTTGACAACTTTTCTCCCACTTTTTGGTTCAATTCCTACAAAATAACCACAAAATACACGAGATCAATCACATGCTAGATAATGCTAAAAAATGCAAAATTAAACTAAAACAAACTAATATGATGCATGAATGCGACTCAAAACCAACACTAAAAACACGTAAAAACGAGTCCTATCAGTACTCTGGTCGAAGAGGTATAAGATTTTAGTATAAGATTTTATTTTATTTTACGGAAGCATGATGGGCCATTATTTAAAAAGAAAAAATCAATTATTTTAAATAAAGAATTAAGGATATTTTGGGAAATGGGGAGTAAAAAGAAAGATGGTGGGGCTTTGGGTACTGAACAACAATTTCCCCATGTTCTAACCCTAAACTAAAATATTCAAAAAAGCAATGGCGGCAGCTTCCCAGCCTCCAGCCATGCTCTTTATCGATCATTAATTAGATGGGATTTTCGGTTTCTTTCTCTTGAAATCGTTCAAATCCTTCGCCAGATCTTCTCTGTTTGGACAATTTAATCCCAAATTCTAAGTTGTTTTCTTTTTTGGATTTGAGTATGATTAATTACGTATACTACTAAAGATTCACATCGCTTAATCCAAATCCTTCTTTGTTCTTATTCTACTTGTGTATGAGAATTTAAATATTGGCTTTCATTATAGGCAAAAGCTTGTGTGAGACGGTTTACGGGTCGTATTTGTGAGACGGATCTCTTATTTGGATCATCCATGAAAAAGTATTACCTTTTATTCTAAGAGTATTACTTTTTATTGTGAATATGAGTAGGGTTGACTTGTCTCACAGATTAAGATCCATGAGACGGTCTCACATAAGATCCACTCTTATATGTTGTTCTTGAATCTAGAAGATATAAAATAATATGAGAACATTTTATTACATTTCATTAACCAAATATATATAGACACACACACTCACACAAACAATTGGAGATTTAATAATAATTACTAATTGGTTATCAATATATGATAGAGAAGATCAAGGAGAGATTATGGGAGGAGGAATTGCATTGGATGTTATTTTCTTTTATCATATCCCCTCAAGATGGAGTTCCGTGAGTAGAGTCCAATCTTGTCACGAAGAAGTAAAAATCGAGCATGCAAAATATGCTTTGTCAGTGCATTGACAAGTTGATCAGAAGAAGGGACATGAGTAACTCAGAGAAGGATGCTCAGCGTATTTGTATTTGTAATTGTACTCCTTTTTACATTATTTAATGAAATTATTTTCATTAAAAAAAAGGATAAAGTGATAGTCAAGGGCAACATGCCTCGTGCTAGAATGGAACACTGGATTAGAACAAAAGTTTATTGCACCAACATTGTCACAATAGATCAAATGTTGTTGTGGCAGAAATACACCAAGCTCGGTTAGTAGAGAACGTATCCATCTGACTTCGGTAGCAGTAATGGCAATTGATTTATATTCCGCTTCGGTAGAGGAACGAGCAACACTGCGCTACTTCTTGGAGCTCCAGGAAATTGAATTGCGACAAAGGTAAACAATGAATGCACCAATATAGGTAAAGTCATCTTTGTTGCCCGCCAAATCAGCATCAAAGAGTGCATGAAGTGTGACAGGAGAGTGCCGATGAAGGACAATACCATGATCTGGAGTACCAATAAGATAACAAAGAAACCTCTTAACGGCACACAAGTGCTCGGTGGTTGTATAGTGCATAAAATGAGATAAATTTTTCATCAAGCAAGAAATATTAGGGGGAGTAAGAGACAATTACTGAAGAATTCCTACTACAATGCAATACTCTGAAGGATCATAGCGATATGTGTCGGCAGTAAGTGTGAGAGTAGGAGAGGTGGCTAGCGGAGTAGCCCTAATCATATTGGTTTGGGTCAAGATATCTTGAATAAGTTTCCGCTGCGATAAGAAAAGCCCATGTTTGTGAGGGATAAATTCACTGTGAGAAAATAGTGTAAGGCGCCAAGATCCTTGATTGAGAAGCAATGAGAGTGAGAGGTTATGAAGTCTTGAATGGCTAAGTCATTGTTTTCGGTAACAATGATATCGTCAACATAAACCAAAAGATATATAGTGCAACTGCCACTGTTGTAGATAAAAAAAGAGGCGTTTGGTGAAGAATTGCAAAAACCAACAGAGACTATGTGCTATCGTTGTTGGAGTAGGTGTACATCGAGCTAAGTGTTGGCTGAGTGTTCACAATGAAACTCTATGTATAAACAGTCTTTATTTTAATAATATTTGAAATTATTGTTTTGGCACTTCTTTATCTGTATACCCATGCAAGTTGCATAGATAAAGTCCTTGAATATACAAATAGTAGAAAGAATATGAGATGCTCATATGATGAGTATCATGAAACTCATATTTGCAATACTGTATATTCTAAACAGTTCCTAGTCGATTTAGCCGCCGCTAAGAAGGATATAGGCCGCTCGAGTTCGAGACTAGTATCTGCGATGTGAGTACCATGTTTCATTGGTAGGGGACATTGTGATGTCCGAACATGCAGATAGGTGCTCCTTGTAGAGTGCACTGAACAACCCTCCATAAAGGACATTCCAAGTGGTTCTCACTTATCGAGTGGAAACGTCCTAGTTTATGGTTGCACACCATTATTCCTTATGACCCGGGACAACATTGAGACTCTATATGCTAGCATTGCACTTTGACTTGTTTACTGACTCTCATGGGGTCATCAGGTGGCAAGGTTGGGTATTTTGTCGAAACATATAGGAGTCGATGCATTGTAGTCGGGGATTCACCGCTTACCTTCAGGTATGGATATCCTATGTGATCTCATGTGTATGTAGTTTGAAATCTCTGATCAGAGTATGGTGGTAATTAAGAAAGGGGTTTCTTAGATTACACTATCGATGCAACTACGACATGACACATAATATCGATTCATTGACAACTCTCGATATACCAATGGTTGTCGAATCGATCGGGATATATGAGTTGAAGGGACCGTACTGTACGCTGACCATAATTGAATGGTTCTTGCAGGCACTATCATTTGATACCTAGGGAATCATATAAGCAATGCTGCTAGGCGTTTAACATGATTGGTTGGGTACTATCAGACTTGAGTTCTGACGTTCTTGTTATCAAGGAATTAATAATTAAGAATGGAGCAATTGGGGTATGATCATATAAGGACATGTTTAGTCCGAATCACAGGGAGATGTGAACCCACGGCTAGTTGTATCAATGAACCATTGAGGATCACACAAGTGCTAACTTTCTAGATCCCATTGAGAAGTAAAATAGTTCAATGTGTTGAACGGCTTGTAAAAGAGTCTGTAAGTGTAAATAAAAGAGAAGTATGACTTCTATAAAGAGAATGTAACTTTTAATTTGAGGAAGTGTTCCTAGATTAAAAGCTGGCCAAACGAATAATGTATTTGAAAATTGTGATTTTCATAAACATTATTATGGAATAAATTAATTTAATTAAAGTGTTGAATTAATTAAACACTAGTGGACCTAGTAGAGTCCTAATAATTAAATTAATTCAAGTGTTGAATTAATTAAACAACATTGGGCTTTGTAGAGCCCAATTAGAAATAATTATTAAACTAGTGAGCTTAAGTAAATCAAGTAAATGTTAAATGGTCTCAAATATGTTTGAGACATTTAACTAAAAGTCAATGGGCCTTGTAATTGTTACAAACCCAAGTAAAATATATGCTTGGAAGGTGAAGGGTTGGAGACAACTTTTTAATTAATGGCATGACATGCAAATGCAACTTTTTGATTCAATTTTTTCCACAACCAAGAAAAACACTTCATTCTCTCGACACAAGCATGTTTGGAGAAATTTTGAGCTTCATTCTCCAATTTTTCTTCTTCATTTGGTTGAGGAAAAATATACTCTTCTCAAAGAAAAATGCTCTAATTTTTCTAGTGCAAAATTAGAGTTGATCTACCTTGTTAGTGGTGGACCTAATTTGAAGAAAGTAGTCCAAAAGCAAGGTGAAGCTTGTAGATTGTCTACCTTCAAGAGCTAAGTTGTTTACAACTTAGTTGGAGCCATAATCAATCCTTGTGATTGATAGGTAAAAATTCTAAACACCCTATGTATGACATATTTTGTGTTTTCGTATTTGCTACACATTATAGGCTTAAGGTGTTCGATTTTCTTGTTGGAAAACAATTTTTGAAACTTCCGTTGCGCATTAGGGCACTTTAATTGATCCCATTTCAATCGTAACTCATAATATCAAGCACGAAGCGCTTTATTGAGATCATAAATGGCCTTTCGGAGTTTTCAAACAAAGTGAGGGGAATCTCTTTCAACAAAACCTGGTGGTTGAGTCATATAGACATCCTTAGATAGAGTACCCTACAATAATGCATTATTAACATCAAGCTGGCGAAGTGACTACCCTCGACTTGTTGCAAGATTGAGAATGACATACAAAGGTGGGCTTGACAATGGGACTAAAGGTGTCATGATAGTCAAAACCAAGGCATTGATGAAAACTTTTGCAACTAAGAGCACTTTGTACCTGTGAATAGATCCATCAGATAAACGTTTAGTTCAAACTGCCACTTACAGCCGAAAAGATTTTACAAAGGGTTCGGTGGTGCAAGTTTCCATGTTCGATTATGAACCAAGGGCATCAGATTGCTGATGTTCTAGTATCATGGTGTTGGATTTGGTGGTGGGATTGGAAATGTCAATTGTCGTTGAGGAAGAGATCAAGGATTCAGTGGTCATTGCTGTTGTTGGAGTGTTGGTGGCCGGGAGAAAGAATGCATTTGGACATCATCTAGATATGGTTTGGGAGGATGAATGTTTGTGAGACAAGTGAAGAGACTGAACGGGAAATATGGTCCCGACATGTCGTGATGTGTAGATGCGGCCAAACAATGGTTAAAGATACAAATATGCACTTTGTGCGGTGGAGCATCCAACAAAGACACAAGGTAAGGAACAAGGGGTTAACTTATGGGTAGTATAGAGTCAAAGCTATGGGTAGCTAAGACACCTAAAGCTTAGAAGTTTACTGTAATTAGGGGGTTGGCCTAAGAGTTTGACGTATGGAGATACTAGTTGAAGAGTTGGAGTTGGGATACGGTTGATGAGGTAAACATCAGTTTTGAAAGAATTGGACCAATAAGTTAATGGCATTGAGGTATGCCAAAGGACAGAAATGTCAATTTCCACAATATGACGATTTCGACATTCCTAATATCCGTTTTCCTCAAGTGTATGTGGGAGGGGTCGTAAAGTAAGAAATTCAATGAAGTGATAAACATATGCAAGAGCTTGATACTCACCTCCATTGTCAGAATATAAGGTGACAATTTTTTTTTTTAATTGAGTTTCAACTAAAGCTTTGAATCGCACAAAATATCATGAACATTGGATTTTTGTTTGAGTGGATTAATCCATATATATTTTGTAAAATGATCGACAAAATTAACATAGTATTTAAATCCATCAATTGAGTGGACAGGAAAAGTCCAAGCATCAGAGAAGAAAAGTTCAAGTGGTGAGTGTGAGACAAGAGATGAAACAGAAAAGGGTAATCTGTGACTTTTACTAGATTAACAAGAGTTACAATTAAAATTAGATGACTTGAATAGTTCGAGATTAAAACTAGACACAATATGCTTATAAATAGATAAGGATGGATGTCCTAATCTGTGATGCCAGAATGTATAAAAGGAGTAAGTACTGGAGAATGCAATTATTGGGGATGGTTTTGATGAAGAAACCGGTCACTCGTACACTCCATCTTTATCTTGACTGTGCAAGAGAGTTGTTCATATGGTGAAATCCTTTACACAAAAAGATGAGGGTAAGAACTCAACAAAAGTGTTATATTGATGACATAATTCAAAAACTGAAATACAATTTTTTTTTATCATGTTAGGAACACAGAGAACATTGTTTAACTTGAAGAGGTTAGAGGGTGAAAGGATAAATGTAGAACCGGTATGATTTATAGGGAAATCCGTGCCATCGCCGATCATAATGTCGTCAGCCACATCATAAGGAGTGTGGAGATGAAGATTTTCTAGATCCGGTGTGACATGATGAGAGGCCCCACTATAAAGAAACCAATTAGATGGTGTGTTGTGAGTTGTTGTATGGGCTTGAGGTTGCCAAGGAGATGGTGCCCGTGGTTGCAATTGTGGAGGAGCACGAGGAATCGATGGTGGTGTAGCAGTTGGATAAGATTTCTTGAAGATATTAAATTCCATAATTGTGTTACCGGGACACCGAAACCATTGGCAGCGACCAAGAAAAGATCGAGATTGTGAGCGACCATTTCGAGAGCTATAGAAGGCATCTGCTGGTGGTTGTGTGGGTGCACGAGATCCCAACACAGTAGGAGTTTGTTGATGATGAGAGCCATAATTTCCCGATATTGGTCGTTTTGTAGTGGGATTAGGATGCAGAAATCGGAAAGGAAGAGGAATGCTCTAGTTGGAATATGATTTCTTTGTTGATCAATATATCATGTAGTTCATTGAAGGATATTGGAGTGCACACCCATTAACCACATCAATAATACATTGGCATTCACTGCATAGGCCATCGAGAATCTTTTCCAACACGAGCTTTAATGAATTGCATATATTCTGAGATGGTCTTGGTGCCTTTGGTCGTTAACTTGATTTTTCCTTGATTTGCTTGATGTGGCCTCAAGATGGTCGTGCATAAGTGTTGGAAAGGTCTTCCCATCGCTCTTTGGATGTACTTCATTGAGAGATCAAAGGAATGAGAGATGGAGTGAGAGACCCAACAAGTGCTCCAAAAATAAGTTTATCTTGTCGAAGCCATAATTGAAATTTTGGGTTGGTGATTTACGATTGTTGGTAGTGACAGTGGAGGGTAGGGGATGAATTGACCCATCTATGAATTTTTAGAGATTATAGCAAAAAAATAGGGTTTCAACTTGAAGTTTTCACGACAAATAGTTGGTAGAAGTAGTTTGAATAAAATGTTTGGTGTTGATGATGATGAGAGCTTTTGTGGGCTCCGATGGTAGGGTTATGATTGATAATTCTCGTCAGCTATGCTATATTGATATGGAAGTGGAGATGGAATTACAGAATTTGGACCGACTCTTGATGCCATAAAAGATATAAAATAATATGAGATATTTTATTGCATTCATTAACCAAGTATGAATACATATATATGCACGTTTTCAGAATCCTTCATGGCACAATTGGAGATTTAATAAAAATTACTAATCGGCTATCAATATACAATATAGAAGATCAATGAAAGATTATGGAAGGAGGATTTGCATTGGATATTGAGTTTCTTTATCTCATGTTTGGTGATATGTTTTATGTTCCCATTTCTTCAAAATAATTATGATGATTGGGTGATAGAAATTGCTTTACCTTCTGTTAATAGTCTACCATTTTTTGTTTGCTTTGTGTGTTATATTGAGCATGAGTATATGACACTAGTCATATATATATTTTATTGTTGTGTAGAAGCCTTGGAATGAAAAAAAATGTCCACTTAATAGTCCGCAGGTCCAACCAAGTTTGGATTTGCCAGGTTTTGGTGGTGGGGCAAAGCTAGTCCAAAAAAAGGGCAAGGTGGCGGTGGCTTCTAGGTCTCAGATCTCTTTTTTTTTTTTTGGCAGGGCTTGTTCTGGGTCTGGTTAGATCTGTATTTTTTTGGCACGACTTGTTCCCGGTTTGGTCAGATCTGTCCTGTTACCATCCCTATTATTTCATTTGTTGATTTTTATTTATTTTTAATATGACTAGCAAGAAGCACGTACGATGCACGTGAATATTAATTATTTAATAAAAATTAAAATTTTTTTTTTAAAAAAAAATTAATTTGAATCATTTTTTTATTTATATTGTGTTGGTAGAATAAGATTTACAAAACACGCATTTAGTAAAACACATTTTTCCTATTTTTAGTTTAGTATAAATAGTTCCTTTTCTTCTTTTGGATACAATTTTGGAAGCTCATTTCTCGCTGTAAGCCGAACAATGAAACCTCTCCATTTTCTGAAGTCTTAACATATTGGTTTAGTCTTTTGTCATATTAGACGAAAAAATTAATTAAGAACTTATATACCTTACTTTCAAAAAAAAAATTCAAATTAAAATTCAAGCAATTGATTTTATGTTATATAATAAATTATAATGAGCATAATATATAGAACAAATTGAACTGAAATAAATTTTGAAAATATATATATCTAAGCACCACGTATAAGTTATAATAACCTAAAAATCAACCACATTATGGATTTTATAAATATATAAATAATAATTTATATAAGTGAAGCACACTAAAGACAAATAATTATCAATTTAAAATATTTTAAATAACTCATCAAAATATGATCAAACTAATTAAACAATAATATTGATAACAACATATAATCTATAATATTTAATTTAAATATTATTTAATTTCATACAGAACTTTTTTATCTTTTGCTTTAGAATTATATATTATAGATAAATTAATTTTCATATATATTAGTTAATAAATAATTTTTTTAAAAGTATATAATATATATTTTTCATTAAGCCATCAATTACAATTATATATATATATATATATATATATATATATATATATTAATTATGTATTTGTATGTGTTTCGTGATTGTATATTGTTGGGATCAGAAAAGAATTTAGATGAGGTGAATAAACTCTTTTAAAAATATATGTTATTAAAATTTGTGTTCAATCGTTTTTAGGCTATTGAAAGATTTTCTCAAACGGTTAGAATATGAACCACGTGAAAAGTGTGGAAGACGATTCAATATTTCTAATGATATTTTCAACGGTTGAAATGTAAAAACCTGTGAAAAGTAAAGACACAAGAATTTTATGGATGTTCGGAGAAAAACGCTCATACTCCATTCTTCCTCTGTAGGAAGGATTCCACTAAAACAATTGTCTGATATATATTTATTTTAAAAAAAATTTCTATTAAAATATTTAATTTTTTATTATAGCTAACTCTCTTAATTTTTCTATCAGATTCATATTTTATGATATTATTAGTATATTAACATTCATGATTATTGATATAAATTATATTAAATAATTTATTAAATTATTTACTTTCAATTCTTAGTTAAAAAATTATAAATATATTATTATTAAATTTCATACTATTATATACTTATCATGTTATTGTACTATGATATATATAATTATTTTTTTCTTATATTTTCTTGTAATACTATGATTTATTATTTAATTAGAAACTACACTAAAATATAATTACAAAATTGCATTAAAATCAGAAAATAACATGTAGAAAGAAAATTAAAAGAATAAAATATTTAAAGTTAGTAAAAAGACGAAATAGTAGAAAATTTACAATGAAAAACATTGTTATTCTTTTTACACTTTTATAAGTATAATAGTTAAATATATATTCTTTTAATTTTTTTATGATTTTTTAAACTAAAAAATATATTCTTTTAATATTTTTTCTAAGAATTATGTAGCAAGAAAATGTTATTAATATATTTTTATTATCAAATATCAATTCAATTTTTATGTAACATTATTTTCAAAATTTCTTATGTTGAAATTTTCTATGAAAAAATTAAAAAATACTATTATGATCTTCATGTATTTAATGATTGTGTAGAAAATTTTTCATGCAATTAATCTAACAACACACAATTTATGAGAATAGTAGAAAATTTTACAATGAAAAAATTTGTTATTTTTTTTACACTTTATAACTATAATATTTAAATATATATTCTTTTAATGTTTTTAATAAAAAAATATTTTTTATTAAAAAAAGCTATTCTTTTAATATTTTTTTGTAAGAATTATATATGAAAAAAATATTATTTCTCTAATGTATTTTTTATTATCAAATATCTATTCAATTTTTATGTAATATAATTTTCAAAATTTCTTATTTACAATTTTCTATTAAAGATTTTTTAAATTGCAAAATTATAATAACTGATTTTAGAATTGAAACTAAGAAAAGATTTAGTCTGATTTTGCTTCTACTGTTCTTGAGAACCATAGTCAGGTTTAGCTTTAAACATTTAATGTCTAAATATTAATCCATCTTAGTAGATATTTTAAATATCACCAAATTTCTGTGTAATGAATTTATAAATTTGTTGTATATATAATTTTTTTTAAAAGTGCTACTAAAATCTTTACTTTTCTTACTATAGTCAAACACTCCAAATTTTTCTAAGAGCTTCATATTTTATAAAAATTAAAAAAATAAAACATTTAAATGTTGTATAAAGATCAATTATTTGATAAATTTAATATAGGAGTTACATTTTATTATTGAAATGATATAAATTACTACAATCAATGTATGTTGTAATGACAATAACATTTGTTACAATTTTACAAATATATCCTTACATGATTTTTTGAATTGAAATGATATAAATTACTACAATCAATGTATGTTGTAATGACAATAACATTTGTTACAATTTTACAAATATATCCTTACATGATTTTTTGAATTCAAAATAATAAAGAAGACATTTGTGTCTTTTCACAATTGGAAAACAAATGAGTGATCCACACTTTTATAGGTACTAGCAAGAAGCACGTGCGATGCACGTAAATATTAATTATTTAATAAAAATTAAATTTTGATTTTTTTTAAAAAATAATTTGATTCATTTTTTTATTTATATTGATTTAGTCTTTTGTCATATTAGACGAATAAATTAATTAAGAACTTATATACTTTACTTTCAAAATTGTTTCTCAAATTGAAATTCAAGTCGTTAATTTTATGTTATATAATAAATTATAATTAGCATAATATATAGAATGAATTGAACTGAAACAAATTTTGAAAATATATATATCTAAGAACCACGTATAAGGTATAATAACCTAAAAATCAACCAGATTATGGATTTTATAAATGCATAAATCATAATTTATATAAGTGAAGCACACTAAGGACAAATAATTGTCAATTTAAAATATTTATGACTAACTCGTCAAAATATTATCAAAACTAATGAAATAATAATAATTGATAATAAAATATAACCTATAATACTCAAAATTTGCTTTTAAAATTTGTTTTCAATCATTTTTACACGGTTGAAAGATTTTCTCAAACGGTTATAAATATAAAAATATATATATTTATAAGTGCGACTAAAATATTTAAACTTCTTATTATAGCTAACTATTTTAATTTTTCTATCAGATTCGTATTTTATGATATTATTAGTATATTAAAATTCATAATTATTGATATAAATTCTAATAAATAATTTATTAAATTCTTTCCTTTCAATTTTTAGTTAAAAAATAATAAAATATATTAGTATTAAATTTCATATTATTATATTATTATATACTTATCATGTTATTGTACTATTGCATATATAATTATTTTTTTCTTATATCTTCATGTGATACTATAATTTATTACTTAATTAGAAACTACACTAAAATATAATTACAAAATTGCATTAAAATAATAAAATAACATGTAGAAAGAAAATTAAAAGGATAAAATATTTAAACTTAGTATAAAAATGGATTATTTGAGAAAGTTAATTTAGGAATTACATTTTATTCTTGAAGTGATATAAATTATTACAATCAATGTATATTGTAGTGATAATTCATTAGCAATTGTTAGACTATTAATTATATATGATGTGGAATAATTAGGCTACTAATTAATTATATATTAGGTGGAATAAATAAAAAAAATTGATATTTTCTTTTTACACTTACAACAATTAGAAATTTACAAATATATCTTTATTGAATTTTTGGATTTGTATTGATGAGAATGTCATTTTTATCTTTTGACAATTGAAAAAATTGTCAATTATCTACACTTACGTAGGTTTATAGATAAAAAAAATATATTTTTATTATCAAACATATATTCATTTTTAATGCATAGATTTCCCATAAATTATGTAGAAAATTTCCATGCAATTAATCTAACAACACACAATTTAAGGGGATGGTAGAAAATTTACAATGAAAAAATTTGTTATTATTTTTACACTTTTATAAGTATAATAGTTAAATATATATTCTTTTAATATTTTTAATGATTTTTTAAAATTAAAAAAAGCTATTGTTTTAATATTTTTTCTAAGAATTATGTATCAAGAAAATATTATTTCTCTAATGTATTTTTATTATAAAATATTTATTCAATTTTTATGTAATATTATTTTCAAAGATTCTTATGCTGCAATTTTTTATTAAAAAATAAAAACACTATTTTAATCCTTATGTATTTAGTGATTGTGTAATTTTCATGCAATTAATCTAACAATACACAATTTATGAGAATAGTAGAAAATTTACAAGGAAAATTTTGTTATTCTTTTTGTACTTTTATAAGTATAATAGTTAAATATATATTCTTTTTAATATTTTTTGTAAGAATTATGTATGAAGAAAATATTATTTTTCTAATATATTTTTTATTATTGAATATCGATTCAATTTTTATGTAATATTATTTTCAAAATTTCTTATTTTACAATTTTCTATTAAAAAAATAAAAACACTATGATCCTCATGTGTTTAATGAGTTCAAAAAAATAAATACCTCAATTAAATACATAATCAATACATTACAAATCCATTATCCCAAATTTGTCTCTAAATTTTATATATTTTTTCCACCAATGTCCATGCAATTAATACAAACCATGCATAGTTTTTGGGCAATGTAGTAAAATCACAATCAAAAAATTTTGCCCATCATCCACACTTTTATAGGTACTAGCAAGAAGCACGTGCGATGCACGTAAATATTAATTATTTAATAAAAATTAAAATTTGATTTTTTTTAAAAATAATTTGATTCATTTTTTTATTTATATTAATTTAGTCTTTTGTCATATTAGACGAATAAATTAATTAAGAACTTATATACTTTACTTTCAAAATTGTTTCTCAAATTGAAATTCAAGTCGTTAATTTTATGTTATATAATAAATTATAATTAGCATAATATATAGAATGAATTGAACTGAAACAAATTTTGAAAATATATATATCTAAGAACCACGTATAAGGTATAATAACCTAAAAATCAACCAGATTATGGATTTTATAAATACATAAATCATAATTTATATAAGTGAATCACACTAAGGACAAATAATTGTCAATTTAAAATATTTATGACTAACTCGTCAAAATATTATCAAAACTAATGAAATAATAATAATTGATAATAAAATATAATCTATAATACTCAAAATTTGCTTTTAAAATTTGTTTTCAATCATTTTTACACGGTTGAAAGATTTTCTCAAACGATTATAAATATTAACCACGTGAAAAGTGTGAAAGACGGTTCAATATTTCTAATGATATTTTCAACCAGTTGACAATCTAAACAGCAAGATATAGTTTGAAGAGTTAGTCTCATGTGAGACCGTCTCATGGATCTTAATCCGTGAGACGGGTCAACCCTACCCATATTCAAATAAAAAGTAATATTTTTAGTATAAAAAGTAATACTTTTTCATGGATGATCCAAATAAGGGATCCGTCTCACAAATACGACCCGTGAGACCGTTTCATACAAGTTTTTGCCTAGTTTGAAATGTAAAAACTTGTGAATAGTAAAGACACGGGAATTTTATGGATGTAAAACACTCACACGTCACTCCTTCCTCTGTAAAAAGGATTCCACTAAAAGACTTTGTCTTATATATATATATATATATATATATATATATATATATATATATATATATATATATATATATATATATATATATATATATAAGTATATATATTTATAAGTGCGACTAAAATATTTAAACTTCTTATTATAACTAACTATTTTAATTTTTCTATCAGATTCGTATTTTATGATATTATTAGTATATTAAAATTCATAATTATTGATATAAATTCTAATAAATAATTTATTAAATTCTTTACTTTCAATTCTTAGTTAAAAAATAATAATATATATTAGTATTAAATTTCATATTATTATATTATTATATACTTATCATGTTATTGTACTATTGCATATATAATTATTTTTTTCTTATATCTTCATGTGATACTATAATTTATTACTTAATTAGAAACTACACTAAAATATAATTACAAAATTGCATTAAAATAATAAAATAACATGTAGAAAGAAAATTAAAAGGATAAAATATTTAAACTTAGTATAAAGATGGATTATTTGAGAAAGTTAATTTAGGAATTCATTTTATTCTTGAAGTGATATAAATTATTACAATCAATGTATATTGTAGTGATAATTCATTAGCAATTGTTAGACTATTAATTATATATGATGCGGAATAATTAGGCTACTAATTAATTATATATTAGGTAGAATAAATAAAAAAAATTGATATTTTCTTTTTACACTTACAACAATTAGAAATTTACAAATATATCTTTATTGAGTTTTTGGATTTGTATTGATGAGGATGTCATTTTTATCTTTTGACAATTGAAAAAATTGTCAATTATCTACACTTACGTAGGTTTATAGATAAAAAAAAAAAATATTTTTATTATCAAACATATATTCATTTTTAATGCATAGATTTCCCATAAATTATGTAGAAAATTTCCATGCAATTAATCTAACAACACACAATTTAAGGAGATGGTAGAAAATTTACAATGAAAAACTTTGTTATTATTTTTACACTTTTATAAGTATAATAGTCAAATATATATTCTTTTAATATTTTTAATGATTTTTTAAAATTAAAAAAAACTATTGTTTTAATATTTTTTCTAAGAATTATGTATCAAGAAAATATTATTTCTCTAATGTATTTTTATTATAAAATATTTATTCAATTTTTATGTAACATTATTTTCAAAGATTCTTATGTTGCAATTTTTTATTAAAAAATAAAAACACTATTTTAATCCTTATGTATTTAATGATTGTGTAATTTTCATGCAATTAATCTAACAATACACAATTTATGAGAATAGTAGAAAATTTACAAGGAAAATTTTGTTATTCTTTTTGTACTTTTATAAGTATAATAGTTAAATATATATTCTTTTTAATATTTTTTGTTAGAATTATGTATGAAGAAAATATTATTTTTCTAATATATTTTTTATTATCGAATATCGATTCAATTTTTATGTAATATTATTTTCAAAATTTCTTATTTTACAATTTTCTATTAAAAAAATAAAAACACTATGATCCTCATGTGTTTAATGAGTTCAAAAAAATAAATACCTCAATTAAATACATAATCAATACATCACAAATCCATTATCCCAAATTTGTCCCTAAATTTTATATATTTTTTCCACCAATGCCCATGCAATTAATACAAACAATGCATAGTTTTTGGGCAATGTAGTAAAATCACAATCAAAAAACTTTGCCCATCATCCACACTTTTATAGGTATATAGATATAGATATAGATTACTTCTCAACATTCTTTCAACTACCTACTGAGGGTTAACTGACTTCTCCTTGGTTCCTTAAGAAGTGGTTGACAACATGAAACTTCAATTCTCTGCGACTGATGAAATCATAAAAACTTCTGGGAAGAAGAAATAGCTAAAACTGAAATATCAACCACTGCTAATGTCATATCTAAGCCAATCCTGACAAAGGCAGGATCGTTTGATGCGTACACTACTGAGAAATTTTTGGTGATGATAGCAAGGGATGAAGATCAACTGGTCAGTTATCCTATTCCAAATTTTGAAAGCCATGATTCAAACTGACAAATAGTCAATTGGCTTCGCAATCCCACTCAGTAGGTTGTTCGAAGACTCAGGAGCCCTATTGAGTAATTCAGTAACACTGCACAAATACAAAGCCATGTTAGCACCCAACATTCTCTCTCTCAGACTAAGGGTCAAGCGTTGGATGTTTCTTCAACTGAAGTTACATTCGTCAAGAAAGAGAAAGCTATAGAGCTGTCCATTGGAAAGAAACTAACTGAAAAGAAGAGTAGCTAGATCATTAGACCTACTCCCAAGGGAAATTGATTATGCAATCCTGTGATTCTGAAGCAACTACTCCTTACTCTATACCAAAGAAAGCCATGACTACCGAGGCCAGACCAACACCTACACCGGTTAAGGCCAAGACAATTTCTCAGCTGCCAATGGCTCCTCCTACTGAAATTACTTCTGCCCAGCAGTCAGCGAAAAAGTTGAAGCTCATAGCTGTGGTAGATCCTTGAAGAAAAATCAGCATGCCATCAGCTCTCCTTCCTCCTATACCAGCTAAAGGAATAGTCATCCGAGATACAATTCAGTCAGTTCGGTCTGGGTTACTTTCCTCCTAGTCCTCAGCTGTTGACAAAGGAAAAGCCAAGGAAACTGAACCTGTTTTCTCAATAACTCATTCGGGTATTCAGACTCAAATAGAACTATTGATGGATGAGGTCAATGAATTTATCGAGGAAAAATATTAAATTCTTTGATGAATGGATAGACTTTCGAATAATCACCTTTGCATCCAAAATGAAAAAGAAAGAAGTACTGAAGCGATTCATAGCTCTTGAAAAGACTGTTCTCAAACAAGTAAAGACAATTATTATCACAGAAGCACTTCAATGATGCGGGTATCTTCTTGATTTGCCGAGGATTCAAAATCTCTCCATATTTGTGCCGAACAGATATCCAACTATGATCCTCGATTCCCAACTTATTTTGACGATTTAGCAGTAATCAATAAACTGGACATGGATCTGGTCTCTCTATTGATGAAATCAAATTTTGTGAGAATGATAATAAGTTATTTGAATCGGTGACTTCTAAGAGTCAGAAATTAGGCAGCTCGTCAGGCCAGTTAGCTCCTAAAAGGCCGACTAAAACTGATTCCCACTAACTCCCTCCATTTAAACCATCAATTAGTACCTCATCTCCATCCATGATGAACATATCCCTAACCAATGTAGATGAAGTGCACAACAACAGCTTGAAGATACAGACAACGGTATTCTGCTCATTTCACTTCTTTCTGTTTGCACCTCAAAGCAACCTGATACAACTGATCATGTTGAGGACATCACCTCACCAAAGGATATTATGCTATTAGAGTTTGCTGAAATTTCGTTTATTAGAGAGATCACTCAAGATATAGTTGAGATAACAATGAATGAGCACAACAAGCCAGCATCTGTAGAACTTCTTAGTCAACCACTAGAATAATCGACTGATTTGGCAGTTGCAATGGTTGATCAGGCAGTACCCCCTGCTAGCAACGCTCTTGAATTAGATGGTTCGATCGGTTCGTCTTCAAAATAACTGCCTCCGATCAAACCATCCTCCCCTGATCTGGACCTTACTGATGAAACAATATTAGATCACATCAGCTCCAGCTTGATTGCTATCTTCTCTTCTATTACAACTATGAAACGTTGTATTCTCAACATTGAAGAAGCTATGGAGTGCTTTAAAAATAAGATGCTAAAAGATGTGTTGAGTTTCTCTAGAAGCTTAATTGATATATTTAGCCAGCTGGATCAGATAAAAAGGCACAGGCAGCAACTGCTACTCATTTTGGTGGGCAAATTCAAGCCAACAAGTTTCAGCTTTGCACCATAGAGGAAGTTCAGGCCAATTTCAACTCTAAGCTTGACATAGTTAGCTCTCGACTAACCTCTATTCTCACTCATCTCATGTCTCCGACTGTTGTTGACAAAAATGGGGAAGACAAATAGAAGAAATCAACTAGCTCTAGTCAGTTTAGAAGATGATTTGTTCTTGTTCATTTAAGTCAGTTTGTTATTCAAACAGTTTGACAGTTAGTTTTGAAGGTAAATGAACAAATTGAATTCAGTACTTCTTCTACTTTGTTTTTGAAATAATTTTGTCAACCACAAAAAAGGGAACTTGTTGGAACATTTAGTTTTGGTGATTGGTAAAAATATCCTAACTAAATTCAAGCAAGAAACTGAAATCAGTAACCTAACAGATCGCTAGCCCAAACTGATATCCAGTGTTAGAATCAACTTACCAAACTGATTAAGGATCTACTGATTTAACTCAACCGACAAGCTATCACTTTAAACAAGATTAGTTCAAGGACCATACCGATCAGTTATTAACGATCAGAACCTAAAGTAATACAGCTTTTTTGTTGCTACCGATCGGTGTTAAGGATCAGAATGACAGTCTCTGACAGAAGTCAATTGATATTAGAAAGGACGATGACTCATGATAAAGTACACCTGCAGCCATGAATGGATATCTTTTATACAAGTTGCCGTTGAAGATTGAGACTATACATAGGATCAGTTGAATTAGCCAAAAAAAAGATCTTCAACTAAAAGAAAGTCAACTCTCTGTGCAAAAATATTACAAGAAGTCAGATTAAAGAAGAAACACACACTTATTCTAATCATATCAAGGATCATATTCGTGCACATAATTTTTTGTTTAGTTCGTATAAGCTATGAGCAAGGAACTCTACTGCTCTAAACATTTCAGTTTTAGTTTTACTAAGTGTTTCGGTTAGGCAGTGTTAAGTCATACTGAAGTGGGTAATTTCAAATCATTTATAATTATAAAAGTATTTTATTACAAACCTTCCTTGAGGAAGAAGATGTGACGTAAGAGTATTGAAGTATCCGAACATCCATAAACATTTATATATTCATTTATCATTTAGTGTATTTTCTCTTAATCACACAACTGAATAGTAATTTGTTCAAATAAGTTTCAGTAAACCAACTTCCGCACAGTTCACACTGATTGACTTGCTGAGAACTCTACTGACAAAAATAAAGTTTCAGCATTGTCAACACGATCGAATCAACTCAATAAAAATTTATTCACACCCTCTAAATTTCTAATATCGATCCTAACATATCATCTTGCTGATCAAATCCTATCATGCTTAGGCCTTGTGTGATACATGGCATGTACGACTCAATAATATTTGTTACTGCATTATCTTTGATTGTCACACATTTAAAATATAACTCTATGCACTGCATATTGGAAATATGACCCAACATAAATTATAATGTATCATCATCAAGAGCAACATGTTCTTCTACTAAATGCGATTTGTCCATTCCATATATGAATATTTGGTTGAAATGTTCAACCTAGATTCCATGTCATCGATGTCTAACTTCCGATGAGCTATTTCAATCAATTCAATAATGTCGTTGATCTAGATATATGAATTAACTGCACACCTTTAATACTATAATTGAATGTTCAATATCTTATGATAACCTTATCACCAATATATAAAATTATAGAAACAATGTTCATGCCTGCATTTAATTATATCAACAAATAAAATAAAAATTTAAATTAAAACATGCTGAGTATTACAATTAAAAATAAAATCCACAGATTTTAAAAAAAATATGATATTATCAACATATATTGATATAATATATGTGTTATATATATATAACAAATATGTTATTTTTTTAAAGGAAAACATAAATATTATTAAGATCTAAGAAATTACAGTTTTCATTCAAAATATCAAAAATAAAATCTAGAAGAGTATTCCAGATTGAGGGACGAGAATGAAAACAAGATACCCTAGCAAGATTGTGGGCAACCTTGTTTACTTGTCTACATTTCTTATTGATTTAATAGAGAGCAGAAGATCTAAAAACCAATAATTCATTCCTTTGGCTAACAACAGAAAGCCCGGACCTATATTTTACATAATATATTTATTGTTACATACATTACATTAGTTGATATCCTTATATATAATAGTATAATGTACGTGTGTGTATATGTTAGACTTAATTTAATTGTTGTGATGAGAATCAAACCAGTAGGTCGTGATAGCTAAATCAGAAGACAATATAATAAGCAGAAGCTCTCGTATCGCTTAAACAGAAGCAGTATTTTTCGAGTACTTAACGGCTTATAAAAGCAGAAGCAGAACTTAGCTTAAACAGAAAGAAGAACTTAACGTCTTTCGTTTGATAGTTACAAGTCTTAAATGTTACCGTTACTTTACCTAGTCCTAGTATTAATTGCACCATTAATGTTGTACGAAGACATTTAACGCTCCTTACTAGTTTTGGTATGAAACAAAGACTGATTATTCTGAAGCTTTTTGCAGGACCCTTTTCAGTGATATCATTGATTTACTCAGAAGTCAAAGAATTCATTTTTTTATAGACGTTAGATTTAAGGTTTATATATATTAAAGGATCAATTCAATATTGAAAACAACGCTTACCATTTTCAAAGAACACATTCTATATCCAACGTTGTTTTGAGCAATCAGTAACTACTACTTATCTTCAAACTCAACATACCGAAAAGCAACACACTCTTTATAGCAATTATCTGATCTTCTGAGATCATCTTGTGCTGCTGTTTCGTTATCTCTTCACAAGCTATTCACTTTACTATATCTTATTGAGAAGAGTCTGTAATCTGGAAAAGAGTCTTTCCAGAATTTTGTTGTGTTCATTCTATTGTGTTCTGAAACTAAGAGTTTCAGTAGACTAAGGGTAAGTCCTACTGAAGTGGGTGTGTACAAGAGTTGTACTGTAAAAACCGAAGTCTTTTAGTGATATTTTCTGGAAATAGAAGAAGGGGGGACGTAGAAGATTTCATCTTTGAACTTCCAGAAACAACCACTGTCTATTGCCTACTGTTTGTTATTTTTAACTCATACCATCAGATCGTTTCCGCACTTATTGTTGTGATATGCTGGATATTTATTCGAACAAGATATGATATAATCTCTAACAGGATTCTAGCACCCATCGCAAAAACGTCCAACAAAGGAACGAGTTTATTCACCCCCTCTAAACTCTATATCGATCCCCAACAAGTGGTATCAGAGCAGCTTGTTCTGAAAATTTACAACACAAATGGCACATTTCAGCAAAGTCCTTATGTTCTCAAAGGAGGATTTCGATGACTGGAAGATCAGGATGAAAGCCCATCTTGCAGCTCAAGACGATGACATGTAGTTTGTCATCACAGATGGTCCATTGAAAATTATAAAGCCTAATACTGCTATTGTTGTTAATGATGGTGCACCAAAAATGCTTGAAAAGCCAAGAAATTAATGGACAAGCGAGGACAAGAAGAAAGCAAATTTAGACAATGTCGCGATTGATATTCTCTACAAAACACTTGAAAAAAACACCTTCAGCAAAATCAAGATGTGTCCTACAGCCGGAGAGATCTGGGAGAAACTTATCCAGATTTGTGAATGAAATGAAAAGACAAAAGAAAATAAGATGTCTGTGGCATTGAAAAAATTTGAAAATCTCAAGATGAAAGCTGGAGAAACTCTAAGCTAGTTTGATGAATGATTCAGCAGCTTAGTAAATGAGCTAGCAGCTCTAGGAAAGGAACTTTGCAATAGAGAAGTATCACTCAAAGGGATTAGAACTTTACCCAGGGAATGAGACGTCAAGACAATGGCGATGAGAGTCTCAAAAGATCTGAACAAGTTGGAACTACATGACTTGTTTTCAGATTTGAAAGCTTATGAGTTTGAACTGGAAGTAATAAGTGGAGAAGAGCCCTGATCGACCAAAACTTGCACAGTGAAATCCCCAATAAAATATTATTTTGTATGCTCAAAAATTGATCGCAAGTGCACGATGTCAAGTTATAATATAGTGTACGTGAGTACGAGTATCGTTCTGCTGAAGACTGTGTTTAACAATTATATTTTCAGTTATTTAACATTTAGCAACGAAAATTGATTTGTGTGATTATTCATACTATACTCAATTAAATATGCAATTAAAATGACTCAACAAGTAATGAATGAGAATTTATATCTAAAATGATTGAATTAAACTCAATGAGAAATGGATTTGCTGGGAATCTCGGTTCACCTACCCCTCGTTAATCAATTAATTCGTTCGATCGTGATCTACGCTTCCGACAGGATTTCCTAATCTATTGAACACACTCTCTCGAGCTATGCCAAACTAATTCACTCAATGAAGTAATTAAATGTCTTTAATTATTTATCAAGAATGAATCACATTTCGATTGATGAAATCCCCTAGTTTTCGACCCTAAGGACTATGACTATCGGCACGTATCCAATTTCATATATCTATGTAAATTGTAGATCCGCGAATTCTACTACTCGATCCTATCACTCGTTATTCTCTCGAACTCACTCGTGATATAAAAACGTCGTTAAAGTTAGCTATTCTTTAATGACACGATAAAACAGTAGTAAAATCAAGAATAACGCACAATCAAAATATAAATTAATTCGATTCAACGTTCGGGGTAGGATCCCCTTTAATCCCAACAAATATGAAAGTTTAGCTACTATAATTCATAATTAAAATAAGCAAAACAATATTTAAATAAATGAAAATAAACTAGAAATACGAGACGTGACGAAATCTGCGAAGAACGATGCCCGGAACCCGTCGAATCTTCAATCCAAGTGCAAAAGCTCTCCAAAACTCCTTGTGGTAGCTTCAATGTTGTCTGAATCCTCCCCAAAAGTCGACCAATAATCTTTCCATAGCAGCCACACCCAAAGTTAAGGTAAGAAATCGCGCACAATAATCTTCCAAAAATAAGCGGCGCTCGGGTGGTAGAAAAGTACCGCTCGAGCGCCACACTCTCTGTAACTCTCCTTGGCACATGCAGCATTCGCGCTCGGGCGGTAGAAAACTACCGCTCGAGCGCCGACCTTTCTGTCTTCGGATGCACCTTCTCGCGCCCGGGCGGTAGAAATGTACCGCCCGAGCGCGAAACTTTCTGTCTTCTTCTCTTTGCTAGTCATATTTGGCGCCCGGGCGGTAGAAATCTACCGCTCGAGCGCCGCTTATTCTGTCCAAAGTTCCTTGTCTTCGACACTTTGCTTCATTCTTGGTTTTTCCGACCATTTTTCCTGCAATTTCATCACATACAAGTGAGACATGATAAAATGCAGACAATTACTCGAAAATGAACAAAAAGTAAAAGAAATGCATGCATGCACAATGCAAACACAATTAAACCAATGCAATAAAACACGTAAAAACGACACATATCAACCCCCTCATACTAACCTTTTGCTCGCCCTCGAGCAAAATAGGTTAACGCACGAGATTTTAAACAAACACAACGAACACAAAACACTCAAACAAGAAATAACCAACACAAGTAACTGTCAATGGTGAGTTAACAACTTTTATTTCATGCCTCAGTGAACTTTCCCACATACCGATCATAATCAAGTCAAATCGCAAACGAGTGCTCATTCTCATCTACACATAAATCTTGACACTCATTTGAACGTGTGTGTGTGTCATGATGGGTCTAGTCATTCGTATTTCAAATAGATCAATTATCAAATCATGCGAGTCACTCAATTAACACTTCAATACAAGTCTCACTAGCATGCACCCCCGTGTCCATTTATCACTAGCCATAAACTGACTTTTATTCAACTTTTAAGTGCAGATAAGGGTGTCGAAAAGAAGGAAAATAAGCTCAAGTGGCTAAAAGTTGGGAGTACATCGATCATTTTCATTGTGCAATCGTCAAGACTTTTCGTCTGACTTTCCTCGTCTCCTTACATCTCCAACTTTTAGCCTAGGAATAGAATTTCATTCCTTTTATTTCGGATCCCCCTCACCTTACATCTCCTTCTTTCTTCTCTTTTTCTCTTTTTTTTTTTTGAATGCACAATTTTCACAAATGTACTCCCTAGGCTAAGAATATATACTTTGGATTACAGCTGGTTAGGAGTATGACATTTTAATTCAGTGCATTGGAAAGGAGGTAAATGTAAAGTTCAAGGCAAATCAAATTTTCTCATTCGAGGTCCCAATTAGCGACTTATTTTCACGGGTTTATATGCTAAATCAACTCATAAATGGTGCCTTTCAAGTTAACCACAAAAAACTTTCAAATTTCACCATAATTCCTACAAAATTCTAGTCCCCACACATATGTGCTCGAAAAGTTCAAATTTTGTGCCAAAATTCATGTTTTAACAATCAAGAGTACCGTTCATGAAATGACCCAATCAATACTTTTGTATACTATCAATCCAACCTCATCATTGGCGCATAAATTATGTCTTCTCACCATAAACGACACTAGACAACATAGATGCAACAAATAACTAAGCAAACATAACAATCTACCCCCCTCATACTAGAGTTGTGCAATGCCCTCATTGCACAAAACGAAACAGACACTAACAACAGAACAACTCATGAATGTAAATGCAAACACAGAAATGCAAACACAAATATGCAAACACCAATGCAGACTAAATAAACATGAAAGCTAATACACATGCTAGACGGAAACAATGATAAGAAAGAAAAAACAGAAAAGCGGTAAAGGAAAAAAAAATGCGAAGTAGGGGAAACAGTAAACTCCCCTGATCAAGTGTCATCCTCATCCTGCTCCGGCGGTGGCACTCCTGCGGCCTCCCCATGCTGAGAGTAATCATACTGGAACCGGAATGGGGGAGGGGGTAGCGGAGACGGTGGGATGGTCGATGGGTCAACGCCCCCTTGCACAAGCAGCAAGCGCATCATGGAGTCAATGTGAGACAGATGGTCGGTGACATACGAGTTGAATTGACCCTGATGCGTTTGGAAGGCGAGATTCTCAGCCATCATATCGGTGTGAGTTCTCCAGCGGGGTGGTGGTGGGAGGCGGCGTGGGATGGCAGTGCTAGATCCACCGGTGTCTCCCTCCCGAGAGGGAAATTCACTGATTCGCTTAGCTCGTTTCCGCTGGAGGTCTTCGACACAAATAGGCTTCATGGGTTGCAACCACTCCTCATCATCGCAAAATACGACTCCCGCTCTAGCGCACAACTCGGAGATAATGGTGGGGAAGAACAGGCCCACATGACTGTTGTGGGCACTCAGTGTGATTTGTGATGTGATGAGTGTGCCCACGTTGATGGCGTATCCCTCGGTCAACGCATAAAGCAGCACCGCCCGCTCTTTCTGGACCTCGCTCTTATGCGAGACCGGCATCATTCTCCGAGCCACAAATAAATACCAAAGGGCAACTTTGGTTTTCAAATACTTCTCGTCAAAACAACTCGGCGAGCCGCCCAATGGTTTCCATATTGCGCCCGGATGGCACAATGTGGCGAGAATCGTATCATAATTCGGGTTAGCAACCAATGTCTGGAAGTGGGAGTCGTCGACCTCCGCTGTCCCTAACAGTGCATTAATCGTCACCGAGTCATACGGCACCTGTTTACCCCTAACAAACACCAAACCATTTCGCCCCTCCGCTGCATTGGCATAAAATTCGCGAACCACAGACACTACCGCCGCCTTAGGTTGCTCACCGTATTGTTCCCAACCACGCCTTTGCAAATCAACAATAATATCCAAGTATCTGTCCCCTAACTGTCGCCGGACTCCCCTCTCGGCTATTGGGTTGCGATGAATTTTCGCATGCTCGTATCGAGCCCTAGCCTCTATACTAACAAACCGTGCCCTATCAAACGACGATGAAGAGGAGGAACCTGGGTTACCTTTTTGCTTTTTGGGAGCCATTGTGTTGGACAAGTTGAATCTTTGAGTTGGAGAATGGTGTTCTTGCTTCCCAAGGGAGTTTGTGCCTTGTTGCCGGAGACTAGAGTGGATATTGAACGCCTGCACCACACAATTGAAAGAACAAAATGAGAGTAGTGAGGGATTTTTGAGAGGGGAATTTGGGGATTATGGATTTTGAGAGAGGAAATTTCGTGCAGAATGAAGAAAGGGGAAGGGGATCTGCGCTTTAAAAGGCTTCGCGCTCGAGCGGTAAAATATTACCGCTCGAGCGCCGAGTCCTCGGGGAAAAGGTAGTGGAGGTAAAATATTACCGCCCGAGCGCCAAGCTCTCTGGACTTCTGTATTAGCTTCGCGCTCGAGCGGTAATCAATTACCGCCCGAGCGCCGTGTTCTCGGAAAAATTCACATTCCACCCTTTTTTTTTTTATATAAAACAACAGTAAAACAAAATAGGCTGACACGAAAGAAAAAGAAAATTAAATTAAATGCAAGAGAAGGGAAAAGAAGTAAGTTCTCAATTTATCGTCGAGAGCTAGACTGTCGGTCTGTCTCAGTTCGGCGTGTCTTGGAACCGAGTGATTCCAAGTTGCGGCTCAATTGTGCCACCCATGTAGTGCTTCAGTCGCTGGGCATTGACCGTAAATGCCCCATCCTTCCCATCTTTCAATTCTACAGCTCCCGATGGATAAACTTTCGAGATCAAGAATGGACCGGACCATCGTGACTTCAATTTCCCGGGAAATAGTCGCAACCGGGAGTTGTAGAGTAGGACACTTTCGCCTCCTTTGAATTCTCTCTCGATGATCCTCTTATCATGAGCCTTCTTTGTTTTCTCTTTGTATGACAATGCAAGATCATAGGCCAGATTTCGGAACTCCTCCAATTGATCTAGTTGAAGCAACCGTCATTCACCTGCATCAGTAAAGTTAAAGTTTATTGCTTTGGTTGCCCAATATGCGCGATGCTCTAACTCTACAGGTAAGTGACATGCTTTACCAAACAATAATCTATACGGTGTCGTGCCTATTGGTGTTTTGAAAGCAGTCCTATATGCCCAAAGAGCATCATCTAATCTCACCGACCAATCCTTCCTACTGACACCTACCACATTCTCCAAAATTCGCTTTATCTCTCGGTTAGACACCTCAACTTGCCCACTCGTCTGGGGGTGATAAGGGGTAGAGATCTTATGTGTGACACCATATTTGCTTAAAAGTTTTTCAAAGAGTTTGTTGCAAAAATGAGTGCCACCATCACTAATGATTGCTCGTGGTGTTCCAAAGCGGTTAAAAATGTTTTTCTTCAAAAATTTTAGAACCACTTGAGCATCATTAGTGGCGTATGCTTCCGCCTCTACCCACTTAGACACATAATCCACCGCCACCAAAATGTATTTTTTCGTGAAAGAACTGGGAAACGGTCCCATGAAATCTATTCCCCACACATCAAAAACCTCACACTCAATGATATTATTTAAAGGCATTTCGTGACGGTTAGAGATGTTACATGTCCGTTGGCATTTATCACATGCTAGCACATAAGAACGAGTATCTTTAAAGAGGGTTGGCCAATAAAAGCCACATTCGAGTACCTTAGATGCCGTCCTCGTTGGTCCAAAGTGACCACCTACCTCACGGTCATGGCAATGAGTAAGAATCGATCCCATCTCTTCCTCCGCCACACATCTCCGAATCATAGAATCTGCACAAATCTTAAACAAGAAAGGTTCCTCCCAAAAATAATATTTCACGTCCGAAAAGAATTTCTTTCTTTGGTGAAATGTTAGATTTGGGGGAGGTGAGCCTGTAACAAGAAAATTCGCAAGATTTGCATACCATGGACAATTTTTTACCTCAAACAACTGCTCATCCGGAAACCAATCATTAATCGCATCAGTCACACAATCATTACTGATAAATTCTAATCTAGACAAATGATCTGCAACCACATTCTCAACACCCTTCTTATCTTTTATTTCCACATCAAATTCTTGCAGTAATAAAATCCACCGAAGTAAGCGTGGCTTTGCATCTTTCTTTGCAAGTAAATGTTTGAGGGCAGAGTGATCAGTAAACACAATTACTTTCGACAAAACAAGATAAGCATGAAACTTGTCAAGTGCAAACACTACTGCAAGTAACTCTTTTTCGGTGGTGGCATAATTCAATTGTGCTTCATCTAGAGTCCTACTTGCATAGTATATGGTGTGAAATACCTTGTTTTGTCTTTGTCCGAGGACAGCACCTACCGCAGTATCGCTGGCATCGCACATGATCTCGAAGGGTAAATCCCAATCCGGTGCCACCAAGACAGGAGCCGTCACTAAGCGCTCTTTCAACTTCTCGTATGCCTGCAAACAATCAGAATTGAAATCAAAAGGCACATCTTTCATTAGTAGAGAAAATAAAGGTTTTGCGATTTTAGAAAAATCTTTGATGAAACGTCGGTAAAAACCGACGTGGCCTAGAAAACTTCTAGCTCCCTTTATGGACGCCGGCGGTGGTAAGTTCTTGATAACTTCAACTTTCGCCTTATCCACCTCTATTCCGTGCCCCGAAACCTTGTGCCCTAGGACAATTCCCTCTTGTACCATAAAGTGACATTTTTCCCAATTAAGCACCAAGTTTGTCTCCTCACATCTCCTCAACACTACCTGCAAGTTCTGCAAACAATCATTAAAAGACGAGCCAAAAATCGAGAAGTCATCCATAAATATCTCAAGAAAAGTTTCAATCATATCATGGAATATAGCAGTCATGCATCGCTGAAAAGTGGTAGGGGCATTACACAAACCAAATGGCATCCGTCTAAAAGCAAAAGTGCCATAAGGACAAGTGAAAGTGGTTTTCTCTTGGTCCTCGGGTGCAATCATGATTTGGTTATACCCAGAATACCCATCTAAAAAACAATAGAACTCATGACCCGCTAACCTCTCAAGCATTTGATCAATAAAGGGAAGGGGAAAGTGGTCTTTACGGGTAGCATCATTCAATTTTCTATAATCAATGCACACACACCATCCCGTAACAGTCCTAGTGGGTATCAATTCATTATTTTCATTTGTGATAACAGTAATCCCACCTTTCTTTGGCACACACTGAACAGGACTTACCCATGCACTATCAGATATAGGATAGATAATACCTGCGTCGAGAAGCTTAATTGTTTCAGCCTTTACTACCTCTTGCATCTTTGGATTTAATCGTCTTTGAGGTTGCACAAGAGGTGAGTACTTCTACTCCATCAAGATCTTGTGCATGCAGACGGATGGATTTATTCCTTTGATATCTGCCACCTTCCACGCAAATGCACCCTTGTGCGCTTTCAAAACTTCCAACAGCTTGTCCTCCATCACATCTGTCAAAGCAACAGAAATAATGACAGGTAAAGTGTTATTCTCACCTAAGTATACGTACTTGAGGTGTGGAGGCAACGGCTTTAGCTCAAGCGTTGGTGGATCCTCGATGCTTGAACTTTGAGGGGTCAAATCTCTTCGTTCTCCTAGATCCTCCAGTCGCATCCTCATTGGCCTTCTCCATGGTTGGTTGGCATTAAAGTGTGCCACAATTTCAGCTCTTTCTTCGTCTAACTCCTCTTCTCCCAATTCAGTATTGATAGTGGCCTCCAAAGGGTCACTAAGAGCATCCTGCACATAGTTGGATACAAGAGAGTCAAAAGCATCAATTCTAAAACAACTGTCAGAATGCAGTGTGTGTTTAAGTGCATTAAAAACATCAAATGTAATCTCTTCTTCGCCCACTCTCAATCTCAACTTTCCCTCTTGCACATCAATAAGTGCCTTGCCAGTCGCAAGGAATGGTCTCCCCAAAATGAGAGGCATCTCGGTATCCTCCTCCATGTCGAGCACCACGAAATCGGCAGGAAAAATGAATTTGTCCACCTTCACTAGCACATCCTCAACCACTCCGTGGGGGTACTTGACAGATCTGTCAACCAGTTGCAAAGACATCCTCGTCGGCTTAGGCTCTCCCAACCCAAGTTTCCTAAACACAGAAAATGGCATCAGATTAATACTTGCACCAAGATCACATAATGCTTTATGAAAAACAACATCACCAATCATGCAAGGAATAGAGAAACTCCCTGGGTCTTTTAGCTTAGGTGGGATTTTGTTTTGCACCAAAGCGGAGCACTTTTCAGTTAAGTTGACTGTCATATGATCCTCCAACTTCCTCTTATTTGCTAAGATATCCTTCAAAAATTTAGCATAACTAGGCATTTGCATTAGAGCATCGGCAAAGGGAATATTGATATGCAACTTTTTAAACACCTCGAGAAACTTACCAAATTGTGCATCTAGTTTTGCTTTTTTCAATGCAGCAGGAAAAGGAGGAGGTATAACAATTTTTGGGTGTGTAGTGGGTGCTAGTGTAGGGTTAGAAGACTTACCTTTAGATGTCGCATCTTGTTCATCCGGCACTTGGCTTTTCTCTTTTTCCCTAGGCTCCAAAACTTTTCCGCTCTTCAACTCAATGGCCTTCACTTGCTCTTTTGGATTAGTCTCGGTATTACTTGGCAAGGTGCCCGGCTCTCTACTTGCTATCATCTTGGCCAACTGTCCAATTTGATTCTCAAGTCCCTTAATCGACGCATCCTGATTTTGAAGTCTAGTTTCAGTGGATGAAATAAACTTAGACATCATTTGCTCCAAGTTGGACTTTTATTCTCTAGAGGATCGGATCTGTACATCGGTTGTTTGCCATATTGTTGTCCTCCTTGCGGTCTATTCTGACTGTTTTGACCGCCCCACGAGAAGTTGGGATGTTGCCTCCACCCAGGATTGTATGTGTTCGAATAAGGGTCATTCCTTGGGCGGTTTTGGACTCCCACTTGATTCACCGGTGCCTCATTTTGCACACAGAAGGGATTTCCATCTTGACAGTCTTTCACATAGTGCTCTCCTCCACACTTTTCACAGAATATCTCTTGAAGACGCATAGCCGTGCCACCCACATTCAAGCCGTCTATTTTCCTGTTTAAAGCGTCAAGTTGTGCAGTAATAACAGAAAAATCAGTTACCTGGTGAACTCCGGCACTTCTCCGCTGGTTGTTCCTGTCAGATTGAGGATGATAGCTGCTAGCAGTAGGGGTGATCACGGTGCGGGTTTGCGGTTATTTTGAAAAAATTCAAACCGAATTGCCATATGCGGTCGGTTAGTATTTTGAAAAATTAATTGCGGTTTTACATGAAAAATTAGCCTTGCGGTTTTGAGCGGTTTCAAGCGGTTGCGGTCGGTTTACGGTTTTTTAAATGAAAATTAAAATATTAGAACATATATTTTAATTTATTTGAAAACAACGACAATATATTGTCTTCAAATATAAAATATAGTACAAAACATATAAAAATCAAAATAGATAAAACAATAATCAAGATTCAAAACCAAGGTAATAATTTAACAACACAACACATTCACAACAAAAATGACATTTATACTATTTTATCTTTTTTTTACTTTCAAACTTCAAACAAAATATTGTAACAAAAGAAATAAATATTTAATAAAAGACTAATTTGAAGAATAATTAAGAAAAAGATAAGTTTTATTTGTAAAAATAATAATTTTGAATAGAGTTGTGATATAATGAATGATGACTTATTTATAAGAATATGTTATTTACAAATTATTATAATTTTAGGCCTAATATTATGACAAACGATTTCGGCGGTGCGGTTTGGTGCGGTTTTTGACCAAAAAAATAACCAAACCGCGTATGCGGTGCGGTTTATGATTAATATTTTTAATCGCGGTTTTTATAAAATATTATGAAACACGGTGCGGTAAAATTCGGTTCGGGCGGTTCGGGCGGTTAGTAAAAAAATTTGATCACCCCTAGCTAGCAGCCATTTCCTCCAACAACTCATATCCTTCTTCCGCAGTCTTCCTCAATAGATTTCCACAAGCAGCAGCATCTATCATAGTACGATTAGGAGTAAGTAAGCCATAATAGAAGGTTTGAACGACTAACCCAAGTGGCAACTCGTGATGTGGGCATCTTCGTAATAGATCTTTGAAACGTTCCCACGCCTCATATAGTGACTCTTGATCGAACTGAGCAAATTTTGTGATGTCTGCCCGTAGCTTCATGGTCTTCGATGGAGGGAAGTATTTGATGAGAAACGCATTCGCCATGTCCTCCCATGTAGCGATCGAACCTACAGGTAAACAATTCAACCAAGCTTTAGCTTTATCACGCAAAGAGAAAGGAAATAAACGCAGTCTAACAGCATCATCAGAAACTCCATTAAATTTAAAAGTATCGCAAATCTCGAGAAAATCCGCGATGTGTGTGTTTGGATCGTCCACAGCAGTTCCTCCAAATTGGACGGTGTTCTGAATCATCTGGATAATGGCTGGTTTGATTTCGAAGTGATTTGCCCGCACGATAGGTCTCACAATGCTAGGGCGTGCACCCTCCAAAGAAGGTTGGGCATACTCCAGCATTGGTATGCGGCGTGGCATCTCCATATGTCTCTCCTCACGCTGTTCCTCCTCACGTTCTGGCTCGTGTCTCTCCATAAGTTCTTTAAGCCTCTGCTGTTGTCTCTTCCTGCGGAAGGTTCTTTCAATTTCAGGATCGAATTCAAGCTCCACGTCAAGTGACTTTGGCATGCACTGGAAGGGATATCTGTAAGAAAATGTGAAGTGTTATCTCAAGAGAAATGAAATAATGCTAAAGGAAATAACTAAAAATAAAATTGTAGATTAACAGTCCCCGGCAACGGCGCCAAAAACTTGATCGAGCAAAACTTGCACAGTGAAATCCCCAATAAAATATTATTTTGTATGCTCAAAAATTGATCGCAAGTGCACGATGTCAAGTTATAATATAGTGTACGTGAGTACGAGTATCGTTCCGCTGAAGACTGTGTTTAACAATTATATTTTCAGTTATTTAACATTTAGCAACGAAAATTGATTTGTGTGATTATTCCTACTATACTCAATTAAATATGCAATTAAAATGACTCAACAAGTAATGAATGAGAATTTATATCTAAAATAATTGAATTAAACTCAATGAGAAATGGATTTGCTGGGAATCTCGGTTCACCTACCCCTCGTTAATCAATTAATTCGTTCGATCGTGATCTACGCTTCCGACAGGATTTCCTAATCTATTGAACACACTCTCTCGAGCTATGCCAAACTAATTCACTCAATGAAGTAATTAAATGTCTTTAATTATTTATCAAGAATGAATCGCATTTCGATTGATGAAATCCCCTAGTTTTCGACCCTAAGGACTATGACTATCGGCACGTATCCAATTTCATATATCTATGTAAATTGTAGATCCGCGAATTCTACTACTCGATCCTTTCACTCGTTATTCTCTCGAACTCACTCGTGATATAAAAACGTCGTTAAAGTTAGCTATTCTTTAATGACACGATAAAACAGTAGTAAAATCAAGAATAACGCACAATCAAAATATAAATTAATTCGATTCAACGTTCGAGGTAGGATCCCCTTTAATCCCAACAAATATGAAATTTTAGCTACTAGAATTCATAATTAAAATAAGCAAAACAATATTTAAATAAAGGAAAATAAACTAGAAATACGAGACGTGACGAAATCTGCGAAGAACGATGCCCGGAACCCGTCGAATCTTCAATCCAAGTGCAAAAGCTCTCCAAAACTCCTTGTGGTAGCTTCAATGTTGTCTGAATCCTCCCCAAAAGTCGACCAATAATCTTTCCATAGCAGCCACACCCAAAATTAAGGTAAGAAATCGCGCACAATAATCTTCCAAAAATAAGCGGCGCTCGGGCGGTAGAAAAGTACCGCTCGAGCGCCACACTCTCTGTAACTCTCCTTGGCACATGCAGCATTCGCGCTCGGGCGGTAGAAAACTACCGCTCGAGCGCCGACCTTTCTGTCTTCGGATGCACCTTCTCGCGCCCGGGCGGTAGAAATGTACCGCCCGAGCGCGAAACTTTCTGTCTTCTTCTCTTTGCTAGTCATATTTGGCGCCCGGGCGGTAGAAATCTACCGCTCGAGCGCCGCTTATTCTGTCCAAAGTTCCTTGTCTTCGACACTTTGCTTCATTCTTGGTTTTTCCGACCATTTTTCCTACAATTTCATCACATACAAGTGAGACATGATAAAATGCAGACGATTACTCGAAAATGAACAAAAAGTAAAAGAAATGCATGCATGCACAATGCAAACACAATTAAACCAATGCAATAAAACACGTAAAAACAACACATATCAAGCCCTTGTCGAATCCACCTACAAGGCTCTTGCAGCTACTGATACTGCTACCGATTCAGTTGTTTTAAATGTTTCACTTGCTACTGCTATTGAAAGCACATCTGACAAGACAGCTGAACAAATCAACTATGATGCAATGTCGAAATTTTCGAGATTCATGAAGAAGAATCACCGAGCATACCAAAGCCCAAACCGAAACTTCAAGAAAGAAAAACCACCCGGTGATATGACTTTAACTGAGGAAAAATCAGACATTTTATTGCTGATTTCCCGAAACCTAAGAAGGATAACCAGAAGAAGAAGGAGTACAAGCGGAATGATAAGAAATCCAAAGCAATGATTGCTGAAGAAAGTAAATGAAAGTGGGCGGATTCTAGCTCTGAGTGTTCTGACTCAGATAGCCATTCGAATGGTAGTGATGAAGAAGAAGTCAAATGTCACATGGCGAACACTGAATCACCCTCGACATCTAGAGAGGTATTCGACTTTGATTCTGATGAATTTACACGTAATGATTTGGTTAAAGCACTGCATGACATGATAGAAGTGTACTCAAGACTTTCTTAGTCATTCGAGGAATTTAAAATTGAAAATCAAAACTTGAAAGATCAAATCAGCAAGTTTACTTGCTTGCAACGAAACAACTGCAGTGATCTAGAAGTTAAGATAAGAATAACAGAGTAAATGTAGATTACCAGACGATGAGGTCTGAAAATCAGAAGCTATCGGTTCTGGTGAATGCAAGGAACAAGTCTTCTGTTTCATTAGAGAAGATGCAAGAAATACAGATACAATCAAGAGACATGAGTGGTCTCAGATTCAGTAATGATGAAAGCACTTTTGAAACAAGTACAAAACCAAAACTGGATATGAGCAAAGGCAAATACATTCACTTTGTTAAATCCAGTGTGGTACAAGAACTAGTAGTACCAACTATTCAAGTTGAAAGGTTTTTAGATCAGGCGAACAAAATTAAACATTATGGTTTGGGTTATGTTGAAACTAAGAGAAAATTCCATCAGAGTGCTGGATCCAGTAGAGGATTCAACTCAGGAGGAAAACCCTCTGTAAAGGTTAGAAACTACCAGTACTATAATTGCAGACCAGTTCAGAAGAGATACAGACCAGTCGATAAAAACATAAGGGAAGAACAACATCCTAAAATATATTCTGTTAGAAATAATAGCTCTTCTGTTGCACAAACCTCTGGGGATATCCGAAGTACAAGATTACCTAGAATTGTACAAATGTAGGTTCCTAAAGGACTGATAAGGATTGGACCCAAATAGATTGGGTATTAGTTACTAAAATTTGTGCTTGTAGGAACATTAGAGGAAAGCCAAGATAAGCAGCTCTACATGGTATCTATACAGTGGATGTTCCAGACATATGACTGGACAAAAGAGTCTACTTTCAGAAATAATGAGTTGTACTGGACCAAAGATAACTTTTGGGGACAACTCAAAAGGTAAAATCGTGGATAAGTGTAAGATTATCCATGGTAATATCACTATAAATGGTGTGCTCTTGGTTTAAAATATCTGTTACAATTTAATCAGTATTAATCAACTGTGTGATAATGGATACTCAATAGTTTTCAGAAGTACACATGCACAGTTAAAGATGTCAATGAGTCTAAATTCTTAACCGGAAAAAGAGAAGGCAACACTCACAAAGTATCATGGAACAAAGATCATGTTAATGTTCCTATATGTTTAATTGCCTCCCTAAGTGGTAAACATTGGTATGGAACAAGAGATTGAATCACCTTAACGTCAAGTCAATCAATAATCTCAAGGAGCAGAATATAGTTGATGGTTTACCTGATATTAGTTTCGTTAAGAATCATGTTTGTTCTGCATGTCAACTTGGTAAACAAGTAAGATCAAGCTTCAAGAATAAATGTAGTAAATCAACATCAAGATGTTTGGAATTATTGCATATGGACTTGTTTGGTCCAATCCCTATCATGAGCTTAGGGAGAATGAAATATATTCTTGTTGTTGTTGATGACTTTTCTAAATTTACTTGGGTAATCTTTCTTGCTGGAAAAGATCAAACAAGTAGCCTCCTGATCAATTTTCTGACTTTACTAACAAAATTCTTGAGTTATATTTGGATGAACATGGTATTCATCATGAATATTCAGCTGTCAAAACGCCTCAACAAAATCAAGTAGTTGAGAGGAGAAACATAACTTTTAAAGAAACTGCTAGAACAATGCTAGCAGATGTAGACATCTCTCAGCGCTTCTGGACAGAAGCAATCAACACAACATGTTATACACAAAACAGAACCATGATCAACAAGAGGCATAATGTAGTAGCCCGAATTCCAAATTGGGTAATTAACGGATTAATGGTGATTAAGAAGGTTTAATGTGTAATTTTGACCGTGGTCATGATCGGACGGACCGAAGATGGTTCGGTAGCACCGAAGAGTTCGGACGATCCGAAGTGAGTTCGGTGGATCCGATCATGAGGTGTCAAGAGTTGATCGACACGTCAGTTTGCATGCAAGTTCGGATGATCCGAAGTGTAGGTTCGGTGGATCCGATCATGAGGTGTCAAGAGCCGATAGACACGTAGGAGTTCGGACGTTCCGAAGTGGGTTCGGTGGATCCGAACATAGCCTATAAATAGTGCTCGGATTTCCTCATTTTGCATTGCAAATTCTTGAGTTGTGTCTCATATTTGAGAAGTTTGGAAGTTTCTAGGGTTAGTTGTCGGTCGAGCGATAGCCAAGAGCTGCCAGGATTGGTAGCGTAGCGACGCCTGAGTTACGAGGCAATTGACATCAAAGGGCTGTCGACGGACGAAGGTAAACCCTAAACCTTTGGTAGTACTGGTTTTGCTAGTCGAGCATGGTAGTATTGTTCATTGGGTATGCTTTTGATGCGTAGGCTTGTTCTAGACCTGATTAGCGGTGTTGCGTAAGGCTAGGCTTGCTGTGATAGAGGTACGAAAGTACTATCCGAGATATCCTGGTCGAGTATACATCCTTATATGTGTTGCATGATTATGTGGTGCATTGATATATGTCATATGATGCATGCTATTATGTCACGTTTTATGATGCATGTTGCATTTCATGTTGAGCCGTATCTCCTTCGAGATAGCCTTTACTGTTGAGCTGTATCTCTTTCGAGATAAGCTATATCTTGTGGGGCCGCTCAGCCCTGTCTTGTCTTGTGGACGCATGGACACCGAGAGTACACAGTGGCCGACGGGTCCGGAGGGCTTCGGTGATCCGGGACATTTTAGGTCCACGTCTGTTCTTGTAGTGGATGCAGTGACCCAGAGGAGTACCGCGCGGCACTATCCACTTGGCGCCTCTAGACTGAGCATATTGAGATCCTTTGTTACTCCTGTTTCTTGACTACCCTGGTATCATATCATAGCATGTGCATTTCATATAGGTTTGTATACTCATGCTTTTGTACTGGGCGTTCTTATCGCTCACGTCCTCGGTTTTGTTTATCTTGGACACCCCATTCCCACGGGGCAGGCCTCAGGTTGGACAGCTCAGGAGGAGGAGGAGGAGGACGTGAGTAGCTGGTTGGTTTAGTTTTCAGTACTATTCTATTCGATATGGTTGTACCGAATATATTTTGAGTTGTTCTGATTTCGATTGGGTTGTATAACTATTGTCGTTAGCCATATTTCCGCTGTTATCTCTGATTATTATTAATTAAGTTAATTGCATGCTTAGTTCTTCATTAGTAGGTGATTCTGGAACGGGTCACTACACATAATCAGAGTCCATATGAAATATGGAAAGGAATAAGCCTAATATATCATATTTTCATGTGTTTGGTTGCAGATGTTTTGTGCATAATAATGGTAAAAATTATTTTTCTGTATTTGATTCAAAATCAGATACTAGATTTTTTCTTGGATATTCAGCAGTAAGCAAAGCATATAGAATTTTCAATAATAGAACTATAAATGTTGAAGAATCTATTCATGTTGTCTTTGTTGAAGATAGCATATGTTCTAGCGCCTTCGAAGGCATTTCACACATAACAATCTTCAATGAGCTTCAATAGCTCGTGTTCTAAGAATATTAACACTGATGAATTAAATCGAGTTTGGTTTTAAACCAAGCGGAAGAAACTCGAAGTAATCCTTCGTAAAGAAAGCCGAAATGTTAGAAAATATAGACAAACTTGTGTATACTGACTAATAGAAATAACACATATTAGTTTTTGCATTCCTATATTCTAGTTATGGTAACAACTGAACACATGAACACTCTAACTGATCAAAACAATTTTAATACGATAGTTAATCAGTCAAATACACTAGATATGTTTATGGATGTTCGGAGACTTCAACTGCTCCTACGTCACCCTTTCTATCTCCACGGATAGGATCCACTAGAAGACTTTGATTCATACAACTACTTGTACAAGCCCACTCAGCTAGGACTTATCCACTGCCTAAACTGAACTCCTAGCTATGACTGAAAACAGCAACTTCCAGTCAACAATTCTTTAATGTCTATGTGAGAAAAACTACATACACAAGTTTAACGTCTTTGTGCAAAACTATTTTGGGTGGTTTTGAGAGTAAGAATGTTTGTGAGAATTGAACAAAAATGTTTTCACATACTGAGGGAAAGTGGCTTCTTAACTAAGCTGATACAAATATGAAAAATTCCATCTGGGCTTAAGTGTTTCTGAAAGCTGATATTCAACTGAGCGTGCCCTTTTCTCTCTAGTATTGTATATGTGCTTTTTCCCTTCTGTGAGTCTTCACCGATCTTCTCTTTATATAGACGGAAGAAGCTGATCGTACAGTGAGACTCATTTATTGTATCCATTGCATTTGAATCGACTTCTTGGACTTAGTGTCTCGTCTTTTTGACTGTCCTTCTGAAGCATTTTGTCTTTAATGCTCTGATGCAACATCCATTATTGTCCTTTGACTGGATAATGGCTTTGTACCTTCTCGCACAGCTAGAATCCACTTGAAAGAGTTTATCTTCATCTATAACTGAAAGATTCTAACTGATGCTTCGAACTGGTCAGTTTGAACTGATCTTTCAGTTGGGCTGGTGAAATCAGTTGACTCGTCAGTTGAACTGATTTCACACTCGTTCAGTTGGACTGATCAGCTGGGTTTCTTCATCAATTTAACACTCCTTCGGCTGGCCAAGCTTCTGAGGTTTTCCTGAAGAATCACCTATCAACTGGTCAATCAGCTGTACTGCTCAAATGACGTAGCCGGTCAGACTGATTCATTTTGTGCGATCATTTGGGTCTTCAGTTTTGCGAAGTAAACATCTCGTGAGTGATCCTAGATGCTGCACAACTAAGGTAGATCATTAGTAACACAATTAACAAGTTTTGTTATCATCAAAATCAAGATTGTGATTTGAAAAGTTCCAACACAGTGCTCCTGGAATTTCTAACATGTCAAATCTAAGTAACAAATTAGACAGAATTCATCTGGAACTGGATAGTGAAGATGATGCAGTACCAAGTGTCAAAGATGCTCAAAATCCAGAACCAGACATTCCTCTGGTAGAACCAATTATTCAGACACAGGATGTACCAGAACCAGCAGCTGACATTCCAGAACCGGCTATTGCTTTAGCTGAGCATGATCCGAATCCATTAAATTAGGAAGAAATCCCTTTAAACCCTTTTGTTTGGAGAAAATCACACCCTCCATCTTTGGTTATTGGAAATCCAGCTGCTCTATTAAGAACCAGAAGGCAAATGATAAATGAATATATCCATGCTGTTTTTATTTCTCAGGATGAACCAAAGAAGATTGAAGAAGCTCTTCTGGATCCTAGTTGGATTGAATATATGCAAGAAGAGCTGAATCAATTTTAAAAAAAATGAAGTGTGGTTTCTAGTACCTAGACCATCTCATCAAGCAGTTATTGGAACTCGGTGGGTATTTACAAACAAGCTAAATGAAGAAGGTATCGTGGTTAGAAATAAAGAAAGACTGGTGGCTCAAGGTTTCAGACAAGAAGAAGAAATAGACTACGATGAGATCTATGTACCAGTAGTAAGGCTTGAAGCAATCAGAATATTCTTAGCCATTGCTGCTTTCAAGAACTTCAAAGTTTATTAGATGGATGTGAAAAGTGCCTTCCTAAATGGTCTAATGCAAGAAGAAGTCTACGTTGAACGACCTCCAGGTTTTATTTATCATTTCTTACCGCATCATGTTTTTAAATTACACAAAGCCTTGTATGGTTTGAAGAAGGCACATAGGGCTTGGTATGACACTCTCTCACAATTTCTTGTCAATCATGATTTTACCATCGTCACAGTAGACAAGAATTTATTCACATTAGTTAAAAATAAGCACATTCTGTTGGTACAGATTTATGTTGATGACATTATCTTTGGATCAACTAACCCCAAATTGTGAGAAACATTTGCTAAGATAATGCAGAAGTAATTCGAAATGAGCATGATGGGAGAACTGAAATTTTTCCTAGGACTGCAGATCAAGCAACTCAATACAGGAATCTTATAAATCAGGCTAAGTACACAAAGGAACTACTGAAGAAGTTTGGCATGGAAACATGTTCTGCTGCTTCCACTCCAATGAGTTCATTTACTAAGATTGACAAAGATGAAAATGGAATTTCAGTAGAGGTAACTCAGTATCGTGGTCTTATTGGCTCATTGTTATATCTTACTGCCAGTAGACTTGATATTATGTTTGATGTTTGTATTTGTGTGAGATTTCAGTCTAACCCTAAGCAATCACATTATATTGCTGCTAAAAGAATTCTGAAATATTTAAAGGGTACTCAAAATGTCGGTCTATGGTATCCCAATGATTCCTCTTTTAATCTTATTGGATATTCAGATGCTGATTATACATGTTGCAAACTTGATAGAAAAAGCACCAGTGGGTTTTGTCAATTTCTTAGTAAAAAAACAGACTTCCATAGCCATATCTACTGCAGAAGCATAATATCTTGCTGCTGGAAGTTGCCGCTCTCAATTACTTTGGATGCAACAACAACTTAAGGACTATGGGATTCAAGCATCTGAATCACCTATATTCTGTGACAATATGAGTGCTACAACAATTACACACAATCTAGTACTTCATTCCAGAACGAAGCACATTGACATCAGACATCATTTTATTAGAGATTATGCGCAGAAGAAGGACATTCGTCTGGATTATGTCCCTACTGATCAACAAGCAGCATATATCTTTACAAAACCTCTTTCTGAGAATAAGTTTTCTTATTTTCGTAACGTTCTTGGTTTAATTGATTTATCGTAACTACTGATCAACAAGCAGCAGATATCTCAAAGAAGCTGTTTTGTTTATAGACGTTGGATTCAAGGTTTCTATATATTAAAGGATCAATCCTATATAGAAAACAACGCTTATCATTTTCAAAAAACACATTCTCTATTCAACGTTGTTTTGAGCAATCAATAACTACTACTTATCTTCAAACTCAACATACCGAAAAGCAGCACACTCTTTATAGCAATAATCTGATCTTCTGAGATCATCTTGTGCTGCTGTTTCGTTATCTCTTCACAAGCTATTCACTTTACTATATCTTATTGAGAAGAGTCTGTAATCTGGAAAAGAATCTTTTCCAGAACTTTGTTGTGTTCGTTCTATTGTGTTGTGAAACTAAGAATTTTAGTAGGCTAAGAGTAAGTCCTACTGAAGTGGATGTGTACAAGAGTTGTACTGTAAAAATCAAAATCTTTTAGTGATATCTTCTGGAAACAGATTAAGGGGAGTCGTATAAGATTTCATCTTCGAACTTCCAGAAACAACTAATGTCTACTGCCTACTGTTTTATTGTTTTAACCTCATACAATCATATCGTTTCTGCACTTATTATTGTGATCTGCTGGATTTTTATTCGAACAAGATAAGTTATAATCTCTAACATGATTCTAGCACCCTTTGCAAAAATGTCCAGCAAATGAACGAGTTTATTCACCTCCTCTAAACTCTATATCGTCTCCAACAGTATATATATAATATTGTATATATATAATTATTTATACATAAAATATTATATACATATATAAGTTATTATTAAAAAATATTTATTTAATAATACTTAAATATAAATTTTGGTATATAACTCAATAATTGAAAAGTTACTGACGATATATACTTCATCGGTGACCAAATCTTAAATTTCTCATCAAATATATTCATGAAAAAAAAAATTTTGAATGATATATATGAAAAATATTTTTGAGTTGCATGTAATTTAAAAGAAATCATTCATATTATTAAATTTCAGAAATTAGGATATATATCAAGAACTAGAAATCATAGATGATTTCTTTGCCTATAAACAATTTCTCCTCAAATCTAACGAAGAAAAACAATTAATGGATTTACATCCAAATTAAGAGATATCTTCATATAGATAACCAAGAACACCAAGTGCATAGAGTTGTATGCATTTTTTTTAAAAAAATTACGTCCTCAATTTGCATATAAAAAATGGGTGATTTGCATAACAATAAAAAAATAAATTATTTTACGAAAATTATGGGATTCACAAATATGATAAAAATAATATTTTGATACATCAAATAATCTTTAAATTGGATGTGATCGATCAATAATGTATCTTTTCAAAGTTATATCAAATCAAAGTTCGTCTTTGGTCTATCAATAATTTAACTTTTCAGAGTTATATCAAATCAAAATTTTAATTTAATAAAAAATATCATCCGCCTAGTCTACAGGCGGGAGAGTGGACTTTTAATTTTTTAAAACAATTTCACTCTCTCGCCCTTTGTTGGGGTGGGGGAGTGGAAGAGTTAAACCTACTGTAACGGCTCAATCTACTTGTGATATTGTCCGTTTTGGTCCATTGCCTCACGAGTTTAAAACGTGTCACAAGAAGTTGATACACGCTCATTTAAATATCCAACATCTCTCCCATTGTTTAGCGATGTTAGATTTCACCTAAGAGCCTTCACCCTTATTTTCGGGACTCAGTGTCCTCGCTGAGCCTTGCCCTACTATCCAAACTCACGTGGAGTCGGTCTAATACCAAATGTAATGTCCTAGCCGACTTGTGATATTGTCCACTTTGGCTCGTGGTCTCACGAGTTTAAAACGCGTCACAAGGGGTTGCTATATATCAATTTATGTACTCAATATCTCTCTCGTGGTTTGACGATGTGAGATTTCACGTTTTCAAGACATGAGGCCACGGGCCAAAGCGGACAATACGATGAGTGGGCTGGGCCATTACATTTGGTATCAGAGCGTCTCCGTGTGGATTTGGGATGATTGGACAAACCTCAGCGAGGACGCTAAGTCCCGAAAGAGGGCTGGAGGCTCTTAAGAAAAATTCCACATCGCTAAACCACGAGTGAGATGTTGAGCATTTAAATGAGTGTGTATCAACCCCTTTTGACACGTTTTAAAGTCGTGAGGAGACGGGCTAAAGCGGACAATATCACAAGTGGGTTCGGCCGTTATATTTTGTATTAGAGCGACTCCACGTAGGTTTGGGATGGTCGAGTGGTTCCCGAAAAGGAGGGTGAAGGCCCTTAAGCGAAATCTCACATCGCCAAACTACGAGAGACATGTTGGACATTTAAATAGGCATGTAGCAACTACATGTGACGCGTTTTAAACTCATGAGACCACGGGCCAAAACAGACAATATTACAAGTGGACTGAGCCGTTACACTCACTCCCCCAGAACACACTCCACGACCTTTATAAGAGGCGGGGAGAATAAGTTTCCTTCCCCCGCCTCTGCCACGGGCGGGGAAGCACCTATCAATTTTTTTCGATTTTTTTAAATTATAATTTGATAAATTTTTATGAGATACCACATTTTGATAACATTATGATAAAAAGAAAGAAAAAGTATTATATTTTGATAAAAAAAAATCTGGAATTTGTTGGAATTTATTATTTCTAACCGGGATTTATTCTATAAAAGTTCTTGTCATGATGATCCACAATGAGTCAATTTTCATTCGTAAAGAGTTAAAAATAGCTCAATTTACATCAACATTTATTCTATAAAATTTCTTGTCGTGTTGATCCATAATGAGTCAATCTTCATTTGTAAAGAATTAAAAATAGCTCCTCTTACATCAACATGATTTCTAATTATATATATTTTTTAAATAATATTTTACTAACTATATATATTTGATAAATAATATTTTAATATACAATTTATAACAATTCCAACATACATACAGTGTATTGTTTCAAAAAGAGAGAGGGGTGTTTGAAATCTGAAAATGATTTTTTTTTTTACTTTTCTATTTCAAAACAAAAATCAAATTTTTGGATTTTTAATCCAAAATTTTGTGTTTGTTTATCATCTTTTTAATTCAAATCTTGAAGCTAGTCTCAATGTTTATTTTTAAAAAAATGATAATGATATTTTAATAAATAAATGAAATTTTTTTATAGACACTCTCCAATATTTTTGTTAAATCCAAAGTTTCCATTTACAATCATTTATAGTTCACATTACCATCAGACTGTTGGGTGCAATAATTGTCTCTACTTGGTAGAACGATCGAATCGTGGTGCTTGAGCTGGTGTGTGGTTTAAAAGATTTGAGTTGCACCATTATTGTGGGGACCCGGACGCTGATCTTTATTATTAATCATCTTTGGGATTTAATTATCAGTTCTAATAAACAGGGTCTAAAAATTTTTCTTTTTAAAATAAAGTGCGGAAGGTAATGGCATCTACATAATATACATATCTGTATAAAACTATATTTCAGTATAAAGGTACAATAATGTACAACAGTCTTTTCAATTAATCTAAGGTGCAACTACTAAAGTTTAAGTAATAAAACCAAATCTATCCAAGTCTGGAATCACCACGCTAAACTCGTCTTCTCTCATCATCTTCTCGACCCCGATCTTGCCCCACCTGTTGTCATGCATACATACAAAACAGGACAACAGCCGGATACTCCGGTGAGAATAAATCCCAGTATAAAACATGGTAAGCATGTATAGAAACAATCTAAATCATAAAACATGCTATCATGATCATATTCAAAAGTAATAGATTTCATAATCTATGAAATCAAATCAAAATAAGCATGCAACTTAAATCAAATCATATAAACATGCTATCATGACTGAAAGCAATAAAAATGGGTTTCATAGTCTATGAAACCACATTTATAAATGCATGCAGTTCTAGTCAAATCATGTCTAGACTCGACTCATCTATAACTCTAGGGATCCCGTTGTGAATAAGACGATCTATCACCTACTCTCCAATCGGGGTGACGGTACGTCTTATTCCTAGACTTCGGTCTGATCTGTATCCACATCTACCATAGGAGAATGATCTTCCCCTAAAGCTGTGATATCACCGAACGTCTAGAAGTCTCACTGATCTGTCAAGACTTTCCTATCTTAAATGCAATGAATATTAATCTTTAAACAAAGCAGAATCATATCAAAACATAAATAATAGTCTAGTATGTGATTTTATTGGGAACTCAAATGAGATCTCAAATGAGTTATGTCTTCCCGAATATCACATGAATTATACCTTTGTCGTCCAGGTCTGACGAAGACGAAGTCTCGAAGTCGAATCTGTCCATATCAAATCTGAAATGACAATATCAAATACACTGTATCAATGTGTAATTCAATTCACAATCTGTTCTGATCAATACTCAACTCAGTATATAATCTGATCAATATCTGAACAAGATACATTCTGAGTCATATCATTAATATCACAATCTAATCGAAATCATATCTGAATCTGATCAATCTAACTCAACTGATGTTTCGACGACATAATAATACAATCTGAATAACCCCGTCAATCTGAACATCACAAATATAATACTGGACTTCATAATCTGTGTTAATATAATTCATACTCTGAATACTAACACAATTCTGATATAGAATCTCAGTCAATATCTTTCCAAAAATCATAACAATTACAGAAACGGTCTGTTCTTTAATCTGACTTCAATTCGATACTGTCTACTGTAGCAGAAACATCATATCTGATTCATATTCAATTCTGACAATATCATAAATTCAAATCTTGTCTAAACGTAATAAAACTTACGTCCAATTGTAGCATGTGTTGATAGAAACACAGTACTGAAGTCGGATTCAAAATCTGACGGACGGATTTCTCACAAAAGGCGTAAGGATTTTCTGCTATCTTCCTCGGCCCTTTCTTCAATTATGAGGAATGAGTTGCTTAAGGAATTCTGAAGATTTGCATGTGTATATATATATATATATATACATCCGTAACATGCACTGAAGCAAGTGGCTCATTCTGCCTATTCCACGTCTCGCGCTCGAGCGGTAAGAAAGTACCGCTCGGGCGCGACACTTTCTGTTCGGTGCGTGGCTCCTTATTCCATTGGCGCTCGAGCGGTAAATCTTTACCGCTCGGGCGCCAGCCTTTCTGTCCGAATTCTTGTGATGCCTTGGCGCTCGGGCGGTGCTTTTCTACCGCTCGGGCGCCACATATTCTGCCCGAAATCTTGGCTCACAATGCAACAACGCCCGGCTTATCCTTTCACGTTTTATTTGGCTCCTGTGATATTTACTACTCACAATTCTGACCATTTAATCTTCGTCTGATTACAGTAATTAAATCTCGGGCCTTACAATTACTGCTAGCTATAACTTTTGGTAAAGCGGCAAGCGCTGGGTCCTACAATTGGTATCAGAGCCAAGGTCACGGGTTCGATTCCCATTGATTGCAAGGAGTGTATTATTGGGAGGGAGATTGTTGGGTGCAATAATTGTCTCTGCTTGGTAGAGCGATCGAACCGTGGTGCTGGAGCTGCTGTGCGGTTTAAAAGATTTGAGTTGCACCATTACTGCTAGCTATAGATTTTGGTAAAGCGGCAAGCGCTCGGTCCTACACAGATCATATTTTTTGTAAAAACTTCAACAATTATATTAATTTTTTTTATTTAAAAATCAGTATTAAATCACTTATTTACTAAACACTGTATCTAAAAAAATTTCAGCTTTCCAATTTTATTTTTCAAACACCACCTACTTATGATTTTTCTCACTTCTTTACAATCTATAGGTACTGTATTTGCAAATCCTTAAAAAATTGAATTATAATTTTTCCTTTAAAAAGTTTTGCAAATTTATAATGAAAAAGTTCATAATAATTTTTTTAAGCATTTGCAAATACTATCTTAATCATTATTGTTATTATTTAGAGTTGTTCATGCATCTTACACTACCACTCAGCAAAATGACGGGTCAGTCAATTCAACTCACCAAATTACACATAAAATTGACTAGGTCCGCCTTGCCACCAAAAATAGGTGAATTTGGTTCTCGACCCGCCAGAAAGAAGGCCCGCACCGCTAATGGAGGGTTATATTTGGTTGAGGGCTTGCCCACATACTAATTTTTTTGACATGTCTACTAGTATCTCATCCTTACGATTACGAGATGTTATTATATAATTAATTATTAAAATTAGAAAAGTAAGAGCATTTGCATAATCACTTAATTATTCTCTCGTGTAATGAATATATTTAATTTTTTTTAAATATTATTATAAAATGTTTATAATATGAGATAACACTCAGAAGAGTATATCAATTTTCTGCCGTCAAATTGACTTATTTACCACTGCATTCGATATATTGAATGATTAAAATAGTTATTAATAAAAAATATATATATAAATCACATATTATTTTTTCTATCAAAAATTTTAAATAATAAATAAATAATTTTCAAAAAATAAAAATTATGGTCATTTATTAGATGAATAAATTTTTATTACAAAAAGTAATTATTTTTTGGAATAGTTAAAAATATTTATTGAAACGTCCAATTCTTTTAAACTTTAAAATCTTTTTTTTTTTAAATTCGAAACTTGCAATTTAAAATACTCAACGATTAGAACATCAAAAAATTAATTCAACATTTAAACTTTCAAGTGCATAAAAATCACAAATCGTCGATTAACAAAAATCTTATGTCAACCATTAACATGATCAAAACTAAACTTCAAAATAAAGTATAAAAATCTCTAAATAAATCATTCTCAAAATATTTATTTCAAAATTTAAATTATAATGCTAATGCGGAAAATAAATGTTGGAACATTTCATGTTCGCAATCATAATTTTGATGCCGATAAAACTTTTGTCCAGTCAAAGGACAATAATGGACGTTGCATCAGAGCTTAAGACAAAAGTGATCCAGAAAGAACAAGACAAATTTCGAGGAACAGATTCAAAATGTAACAGATACAATAATTGAGTCTCACTGTACGATCAAACTTCGAGCCTATAATTAGAGGATAAAGATCAGTGAAGACATATACAACACAAGAGAGAAAAGAAAAAGGCACGCTTCAAAGTCATATAAGCTTAAGAGAGAAGCATTCAGCCCAGTCGGGGGAACACTTAAACGTGTTATCTGCTTTAGATTAGAAGCATATTTCCCTCAGTGTGTGAGAACACTTTCGGGTAGTTTTCAGAGATCGGTTCTCACACACACACATACACACACACCACCACTCAAATACAGTATTGTACAAAGACAATAAACTTGTGTATGTATTCTTTCTCATATAGACGTTAAAGAAGTGTTGACTGGAAGGTGCTGCTTTCAGTCTAGTTTAGGAGTTCAGTTAGGTAGTGGGTAAGTTCTAAGCTGGGTGTACAAGTATTTGTATCGATCAAAGTCTTCTAGTGAATCCTACCCGAGGTGGTAGAAGGGGTGACGTAGGAGCAGTTGAAGTCTCCGAACATCCATAAACATATCTTGTGTATTTAACTTTTTAACTCTTGTTTTCAAATTGTTTTAACTAGTTAGAGCATCTGTTGGTTCAGTTCTCATCATAATTGAACTAATGAATACAAAAACTAATCTAGTCTTTTGGTTATTCAGTTATACAAGATATACAAATATATCAGTGTTTCTTAACGAAGGATTATTTCGAGTGTTTTTCGCTTGGTTCTATGCCAAACTCGATCTAATTCATCGGTGTATACAGTCTTAGAACACGAGGTATTGCAGCTCTTGGAGAATATTTTGTTTGAAGCACCTCAAGGTGCTCTGCAAACGTTCCTTCAATTGGTATCAGAGCTAGTTGTTCTAAAAAGGACATTTGAAAACTGATATTTTAAAATATGTTTCAAAATAATATTTAAAATGGATTTCAAAATCCTCTTAAATATTTTATGTGTTTGTTATGAGGAAAGAGAAGGTTCTTGGCTCAGCAAATAACATTGTAGCCACTTCTCTCGATTCATTAACTTTGTTGTTTTAAGTAGCTTGCAGGGTTTAGAGTTCAACTGACATCAGTTCAACTAAACTGCTCAAAGGACAATATTTCAGTTGCAAGTCTATACAAGTCCAACTGATCAACAAACAAAACCCAATTACCAGCTGAAACTGATGAGTTAAGTGGAGCTTAATCATCAGTAGTGCCGCCACTTTATTGCCATATCAGATCAAATTTAGATGATCGATGCGGTTCAGCACCAGTTGAGTTCAGTTTGAGTCAGCTCGACCAGTTAGCCAGCACAGAGATCAAGTCCAAAGGAAAATTATCTGATCTTCTGAAAAAAGAAACTCAAAATCTTTGCAGCATTCAAAGCATTCAAGACGACCAGTTGTTATTATATTCAGTTCTATTATGTGTACACTAACTGATGTTTGATGTTATTTAAAGTCTGCTAGTGATGTAGCAATTTCCCTTAAACTGGTTGATATGCGTAGATGTATAATACAAGGGACACTTATTTGATTAAATAAACATCTTGTTCATCTAGTTAGCCTTTACATATCTGAACTGTCATTTTAAGATTTGTTGCCTAAAGTGCTTGATTGATACCAAAACTTCATTAATTGCATAAATGATTATATTTTTGAAAAGGAGTTTTTCATTCAGTTTCTGAGGGGGAGTTTTGTTTAGAATTATCCCTTGAATTGAAAAAATGTTTTCAAATTATTTCATTCTATTGTTGAGGGGTGCGTTTCTTTCTGCTATTCCTCGAACTGAAAAACTTTTCTTCTCTTAAAGGGGATAATTTCTTTTTAGTTTTAATTGTTCAAGTTTTGTGATCATCAAAAATGGAGAGATTGTTGGAACATTTCATGTTCGCAATCTTAATTTTGATGTTAACAAAACTTGCTATTTTGTTTCTAAAGATTTACTTTAGTGCGCAGGTAGATAGGAACTAATCAGGCTTCTAACTGATCAGTTAAGCGAGGTAAAACTGAAGCTGTTGAAGACGCCAACTGAAAGCATCAACTGATCCACTAAACTGAACTAGTTCAACTGATGTGTCGTAAATGAGTTCAACTGAATGTTCAGTTGATATGTGGTTCAGCAGGAGAACCTCAGAAGCCCGGCCAGCCGAAGGAGTGTTCAACTGATGAAGAGCCCGACTGAAGACCAGTTCAATTGAACAAAAGTGAAATCAGTTCAACTGGCGAGTCAACTGATTTCACTAGCTCAACTGAAGACCAGTTCAGAACATCAGTTAGGAGCAATCAGGTGCAGATCAAGACAAGCTGATATAAGTTGAATCCTGCTGTGCGCAAAGGTACAAAAACTTTTGTTCAGTCAAAAGATAATAATGGACGTTGCATTAGAGTTTAAAAACGAAAGTGTTCCAGAATGAAAAAGAAAAATTTCGAGAGACAGATTCAAAATGCAACAGATACACTAATTAAGTCTCACTATACGATCAAAATTCGCGCCTATAAGTAGAGGGTAAAGATCAGTGAAGACATATACAACACAAGAGAGAAAAGAAAAAGGCACACTTGAAAGTCATATAAGCTTAAGAGAGAAGCATTCAACCCAATCGAGGGAACACTTAAACGTGTATCAGCTTTAGATTAGAAGCATATCTCCCTCAGTGTGTGAGAACACTTTCGGATAGTTTTCAGAGATCAGTTCTCTCTCACACACACACCACCACTCAAATACAGTCTTGCACAAAGACAATAAACTTGTGTATATAGTTTTTCTCACATAGACGTTAAAGAAGTGTTGACTGGAAGGTGCTGCCTTCAGTCTAGTTTAGGAGTTCAGTTAGGTAGTGGGTAAGTCCTAAGCTGGGTGGGTAAATAAAAGTATTTGTATAGATCAAAGTCTTCTGGTGAATCCTACCCGAGGTGGTAGAAGGGGTGACGTAGGAGCAGTTGAAGTTTCCGGACATTCATAAACATATCTTGTGTATTTAACTATTTAATATTGTTCTCAAACCGATTTAACTAGTTAGAGCATCCGTTGGTTCAGTTCTCATCATAACTGAACTAATGAATGCAAAAACTAATCTAGTCTTTTGGTTATTCAGTTACACAAGATATACAAATATATCAGTGTTTCTTAACGAAGGATTATTTCGAGTGTTTTCCGCTTGGTTCTATACCAAACTCGATCTAATTCATCTGTGTATACAGTCTTAGAACACGAGCTATTGCAGCTCTTGGAGAATATTTTGTTTGAAGCACCTCAAGGTGCTCTGCAAACGTTCCTTCAATAAATGTCCCTCAGGAGTGTACTACCAAACTCGATCCACTCAAGTGTCAGCGCCTCCCTCAATATCATCATCACATGCAACCATCCCAACCTTGTAAATCTAATGACTCAGCAAGTTCTAACCATGAGTAACAATAATACATATACAGGCACATGCATTAAAAATCATACTTTTATTTAAAATAAACTTGTAATCATAAATCATTTAATCGTAAAAATTTCCATCATCATATATAATTTTGGGTGAAGTTTGATTCTTAGAAATGACTAGTTGTATCATGTGATCAACTGATCAATCATAGCTAAACATTGTGCATGGGGACAGATAATAAGCACCGATCGTTGGGCTTTTTTTGGGGCCTTCTCCCTCACGATATCCACAATAATCATATATCATATCATATTTGTCACAGTCAATTAAAATCCTTCAAAATATTTTTATTTATTTTTTATTCATAAAATATCGTGTCTTTTCTAAATTCGTAAAATAACATTTTAACAATAAAAATTGTACAGCTTTATCATGTATAATAAAATTTCATATTTTCATCATAAACCTTTTAAAATATCATTTAGCATGTATCATGATTCTTCTGGATACTACCACGCCTTTCGTACTACTCGGGATGTAAAATGATCATTTTGCCATTGAGCTCTAAAATTTTCGATTTTGACGTTTTCTTACTTTTATTGACTCGAGCCTATCGCAAACCATCACATAAGCTTAAAATTAATTTCCTATATTTTCTTAGATGTAAACCCGAGTCTTTCGATTTATTTCCTAAATTACTAAACCGTGAAGCGTTTTAATCCTAAATAAATTCAAAACTTAATATTTTCTTCCCAAATTTTAAGCATAACCTTTTCATACCTAAAATACCCCCCCGAGCCACGACCCACACCTCGTGGACCATGGTTCGAACCACTTTCCATTCTAAGTCCCAAAACCAAGCCCTAGCCATTAACCAAGCCACGTTCTCCCAAACATCGAGCCACCCTCGAGCCACCTAGGACCAGACCTAACCCTGACCCTCCTGGACCCTACCTGAACCCTCCTGGACCAGCGCACCAGCCCCCAGCCCACGCGAACCATCCACGCCCAAGACTCCTTGGTCGCGACCTCCCTCATCGTGCCATCCTCGGTTAAGCCCTAGCCCAGCCTACAACGGACCCCTGAACATCGACATGGGACCTTTTTTGACCACCCTGTCCAGCCCTTAGCATCGTTGAAGCATGGTTCCAGTCTTACCGAGCCACGTGTGAGCCCTAGGGTCTCCTAGGGTTTGCGCATGGCTTCTCCTCACCCAAGCCAACACTCCAGCTTACCTAGGACTCCTCCTAGCCTCGAGTTGCTGCCAGCACAGTCCCTGCCCGAGCCCTGATGCAGCTGCCCCCTTAGCCGAGCCCTTAAATCCAAAAACTCCATGAACCCTAGACTTTAACCCAAACCATGCATGGCCCTTCCATGCTCGTCCAGCCCTCGTGTTGTCTCTTAAACGACACTTTTCCTAGCCGCCCTTTAACGTCTTATATCGGCAGCGTGTCCCTTAGATTTCATAACGTATTTTAAACAAGCGTGAAATCATCAAAAACGTTGAAAATAATCATCCAAACGATAAATGATTTGTACTCAAATAATTTTTATGCTAAAATAAAACAATCATGCATAATATGATTTTAATGGTGCATAAATAAAGATTAGTAGTGTGTCTTTGCGTTTAAAACGCTCGAATATACGATCATTGACGTGGTTGCGAAGGGAGACGAACGGGCGACGAACGACCTTGATATTTCTCTCCAAAATCTCGAAATTTTTTGTGTGAAGTGTGTGATGGTGTGGACGACTGAATGGAGTGGGAAGGCCCTAGGATTCTTTTTTTAATGATTTTCGAAAATTGTATGTATAATGGGTTAGGATTTTGGGCTTTTTGTTTAGAGGATAGTTGGGCCCTTCAATCATAGGTAAATTAGTCCCAATAATACCCATCTAATTTTAAAATAAAAGTTTATAAAATCTGTTTTAAAAATAATAATTTTTGGGCCTTTAAAAGTCTTTCGTTTGACCAAAACCGGCTTCTCGGATAAAATTGAGCTCGTCTAGTAAAATAATTTGGGCTCCAGCATTTGTAGAAAATTTTAATCATATTTAATCATTATATTAAGTCTCAAAAATATTTATTGAAAAATATTTTATCTTGTCGTCTTCGGTCTCTTTACCCAGCTTATTATCGAATATTCAGATAAAATCTTCAATTTTCATAAAATCATGCAATTAGACCTTCAATTTAAAATATATAACATTTAAACATTTAAAATCAATTAAATAAAGAAATTAAGCAATTAAAATCATTTGTATGCACGCGGTTTACGTGAGTTGTCTTTTGGACTTTACATTTATATTAAATTAATAATAATAATAATATCAATTTAAAAACAATTATTATACCAAAAAATCACGAGGTCACTGTTTATTAAAAAAATGAAAAACGTAATATTATGTAAAAATTATATTTAATTTAATATTTTAGAGAATAATAAATATTTAATATATAAAAATAACACAATAATCATAATAGTGCATATGTTTAAATAAAGTTTATATTCTTAAACGACGTCATATTCAAATTTTAATTTTAAAACGGAAATCGAAAAAAACATTATATTAATAACCTATTTATTATTATTATTTATTATAAAATTTAATACATTATACGGAAAATATGATTTTTTTTAGAAAATCTGTTTTGACGGAAATTTTCTGAATTTGCAAATATTTCTTATATTCCAACTATGTACCTTAACGGATCCTCTCTCTAGAAAGCCCACTTCAATCCTATACAAGCCTCAAAGCCCAGTACTTAGACAAGGCCCAACATCAAGAAAGCCCATTTCAATCCAGTGCCCTTCTACAAACCGAGATGCACGTTTTCGCGTTCTCAATCCCTTTCCTTCACATTTGAGCTGAAAGCAGCAGAACGTTGAAATGAGGAAATTCGATCCATGGCCAGTGTTCTTCAAGAGGGAATGGAATCGAAACTGGCCATTTCTGGTGGGTTTCGCCATTACGGGTACCTTAATCACCAAGTTCTCCCTCAGCCTCACGGGTCCGTGATTTTCCCCGAATTTTTTTTTTTTCATTTTTTTGGTCATAAAACGTGATATCTTCCTCATCTTATTCGTATTTTTCTTATTATTTTTAGAGGAGGACAAGAAGAATTCTAAGTTTGCGCAGAGGCACATGAAGAAGTAGGTTTGTTTTCCTGGTTATACACCTTGGGACTGATTTTGTGAAGTTCAGATCTATGTCTAACTTGTTTGTATTTCTGGACTTGACCGTGTTGATTTCAATTTCTCCATGGTATCGCGTAAAGGTTACACGGTTTTAACTTCACTGTTGCGTGGTTAGCGTTCTATGTATTTGATCTATGCCTGCTTTGTCTATTATGGATCAAAGGGTCATAGTTTAACTGGTTTTGGCATAGAATAGATCAGCTTATCACCTTAGGTTCAGGGTAAACGTTATTAATACTACTAAAGATTTTTGGGACATTCATTCATAGGGAAATCAAGCAGTAGTTTTCTAGTTTCATTTACCTTGGTCATCTCATCTGTATACTACTTGCTAAGTTGTTCGTGTTAGAGTATGTGTCCAGTGACCCAACTTGTGGTTTGTGCTTTATTGGATCTAATGAAAAAACAATTTTTATTTTAATAATATTTTAAGGTTTTATAAAATTTTGACATTTATTTTATATGTATTCTCATGCAAGTTACATAGATAACGTCATTGAATATATATAATAAGTACCACGAGGTCTGCTTTTTAACGTAAGATCATGAAACTCATTAGGAAGTGTACCATATATTCTAAACAGGATTTTGGTTGAATCATCTGTCTAAAATAAAGATAAAGGTCGCTTGAGCTTGAGACTAGCATTGATGATGTAAACGTTATGTTTCGTTGGTAAGAGTATGAAAATGTTCATTTATAAAGATCGGTGATCATTTGATGATGCACTGAACAACCCTCATCCGGACTGTCAAAGTGGTTATTACTTATCGAGTAGAATAGTATGCGGTTATGGTTTGACTTTGACACCATTAGTCATTTGATTCGAGACAATGTAGATGCTATACGTACTAGCATGCACTTTGATCCGTTGCTCGACTCCATTGAGGGTCATCAGGTTGCGAACTTGAGTTTAGTTTTGAAATACGTAGGAGCAAATGCGTTGTAGTCGGAGATTCACCGTTTGCCTACGGGAGAAGATAGGCCGTAGATATCCTATGTGATCTGATGAGTTAATAGTGCAAGAAATCTCTGGACAGAGTAAGACATGTGCATTTGGGAAAGATGTTTCCTTAGTTGCGCATACTATGTCACTATTAGTACTAAAAAATAAATTATATTGTTATCGAATTCATTGCAATTATTGGTATACCAATGGTTGCAGATTTGATCGGGATATATGAGTTGAAGGGACCATACCGTACGTTAACTATAATTTAAGGTTCTTGCAGCACTATCAATGATGTCTAGGGGATGGGGCGATGATACTAGACGCTCTTACCATGATACGATGAGTGCAATCAGAAATGGATTATGACATTTTTGATCAAAGTGTTGATGAAAATAATGACTCTAATTAGTGTAAGCTTCAATAAGAATAAATGTTATTCTGAATTACATGGAGATATAAACCCACAATTAATTGTATCTATAAACCATTGAGGGCCACACAAATATCGAATTCTGTGTTCCCGTTGAGATAGTCAAAGTCCAAAGAGTTGAATTTGACGACTGTAGTTTGATGAAGATCAAACAGAATACTTGTAAAGGAGTTTATAAATTTATAAGATGAAAGAAATAGAAGTTAACTCCTAATTGAGCAAAGAGAGTGGAACTGTTTGTTTTGTTGAAGTCGTTCACAAAATTGGCAGCTGCAAAAAATATATCAGTAAAAATTTGATCTTCGAAATTTTCAATTTTCATTATATTAACAAAATTTGTATCCTTAGTACATTGGCGCTGTTAGATCGTCTATCGGAATTATAATGAGTTCACAATTATCTATTTAGTGAATTTGAAATTTGCTTATTAAAATAATGATATTAGTAGTAATGACTACTAATATGTACAAAATTCTCATAAAATATTTTAGAAGGGTCTTGAACTAATTAACCAATAATTTAATTAAAGAAATTAAGTTATGGTTATTTAATTTAATTAATATGTCTGTGCATATTTTAAATGTGTATGTGTCGATATATATATACACACACACTTTATAAGGAGATATAATGTGTATATAAAATATATATATCACGCATTATCAAAAGTTGAATAATACATGATATAATATTAATATGGTTATTTTAATTGGTGAAAATTGAGAGTCGTAACGACACTAGGATTCCTAATTCTAGTGACATAGGACTTGTGTATTTTTAATAAATATGTTGCCAAAGGATAACGAACAACCCAACATAAAATTACACACAACACAAAACAACACAAAAATTCTCTTTCCCTTCTCAAACTTTCGGCCAACATAAAGTTTTTGAAAGAAATACTTCGGCCGAAACCACTTCCGCCGCCGCACCGACTCCGAATTTCTGAAATTCGTGAGTCTTAGTCTCAACGTAGAAATTGCTTGTGATTTCTATTGCAATCCAAACAAAGAACAAAGTCTCCGAACATGGACTGAAATTGATGATCAAAGGCGGTAGATCCGTTCGAAGAGATATACAAGAATGACCAACTCCGCTAATCCCGGACTGGTTTGATGTCCAATGTAATATATGCGAAGATAATAATTCTAAACAACATATGATTGTTTAAATTCATACGACGCTTAGAAAAGTTTCGAGCGTCGAACAAAAATATTTAAATTTCCATTGCGCCTTGTCCCATCGATTCGATCATCAGTTGTTTATAGTACTTTTATGGCGATCAAATTTAAATTGTTGTATTGGGTGCTTCATGTGGATGTAATTATACCATCAACGAGAGAGAGATTTGAGATTATGTAACAAATTATGTTACCCGGTTTTCTTTTCCTTCCGACGTGAATCCATGATTTCTTTCTTCACAGTTTTTAAGTTTCTTCTTTGCCGTAAAGACACTCAATATTGTAAATGGCGAGGCGGTCGGTGAGCGCCTAGGCGGTTGAATTTTTTTAAGTAATTTTTTTTTTTATAGATAATCATATATACTCATGCAATATAATCACAAATAGTTATCCATTTTTATGTAAGACTATAATTAAATAATTTTTAAACATAAAGAAGTTTCATACAATATAATATCATCTAGATAATGTACAAATAAATATATAAATGCAAACGAACAAGATAATTAATAAAAATTCATCATCATATTAATGCTATTATGTTAACAAAATAATATTAATACTTTTACCAAAAAACCAAGTTTAAATTTCAAAATTTCAATCCATCATTAAAACAAGTACTAAACTAAACATAACTAATCTTCCAAATCATCTACATATGCACCATCTACTACATTCATAATCCTCTCATCACAGGACTCAAAATCAACATTTTCTTCATTCTCTTCTTTTGATGTATCTAAATCTTCGTCAAGTTCTCTAATGGGGATGTTCCTTCCACTCCTTGGTTGAAGCACTTCATCCGGCTCCCGAGGCCTCCGCTACCATTCTCCAAATAAGTCCTGAATCTGGCTCGACCTCATCTTCATCACCACCATCAACAAGCCAACCTCGAGCTTCACTAGCTTGAGAAGAATAGAAGCAAATCTCCACCCTTCTCTCTTTTACTCTTCTTCTTCATAAGATTGGCATTGAATTTGACATATACAAGATGATTCAATCTTGATGTCTCAAGCCTATTCCTCTTCTTAGTATGTGTATAAAAATTTTAAACCATTGTTATTAATAAAAAGAAATGATAGATAACATAATTTATGAATTAGTTCTCAATCAAATTGATTTCAATTTCATTTACACCCCGATGAACTACTTGCCAAAGTTGCTTTTTTTTGTAAGTTTGGAGTGTCACCACCATAATTGAACCACATCCAACTTAAAAAAACAAAGAGGAAAAAAATAATTAAACCTAAGATGGGTAAAAAAAAATACGTGTACACTGTACTAACATGAATAAAACAAAGGAAAAAGGATTTACTCGGGTCGAAGTCATGGTACACATCCACCTTCTCATATGCTGCGACGGTCATTTAGAACACTGAATTTGTTGACCACAACTTAAAAAATGTTGACTGTCTTACCTGGTCTGCCTGCTCGCCATCTGATCCGCCTGCTCACAGCCTCCACCCCTCTCGACCGTCTTCCCACCGCCGTATAGCTTGTCTCATGCGTAGGCGGCGCGGTCGAGGGACCTAGCGGCCGCCATTTTATAACATTGAACACACTTAACAATTTTGTTTATGAGATAATCATCAAAATGATGGAGTGCCAGCAATATTCACGAGAAGCTGGGGACCACAAACTATGGTGCAATGAATTATTTGCAATTTGATTCTGTTATTGGCCGTGCCATATTTTTAGAGTTGAGGGTACTTTGTGGAATTGATTTTTTTATTATGGACTCAGCAAATTATCTTTTAGAAATTTGGCAGGAACCTTTGTAGTGACTATTTTCAGATTTATAAGAAAATTTTACCAAATTATACTGCTCAAACTTCCATGTAGGTCTCATTTCAAGTTGATAGATACTCTTTAAAATGATCTAGTCTTTTTGGATGTTGGTGCTCAATAAGTTGCTTACGTTGAACTACTTTGGCTAATTATGTCCTGCTGATAGTTTGTTCTTTCATTCGTGTGAGTGAGCTTATATGTTTTATGTCAATTGATGGATTCGAATATCATGTGTTGGTATGTCTATACTTATTCCTTTGAGTGGGGATGCTTGTAAATTTTGCATGATTGTACGTCTAGCCTTTGTTTCCTCCTTCGTCTGACTGTTCTATCATGCAGAGAAAATCTCTCAATTCATCTCTTGTAATTTTACAAATAGCTAAACTTCCTTTGAGGTGGAGCTAACTAAATCCTGGCTTTAAGTCATAATGAATGTGTATATGCCAAAAAATAGAAGATGCTGGCTTAGTTTTGCAGGACAGTTTCAGTTTAGTTATCCTATATTTGGATTGAGTAATGACTGTGTTTGGTTCGATTTTACATGGCAGATGAAATGCTAGTTCCTGATTTTGTTGGTGAATGAAGAACTCCTTCAGGGTGGAGAGAAATCTTTCGTTCTTGCTTCTTAATTTCATATCAGTTATTACCTCTGATTGCATAAAAATGCTCTGGACTATCCTTCATGGTGGAACCCCAAGTTTACATCTGTTGTTGGTAAACAATAACATCAAATGTTTTTAAGTGTGTGTAAAACATGATTTATCTGACAAATAATGCCATGAATTTGTAGTTTTCTGTTTTTTTATATAACATTTATAATGTCTTTTTCTCTGAGGCTCTCTTTTATGGGGAATAAGATTAAAATATCCACGTTAAGTAAATGGAAAGTACAAGAAAGCTATTGTTTAATTGGTTCGAACTTCGAAGGAAGATAAATTTGTGTACATTATGTAATTGTGAGCACAACGAATTCGCGCCTATTTTTCACATCTTTCGGCCACAATCCCAACCGCACAAGTATTTATGAGAAATAGTAACTTGATTAAGCTCAAATTAGGCGACATTTTCTATGATTAAAAAGCAATGGATTTTGAAGTTAAGGGAGACATAATTCTTTTAAAACAGATCACAAGTTTAATTAAAAAAAAGTTCACTTATTGTCGAATAATTTGTTTCTTATAAAAATATTTGAAGAACTGGTAAACTCTTAAATAGTTATGTAAGGTCGTCAAAACATGCTAGCAGGTGTTAAACTATCATTTGGGCTGGTTTAGAAATTTTTAATTGAATCTGCATTTTTGACATGATGGACCTAGCCGGTTTTTAGTTATATTTGACGGATAATTTTATTTGTCCAATTCATTTTGACAACTCTAATTTTTAACTAAACAGCGTGAAATTCTAACAAGTTATATTATTTTTGACTTTTCAAGTGTAGGAATTGAATTTTATAGTTTTATGTTCCCTGAAAAGGTAATTGATTAAATTTTAAAAATTTAGACAATAATCCTCAAAGATAATATATTTTTATCGACAGAAGTAAGAAAACTGAATTTTTTAAAAGAAACAAACAATAATATATATCTCTGACAAAATGTTATATGTAATTATATACTATTTATTTATATTATAAAGAGGATCATTTTAGAAAAACTAAATTAGTATGATCACTTCGAAATTGGAAAACAATCTTTAATTTTATTTTATTTATAATTAATTATGCAATAACTTATAAAAAAAATTCGAAAACTGCTCACAAAATTACAAAAATAGTTTTACAATTAATTAAATTAATCTTTTTATATAACTATCTCGATCAACTTTCAATTCTTTTTAAAAAAAATTGAAAAATTTAAGAATCCAATAAAAAAAGGAAAAAAATTTAATGTCAAAATCTAAATTTCATTCATTAAACATCATTTATACAAAAAAAAAAAAAAAAAAAACGACCACAAGACGCAGCGCGTGCATACTATCGTCTAAAGTTGTTAATTGATTTTTACCCAAAAGAAACGTGTGTTGGAAACTACGACTCACTCACTCCATCCACTTTGAAAGGAAAGGCTTTCCGAGTTCTCATCCTGAAGCAACAATGGCGTCCAGAGTTCAATCCTCCATACAAAACAGCCTTCGCTTCTTATCTTCATCATCGTCCCCGGATTTCCAAATTTTCTTAAATTGTCGACCTTTGCGTCCTTCAAGAAACCCCAGATCCAGAACCGCTATCTATTGCACTTTGAGTAATGCCGCGGAACCATTTGTCCTCACTACTCCGCTTTACTACGTAAATGCACCACCTCACATGGGCAGCGCATATACCACCATTGCCGCCGACGCCACCGCGCGCTTTCAGGTATCTTAAGTGGGCTTTTGGTTGAAGAAAAGTGGCAACTTAAAAAAAATTTAATTTGCTTATTTCGATCAGTAATCAACGTGTGCCAACTGCTCAATTTTATGGACTTGCTGTTTGCAACGCGTATCAGTGCAGTATTGCCTTTTGGATTTCACCAAGTCCCTCTTACCTGATTGGATATTTAGTTGAAGGCCTCCCTTGCTTTGAACTAATATTGGCCAATACAACAACTATTTTTTGGCTCACTGCTCGACTGAAGCATTTGAGACTCTTGATAATATAGCTCAGTATCAAGGTTCTAGTATTATTCTAATATTGTACTAAAGCATTTTAGGCCTATAGACGCAATCTCTCTGATGTTACATCGAGTTTACTTTGGCACTTATTGATGAGCTTCCTTAGCTGAATAGTTGACCGACACTTTCATACCTAGAATATTTAGTTGCTAGCCTCCATTCTCGGGTTTCTTGTCTGCACGCTACTTGACCCACTTTTTTAACCTATTTTATCGTAAAAGCAACAGCATGCCATATTTTTTGAGGGGCGGGGATGGATAGGTAGATTATGCTGTTAATGTTTCTTGAATATTCAATGAATCTTAAGAAGTTAAACAAGAATCAAATTTGTGAATCCAGTTCTCAGCAAATATCACGTTCGAAAGCAGTCTGTCAGAGAAAACAATGGAGTGACATGCTCAATCATATGCTTTACCTGTTTTTTTTTGTATCCATGAGATTTATTACACTCTTTTGATAGTATTTTAAAAAACTACCAGTTAACGATAATTGAAGTTATTGTTCTACATATAGAGGTGTGGATGATGGTCCTGAATACAATAGTACATTTGTTTCTCAGAAGGTGGGAATTGTTTTCAAAATCCATAAATGGTGAATGCGATCAGAATAGATTCTTTGTGTGGGTGTTTTTTTTACTGCAGAGGCTTCTTGGGAAAAAGGTTATATTTATAACTGGCACTGATGAGCATGGAGAAAAGATTGCTAATGCTGCAGCTGCCAGTGGTTCCAGCCCTAGTGAACACTGTGATTCCATTTCACTGGCTTATAAAGCACTATGGAGAGAGGTATATTCCTTCTCATATTTGATTATTGTGAATCTTCAAGTGGTTATGCTGCTATCTTTGATTTCCTGCTTGTTATTCATTCATTGTGGCAGTTAGACATCAGTTATGACAAGTTCATCCGTACAACTGATCCAAAACATGAAAACATTGTGAAAGAGTTCTACTCTAAGGTTCTTGCCAACGGTGATATATATCGTGCTGACTATGAAGGATTATACTGTGTTAATTGTGAGGAGTACAAGGTATTCTCCTGTGCTGAGACAAGTGTTTATATTGTTGTTTCCGTTCTCTGTCTTGTAAGTATCATATTCTGTCATTACCTGTTCTCTGGGCCATAATTATTCGTATTTCAAGGATAGCAGCTTGCTCGAATTTATATGAGCACGGGAAGGAAAAAATGACAAGGGGAAGGTTATGAAGTAGTGATGAAACCGAAGAGCAGAAGGGGATGACTGATATAACTTTGATTTAAGCGAAGAACGTAGAAAATTGGTATTTTGTGATATGATTAAGGAATATGTATGATATCTGATTGTGTGTAGTCTCACGGAGATGTTTTGAATGCATTATACCTTTCTGGATAATCAATAGTTTATGATGTTAGTTATGATTGTTGTATGCAATCAAGAAATGAGAAACTCTGGTTGACAATCAATTTGTGAAGACGGAATCCAGTTTGTGTGGCATAGTAGTTTTGAACCAGTTCATTCAGTCACATCATCTAGTTTCCCCTTGAAATTTTGCATTAAATGTCTGCAGGATGAGAAGGAATTGTTGGATAATAATTGCTGTCCCATGCACCTGAAGCCATGTGTCCAAAGGAAGGAAGACAATTATTTCTTTGCCCTTTCAAAGTATCAAAAAAAATTAGAAGATGTTTTGACAGATAATCCAGATTTCGTGCAGCCGCCATTTCGTTTAAATGAGGTGCTCTAAGATAAATTTGCAATATTTCTTTTATATCTTAAAGACATTAATTTGTAATTTTAGACTTGTTAGATGCTAGGCAAGAAAAAAATGTTATTTTAGACTTATTATGATGCGTTGTTACTTCATTGATTAAGATATTAATTTTTTTTTAGAAATTACGTTATTTATTAAATAAATATTTGATTAATGCATCACTTTGTAGTGAATGATAGTCTAAGGGTGGGTAACTCATTGAGTTACATAGAAATTGTTTAGTCATGATGAGAATAAAATATAAATTTGCAGTGAATTTAACACATTTTAGTTTCAGACTTCTAAGTTGACAGGGTAATTGAATCTTTTTGAACAATGCTTTGGTCATTACTGAAAGTTTTATTTCATGACAAATACAGAATTATACAGGTGCTTAACCCATTGTGGCATGCACCAAGTTCTATTACATTCAGTCTAGAAGTATTCCGTAAAGTTTGGGAAAAAATTAGAGGTTAGAAGAATAGTGCTATTTGTTATAGGAACTTCTAGAATATGATTTTTTCGTGAATTGCAAGGAATACCACAAATTCTCTGTTTAGTTAATTTATATATTGCAAGCACTTTATGTCATGTTGGACTAATGTCATTGTGATTAAGTTTTGTAGTTCCCTTTCATATTTTTTGTTCTGCACCATGTAACTGAATTACTCCTGCTTTTGCAATATTTACAGTATTTTACACTTGATCAGAAATGTCTGATGATTCTTTTCAAGGTATGGTTGATAACTTCACTTTCTGGTATCATGACTTCTGTAAAAATACTCCCAGGTGCAAGGTTGGATCAAAAGTGGCCTGATAGATTTTTCGATTTCCCGGTCATCTGTGGATTGGGGCATTACAGTGCCAAATGATTCTAAACAGACTATATATGTCTGGTTTGATGCTTTGTTGGGGTAATTTACTTCATCCTATGTTGTGTACTAATCTGGTTCTCTATAATTTTGTCAAATTTATGTTATAAACAAAATGATGGAGTTCAATTTGTTTTTTTGTCTTACTATATTGCTCTACTCGTGATCTTCTTGTGTCTTATTCCGTTCTTCCCTCAATTTGATTTCTATCATAAGTTTTCCCATTTTTCTTTTTTTACTTCTTCTTTATTTTTTGTAAATTGTTATGTATTCAGATTTTCTTATGGCATGTCAATCATATCTTTTCTGATTGCCAGATTTGTCCTCTCATTATGTTAAAATGATTAAATATGTTCAGATATTGGCCAGAAATTCTATAATTCTTCTTTAATACAGCCAACCTTGAATTTTCGACTGTGAATCTGCTTTGGCTTTGAATTAAGCAGAACCTAGTCCCTCCTCAGGCAGCTGAACTGTTAGAAAATTACACTTTCAGGACTATTGAACTAGGAGCCTCTACACGCAAAGGATTAGGAACTGTGGGTTACCCATTTTTCATTCATTGGGAAAGATAAAATATGATCAGAATATATTGAGTATAGTTTTAGAATTATATACTGAGAAAAATGAATGGATTTTCTGCATACAGCCTTACTGGTTGGTGGTTGTGGTGGCTGTGCTAAACATTCCGGGAAAATAATGGTGGAAATATCTTGATATCAGCGAAAATATAATGTGTTATTGTGCCACAATGGACTGGGTTTTGATAAAATACACATTATTTATCTATATTCAATGAGGTATATTATCAAGTTTTACTTTGAAATGACATGTAATGATATCACACCATTCAGTTGGTCAAGCTAGTAAGGCTACTGATTATATGTCTGTGTACCTTTTAAAGCCCTATATTATTCCGAGTCAAGATCTGCATAAATAAATTTTGCAAAAGATTGGTTGACCAAGGAAAAATCCTCTTTTAGGCAGCAAGTGTTTTTAAATGATAAATTTGCAGCTATAATTTGATATTCTAATGTTCCATGTGGTGTATTGTACAATTAACATACTTCGTCCACTTTCTTTGCTTTGTTTATTCATATTCATGTGACAAAAAATGTCACTAACTCTATTCTCTTTTTCTGTCTAGCAGTTACATATCTGCTCTTGCAGAGGAAAATGATCAACAACCTAATCTACAAACTGTCATTTCTTCAGGTTGGCCTGCATCACTGCACTTGATTGGGAAGGTATAAGCGCTAATTCCTTCTTTAATGGAATCTGGTACCTGCATCCATTTACTTTTTCCTGATTTACTGGATGGAATTTGAGATGATGAAAAAACTCTCTAAATTTTACTTGGTTTGTATGTCAAAATTCAGTTACACTTCATTTTGAAATGGATGTCTTTAAATAGATGGTTCTGAAACTCTGGATGAAGCTTGATATATGGGGGTGGTTCGACAGTTGTGACTTTTTATGTTTATCTTTTCTGCGTTTTGAGTGAGGTTTTAGCCTCATATTGTCCGTAATGAATGAAGACTTCTATCCTAATTGGTCAAAAGTGTGGTTGGATTAACTAAATCCATCATCTTCATATTGTGGCGATGATTTTAATAAGTATCTGATAAATATTATGCAGGACATATTACGGTTTCATGCAGTTTATTGGCCTGCGATGTTGATGTCAGCTGGGCTACGCCTCCCAAAGATGGTTTTTGGCCATGGATTCTTGACAAAGGTATACTAGTCAGTCCCAATGGTGTTCCAGTTTTTTCTTTGGCTTATATTATTTTCTAACTCGTTATTATTTGTTGAAACAGAAGAGGGAAAAAATACAGTCGTTTTGCATTGTCTATTTGTAATAAAATGCGTAATGATGTATTGGATTTTAAAAAAAAATTGAGGAAATTTTAGATGGAAGTATCACACAATTGTATATAGAAATTATTAAGTTTCTTCATGTTTAAGACTCCATAACTAATAATAAAAAAATTCAAAAGAAAAATAATATTTTAGATAAGGAATTGAATTAAGCATTTTAATGTCATAGATGTCAATATCAATTGGTTTCAACTTTCAATATACTATTCACAATCATATTTTCAAATTAGAAAGTATCTCAATCACTTGCAAGAAACTAATGAAACAAGCTTTCAAAAATAACAAAACATATTATCATATCCCAAATTTTCTCACAAGAAGTGTACTTTCAAAGAAATCTTTCAGAAATTTTGAACTGGAAATTACAGAATGTCCAACCAAAAGCAATATATGCTCCCATCTAATCATTTTTCCTGGAATAAATAGTATTTCGAGTTAAGATCCAAGCATTGCGAATAATCAACCTAAATCACTTGCCTAATGCATTGAATTCGTTCAATTTATTGTATTCTTGTCTCTTGAATTCCACATCATGAAATGCCCTAAGGATTCAATACTGTGATGATTATCGACGTGAACTTTTTCTATATGTCTGCTAATATTCTATGTAGTCTCATTTAGATTCCCATTTATAATCCTGGTCTGAATCTGAGGGATGTTGTCCACTTAAACAAAGTACTCATCATTATGCATTTGTTCATAACTCATGTTAGTAATTCTTATTTAATTTAGAAATGCTTTTATTTTTTAGGATGGTTTGAAAATGGGAAAATCATTGGGAAATACTCTTGAACCGACTGAGCTGGTGCACAGATTTGGACCTGATGCAGTCAGGTACTTCTTCCTTAAGGAGGTGGAATTTGGTAGTGATGGGGACTACTCAGAGGACCGATTCATCAATATTATTAATGCACATCTTGCAAATACTATTGGTACTTCATCATCCCTGCCATAAATAAATTTATTAGTCACATTTCTGGTCAGTTTTTTTAGATGCCCAGACAGTAAAATGATAACATGACAATGACTGCACAGCTATTGAGATGAACTCGGTTGAACTTAATTTGGTTATTTATGTTTGATCGCCAATTAGTTTATTCCAAGAACCTTTGTGCATGGATAGATATGTTAGAAGAGAGCTTACATATTAAAATACTAGAAGCTAAATACAGTTAATTGGAAGAGAAATATAATGAATCATTTGGAAAAATTCCTTTCATTGATAAATTAGAAAAACATTTTATTTGTAAGCCCTTTATTCATTGATTAGAGTTCCATGTGAATCTAGATTAGAATCATGGTTTCAAAATTTTCACACATAATGGGAAACTTGGGAGGTGAATATTTTGTACTAATCTCAATAATGTGCTTAAAAAAGGATAAATTTTCAACTGAATATTTTGAAATTCAAAATTCTAATTTATTTCATGTTTATTTGGAAAATGCTTACTGATAAATTCAAATTTACTTGACAGTAGATGATCCGATGTAAATAGTTTAGGATTTCTCTGTTTCGTTAATGAATATGTCATAAATTATTGATAACTGTATACATCCACTTTTATCTGCTAAAATTTTTCACTTCAACTGTACCTTTCATCTTAGGTAACCTACTTAATCGTACGTTGGGGCTTCTGAAAAAGAATTGTCAATCAACTTTTGCTGTTGATTCTAGTGTTGCCGCAGAAGGAAATATGTTCAAGGATACCGTGGAGAGGCTGGTAAATCTCCCATCAAAAGTTTCTATTTTGTTGGGATTTTAGGAAAATGGGGAACAGAATAGTCCTAATGCCTTAACACTGTTAATTCCATCTCTTTTTAGAAAATGCATACAACTATTGTCAAACTTTGGTTTACCTATGGTTGTCAAGTCAAGATGCCTGGGCGATATAATTAACAAGCTTTACCCGTTGCTTAGGCAATAGGCTTGTTTAAAAAATTGTGAAACTAATTATATTATTTAGAAGAGTGACAAGATAAAGAAATTGAGCTTATCTTTGCTAACCATGCTTTTATTATTTTTTTATTTTTTACAGTTTATATTTTGTGTTTATCTGACACCAATCACAAAGAGCAATAATGCACACATGCACAAACTTTTCCATGTGTTGCATAATTAAAGTAATGCTTTAAATTTAAAGTAGGAAATATGTTGCCTTGGTGGCAATGTCTAGGCGCTTGAGTGGATAACTAGGTGTTATAATGACTTCCTAGAATATTAGGCTGAGCTTTTCCTGCTTGAGCTCTAGGATATATATTAAACATTTTGTCTTGTTAACTAGGATTTCCTGCATCCACTTTTCTTGAAATTTAGTCTAATTACTGATGCCTCCAGTTTGAAAATCCTAATCCCAACATCTCCTGAGACAAAACTTCATATTTGCCTACTTCCTTAAAGAAAATCTAATTTTTTTTCCTTAAAATAACATTTAGTTAGTTATGTTCAGATTCCTTAAGATTTGTTGATATCTTCTGATATATAAAGAGTTTTCATTTACTTAGATTGATGTTTTAGTGGAATGATGTTTATTGTATTTGAGTTTTGGGGTTCCATATTAGGTGGTATAAGAGCATTGGTTAGGTATCTGAGTGGTGTAGGGAATTTGAATGGTGAATTGTTTGTGTATGTTTCCTAGCTAGAGTTTTACCCTGTTTAAGTGGTGGTAACTTGTAAGTTAACCGCCATTGTTTTTATGCATAGGGGAACCCCCTACAAAGAATTATTTAATGTACTGTCCATTATTACCGTTTAATGGACTAGTTGGAGATTAACTTGAAACATATGTAACGTGAGTCATACAGTGAAGCATGCACAATTGTCTCATCCCTCCAAAACATTATTTAAGTGAGCTTCAAAGCTCGAGTTTTCACTTTTTTTTTTTGTTTTATTGACTTTTATCAACTTGAATTTAGCTAAGAAATTAGATTATCGGAACCTTGAAGGCAGTTACCTGATCCTTTTAGAAAGCAAAAATACATCTTTGGGTTATGTACTGTCCATTATTGCCGTTTAATGGACTAGTTGGAGATTAACTTGAAACATATGTAACGTGAGTCATACAGTGAAGCATGCACAATTGTCTCATCCCTCCAAAACATTATTTAAGTGAGCTTCAAAGCTCGAGTTTTCACTTTTTTTTTTGTTTTATTAATTTTTATCAACTTGAATTTAGCTAAGAAATTAGATTATCGGAACCTTGAAGGCAGTTACCTGATCCTTTTAGAAAGCACAAGGCTATACATCTTTGGGTTAATGGAATTTATTTTAGTTGATGATGTCATTGATTTAGCAGCACCTTTGGTTGCCAGTACCAAGGATATACATTGATCTAACTTTGACTCCCATACATTGAAGGTCAACAAATCCCGGACCCACTATGAAAATTTAGAAATTTCTTCAGCTTGTGAGGCTGTGCTAGAGATTGGTATTGCTGGAAATGTATATATTGATGAAAAAGCACCATGGTCTCTATTTAAGCAAGGAGGTTCGGCTTTTGAAACAGCCGCCAAGGTATCTTTATGTGCAATTGTGTCTGTGTGCATGTATGTATATGAGAAGAGTTTATAATGTTTATTCCTGCTTTGTATAAATGATTTCTTGCTTTTGTAATTGTGGATAGGACCTAGTAATTGTTTTGGAAGCAATAAGGATCGTAGCAATCGTTTTATCTCCAATAACTCCAAGTTTATCTTCAAGAATATATACTCAGCTTGGTTTCTCTGAAGATCAATTCAATGGTGTCACTTGGGTAAGTCTTTATTCCTCCATAAACTCAAATGCAGCAATTCTTTAAAATAACGATCCCTATTATGCCTTCATTGTAGATTTAGGACTCTGAGGATCTTGAATGAAATGGGGCTGTTGTGTGTTACCCAATACCATTTAACTCCGATTTATAATAAACTTGAGATACAAATAATTGTAGAAGTATCCCCTAGACAGCTAAAATAGGAATATCAGCTAATAGGTAATTACATGCATTTACATAATTAACCCCTTTTCCTAAATTCTCATTATTTACTCCTTAAATTTACACATGTAATATTTGGTTTGATTATTGCTACAGAGTGATACCAGATGGGGCGGGCTAAAGCAAGGTCATGTCACGGCTGAGCCAAAGCCTGTTTTCGCGAGAATTGAGCTCCGGACCGAAGAAAACAACGTAGGTGGTGAATTTCAGAAAGCTAACAAAAAGATGGGGAGGCAAAAGACTCGAAAAGTAGTTGAAGCCTAGAAATATATGCATGTTTTTTTCCCAAGATATGAGATCAATTGGTTAGTGGGCAGGGTGTGGAAAACATGACTAGTAAACTGTATTATATGCTGAGAGATTTTGGGATATAACATTCATTTGATTTTTCTATAACAAATTTTTTGCTGCTGGCTTGCATTTGTTCAGATATCTTCTCGTTGATCCTTGTGAACTGAAGTGTGAATAGATGTGGTGTTGAGCTTGAGGGATTTTTGTATGTTATATCTGAAGTATTTACGAGATGATTTTGTGGCCTTAGATATACAAACTTGAGCTTGAGGTTCTTCCTGACCTGCTCAATTTAAGGTTAAAATAAGTAAACTGGCGAAATCAAAATATCTGTAAAAAAATTTAAAATTGTTTCATCAATTCCATCACTTGATTCGTTTAAACCTAAATTAAATCGGTTACTAACTTACATTCATATTCTAAGTCCAAAATATTTGAAACAGATTTTAATCTAATCTCTGAAAATGTAAACTCAAAAGTTCCTAATTACATAATTTAACTCCTGCTGAATCTCGAGTTCTTTCCTATATATACATGTATATCGTTCGTACAAACTACCTGAAAATCGACCTCAAAAGTCGTGTTTCTAAGATCATGTTTATAGTTGTCTGATTCAATTTATGTGTCTAAATAATGTGTGGTTGTCTAAATTTTAGTTACTGTATTTTTAACTGTTGTTGAAAATCCTTTTAAAACTAAAATTTGACTTTTAATTAATAATGATACAAATAACACAGTTATGATTTTGATGATACCAAAAATTGTATTTTAGGCTCGATCTCTTAAGCCCAATCCTACAATATGTTTAATAAATACAAATTGCAGGATGAACTTTAGAGCATATATGAGTCGAGCTAAACTTCAATATAAATCTGCACGGACAAACAAAGATTAGAAGACGCCGAAATTATTTTTGGCGCAGCTCTTCCAATATTTAAGTCAGTACTAGGACATAACTTTAAGTGTATGATAAGCGTGGTACTAGTGATAACAATGAAGGAATGTGTAAAAGCATGAAAAATATATCATATTTATAGAGTTGAGAGAAGTTAGATACTTTGTAAGAGAAAAACTCTTAGTGAAACAAATCTTCGAAATATAGTGATATTTTTTTCTGCTTTGATCTTACCTTTATCATATTATAAAGTTTTAATGTAAAATGTATCATGATATGTTGGAGTTTTTCCTTTACAAGAATTTAAACCAGATATTTTGCATTAGTATGACTGTGTAAGTATTCATCGCCATAATTGAGCTCGGCTCGGGCGATCATGCTCCGAGCTTGATTGCGCGAATCTTTCCATAACGTGTGACCTATTTTCTGAGTAGATAAGAACTCTGACTTTGTGTAAGATTTTGGGCTCGAGTAATAAATGATTCGGGTTGGCTATACAGCAGTATCAATAATACCTTTCCTTTTTGTTCTAAAAAAAGTACGAGTTTTAGACCAAATATTTGGACCTAGACACGGCCGATCCAAGTAAAATCTATTGATTATAGACTTGTTTTTCGTTCCAATTTGTGTAAATTCAAGCTAGATCCGAGCCGCACAAATGGAAGGTCAAAATCCTGATCCGCACAATGTGTTTCTTCTAGATCTATATTTATTTAGATTGTATCGGAGCCAATAAAATCAACGATCAGAATTTTGATCTGTATGCTTCTTTTCTGGACCATTGATCTTTGTATAAACGCTTGAGATCTCATGCCCGTTTACGTTCACTAGGCATCTATCAACTTCCCCGCCAAATCTGGGTTGTCATATTAATTTTTATCATGAGATTGTGATCATCTTAACTTTCCTATAAATAGGGGTATTCCTATGCCGTTTTCACTTTCTTTCTCTCCGAGACATTATTAGCCGAATTATCAAACCATTCTCGAGCAGAATTTAGTAAGTTTTTCTTTATTTCATAAAATGTCGATTCCCGACCCTAGGATAGTCAATGAGGTAGCCGAGGATGCAGACGCTGAGATAGCTGAGCAGATAGGTTCTACCTCCCCCTTCGATGAATTCTCAAGTTCCGAGCAAGATAGCCTCCATTCTCGGAGGGTTAAGGCCAAGGAATCTCAGATGAGGGTAGTTGGAATCCCTTGGTAAGAGGTGGCCGGGTCCTATTTAGACCACGAGAAGGGGGATGAAATTAGGGAGAGTTCAGGCATGCCAGCCTGTTTCGGCCTGCACATTCCTGACATAGATGATCGAGCTAACAACCCTACAGAGGATTTTCATACTTTCTATACAGACAAAATAAACGGAGTCTTAGGTTTTTTGTCTATCACCTAATCAAAAAGATGTGTAAACATTATCAAGTATGTCTGAGCCAATTGGCTTCGATCTCATACTCTACTCTCATTTTCTAAGGTGTTATTTTTGGGTACTTGAGGATCCTTATTAGTGTAGCTCTTATTTTAAAAAAAATTAGTATTAAGAGAATCGCCCCGGGCTGATTCTACATCAACACCCTCATCAAATACCAATTTTTGAGGGGAAACCCCACTTCTCATAAATGGTGGCCGAACAAATATTTATATGTCCGATCTCCTTGGGTCTGTAAAATGGATTTGTCGAGGAGATTAATTCTCGGCCAACTCCCGACCTCGAACATATCCTTGCCCTCGAAAATTTCCTAGCCACTATATCAGTGAAACGTTTCCGAACCTTGAGCCTTATGAAATACGATGTGCATTGTCACTTCAACTTTTGTAAGAAGGGAGTCAAGATAGAGGGGGATGTAGGTGAAGCTCGGGTCCCTATCTCACCTTGTTGTTTTTGTTTTTGTTTTTGTTTTATAGCCTCTTTATTATTTTCCTTTTTTGAGGACGGGCAAAAAAGAAGAATTCGTAGAGTCCAAAAAGTTTGAGGCACTCTGTTGGGGCAAAGCACTAGAGTACTTCGAGCAAAGTTTCCAAGGTCGCTTGGCTCAATTTCGAGCCAACGTCTATTCTGAGGCCGAGGACCCAGTTCCCTTCCTCAATGTAGAGAAGGCCATTGGGACATGCCTGAGGAGGTAGAGGTCTCTGGACAAGAGAAGGAAACTAAAGAGGGGTTCGAGAATGTCAAGGATCTGTAATCTTTTTTTCTTTGTACCTTTTGTTTATGTTTTATAATTGTAATAGCAATGATTTGTTTTTTAATGAAACGATTTTTATCTTTAAGTTTTTGTCTTGAACTCAAGCCAAGTAACCATGTCTAATAAGATTTTGGGCCGAGTACTTACTCATGGAAAACAAATGAAATGTTAAAAATTTAACTAAATGTTGTAATCATACTCCGAGCAAAGCGTCTATCTGAGAAAAACATGTGTTGGGTTAAGCTTGCATGATTGAGAGTAAAACTTAGATTGGTGATCTTCTGAGAAGTTCTTTTACATCAAGCTGTTGACATTGCGTCGTTTGATATAATTGAGTAAGTGGACCGTAAAAGAGTGACACCAAATTTGAACGGATAATATTGTCTCAGTTGGGTACAAGGCCGAAAATAAAGAAATTGTAACACTGGTCTCTAAGGTATATGAGACAGCACCAGCTGATAGACACGAACCTCCTCGAACTCATTGGCCTAATAGCCCAACCCATTAGCACTCAAGTAAGTGCATTATGCACTATCATAAGTATAATAAAATAAAATTTTGCTTTGGCTAACAACTATAGATTTTGGCCTAAAGGTAATCGCTTGATCCTAATGATTGGTATCAGAGAGAGGTGGTAGGTTCAAGTCTCCCAAGAAGCATATTTCAATACTTCTTGGGGGTGGATGATTAATTAAGCATGCACGAATGAGACTAGTACTGGATGAGTGACCTTCAGAGAAGTTTTCTTGCATCAAGCTGATAACGATGTGCCACTTGATCTGGTTATCTAGGTGGGCCATAAAAGAGTTACAATAGATTTTAACCAGTAATATTGTAATGTTCCGAAAAATTTAAAGTCCATGTAAACCACATGCATGCAAGTTATCAAATTTCTAGCTTATGTATTTTAACTAATTTATTTTAATTGCATTTAGTAAATTTGGTAGGCATGTGTACATGTTTAAAATATGGTTTTCAACTAGAATGTATAAAACTGTGTTTTAAAGGTTATTTGAAATGCGATCGAGAAACGAAGAACGAGGTCCATATTAGGGAAAATATTTTATTACATAATTATTTTTAATTGTTTAATGTGTGGTGTATTTTAAATAGAGTTTTCAAATATTAGATGTTTTGAGGTGATTTTATACACCGAGTTATATTTTTAAACAATATTTGATTTTCAACGAAAATATGAACTTTTCGATAACTGGCTATTATTTTCACAAAATTTCCTAAACAAAATGTTTTAAATATTTACTAAAGGTCTTAATGGGCCTAACAGACCTTGATTAATGGTCCTCGTCTTGCACTTGCATTTTAATTAAAATAAAAAGCCATAAAACCCTAACCTAAACATACTAAACTCACGCACACCACACACAACACACATAAAAATTTTCCTAGCAGCATGCAAGCACACACACACACATGAAAAATTGAAGGAAACACACGTAAACTTGAAGGAAAACGCAACAAAGGTCCCTCTTCGTCGACGTTCTTCGCATCGCCAAAAGTTTTCGTGCGTAACATACGCAAAGGCATGTCCTAACTTTCTTTCAAACAATTTTCACACCATATTATGTATATTTGATTATGTTTGCATGAAAAACATGTTACTTTGCATTTATTTTCGTTTTTAAAGCATAATATGTCAATAACCCTAGTTTTTGTGATCCAAAACTTGTGACAACATTGCAAAAGGGGCTCCATGGTAGGGGCATCACAAGGGACGTTTTCCAGAAGGTTTAAGGTTCCATAGATGAAGGTTTAAGGGCTGGACAATAGGGTGAAGCATGCTGAACAAAATTTGGAGATTTTCGAGTCCTAGGGTTTCGGTTTGGCTTCCTAGTGCATGCGGATGCTAGCTGGCTGTTAGGGTACGTCTAGGGTTCCTAAGGGGGCTGAACCATGGCCCTAGATAGGCTGCACGATGGCTGGCTTGAGGCTAAAGTGTTGTGACCTTGAGAGGTGGAATTGCGCATGCAAGGGATTGGGTTTGGGGGTTCGTGGTTCTAGGTCTTCTAGGCTCGGTCCAGTAGGGTCCTTAGGGCTTAGTAGTGGTATAGCAGGGTCCATCTTGGGTCTGGACATGGCTGTTAGGGGCTGGAGTCGAAGGAGTAAGAGTTGGCAAGCTAGGGTTTCTTTTGAGTTTGAGCAGAATATTCCAGCAAGGTTTTAGGTTTGTTCAGGGATTATAATTGGCTTGATTTGGGTGAATATGATTTATTTTGGTGTTAGTAAGCTTTTGTTCAAGTTTGATTAAGTTTCGAGTCAATATGAGTCAAAATCGAGATGTACATCTAAGCTTTAAAAACGATTTGGGGAATTAGTCGAGGGTCATAATTTTATGTCTAATGAATATTTATTGGAGTGTCTTAAGGTTATATGTTAAGTTTGCAATGATTTGGGACGTCGTTTCGAGGTCTAAGAATAATAATGGGAAATTATACGTCTAAGTGTAAAACGATCATTTTACACCTGAAAAATTTTAGACGTCCTGGCAGTGCCCTGAATGTTATAAATAATGTTAAAATGTTTATGAATTTATTTGATGAAACGTTAATGCTAAAAGACATCTTACATGATTGGTTTAAAAGAAAAATGATTTATGTGTACATGAATTTTTATAAGTGATGAAAATATGAAAAGTTGAAGGAGGTGAAGTGATTGTGACTAATACGAATATACGATAATATGATTTGAGATATCATGAGAGAAAAGCCTCAGAGGGAGCCCATTTACGGGAGAAGGCCCCAGAGGGAGTTCAACGATCGTATTTTCACTCACATGATATGAGGATATGTAAGGCCAATGCTCAGTTGACGGGTGAGAGTGATGCTGATGTCCCCGCCGCCACGTAGATGTATCCATCGACCTTCAGCTGATACGAAAGTCACAATTAACGATCCGAATTCAATAAAAGGGAAACGTATACGTATATGATGAAAAAGAAAATGTTTATGATGAAAGGAAAATCTTTATGAGGAAAGAAAAAATAATTATCTTATGCATGTTAATGAAATGTTTTGTTATGTAAAAGTATTTTCACTGTTGTATATTATTGTATATGTACTACTTGCTATCATGGTTATGCTTTGCTGAGTCAATAGACTCACTAGGTGTGATCGATGTAGGCGAGCATGATATATATTAATGTTGTTGAGGGATTTGATGGTTGATCTTGCTGGACTGAAGGTCCACATAACCCGAGAACCAGTGCTAGTTTTTCCGCACATATGTTTATGACTTATGTTTATGACTTAAGCTAACGATTTAAATTACTTTTAAGATTTTAATGCCTATGATGCTTTTGAGAGGTTTTGAAAGGATGTCAGAGTTAAGTTTATTCTGAAAATGTTAAAGTTAGGTTTGGTTGACGAACTGCGATTTTGTATTTCGAATTACTTAACTTTGGATTTTCAAATAATCGTTGGTTGGTTTATTTTTAAATGGTACACAAGTATTTGTAAATATATTTTTATATATGTATGGATTCGGCCGAATAGATGGATAAAAAAAATTCTAGTACTTTTTAAGTAAAATGAGTAGTGGACGTTTCGAATACTATCATAACTGGGGACATGACCAATGGTAGGGAAATTGTAAGACTGATCTCTAAGTGATAAGATAAAACACCAGCAGATAGATAGCACATCCCTGAATACATGGGCCTAACAACCTGACTCATTAGCACCGAAGTAAGTGCACTCTGCGTTGCCACATATATAAAAAAATAAAGTTACATTTAACTAACAACTATAGATTTTGACCTATTGGTAAGCGTTTGATCCTAAAAACATGAAATGTTTAAAATTTCACCAAGTTTTGTAATCATACTCCAAGCAAAACATCTATCCGAGAAAAACATGAAACGTTTGAAATTTCAAATGTTTGTTTAGAATCAAAACTTGTAATCCACATGGGATGTTCATCCGATCGCGACATAAGAATTTTACCAATTGCCCAACAAAGTTTGGCTTGTGGGGTGCAATGCCCGACTTTAAAATATGCTAAGCTTCGTGGGCTTCAATTGCCGAGTTGGTCGGATTTTTCTAATTTTCCAACCTTCGCCGGACTTTGAGTGTTGAGATGGCTAGACTTTTGTAATTTTCCAAGCCTCGTTGTACATCGAGTGTCAAGCTGGTCAGAATTTTGTAATTTTTCAACCTTTGTTGGACTTCGAGTCCCGAGATGGTCGGGTTTTTGTAATTTTCCGAGCTTCGTTAAACTTTGAGTGTCAAGCTTGATGGGCTTTTGTAATTTGCCAAGCCATGTTGGACTTTGAGTGGCGAGATGGTCAGACTTTTAATTTGTCAAGTTTCATTGGACTTTGAGTGCTGAGTATGTCGGATTTTTGTAATTTTCCAAACTTCTTTGGACTAGACTGTCGAGCTTGTCTGAATTTTGTAAGTTGTGTCAAATTTTGTTGGCATTTGAGTAAATTTTCTTCCCAGATACGTTCTTGTGAAATGGCCAACAAGTGTTGAGCTTACCTTTTGTTGAATAATTTTTTCAAGTCTAATTATCACAATTATTAAGAATAAAATAATCATCTGGTCAGAATGTGAACCATAGTAATAAAGAGTATCATTAAACCGAGCCTAAATAACAAAACTTAGGAAAAAAAATAATCTGAGAAAACAAGAAGGCGTGTAAAACGAAAAAAAAATAGCCGGACTGGCTGATTTGATGTTCGAGTCTCCTAGGAGTAATATTTGTGAGATGTAAAGCATTCCAAGGTCGCTTAGTCACGTCATTCCTTCAACATCTTCCAGGTAATTTGCTGATATGCCACCTTTTCCATGATCTTGAACGACCCCTTATCCTTATATTTAGGATTCAACTTTCCTCTTAGTCAAGTCGTCATTCCTTCAACATATTTAGGATTCAAATTTCCTCCATGGAATTTATTACACTAAATTAAAGGTTAAATAAAATAATTCAATAAACACAATATAAATAATTTAAATTAAAATTAAAAAAAATATTAAGATTGAATTTAAATTTATGAGCAATGATTTTGACTGAGATTCCCTAATCTATGAATATATTTTGTAGAGCTATATTAATATAATCAACAAAATACAATAACAAAGTTTCATTGTGTCATTTAACAATTGTGGTGGCATTTCCTTCTTGGCCCCATATTTATTTTTTCTTTCACGTTGTGCTAAGGCGGTCATTTTTTAACGCCCAAGAATGCTATGTTCTGCCCTTTCTTTTTTTTCCTGCAGGATGCACTGGGACGCTTCGTTCTGTCCTAACCATTTTTTTTTTTATGTTGTGCCGGGGACAGCTATTTTTTACCGCCCAATTGCAGCACATTCTGCCCAAATATATAAAGATTTATTCAGGTTGTCTTGGGCCATTATTTCTATAGACCCTTGCATGAACTTAATTTGTTGCTCGGTTTTTGCTCAACTGCCTCGAGTTTGTATTTTTCTATTTTTTATAAAACAACTAACTCGAGTGAGGAGTGACCAAATTACACAATTTATGAAATAAATGAATAAAATACAGGATCGACACAACAAAATCATATAACAATGCACTCATAAAAAAATATTTCGACACGAACGAAAAATTGACACCTATCACAAATCCAAGCCCATGACCCGTAGATTGTCATTGTCCGAGCTATAATTCATTATACATACACTGTTTTGATCCACTTTAGAAATTAATCCACGAACATAATTAGAAATTTTATTTGACCTATTGCCATAGAAAATAGTCCAACAATATCCATGTCTCATTGATAAAAAAGGCAAGCTGAGATGACTACTTTCACTAGTTGGTCTGTTTCCATGGCATATTAGCATATCATTGGTAGCTCCGACACTTTTTCATTCAACCATTCCATCCTTCTTCATAGTAGGCCAAAAGAATCTAACCAGCATGACCTTTCGAGTTAGAGATGTGCTACCCAAGTGATTTCCACAACATCGTTAATAAATTTCTTGTAAAACATAACCTATTTCTTCATGACCTCATTGACACTTCAAGAGAGGTCTAGAAAAGGATCTCTTGTATTCTTTGTCCTAGAGAACAAAGCACATAATCGTTCTCTTAGTTTCTCATTTTCTTTTTCTGCTCAATTGGTTTTTGTTAAGTAAATTTTGTTAAATTTCGTACCTCCAATCACCTTCATTTTTCTCGACCACTATTTCCTTTGTGTGCTAAACCTGAGAAATGAACTCCTGTCTGATGACGTCCGAGCTGAGAGGTCGAGCAAGGGAGCTAGTCGTTTTTTCCAATTGACATGTCTTTCCATTTTCAGTTTGAGAAACATGTTGCGTAGTCAATTCAGCAAAGGCCTCCCCTTCTCTTTCTTTCACTATTCTCACCTAAAGCAGGTTGATATCTTTTGCATTTATTTATTCACCTTGACATGTGGGAAGGACTTACTCTCAGTCCTAGTGGTTCGGCTTGGTCTTGCTCCCTTACGCGCTATTTCAAAATTATCCTGTACTTAAATATCTTTTATGAGAAAAACTATCAGCGAAGCAAGTTCTAGAAATACTAGATTCATTCTAATATGACCATATCTTTAATAAATTATAAAATTTAAATGTATCATTTTATTATTATTATATTTTTCCTTTACATTAGTTTTAGCCAGATATTTTGTATTAGTAAAACTGTATTCAATGTCATAGTTGCTTGATTGAGCTTGGCTCAGCTAATCATGCTCTGAACTCAGATGTTCGGGCATTTCCATCTTACGTGATCTATTTTCCGAGTAGAAATAACTCGGACTCCGTGAGACGAGCTCCGATGAATCGTGTCGGACCAGGTACGGGATATCAAATTTTGAAGTGTGAAATATTATATATTTTAAAGGCAGTGAGTCCAGACGAAAAACCATTGTGCTGAAACAAATACATTTAGATTTCAAAAAATATTCGACATTTCAATTCTAGTCATTCATATATACATCATCTTTTAAACCAAATTTAAGTATTGTTTGCAAATAATTCCAAAAATAAACATAAACATTTCCACACAAAAACAATTAACTGAATAAATTAAATATGTCTGCTTCAGTGAGACATGCCATTTTTAACTACGGCTGGTAGTTTATTAAGTTTTAAATAGTTAATATCTACAATACTAAAAAACAATCAATTTTAACTGTACATAAAACGATAAAAAATTTGAAAAATTTCTTTACGAGTAAAAGGAAAATTTCTATTAGGTACCAAATTTATACTGGTTAAAATACCACATTTTTGCCATTACCTTATTCAAATCTTATAATAAATAAGAAACTTCCTAACGCATAATTTAATAAAACAATTCTTTTAGTCTTTTTATAATATTCATGTAACACACGACTTATCCATAAAATAAGCCTCAACTTCACAATTTCAAGAAATAAAAGAGTATAATTATCAAAAGTAATCCAACAAACTCCACAGCTTCAGCTGAATATTGGTGCGCTTCGACCACTGCACTTCTTCAACTGGATCCTACAAACAAACAAAAAAACACACACAAACACCCTCCAAAAACCTCACCGGTTAACACACAGATTAGTCGCCTTCTTTGTTAACCAAGTGCTTCGCCCTTCATCGTGCAAATATCGTCCTAGGGAGAGGTGTGGTGGTACTACCTATCTTCGCCCCCTTTAGATTTTCCTGGGCTTTATTTGAAAAGGTTGCATCTAGGATCTAAATGTTTCTAACTACATCATCTATGCTCGCTAAGAATGGAACCAAAAATCCTCGGAAAAAACCACTCAAATTTATAATATATCAATGTATTTCATGAAATTATACGTGGTTAATACACAAAAAGTTAATATGATGCGCCAAAAGTCTATGATACATGAACACATATCCTATGGCGCAGACCCGTTGGGTGGAGTTCGAACACAGGTTCTTGATCCAGATTTCTTCAAATAAATGCGAAACTATATCACTCTGCTTGTTCTCTATCCCTCTTTAAAATTAAGTGAGGTCAAGCTTATCGTGATTTCCAACCATACCCTTGATCGAATTCAAGCATGGAAAGAGGAAAATCAAAGACTGTCACTAACCCAAGATCTCTCTCTCAAAGGGTGGAAGCACGTTATTACCTCCTAGTGAAACAATGCAGCGAAAATTTTAATTGTTATCAAATCAGATAGATCAAAAGTAAGGTTGGTATAGTAGGCTAGTAGTTATAATAATCAGACACATAATAAGGTTTGATAATTAACTACATCGACATGAACAAACAGATGAATATTCATTTGACTAGAACTAAGAAAACAAAAAAAGTATATATAAAACGAAGGATATTTTTTGCATATTTTAGTCGCAGCAGGTCAAGCCAAATAATATTAAAAAACGACATTTAAGCAATCAACTACCTAGCTTACTGAAAATGTCTGGTTCGGATTTCAGTCATGATTTCTATAGATGTGTGTTTTTGAAAATCATACCCGACAATCCGTTTAAAGTTATCCTTTAGTGTATATGGGAAAGAAAAAAAATCTCCGGGGAAGTGGAAAATAGTTTGATATGATTTAAGTTCTCCTGCATTGTTGTTTGAATTCTAATAGTCGTAAAGTTAAGGGCCTTCATATCCACATGAAATTCCAACAAATGAAAATGAAGCCTTCTCTTGTAATTGACGTCTCGATAGAAAGAAACAGGGTGAACAGATGAAAAGCTTCCACTGGAACTTCCAAGTAATCCAGTGAATATGAACCCAGAGAGATCTAATGATGAAATACAGAGTGAAGGATTGCTAATAAATGTGATGATCTAAATTTATCAGTCAGCTTCCAAACCTCAGTTATCCAGATGAAGCCCCCTCCATTTCAGAAACCTACAGAAAAATTCTGAATTTTATTCACATTTTACTTTAGAAGCTCGCGAAGTTCTCAGCAGGTCTGCTTCAAAATTTAACTAGTTCTCAACATCTAAATCCACATTACTCGATGAATAAATTTTAAAACCACGAAAATCACTTTATCCCCTAAAAATAGGTTCTTTTCATCATTCTTAAAACCCTATTTCCTCCTAGTTTCTAATTGACAAAAGACTGAAGTATGAGACTACAACCTAACAAGCACCTACAGCCTGGATATTAATATTTAAATATTAATATTATAACAGCTAAATATATGAATAATAGGTTTCTGAGTCATATTAGGAAATTAATCGAGAAAGTTACATACAGGTAAAATTACGAAAGTCAAGACATAATTGAGCAACACAAATAAGATGTGAGCAAAATTGAACACCAACCATATTCTTACCATCAAATGAATTGAGCAACCTACCATCAAATGAATTGAGCAACCATTCTGCTTAACTCTCAGCCCTTTTTTTTTCTCTTCTGCTTCCCGAAGAAAAACAGGTCGAATGGAAATGATCTATGACACAAAATTTCAACCAAAAAACAATTAAAATTCAAATGTTTCCAAAAATATAACTTTAACATCAGGATTAGGAATTTAGGTCTCAATTGACAAGGGTATATGTTGAAAAATTAAATGAAAATATCCTTCTAGTACATAAACAACTAGAAAGCTCTCCAATAACAGTTTCCGAAAACAATAAAAATGACTTTCCTAGGTCCATCCAACCAGAACCCTTGACGATATTGTCAAGACTAACTTCATGTACACTGTCCAGTAGTGGTAAGCAGTATAATTCCATAAATACCATGCTATTCATCTCAAGTTATTTCATTACCGTTTCAATTTAGGGCAGGGCCAATCGGTTCACAGTCAAAATATCTTACAAGCATAACAAAGATTGACATTGGCTGACGAATCCAAATGGTACACAACTGATTTGATCAATGATAAACAAAACTTTTTTTTGGTTCAAACAACTTCAATAAGAGCATCTAAGAAGCCTTGTCCGAGTAACAATTATGATGCTCAACATTTGAAAGTTCAATTTACTCCAATGATCTCTTATCATGGTCCAATACATCTGCTTTATCATTGAGATAGTGATAAGTTGTTTCTCCTAAAAGTTTTTTATTTTTAAAGGTACAATGCTACACCAGAGTCAAATAAAACCAGATGTTCTTTAATTCACAAGATCAAAGTCAAAATCTATAATCCAGTTTCATAAGTATCTATTTTGTTGTTAGCTTCAAGTCTTTGCAATGCAAACCAAAATCAGTGTGTACTTTGGACTGCTTTCAAACTCATTATAAACATCACCTTTGAGAAATATCAAATCAGACTAATATCAAGTTAGCTTAACCCGAGAGTCCAAAATTGAATCTTATAGCACCTTCTAGGAAACGCGCACGTTCATTTTCACAATCAACAAATCTAATACGTCAGAAAAGTCTAGGTACTCTCACAGCCCTCCAAGCAGAGAACTCAAAGAAGCAAAACAGTTGACACCCACCTAATAAAATATATAGCACGATTTCCTCGTTCTTTGTAGTAATCATTGCAGAGCACACTCCATTAGAACTCTAGACAATAACTGATATCAAATTATGTTTCACATTAACTGAAGTTTTACATGGATACTTGAATTTCCAGTCTCAATAAAATGTTATGCTCAACATGAACATACACTCAACATTATCTCAGGCATTTTTTCCAATCATATGGGCAAACTAAGATCCCTCAACAATTTAGTTAAAGCTATTCTACAATGATTTGTCTATATTTAACACTTGAGCTGTTAAATAATACTCTTATAAAGATGTTCAGAATGCAGTCGCCCATTGGTCACCGTTTTCACCGAAAATATGAGAAAATCTTAACGTTAGACTTTCTACCGCTCGTTCTTGTTGTTCTTCGTTAGATTTCGAATTTTAAAGGTAATTTCAGATTTTAGTGCAAAATTTGGGTATTTTGGTTTTTTTTTTAATTCCGATAATTGATATATGTTAAATTTTTTATTGTAGTTACTATTTTGAGCCGATTGATGATATTGATAATTTTTGAGAATTTATTTGAGCATTATTTCGAATTTCCAGATTTTATATTGAGTATTGCGATTTTTAGTGTTGATTATTTATTATTTGGATGTTTAGATGCTATAGAAAATATAAATGCGAATTTATGGAATTTTGTAGGAATTTTGGAAAAATTCAGAATTATGTAAATGGGATTTTCGAATTTATATTCAGTAGTGTTTTAGCTCCATGTTTTTTAAGGTATTAAATATTAAATACTCTTGTTCTATGTTTTCATGAAGTCAATTGTTACATATTTTTATTTTAATTTTTTTAATTAATTATTTATTTTATTAAATACAGCATGGGACGGAGCCAGCCCCAGGTAATTTTAAATCCTGGCTCCGCCCCTGGCCTTCATAATAAAAGGCAAGGACTGTATACATCAGCCAATGAATTCATTTTAACTTTTGTTGAAAGACAAAATAATATACCAGAAGTACAAATTAACGATTAAGACAACTAGTGACAATTTGGTATAACTGCAGCAGCGATGAAACTAATAGAACTCATGGATCAAAAACTGTGATAATATGATCACTGGGAACGAATCATCTATGGTTCTTTTCATGTTACAGTGCACATCATTTTTATTTCCAGATCAGATCTAAATTTGTGTTGCCAGAGTGCCACTCCCGGCTTCTTCGTGTCCGACTCATTATTTATAAATAATACAACTTGTAGGGGAAAGGTATTAAACAAGCATCATCAAATGTTTAACTATGGCACAAATTTATATATGACCACAATATTCAATTTCCTACAAAACATGCAATCAACCAACCATTAAAATGGAATCAACTTCCTCTTAGATTTCATCAACTTAGAATATCTAGGTAAACTCTCACTGAATACCCTCAGCATGTTTTCGGCAGGAATTTAATAAACCCAAGAAGAATGTGTGATGGTCACAGCGTTTTACATCTGTATAATGAACCACCCGAAAATGAGGAACATAACCCCTTTGGGAGATATATTACCAGTTACCAACAATGACAACAGTTCAAGCCAAGATTTATACACTCAACAAAATCATCATCATCGAAAAGGTAAATGGCCAATGAGACCTGATACATATCCTACTAAGACTTTAGTGGTAAGCGTACAAACACATTGGATAATTTCGACGTTTTAACCAACAAAGAAGACCGAACTAGGTTATTACAGTTTGTCCACAAAGTTTAATACCTGGCATGCTAAAACAAAAACTTCAAGGTTCTCTACTACCAATATGTTTAAATAGAGAGGTTTGAAGTTGAAGGCTTAAACATGGTATTTTATTTCACAACACTTTATCCTATATTGTTATGCAGGTTTGAAGGCTTTCTTCTTCAATGACTCGCAATAAACATGATATTTTATTTCACAATACGTTATCCTATATAGTTATTCATACACCAGAAGGCATAGTTGTTTTAAGGCACAAAAGTGTCCTGGAGCCTTAGACTCAACTCTCAAGGGGAAGGGCATGCCTTAGCAAAGTAAGGCGCATCAAACATTTTCCTAGCTAGATTTTATAAAATTCAAATTTTGGCTGCAGGATAGAGTAGTTGAGCGTTTGGAGTGATTGAAAAATAGAATTTAGTATTTTAACTGTGCCATCTGGTAGTAGATATGTAGTGTTTTCAAATAGAGTGCAAAGAAATAACGACTTGAATTGGGGAAGGAAGCGATCCGATTAATAAGGAAAAAAATTAAAATGTCGGGATAGAGAAAGATGCTGCGCCTAATAGTGGAGGAGGCTAAAGATTAATTTCGAAAATTAGGGAGTTCAACTTTAATCGCAGAGTTTAGGGAGTAAAACACACTTTTTGGGTTGATTTTATACTGGGCTTAGAGTTATTTTAACACACAAACAAGTACTGTATTTGGGCTAGGTTTTAAGGTTTTCTTTTTTTATCATGAGAAAGAAGCAGGCCAGGCTTTTTTTTTCCTTTTAAATGTAAAGCGCGCTGCAGGTGCGACTTGCACGCGCGCCATATGCAAGAGGTCTCCCAGGCGCAAAGGTCGTGCCTGGCTACGCCCAGCACCTAGGCTGGGCCAGTAGTGCGCCTTTAACAACTATGCCAGATGGTAAGCCCATGACACCCACAAGTATAGCTATTTAACACAGGTGTACCGTTTTTTAGGACATGGCTGTTTTACTTGGACTGATGAACGATGAAAGGGATTGTGTATCTGATACGATACTAGTTTATAGCAACTGTAGACATTTTGTTATGTTCTGTATTTTCCATAAGCAGTCAATGGGAGATTATTTTTTGACTGTTAATCGAATGTGCTTGTAATGCTATATTATGAAAGAACAAAACTAGCATTAAAATGGCTTGCTGAAAAGATCATTGCATGATCTGATGTTGGCACTTAAACTGCTGTAACCAACTGTGTTCTGCAAAATGTATTTTCTCATCTCTATATGTTTTGATGGTACCAGGAAACAAAATGCATACTATATGCAGAGCATAGAAGTGTCATTACCCTCTACTAAAATCCACAACGTCAAACTAGAAGTTGCTGTACAGTGATGATAGTTTTACAGTTTGATGCAGCAATTGCATCAAATAAACATTTTTTTCCTGTAAACCTAGAGAGAATTCGCATGCCCATAATACTGGAATGCAAAAACATTCAACCACATAAATATCCTACAGAGCATAAACAATTAGTAGATGGAGTACAGATACATTCTTGTCTGTTTTCTACAGTTGTGCGTTTTGATTTGTAGTTAGATTTTCGAGTACAGATACATTCTTGTCTGTTTTCTACAGTTGTGCGTTTTGATTTGTAGTTAGATTTTCTTTTTCGGTACAAGAGTGTGAAATGGAACATATATTTCATAAATAGATGGGTCATGCTTTTCAGAACATGGAGTTCAGACAAGCATATGAGGCAGCTATATGTAGCTTAGTTCACCAACATATGAGCATTGACCTTCTCTATGGTATTCATAAAAATTACCTCTCTTTTTATTTCAAGTCATCAAAAAGTTTTAAGATAAAATGCCTATTTTAGTCCATTACAGTGGTGCAATAATATCTGAAATGAATTTTTTTAACTTGGTAGGTAAAGTTTGAATGGTCCTATCGTTGATTCCATGCTAAAATTTAAAAGGAATCTGAGCATGAAAAATAAAGCTAAATACCAAATACAAGGTATACATTATAAGAAAAGACAAAATATCCCATAACACACAAATAAAGGAAACCAAGTTCAACACAACTTTTACGACATATAATCATCCATCACCAAACTGTCCCAAAAGTAAAGTCTGATGTCAAGCCCATAAAAAACAACTTAACTGCCACAAAACTTCATCCCAACAGCACCCATTCCCAAAACAATGCAGCAACCTGAGATTAAAAAAAAAACCCATGAAAAGCCAAATTATAAAATTTGAAGCAAAATTTCATAATTCAACTCGAATGAGTGCTAAAAAGAATCTTATACCCTGCAAGCAACAAAACCCAGTACCAGGAGTCAAGGTTTGTTCCCACGGCCACTAGTACCAACTGTTTTACTCTTGCTTCCCCCATCATAACCCATGTGCCCGACAGAAGTTCTGCAGTAACAACAAATAAAATAATGACAAGAATCCAGCAGAACAAAACAGCAAGCACACTTCCTTACCTCTGCTTCTTTTTATTCCTTTGCTTAATGGTCTTTACCATATCCATAGCCATCTTCTGGTGTTCCCTAGTTTGAGAATGCATTTCTAGCCCCTCCACAGTCACGCAATCAAACATGCAAATCCTACACCAACCCATGCTTATAGGCTTCCTCTTCCTTGACCAATCAAAAGAATCCACCTCGCCCTGTAAATTTCAATTGGAAACATTGATTCTCGAATAGTAGCGGAAAATAAATGCATACAGATGCATAATAGATCAACAAGGTAGGAAGCGAAAAAATAAGAAATTCTTGAACACGATAAAAAAAACACTTAGTCGATGCTCACTACAAAGCCTCCAGGATTAGGAAATCCCTGAAGTGGATAGTTGCTCCCGATACCGGGTACCCCAAAAGGTGGAATGTTTGGTCTGTCACCTCTAATAGATTCACCGAATGGTATTCGATGGTTAAAATTTCCCGGTCCACCCAATTCTCCTGCATGGGAGTTACCAGAAAAGATACCATGTCCAGCAGCCTCAGACATAAAATGACCAGGAAAATTTCCAGGGCCTGAGAAGTCCACCCTCCCTAAGGGGACTGGTCCTGGCCCATCTTTTCCAATAGCATCATCGCTCTTGATATGGCTGTGAAGCGGCCGAGTCATATGCTCTCCGAATCTCAAATTGTGTTGACCGTCACTGTCACCTCTCCTCGGGTGACCAGGCACAGGGGGAAACCTGTTATCATGAAAAGGATTTCCAACTGGATCTGAAGGTAGATTGAAAGATCTGGATCCTTCACCAAACCTATGTACTTCCCTGGCATTAATATCATGAAAGCCAGTGGTGCCCCGAGGAAATCTGGAAGGTCCACCAAATTCATGAGAAATGCCAAGATACTCCCCTCCTGGACTACAGGGAGGCAAATGTTTCGCATGACGTCGTCCAGATTCAAGGCCAGGTCCAAAGACATCTTCATGACCCTGTCCACCCGAAGCGTGATATGGAGGCAAGTCTCTCAAATTTGAATCTAATCCAGAATTTAATTTCCCTCCAGTGCCATAACTTGACCCAGGTTGTGATTTATCAACAGTCATCGAACCTGTATATGAAAAAGAACCCATGAGGAACCCCACAAAAATAGTGAAGCGAGGACAATTCCAGGAAAAATCCACCATGGAATCATAGCAAAATTTGATTAAACAATAAAAGTACCTTGTTCAAGAGGCCGAAATGGTTCCATCGGAAATGGATTCAAATGCTCCCGTGAGCCAAAGTTGGGTTCTGTTTCCCCATTAGCCCTCCAAACACTTGGCTCATGCCCATAAATCTGCCTATGAGGAACCCTCTCAACAGACTCAGACAGGTAAGATGAGTTTTGATGTTTGAACATGACACTTTCATTAGGTCTAAAATGGTTCTGGGGACCAGACTGACCTTCAGGATGAAGTTGTGGAGCATTTCCAGTAACCCCACGCAGATCACTATCAAAACTTCCAGGTGGAGGCCCAAAATAACCAGAAGCTCTCCCAGTATGGGATGTCAGGACAGGAAGTGGAAGAGAATGCCCAGGATGCGGCAAAATTCCCAATCCTTGGGGCTTTAGTGTCAATGGAGGTTGCTCTTTCAGTTGTAATTCAGGCTTGGAGGGAGGGTTCTTGGAAACCTTCTCAATATCAGTAGACAGACCCGCAACTACCTCCTTCCGACTTTCAAGGTCCTGCACCTGTTGTGGCAAATTTGAGCCTGCCACGGAATGGCTCTTTTCTTCAGAGGCATTACCTTCTGTAGTTTTTGCCTCAATGGACATGGCACCAGATAATTTCTCTGTTGCGCTCCCACTAACCTCGTCCTTCACCCTAGCAGCAATCATTTCTTGCGGTCCCAATTTTTTATTCGATATGGCTTCTTTTTTCAGAGGCTCAACGTCAGTTCGAAGAACTTCCTTTTCAGCAAGCCCCTGACCTGGTACCCTAGCACCTGGATTTGAATGCTTACTTGAAAAATATTCATCATCAAGTATTGCAGATTCAACAGAATTCGGATTTGCAGGTGGCAGAGTTGAACCAAGTTGTGAAGGTACAGCGTGAACCACAGCTCCAAAGCCACTAGAAGATTGTTGATAGTTTTGTGGATGCATGCCCTCATTTGACGTCATAGATTTGCCATCATAACTTTGTGACTGCTGAGGTGGAGGAGGACCGTATGAGCGTAGCTGAGGTTGAAGCGGCTGCTGTTGTTGAAAAAGACCTTGCGGCTGAAACAGAGCCCTAACAGGAGTAACAAAAGTCTGCTGTTGTGAGAAAGGCTGGGGAACAGCTAGTTGAACTGGCTGAAGGCCAGTACTATGCTGAGGGAGATGGTTTGACAGTTGAGCATGAGCAGAATATTGCTGATGTGCTGGGGGCGTAATCGAAACCTGGCTTTGTGGCAGCAAAAATGCAGACAGCGGTGGCGGGGGGAAAGAATCATGAGAAGGGGGTGGCCGCATCACAGCAGGTTGATGAGGAACCTGATCATGCAATTTAACTGGATGCAATGACCCACTTGTGGGACGTACGTTTATCGGAGGTTGATCCAATACTCCTGAATGCATTTGATGGGCTGGCTGAGGTTGTTGATATGAATTATGTCCACTAACACTAGAAGCTGGAGGCTGTGGAGGCCGCGGTCGTGCAGCAGGAACAGTTGGCTGGTTGAGTGGAGGAGGGCGTACTTGAGGGTACTGATTCTGATAATGTGAAGCTTGTGACTGAATCTGCAAATGAGACTGGTTTGAAGTTTGATTTTGAAATTGGGGTTGGCTGTGAGTTTGGGAAGCATGAGCTTGAGGAATCTGCAAAGGAGGTGGAAAATAAGGAGGCAACTGAGGATGTTGGACAGCAGGCTGCATGCTCACCGCTTGGAGACTAAGCGGAAGCTGGTCAGGTTGACTATGAGGTGGCGGCAGAAGAATTTGGTGGGGTATTTGAGCCTGGGGAAGCATCAGATGTGAAGGTTGTTTTTGAGGGTTGACTTGATAATCAGGAGGAAAGGTTTGGTTGGGTGGATGCAACTGGGTTTGCCCTTGAGAAGGAAATTGTACCTGCATTGGAATTTGAGGTGGCACAGGTGGCTGAGATTGTGCTATTCCTTGGGCTGGTGGTTGAAACTGGGGCTGCTGCTGGTTTAGAGGGACAGGATAGAGCTGGAGCTGGGACTGGGTCTGGGCAGCAGGCTGGGCATATGCATGAGACTGGGGCTGACCATGCACATGCAGTGGATTATGCTGGTTTTGCTGAAGGGGATGATATTGCTGATGAGGCTGTTGGTAAGGATCATATCCGGAATATTGCTGATAGTATTGCTGGTACTGTTGCTGATACCACTGCTCTGTTTGTACAGAAACAGCCTGAGGATTAGCAATAGGTTGCTGAGTTGGATTTTGTCCAGGCTGCAGACTAACAGCAACATTCTGACTATTCTGGAGCTGAGAAAGTGGTTGGCCAGATTGAGCTACAGTGAGGTTTACAGTTGCAATGGGTGCGGACAAAGTGGTGCCAGAGCTAGTTGCACCCCCTATAGCCTGTTTTGCTTCATACGCTCCCTGCAATTAAAGGTTGATGTCAGAGTTCATTTTAACCAAGACTCCTATTCATATGAATACGAAGAACAAATGCTTCATACACGCACCGTACAGCTCTGTGCATGATCATGTACTTGGCGATGAACAATTTGGATACCACATCTGTTACATATAACTGCCGAACTTCCAAAGGAACACTCAGAACAATGAGAGGTACAATCAGATAGAGTACCCTCCCATGTGCAACCACTTCTGAAGAATAGACAGTGAACCTTAACCTTTCCAATCTTTTCTGCCAGTGATCTATCCGAGTTTATTAGCGGCTGCCAAAACAAATTATAGCTTCAGAAAAATATGCAAGAAACGGTGTCTGTCATTCAAATGTATAGGCAGGAGAGACAAACCTTAGAATCAGACTCGGTCACCAAGTATCCATCATAAGGGCATGCCTTGCTACCATTTGCAATGTGTGCCAAGCAAGGTTTGCAGTATAGGTGACTGCACTGCGACTGAAATGCTTCATTTGGATATGCAAGCGTACGACAAACAGGACAAAAATACTCCCCTGGATAGGTTTGAATGTCTATTATGCACTCTATATCAAAACCCATGGATTCTCAAGTAAAATCTTGGATGGCGACAAGCTTCAATGCCTGAACAAAGAAACAAAAAATTAATATATTAAAATATTAATACATGCATAAAAAAATATACAATAATAGATATGATAGAATAATTCCACATTATAATAAATTATTATTACAAATATCACATAGCCAATTAACTAATGCACAAAATAAACAAGTTACAAATTACTGAAAGAATTGTATCACCAAGTAGAATAATCTTCTGTTTCACAATCCACGTATGCTGGTAAAACAGTACAAGCATATAAATAATATAATGAAAACAAAACTGTAATAAACAAATGAGAGAGATGATTAAATTTTGCAGCCATTCTCATCTCCCACTTTTGTTTTGGCTAGCAGGCAATATTTACATGAATTGGAAAACGAGAATACTTAGGGAGATGTATGGATTTGTTTTTGAAATTTCATGAAATGGGAAAGATTTATGGAAATCGAGTTGGTGAATGTGATGTCGATGTCATGCAACAATTTATTTTAAAATTTAAAGATATAATAAATTGATTAAAAATGTAATACAGAAATTGAGAATTTTTGGGAGGCGTTAAAAGTTAAAATAATAATAATAATAATAATAATAATAATAATAATACTGGAAAAAAAATAATAATAATAAAAGTTAAAATAATAATAATAATAATAATACTGGAATAATAATAATAATAATAATAATAATAATAATAATAATACTGTTGGTCCGAGTTAAAAATGATTTTTTGAAGAAAATCAAAGAATCAAGAAGAGTTGAACATGTTCAGACACATTAATTTTAAAGAAATGAGCAAACTTTAAAGGATTACTCTCTCCAGCGAAAAATAAAAAAAAAACAATTAGGACAAATAAATTCATATTAATTTAACATGACAAATCGCTAGCCGAAAAAATAGATCCACACCAAGGAAATTTCCCAAAAATACAAAACACAAATAGATCGGAAAATCAAATGAACCTGAAATAACTTAGCTGAGAAATGCAACAAAAAAAAAGAAAAAAAAATTCTAACAAACAAGCAGAACCATCCCTCAAAACATATCTTCACACATCAGTTTTATCAAGAAATGAGGAAAAATTCACGCCCAAATATATAAAATTTAGGGGGAAAAAACCTGTTACACACCTCAAAACCCTTGTCCAAAGACTTTAATCATCAAATAAAAAGCCTGGATGCGCGATCCCCAAGAGAATTTTCTGACGTTTCCTGGAGAGAACGAGAGAAACACTGGGAGAGGAAAGCGACTGTGGAGAAATGAAATGCGGGCAGATGAGAGGAAGCGGTGCCTTTTATAGGTGGGGAGTGAGGGTTTGTAGGGTCTACAGCGCACACATTCATGCTAAACAAATTATAATAATAATAATTTAATAATTTAGTATAATATAAATAAATAAATAAATATGGTATGAAATGGAGAAATGGTGAAAGAAATGGAGAAAGGTGCACTCATTTCTGGACAATCTCATATGAAAATGAACATTTCGTAAAAAAATATCTATGAATCACTGTTAAAGACATTTTTAAATGATTTAAAGACTCAAATGTATGTCGGATTTTCGCTAAAAGCCTGTAAAAACTCCTCGTCAGTCGGAGGTCATCAGAGCTCACAAAGTTCGTAAGAAGATTATCGGAACTCTGACAACGATGACCGGCGCGAGATTGAAAGTTTAAATATTCAATTAATGCTAAATATTATATCCTCGTATTGGATTGTGGCACGTGGCATGAGATGCGCAAAATGTACAATCGGCAAATACAACCGTTTCGATTGTTCATCAATCAGCGCGCGAATTTCGAGTTATTGTAAACAACGTCCCTTCAATTTTGTTATTGTTTATCTCATTTTACTCTATTTTTACTTTTGTCGTAGTTTTCAAAGAAATTAACAATCATGACATGTCTATAAATTGTGGATTAAGTTGTGTTTATACTTAGAGGTGTCGATTTAGGTAGGTTGTGTGGGTTCGGGTTGGGTTAAAAACAAGGATATTAAAAAAATATTTCAACTCGAATCCAAACCAAACCGACCAACCAGTCTATATTTTTTACTTTATATCTTTAACAAAATAATTAAATAAAAAATTCAAAACATAATATAATAATAATAATAATAATAATAATAATAATAATAATAATAATATTTTAGTTTAAACATATAATAACAAAATTCTCGCATGATAAATATAATCATGGATTATTTAAGTTTAAGAGTCAAATTATCTAAACTTTTAGTTCAAAAAAGAAATAATTGTTTAGAAAATACAAGTATTTCAAAAAACATTATTACACAACAAAAATTTATGATAATCAATCTACAATTAAAAAAAATATTCAAGCATCACAAATATCTTTCAAATTTTAAACACTACTTCTCAATTGTTTCACACATTTTTGTATGAGTCAAGATTTGAAAGAAAAAAACATAAATTGGTCGGGTGGGTTCGGGTTGATAGGTGACCTGATTTTCAATTCAGGTCAACCTGAACTCAAACCCAAACCCACCCAATTTTTGGTTCATATTTCGGTTAAGTCCAACTCAACCTGACCCAAACCTGAAAACCCCAAATCCTATATTTTCAGGGCGGCTTGTGTCAGGTTTGTGAGTCGGGTTCATTTTTACACTCTTAGTTATACTATTTAAATTATATCGCTTTATTTTATTTTTGTCGTGGTTTTTTAAGAAATTTGTGATTTTAGCATGTCATGGAATATTTGGTGTCAATACTCATGTTAAATTTGTTTTAGTTTAATTCTCCATTAACATAAAGTATAAAAATCACAAATTTTCACATGCTTTGTCTGTACATGAGCTTCTTTTCTAAATTTTAGTCAATAAACTCCCTTCCATTAACATGTTAATTATTATTCTTATAATTCTTAATTTATTTTTTATATTCGTTATTAATATATTTAAATCTCTTAATTTTGATAATAACAAATAATAACTTATTGTATTAGATCAAGTTGCATTTATAATATATTACAAGTACTCGACCGCCCACTGAAGATTCAGAAAAAGTCATTCAAATGGTCTCAAAAGTCTCAAGATGCAAAGCTATTCAACCGTTTTATCATCTGTAGTATATTTGATCTACCCAACCGCTCAAGCGTATAAGTCTATGGTTTAAGAGCTACTCAAGTGTTTATCTTATTGAAGTACATCTATAAACGGTTGCCTACAGTCATCTTCAGATACAAGCCATGTGTTATATAAGTATCTCACCTACTTTATCAAAAAAGTTAATAGACTAATCATGCATGACAAATAGGATATTAGAAGTTCAGATTGTTTTCCTTAAAAGTCTACGCGCAAAGCTAGTTACTTTTTTTGTTGTTAGTGGTCGTTTCTTCTTAGATTTAGTAAATGCAGAATTGCTCATTAATTAAAGTGTACTATAAATTAAGAAAGGACGGCGACGACAATACTATTGTATTTATACTCATTCATTGCTCTACAATCGAACGTTGAACAAGAAGATGCCAGAAGTACTATAAAGAGAGAATGCCAAGAAGGGTTTCAAACACGGAGAAATTTATCAACTACGAGATTTTACATACTTGTAACATTCTTTAAAAATATTTACGATCAATCTTTATCTTTACAAAATCTCTACTGCTCAACAGCCTTCACATCAAATAACATTTATTAGATCTTCAAGGATCATCAAGGGCTTCTGTCAAACCACTCAGCCGTTTCTGTTCAAAACATTCAAAAAGTCCACTGTGCAATTAAACAACGAGGCCATGTCTCTGTTCATCAAGAATTTTTGTAAATTTATGCGCAATAATCAATCTAAATTTACTAAACCATATTATAAAAACGACCAGACAAATGATGGTCAAGCTTGTTATAATTGTGGCAAGAAAGGATACTTTTTTTAGATTGTAGCATGCCCAAAAAAGAGGAGACAAAATCGTTCAAGAAAAGATAGCCTAAGAATGAGAATATCTTTCGAGAAGAAAGATCAGAAGGTACTTGTTACTGAGGAGAACAAGAGCCAATGGGCATACTCAGAGAACGAGTCTTCTATATCAGAAACAATCTCAAGTGGAAGTAATGAAGAGCCGATGTAGTGCCTGATGGAAGATTTAGAACAAGAAGAAGACGATGGCGAGTAATTTGATTTCAGATCTAGTGAATTCACACAAGAAGATCTTGTCATCGCACTTCATAATATGGCCAAAGAGTACAAGATTTTGTATCAAACATTTGAGTAAATAAAGATAGAAAAATTAAGCCTAAAAAATAAGTCGAGTACATATAGTTGTTTGCAGCGAAAAGAACTCGACAATTTGAAAGTGAAACTAAGTCTGCTAGCCATTAAAAATGATAACATTCAGAGATTGTTCCAAGATATAAGTAAGATGCATGAAAAGCAAAAGTAAGCTGTGATAAAATCGGCCTAGGCTTTGGAAATGGTGATTGCAATCATATTGAAACAAGTACTCAATCACATCTAGATAGAAAGCAACTATAATATGATAAACTTTGTCTGATCCAGTGCGATATATGAAAATGACAAGCCCAAAATCCAAGCAAACTAAAAAGGGCTTTATGAGAACAAGGATAAGCATAGAAGAATAAGATATATTGAACATCAAGACTCTAAATCTGGAAAGACATGGCTAAAGACAACATTAAATGTAATTAGACAGGGTAACCAGTCGAGTTCCAACCGTTCTTGGAAGAAGCCGTTTCAATCTAGAAAAGTTGTTCAAAAAAGAAAACCAAGACAGTACTTTAATTGCAGACTAGTTCAAAAAGGGGTACACACTGGATAGCAAGGACAAATGACCTAAACAACATTTGGCTAAATCTAGAACACTGCACAACACTCCACACAACTGTACTTGACCCCTTGAATTTTTTGGACACACACACTAGCATGCCTATAAGGGTAATTCAAGTGTGAGTCTCAAAATGATTAATGAAACGACCCGCCCTAGCTTCTATTCCTTTTATTTTACACTAGTTTTTTTTTTTTTACATTCATGCATAATTATTTCATCATAAATAAACTAGCATAAATAATCAAATAAACAAAACTTCATGTAATCCATAATCATTCATGCGGAATAAGTAAATAAGCATTAAAAGTCTAAAATTTAGCTAAATAATTCTAGCACCCTAAAAGTCTATAAATAAAAGCGATAATCCATAAAATTATCAAAAGTCTTTAACATAAGCGGAATTTCTAGGTCCTCGGGTATGCACTGCGCCCTCCGGATAACTCGATAGTCCGCACCTCAAGACTCAAAATCATCATTATCTGCAACCATTCATACCTAGTGAGTCTAATGACTCGGCATGCTCAAACCTCATATAGCAAGTACATAACTATACAATCACATGCATAAAAATTACTTTTACTGAAAAAATATTTTTCTATACAATCATGAAACCTTCTAAATATACAACTTTTGAAATCATGCTTAAATATGAACATTTTCCTTTTAAAATTATCATTTTTATGTGAATTCCGCTCTTTGAAAGTGACAATTTTTATTCGATTGATCAATATAAAAACCATATTACTAGGCCACTGGGTTCAACGTCCACGTTTTTGAGGATCCCACCGACTATCATAAAAATTACTTCACCGTTCACGTTTTCAACGGATCCGTTATCATTGAGATTCCCCCCACGTTTTCGACGGTTCACTCCCTTTCGTCATTACAAGTTCACCATTCACATTTTCAACGGATCCGTTATCATTGAGATTCCCACCCACGTTTTCGACGATTCACCCCCTTTCATCATTGCAAGTTCACTGTTCATGTTTTCATCGGATCCCTTACTACCTTTCGTCACGATCAATTCACATTCCTCAAAAATATTTTCCTTTTCCTTTTAATTTCATAAAGCATTCATGACTTTCCATATTCTTTAATATTCCCAAAAATGGCTCAAATCATTCGTATACATCGAAATTGCTAACAATAGCAAATACATGCAAATACGTTAAAACTTCTAAAAATAGCATATATCATGCATATACTTTAAAACTTCTAAAAATAACATTTAACATGATTTGGAATTGTTTTAGGAAGTTGCAAACCACCCTCGACTTTCCTCGAACCGACCGCATGCGTTTCAACGCCATACTTATCCGGACGACCCTAGACTTTGGCTCAAGGAGACAACACGATTTTAAAACTTTAAAAATACCCAAAAATATCCAGTATCTTGCTGTAAATTTAATCTTAAGTCCTACGTTTCAAAAGTGACTCAATTCGATTATCGGATGGACCGTTTACCACCGTTTTCGCGTTTCCGGTAAAACAAATGACCAAACTACCCTCCCGACTCGAATCAACCCGAGACCAGACCTTTATTAACATCCTAAGACTCAATATAAGTTTATGGAAGTCCAAAAACCCAAGCCAAAACTGAAACAAGGATTTAGAATTTAACCTAGGCTCACTTCGCACCTATTTTGACACGTTCGGGCAATTTACGACCCTGAACGGACCACGGCTCGAAACGACCTCGAACCAGGCCCTAGACCCCTTACTTAGACACTAAATAAGACCATGGTCAGCCTCTTTTGAACACAGACCAGACGCTCAAGTCACCAACTCCCCCACAGCAGCCGCGTGCCGAATGCATCTTCATGTGCAGAATTGGAACAAAGGCTCCAGCGGCTATGGCTGCCCTTGGTTCGACTTTTGGCTCACACTAGACCATCACCAGGACCCTAAGGCATGTCCCTAGCCCCTGGACCAGCCCTTGAACTTCCCCTTTATTCCTAGGAATTAACGAAACGCCCCAAAACAGCCCAACCAACGCATGTTCGTGGAGTTTCGGTTCCAGCACTCAACCAACTCATACAAGCCCTGACCGAACCTATCCTAGCCCTTCCAAGGACCCTAACCCAAACCTCCAGACCCTGGCTAGGGCCCCAACCACCCCCAGCCGTAGGGACCCCAAAGCCGCACCCTACCCTCTCGGCCTTCATGGTATTGGCGTGTAGTTGTGCACAACCCCTTGTGGCTCATTGGTTCATCTTTTGTCCCTTCAATTCTCTTCCTAAATATCTAGACCATCACTTGAAACCCTCGGTCTGCATCCTTCCCTCAACAATTTAATAAACTTCAAAAATATTTTATGAAAACATGAGATGCACATGCATGAGATTAAAAACAATCACTTTTATAAATTTTTCACACACATAAGCATACATGCAATAATATGGATTGAATGGTGCTTGAAAAAGGGTTTGAAAACATGCCTTGTTCCTTTGTTCTTATTATATATGAGCGACGGCGCGATGAGAGACTGGGACGCAAAACTTTCCCCCTTCCCTTGTTTCCTCTAGGTTTCGGCACCCCTAGGACTCTAGTGTGTGTTTGTGTGTGCTGGTGGTGTGAGAGACGTGTATTGTGGGTGGGTGTAGGTTAGATTTTATTTAATTATGTTGTTAGATTGCTAATTGGGCTTTAGTTTACTTAATGAGCTCTAATTATTTAATTAAATATTTTCTAATCAGGCCCAACTAAATAATTAAGTAAATACATATTTAATTCTACTAAAAAGTCCCATAAATATTTAAAATATTTGGTTCTACTCGTTTCTAATATCGCACGCCCGAAATTACTCATTTTCTTCATAAAATTTCGTTACCGATTAAATGCGTCCTTTACTATAAATTTATTTCCGCTTTCCTAATTTAAACTTTCTAAATATAGAATTTATATTTATAACTTTCTAAAAATAGAAACTTTATCAAAATCGTCCCTGGTTCTCTCGTCTTTGCCGTACATCGTGAATTCGACTACAGAAAGTTCACATTCATAACATTTGGCTGAACCAACATGGGCCTCGGCCCAGGTCCATGCACCACTAGTGGTCATGGGTCGTTAAGATGGTACAACATGAGCCGTAGCCTATGCTCATTCACCGCCACTCATATAATATCTCATCCCTGGAAAGTGGTTTCTTTTGTCTCTCCAACACTTAAACTCAGGACCTCCAGGCATAAGTACCTAAATTCTTAAAGTGTTTGTACCACTTGAGCTAGTGTTGATATCCCCCAACACTTGAACTTAGGACCTCCAAGCATAAGTATCTAAATTCTTAAATTATTGGTATCCCCCAACACTTGAACCATGGACCTCCATCTGTAGTTTTAACTATAGAATCATCAGTATCTCTTCATAATGAAGAAATGCTTACGAGATTATTAAATAATAAATATGTATTATCTTATAGGAAAAATTATAGATTTATTCATATAGGTTTAATACAAATTGCCTTTAAACCTTTAACTTTAGAAGGCTCACCAGAAAGCTGTATAGCAGCTTTAAGAGATGGTAGAAATTTAACTTGGAAACAATCTCTTATGGGATAATTCAATCTAGTCTGGCTCATGGAACAGTATATTTTGATTTTATCCTAATTTATCTTTATCTCTGTATGATATAAATATATTAGATTCTTTAACATTAAATGTTAAAACACATGGTTATAAATATACTCTTGGAACATAAATTATATGTATATGTTATCGTATTTATTATAAACCACTATTTACACTACATCCTATGTGTAAAAGAATAGATAAAAAAATTAAATTATACTATTCTTATAGAAACTAATTTTAACAGATCTAATATTACAACTCGTAGATCTATAAAATGGGAAGAAATTAAATTTCCAAAAAACTGGATAATTGAACAAGCTATTCCTAGAAATCATATAATAAATAGAGATTTAGAACAAGGTATACAAACTAATGAATGATCTGTTCAAATACAGTTCAATAATTAACAAAGATAATTATTATCATCTTCTGTCTATGCTAGATCAAGATCTAGTCATTCTTTTATTTCACATCTAGATTATATGGTGGATATACCACAAACTTCTAGAGTCTCTACTTCTGCGATAAGAGAAGATTTAGAATCCTCTGCACAAGATACAATAGAAAATTTAATCATAAATCAAAATAATATTGTTCATAAAAGTAACTTTCAAAAAGTTAAAAAAACCGATACAATTTCAGAAATAAATTTTAATATTTGATGGATAGTAAATCAAAAATAGATTTTACTATATGTTCTATAGCTAGAGCCAAGATAAATTCAGAATTTTATCAACCCAAATGAGAATCTTTCGGAGATTGGTATTTTAGAAGTTTCTCTGAAGAAGAATTTGATTATATTGTTACTGAATTTTATAAATATTGTGAAAACCAAAATAAACTAATTCATTTTGTTCCTTGGTTTTCTAAGACATTTATTATAGATTATATTTCTATACTTGAAAGAAATTATACTTTCCTCAGGACAGATTCAAAAATTTGTTTATCCTCCTTAACAATATTTTATTATAGAAAAGAAAAATAAAATTTTAAATTTTACTGCTTTTTCAAAATTATTTGACAATGATATGTTACAAATAACTGTTAAAAATATCAATTAGATAATTGAAAAACAAAATTATACAAATTTATATGTTATGATAATAGGAGAAGAAATAATTTCTCTCAAAGATCGTATTGATAAAATTATTTTAGCCATTAATCAAATTAAACCAGATGTTTATATACAATCTAAAGAAGAAACTAATATTGTTTCTATTGCAACTTCTTCTATACAATCCTTTCCAGACATAAATCTTATGTTTCTCATATAGAAAAATTATTAGAAGAAAAATTTAAAAATCTTAATTTAAATACTCTTAGTGAAGAGTTTGAAAATATTAATAATCATTCTGATGAAGAAATAAATAAATTTAAATGGGAAGATAAACCTATCCAAAGCAAATATTATTATGATAGACTCACTCCATGGATGTAGATGAAATTCTTAATTCAATTAAAATTGAAATCAAATTCAAATAGAGAATTCAGTTTATTCATTAATAATGACAATAATTGAACATTTTACTGGTAGATTTACTGGTAATGGTGAACAAATTCGTAATTTATTAAGTAATCTAAAATGTAAAACACTAATTTTAGATGGTATAAAGATAAATTTTTATCTCGTATTTATGAAATACCAGACTGTAATAATAGTCTTTGAAAAGCCAAATTTATAGATGGTTTACCTTTTCTATTTGCTGAAAGATTTAGAAAAAATTTAAGAAAAGATGATATTTATATTCCATATGAGAATTATACTTATAGAAAATTAATAAGTACTTGTATTCAAGAGGGTTTAGCTATCTGTAATGAATTAAAATTAAATAATCAAATTAAAAAACAGAATTTACTTGAGAACAAACAATTAGGTAAATTTTGTGATCAATTTGGTATGGACCTACCTAATAAAGGTAAGAAGAAAACAATAGATAAAGACGAAAAACTTTCTAGAAAGAAAGACATTTGTCTGAAAGAGAAAAATAGAAAAAGAAGAAAAAAAAGAAAGCCGTGATTTACGAAAATCATAAAGATATAAAAACAAAAAAAATTAATAATTTGTAGAAAATGTAAAAATTCAGGACATTATGCTAATCAATGTTGGGCTAAAAAAAATTAATAATTTAGATATAGATGAAAATCTTAAAGAAACATTATTTAAAATAATAATAGATTCAAATCAAGAGTCTAATAGTGAATCTGAGAATTTTTCAGAATCGTATAATTCAGAAGAAATTCTAGATAATGAATCAGATATTTCAGATCTAGAAGAATGTAATAATTGTATACAAAGAAAATCTTACATAAATCATATAGAAAATAATAATGATAAAAATGATGATTATTATAAACTTATGTCTCAATTTCAAGATTTAAACATAAATATTTTAACAAATAATAATATTTTTGAATTTCTTAAAATGATTAAGGATCCAATATTGAAATCTACAATTATTGATGAAATGGAAAAAAACTAATTCAACTAGTATTAATAATAATCTTGTTAAAGAAGAACAAGTATATTCTATGAAAGAAGTTAAAAATCTTTTACAGGAAAAGTATAGTCAAAAAAATCCAGTTACTATACAAGATTTAATTAAAGAAATAGAAAATCTTAAAGAAAAAATAAAAAATTTTACAACAAAATAATAAAAATCTAAGTAATCGAGTTTCTGTTATTGAAAATAACAAAGAAGACTTAGTTTCTGAAAGTTTTGATATACTTTATTAATTTTTAATTCTTATAAGAAAAATTTCATTGCTATGATTGATAGTGGTGCAGATTTAAATTTTATATAGGAATGATTAATTCCTACTAAATATTTTCATAAAACTACTCATTCTCTTTCTCATGCCACAGGAGAACATTTAGAAATAAATTATAAATTAAAAAACATATATTTGCAAAGATAAAAACTGTATTCAAACAAGTTTTTTATTAGCAAAAGATATTTCTAGCCAACTTATACTTGGACTTCGTTTCATATATCAAATTTATCCTTTAACGTATGTTGAGAAACATGTATTATAGGAACTTTTCAAGGTAATCCTATTTCCTTTCAGTTTATAACTAAACATGTTCATAGATTTTTTTTGAACATTTCAAGTTCGCAATCTTGATTTTAATGATAACAAAACTTGTTAATTTGTGTTACTAATAATCTACCTTAGTGTGCAGTAGCAAGGATCATTCATGAGCTGTTTACATCGCAAGCTGTAGACCTAACTAATCGCACAAACTGAATCGGTCTAACTGATTACGTCAATTGAGCAGTCCAGTTGATAGGTGGTTCAGTAGGAGAACCTCAGAAGCCTGGCCAGCCGAAGGAGTGTTCAACTGATGAAGAAACCCAGCTGATCAGTTCAACTGAACGAGAGTGAAATCAGTTCAACTGAAGCTGGTGAAATCAGTTCCACTGACGAGTCAACTGATTTCACCAGCTCCACTGAAAATCAGTCCAGCTGACCAGTTTGAAGCATCAGTCAGAATCTTTCAGTTGTGGATAAAGACAAACTCTTTAAGTGGATTCCAGCTATACATGAAGGTACAAAGCCATTTTCCAGTCAAATGACAATAATGGACGTTATATCAGAGCATTAAAGACAAAACGTTTCAGAAGGGCAGTCGAAAAGTCGAGACACAATATCCAAGAAACGAATTCAAGATGCAACAGATATAATAAATGAATCTCACTGTACGATCAGTTTTCCCGCCTACATAAAGAGAAGATCAGTGAATATTCAATAAGCACAAGAAGAAGAAGCTGAAAGAAAAAGAATGATATTCAAAACAAAAAGCTTCTTCAAGAGAGAAAAGGAAGGGCACGCACATTGCACATCAGCTTTCAGAAGCCCAGAGGGACATCTTAACGTGTTATCTACTCAGATTATAAATCATTTTTTCTCAGTGTGTGAGAACATATTTGTTCAGTTCTCACACACAAATTCCCTCAACCACTCAAACACAATCTTGCACAAAGACGTTAAACTTGTGTATGTAGTCTTTGACACATAGACGTTAAAGAAGTGTTGGCTGGAAGGTCCTGCCTTCAGCCGTGGCTAGGAGTTCAGTTAGGCAGTAGTGTAAGTCCTAGCTGAGTGGGTTTGTACAAAGAGTTGTATAAATCAAAGTCTTCTAGTGGATCCTACCCGAGGTGGTAGAAGGGGTGACGTAGGAGCAGTTGAAGTCTCCGAACATCCATAAACATATCTTGTGTATTTAACGATTAAATGTTGTTTTCAAACTGTTTGGATCAGTTGGAAGTCACCATAACTGAACTGATGAATGCAAAATCCAATCTACCCTTTTCGATTATTCAGTTTACATAAGTTAAAATGTTTTCTAATTTAACAATTTTCTTCACAAAAGATTACTTCAAGTATCTTCCGCTTGGTTTTAACCAAACTCAATTTAATTAATCGGTGTTAATATTATTAGAACACGAGCTATTGCAGCTCATTGGAGAATATAGTGTACGAAATGCCTTCGAAGGCACTAGCACACTCAGTCCTTCAATTGGTATCAGAGCGGGTTGTTCTAAGAAGAACACTTGAAGAAAACTGTGTTTTAAAATTTTCTACTTTAAAATAGTGTTAAAAGATATTTAAAAGTATTTCATACTATTTTTAAAACTATTTGAAATTATTTATATGCCACTCTTTGGTAAATAGTTGAGAAGATTGGTTCTGCAACTATCGTTGTGGCCACTTCTCTAGATTCTTTGCTTTGGAGTTTTAATCAGCCTGTAGGGACTGAGAATCATCTACAAAGATGCACAGCTAAATTGCTCCTTGAAAAAGTTTTCAGTTGCAAGCCTACCAGGTCAGCTATTCTTCAGACGAAACTCATCCATTCTGGGACTCTGGTTGATTAAATCACGAGCTGTATTCCAGTTGAGCCTAGTCAGAGGCTGCTCGACCAATTAGTTTGCAAATAAGTCAAGTTCAAGCAGTTTAACTCGTTTCTCTAGTAAATTGAACTCACAACCGATGCAGCATTTCAAGAAGTCAAGCAACCAGTTGATGGTATAGACAGTTCTGTCGCATAAACCAACTGATATCTGATGTTTACTGTTGTAGTAATTTTTCTTGTTCAAATGATGTATGTACTCAGATGAAACGCAAGGAAATTGTTTAAATAAACATTATGTTTATTAAGCTGTGTTTCATTGTGACTGAATGGATACTTCCAGACTTTTTTTCTACATTTCTTAACTGATTATAACCTCTGAATGAATGATTATATAAATATCTTTCAAATACGGGTATTTAAATTCAGTTTCTGATGGGGAGTTCTTTGTTTTTCTCTCTAACTGAAATTATTGTCAATCAGTTTTAAAAATTCAGTTGTTGAGAAAAACTCTTTCCTTTTCTTATCAACGGAAAAGAAGTTTTCTCAACTCTGGTTATCCCTCTTAAAAGTTTTTCAATTCAGTTTTAGAGGGGGAATTTTTCTTTGTTTTCAAAACTTCTTTAAATTCAGTTATAAAAAGGGAGCTTTTAACGATGTTTGAATGTACTAACCCTTGAACTGAATATATCGCGCTTAACTGCTCAAGTTTTTCTAATCATCAAATAGGGGAGATTGTTGGAACTTTTCAAGTTCGCAATCTTGATTTTGATGATAACAAAACTTGTTAATTTATGTTAATAATAATCTACCTTAGTGTGCAGTAGCAAGGATCATTCACGAGCTATTTACATCGCAAGCTGTAGAACTAACTGATCGCACAAACTGAATCGGTCTAACTGATTACGTCAATTGAGCAGTCCAGTTGATTGTCCAGTTGATAGATGGTTCAGTAGGAGAACCTCAGAAGCCTGGCCAGCTGAAGGAGTGTTCAAATGATGAAGAAGCATAGCTGATCAGTTTAACTGAACGAGAGTGAAATCAGTTCAACTGACGAGTCAACTGATTTCACCAGCCCAACTGAAAATCAGTTCAGCTGACCACTTCAAAGCCTCAGTCAGAATCTTTCAGTTGTAGATAAAGACAAACTCTTTAAGTGGATTCCAGCTATGCATGAAGGTACAAAGCCAATGTCCAGTCAAATGACAATAATTGACGTTGCATCAGAGCATTAAAGACAAAACGTTTCAGAAGGGCAGTCGAAAAGTCGAGACACAAAGTCTAAGAAACGAATTCAAGATGCAACAGATACAATAAATGAATCTCACTGTACGATCATTTTTCCCGCCTATATAAAGAGAAGATCAGTGAAGACTCAATAAGCACAACAAGAAGAAGCTGAAAGAAAAAGAATGATATTTAAAACAAAAAGCTTCTTCAAGAGAGAAAAGGAAGGCACGCACATTGTACATCAGCTTTCAGAAGCCCAGAGGGACATCTTAACGTGTTATCTGCTTAGATTATAAGTCATTTTCCCTCAGTGTGTGAGAACATATTTGTTCAGTTCTCACACACAAATTCTCTCAACCACTCAAACACAATCTTGTACAAAGACGTTAAACTTGTATATGTAGTTTTTGACACATAGACGTTAAAGAAGTGTTGGCTGGAAGGTACTACCTTCAGCCGTGGCTAGGAGTTCAGTTAGGTAGTAGTGTAAGTCCTAGCTGAGTGGGTTTGTACAAAGAGTTGTATAAATCAAAGTCTTCTAGTGGATCCTACCCGAGGTGGTAGAAGGGGTGACGTAGGAGCAGTTGAAGCCTCTGAACATCCATAAACATATCTTGTGTATTTAACTGATTAACTGTTGTTTTCAAACTGTTTGGATCAGTTGGAAGTCACCATAACTGAACTGATGAATGCAAAAATCAGTCTACCTTTTTTCGATTATTCAGTTTACATAAGTTAAAATGTTTTCTAATTTAGCAGTTTTCTTCGCGAAGGATTACTTCGAGTTTCTTCCGCTTGGTTTTGATCAAACTCGATTTAATTAATCGGTGTTAATATTATTAGAACACGAGCTATTGCAGCTCATTGGAGAATATAGTGTACGAATTGTCTTTGAAGGCACTAGCACCCTCGATCCTTCAATTTTAAATGAATTACAAGAAAATATTGAAAGAAAAACTTTTGAAGTAAAAATTCTTTAGAAGAAGAAGTAAAAAATTTAACTATAGATGATAAATTACAAAATCCTAAATTACAGGAAAAAATTTAAATTATTTATAATAAATTTTTCATTGGAAATATGTAATGATCTTCCAAATGCTTTTTGGAATAGTAAGAAGCATATTATTTCTCTTCCATATGAAGAGAATTTTAATGAAAAGAATATTCCTATCAAGGCTCGTCCTTGTCAAATGAATTCTGAATATTTAAAATTATGTAAGAATGAAATTCATTCATTACTAGAAAAGGTTTAATAAAACCTTCTCAATCTCCTTGGGCATGTACTGCTTTTTATGCTAATAAACATTCTGAGCAGGAAAGATGATTTCCTAGATTAGTAATAAATTATAAACCCATTAATAAGATTTTAAAATGAATTAGGCATCCTATTTTTAATAGAAAAAAAATTATTAGATAGACTTGTACATGCAATTATATTTTCAAAATTTGATTTAAAATCAGGATTTTGGTAGATTCAAATAAAAGAATCTGATAGATATAAAACTGCTTTTAATGTTCCAATAAGACATTATGAATGAACAGTAATATCATTTGGCTTAAAAAATGCCCCTTCATAATTTCAACAAATTATGAATGATATTTTTTTTATAATTACAAAAATTTTATAATTGTTTATATTGATGATATTTTAGTATTTTCAAATGTTATTGAAACACATTTTAAACATTTAGATATGTTTGAAAATAATGTTATTCAAAATGGCCTTGTCATATCAAAATCTAAAATGATTTTGTTCCAAACTAATATTAGATTTTTTGGTCATATGATTGAAAAAGGAAAGTCATTCCTATACAAAGAAGTGTAGAATTTGGTTCACAATTTCACGATATTATAACTGATGAAGCTCAGTTACAAAGATTTTAGGAAGTTTAAATTATATTTCTCCTTATATAAAAAATTTAACCAATGATTCTGCTATCATATATGATAGATTAAAGAAAAAAAATCATTTACCATGGTCTTAAAAACATACAGATGCTGTTAAAAATATTAAAAAAAGGTTAAAAATCTTCTTTGTCTTATGATTGTAAATCCACAATAGGATAAAATTGTTGAAACAGATGCTTCTGATATAGGTTTTGGAGAGATTCTAAAACAAATAAACCCCAAAACAAAACAAGAATATCTTATTCGATTTTATTCTTGAAAATGGAATAATGCCCAGAAAAATTATTCCACGGTAGCAAAAGAAATTTTGGCTATTGTGAGATGTATTTTAAAATTCCAAAATGATTTATATAATCAAAAATTTATTATAAAAACTGATTGCAAGCCATGCATAAAAACCAGAAAAATCGCTCCACCAACTAAGAACGGCCATGCACCACCACCCATAGAATCAAGAAAGAGCTCTCAGTCTGTCAATCCTTACTATGTCTGGACCTGGTAAGTTTCCCCGTGTTGAGTCAAATTAAGCCGCAGGCTCCACTCCTGGTGGTGCCCTTCCGTCAATTCCTTTAAGTTTCAGCCTTGCGACCATACTCCCCCCGTAACCCAAAGACTTTGATTTCTCATAAGGTGCCGGCGGAGTCCTAAAAGCAACATCCGTCGATCTCTGGTCGGCATCGTTTATGGTTGAGACTAGGACGGTATCTGATCGTCTTCGAGCCCCCAACTTTCGTTCTTGATTAATGAAAACATCCCTGGCAAATGCTTTCGCAGTCAGAGTGTTTAGAGAGAGAAATGCTCTCCCTTCTCTCTAAAAAAGTGAAGGAACACTATGCGTAAATTGCTCTCATCGTGATTTTAGAATTATCAAGACCACCAATCGATCACTGTTTGCTCACATTTTTCGATATCTACTGTTGCTTCCACCTTATATTATTATAATCGATATTGCTTATCGTTTATTTCCCCTTTTCATTTTCGATTCTGTGTTCATCGCGATTCTGAGCGATTTTCAAAATAAATTTGGATCGCACATCTTGTCTACTGTCTCGATACTCGTTAGATTAACTAAGTTGGTATAAGAATACTACGATTTCAAGCTTCTTTTCAGTGGTTTTGGATATCTAAGCCGCGATTCTCTCTGCAGAATTAGGGTTCTTACTTTCATTTCGTTCTGGATATTGTTCGATTGATGCAATATACTTGTTCTGGGTTATATTCACTGCTGGCTAATGGGTTAACTCTATTGTGATTGAGATTACTGCTTTCTGAAGTTCTTAAAGCTTACTCGAATTTTTAGTGTACTCCAAGTGTTCGACGTTTTGCTACTATGGAAACTACAAGTGAAACTGAATCTTCGATGCAAGCTGGGGATATACCGATGGTACAAAGTAATGTACAGAGTGATAAGGGAGATGTCAATGGATCTTCTAAATCACAGCAAGCACCTTTTAATTCCAACTCAAATGCTACTACTGGAGGCAACGTTGGATCATCAAAAAAGATGAATGGGAAACAATCTTATGCTAGTCTCTTCAAAGACAATAGAGCTCCAATCGAAGCTTCACTACTCAAATACATTGAACCTCCATCTGGTGAGGTGATTATTGGCAGTGAAGATATTGAATCGGTGGAAAAAACATTTGGTTTCTGCCTTGTTGGATACGTTATGGGGCCGCGCCCTAGTGCTTACATTATACTCAACTTTGTGAAAAGATGGGGTGGGAATGTGAAGTTCATTTTTAAAGATAATGGCTGGATTATGTTCCAATTTGCTAATGAAACCCAAAGAGATTCGATCCTCAATGGGGGGCCTTATCTAATCTCGGGTAGACAACTGTTCTTAAAGGTGATGCCGAGTTGTTTCTTGTTTAGCAAAGAAGACATGGAGCATCTACCTTCTTGGGTACAGATTTATGGCTTGCCAGCAGATTGTTGGACAACTACTGCCCTTAGTAGGATTGCATCTGTGGTTGGTAAACCCATACACACAGACCAGCTGACTATATCAAAGAAGGGATCGACTTATGCCAGAGTTTTAGTTGAGATTGATGCGAAGAAATCCAGGGTGTGGGATTGTACTATCAAATTACCCACTGGAAAGGTAATTGTTGTTACCTTCAAGTATGAACTTGATCCTAAGTTCTGTATTAAATGTAATTCACTTGGCCATGTTGATGCTACGTATGGTATAGCTCCTCGCAAGTTTGGTAACAATCAACAGAGAAGGCAGCAAGATGCTAACAATAACAACAACTCTGCCCCAAATCCTGGTAAGAAATCAGAAGGTGCAACACTTGAGGAAATGGCTACAAAACATAATGACATACCAGAAAGCTCAAACTCAAAGTCAAATCATACCCCAGTGGCTGCTTGTTGTGTGCAGCAGAACACATCTACTGCTATATTCGAGAATTTGCTAAACACTAAGGCTGCCAGTAATGAGCATAATCCTGGTGGACAGACAATTGAACAGGATGTATTGGCTGAGCAAACCTCGGCTGGACTGTATTTGGAGAGTGATTCGGGGAAAGAAGTTACTGCTATTTCTCCAGATAATGAACAGCTGTCTAATGATGATTGTGAGGATGACGAGTTTCTATCATTCGGGGATGTAAAAATTCCATACAACCGAGAAAATGATTTTTTCCTTGATGATGACGACTCAGATGACATTTTATCTAGAGTACGAACTCAAGACAGTGAAGAATGGAAGACGGTATCGAAGAAAAATAGAAGAATAAAAAATAAGACGAAAAAAGGACCAAACATCTCAAATGCAGCAGGTGGATCTAGCTCTATGGATACAGAATATGTGGCGATAGATCCTACAACCAACCAACCAATGAGAGGTGGACATTCAAGAGTCTTTAGGAAGAATATTACTGAGGCGCGGCGGCCCGATACAGCCTTTGGTGGAACATGAATATCGCTTGTTGGAATATCAGAGGCTTTAACAAGCCTCTTAAGCAGAAATGTGTCCAAAGTCTGCTTAAATCAAAAAAACTGGACATTATTTGCTTGTTGGAAACGAAGATGGATGATACAAATCTTGATAAAGCAATGCGCCTACGTTTCCCAGGTATGGCATGTATTAATAATAGCTCGATTACTGGTTCTAAGTTCAGAATTTTAATCCTATGGAATGTCCATATGGTAAATATTTCTCTGTTGGAATCTAATGATCAATTTATACATGTGAATGTGGATTGCCTGAAAACATCGACATCCTTTGTGGCTACTTTTGTCTATGGGCTGCACTCGATTAAAACTCGTAAACCACTTTGGATGGAGCTTAATAGAATTGGATCTCTTATGTCGGAACCTTGGATCGTGCTAGGTGATTTTAACAGTTACTTATCTAGTCAGGACAAAAAAGGAGGAACAATTATTAAAAATTATGAAACAACGGATTTTGAGACGTGTGTAGTAATTAATGAGTTAGTTGATTTACAAAGTGTGGGCTGTTTTTTTACATGGATGAACTCAAGTGTATGCTCTAAAATTGATCGAGTTTTGGTGAATAACGCTTGGCTAAGTAGTATCTCTAACGCTTATGTGGAGTTTCTTGCCCCTGGTTGTCTCTCTGATCACTCTTGTTATATTATTAATCTGCAACAACCTGACAAGCGTAAGAATCGGTGCTTTAAATTCTTTAATATGTGGGTCAATCATGAGAATTTTTTGGAGTTGGTTAGAATGCATTGGCATTCACATAAACATGGGACTGCTCAGTACTTGCTAAAACAGAAATTAAATAAACTGAAAACGCCTTTAAAAACGTTGAACAATAAGCACTTTAGTCACATTTCTTCTAGGGCTAGAGTGGCTAGGGATGAATTGGAAATTGAGCAGCTTAGTCTTCTGACTGGTGGTGTGACATCGAAAGATATTAAAGAGCTAAGAGATCGTGCTGAATTTCTGTCTGAGGCCGAGAGAATGTTCTTCTCTCAGAAGGCGATTGGAGATTTTACCAAGTTTGGTGATAGATGCTCTAAATTCTTTCATGACTTAATTAGAAGAAATACAAAAAAAAATAGTATCGTGGCTATTACCAAGAGAGATGGTATTGTTACTACTGACAGTGATGAAATTGGCGCTGAATTTGTGAGTTACTTTGAAAATTTATTGGGCACTAATAATAGTAGGAATCACGTGAAGTGTGGGCAGTGCTTGCAGGGCAATGTAGTTACTGATGAAATGAAATGTGGACTAATTAGTACTATCACAATAGAAGAAATTAAACAGGCGCTATTTGATATAGATGATGATAAGTCCCCAGGTCCGGATGGTTTTGGTTCGTTGTTCTTTAAAAGAGCCTGGGATGTGATTGGTTTAGATGTGGTAGATGCAGTGTTGGAATTTTTTCAGAACGGTAAGCTACTTAAACAGTGGAATCATGCGGTGCTGGCCCTAATTCCGAAAACATCTCATTCGAACTCTGTTCATGATTTTAGACCAATTTCATGTTGTAATGTAGTATATAAGATCATCTCGAAAATCCTGGCTACACGTCTTGGGAACGTAATTGGGCATTTAACTGATGATGCCCAAGTGGCGTTCATCAAAGATCGATCGATTGTGGATAACATACACTTAACTCAAGAGCTGTTTCGTAAGTACAATAGAAAGAGAACATCGCCGAGATGCATTCTGAAAGTAGATCTTCAGAAAGCATATGATACTGTTCATTGGGAATTTTTGAAGGAAAGTCTGTGCTTTCTGGATTTCCCGAAACAATTCACCAATTGGATTATGGAATGCGTTTCCACCACTTCTTTCTCGATTTCTATTAATGGCCAATTGCATGGCTTCTTCCAAGGGAAGAGAGGACTAAGGCAGGGTGATCCACTATCCCCTTACCTTTTTTCTATCTGTGTTGAAATGCTCTCGAGATCTCTAAAAAATGCATCGGCATCCCCCGATTTCAATTTCCACCCCAAGTGTGCTCCACTGAGTTTAACTCACCTGGCTTATGCGGATGATATTTTATTACTTTCAAGAGGTGATGTTGGCAGTGTGGGTATTTTGATGAAGTGTTTGAAGGATTTTAGTGACAGAGCGGGGCTCCGTGTTAATGTCAATAAGTCTAATATTTATATTGCCGGAGTTTCTGATGAGGTGAAATGTGATTTACTAAAATTGTCTGGGTTCCAATTAGGTGTTTTTCCGTTCCGGTATCTTGGCATTCCACTTGCCTCCTCGAAACTAAGAATTGCAGATTATGGTCCGCTTTTGGATACAATTTCCAAGAAAATTTTGTCATGGCCTAGAAAATCATTATCACATGCTGGACGATTGGAATTGATAAGATCTGTATTGCAAGGGGTCCAGAGCTATTGGCTATCGATTTTACCTATTCCAGATGGTGTTATTGGGAAAATATATGGGTTGTGCCGTTCGTTCTTTTGGGCAACGAAGCACCCATCTATTTCTTGGAAGAAAATTTGTAAACCAATTGAAGCTGGGGGGCTGGGATTAAGAGATTTAAAGGCATGGAATCGGGCTCTACTTTCAAAAGTCCTTTGGAATATCCACGAGAAGAAAGACTCACTTTGGATTAAATGGGTTAACCACTTTTATTTCAATGATTTCTGGAGATGGAGACCAAATAGAGAAGACTCACCATTAATGAAAAGCTTGGCGAATTTACGGGACGATATGTTGAGAAGACTGGGCTCCACGGGTGAGGTGGAGAAGCACCTTCAGGAATGGCATTGTGGGAATTGCAATTCACCAAAAGCATACCTTTGGTTCGCTCCAAACCAAATGATTTGGCCTTGGAAGCCCTTGGTCTGGAAACCTAGCATTATTCCCAAACACAGGCTAGCTCTTTGGCTTTTTGCTCATAAAAAATTTCTGACTAAAGATCGTCAACCGTATGTTCAAGATCAAATGTGCAACATGTGTAATTTAAGTCTGGAATGTTTTGACCACTTGTTCTTCCGGTGCGAGATGACCTTAAGGGTGTGGAATGGTGTGAGAGACTGGTTAAATCTGAGGAAAAAGATGGGCTCGGCAAATGCAGTTATAGCAGCTTTCCGCGGTCCTTACCGTGGATCCACGATGATTAATAAAATAAGGACCAATGCTGTAGCGGCGGCTATTTATGCTATTTGGGACATGCGGAATCGAAAACTTTTCGATAATGAAAATGTTAATTGTGATTCAGTGATACGGAAGATCCAAATCCAAGTTTTTAGCTCGACACAATACTACACTACTATTTGAACTTCTTGGTAGCTTACTGATATTCATTGTGGTATTCTAAACCCTGTGTTAATGTCATTAGAATGCAACGTTATTTTAACTGTTGAGTCATAGATTTGCTACATTGTTCACTAAATCTGTATCCAATATCACGCTGGCAACTAGATTCTATAAACTGTTCGGTTCGCTTCATGGTTAGGGACACGGTGTATGTTATTTGTTGCCTCCTTTTTTCAGACTATGTGTTTGGAATGGTTTCTGCGGTTCTTTTGGTTTATTTTGCAGGGTGCTTGAAGAAAATTACACTGATCCACGTTTGGTCCTGCTGATTAACAATTGATGGGCCTGTTATATCAAGCACAGTTACTTAACAAAAGCTGGTACAGTAGGCCACTGGAGCTTTAGAAGGATTTTTCCTGTCCTCAAGGACAATACCATAGAAGATTCTTTGCATCAAGTTTTATTTTGAGAAGGAACAAGAATAAACTTCACACTACTGCTGCGTGGTGTTCGTTTGTGCTGTAAGTTGGTAACATTTTAAACAACCAGATGGATTATGAGAGTTTCAGTGGTTTTCTGTTTCTTTCTCCTTTGCCTTACTGTTTTGCATGTTATTTTCTTGTTTTACGTTCTTTTTGAACCCGCTGAATCACTTGTTTGCTGGCCAAGTTGGTCTTTTGCAGGGAAAGAATGTGGATAGCCTTGACACTGCTGCTACGTAGCGTTCAATGGGACGCGCTTAGTTGGAAATTCCTATCCCTCTTGTGTTGCTGTAACTATGTGCTGGACTTTGCACTTCTTAGACTGGAGTACTTAATTTTGGCTGTGTAGTTGTTGGGTTTTGATGGATTAATTAGTATGCTCGATTTGAATCTGGATGACTGAACCGTGCACCTATGAATGGATTAGCATGCGTGGCTTCTTACTCTTGCCTCTATATGCTTTGAATTTCATGATGGGCTGGATGCATAAATTATATCTCAAATTCTGAAGATTCAAGCTTGCTAATGCGTATAACCATTAAATGTTTTGGTACCTAATCTTCATTTCTCGTGGTAATTACTGTTAATGTATCATGATTGATGTGTCTAATATTCTGTCTGGATGATTGACTGGAGTTTAAGTAGCCATTTTATTTGTCCAGTTCTTGATTGACAGTGGTGCAATAATGGTTACCCCTTGGGTGTGAATGGCTAGACTTTGTGTTTTCATTTTGTCAACTGTTAATGCCACTGTACGGTAGCTAAGTGAAAATTTATGCATTATATTTGGTTGCTCCTTCTCTTCGTTTGGTTCCTGGTGCTGTTGATGTTCTTTGACAGCTCAATTGAAGATAGGAAGCACTTTGGGGATGGATGGATTTCAGATATAGGATCAATAAAATAGGGAGCTAAGTGTGGTGGCTGTTCCGAATAATAGCCAATTAACAACGAGTTGCTGCTGGAAGATCTAAATATTGGTGAAATTTGAATAGCCTAGTCTCGCTCATGTAATGATGGCACCGCTAATGTGCTTGTGAACTCCTCAAGTGGTTTTCGAGAGTGTAGAGGCTTGCCTTGATGATTATCCTCGTTTGATGTCTAAGCGCCTGTTGTGTTAACTTTCTTTAATTCATTTATTTATTGCTATTTTTGTTCCATCTTCTACTGTTTGTTTGTCTGGCTCCTGGCTGTGGGCTGTTTTTGCTTGCAGATTTGTCGGAGCTCTCACATAGATGGGAAGCACTTTGGGATGGATTTCTCTCAGAGAATGGCCAATATACTTGATGTGACATTCGCTGGTGATTGTACTTCCACAATTGCATGAATGAGTTAACCTTTGTTCTAAGAATTAAATAGTATGCGTCCTCGATTTACTTCATCTATGCCATATGGGATAGTTGTTTGTTTTTTGTTGATTGGTATTATTTGACCGGGGTATGCCCCGTGTAGTTGTATCGAGTCGTGAGTTTATTATTCGTCCGGGGTATGCCCCGTGTAGTTGTTCTGGCATCCGGGGTATGCCCCGTGTACTTGTAACTCTGAACAGTTCGTTTTTGTCCTTGCTTACCAGAGATATGCTGGTTATTTATGCCTGATGCCTGTAGGTTGACCTTCGGTGATCTCCATGGTGTTGGGGATCAGGTTTATTCCTACTCATGTTGTCCGATCGAAGCGCTGACTAGTCCATGTACGGGTTAACCTCTGTTGCGCGAATTTTGTTCTTCTCCCGCTTCTGGGGTTTAGCAGTTTATGAACTGTTTCATTGGTTGTTGGTTGGCCGGGGTATGCCCCGTGTAGTTGTTACTACTTTTGCTTTAGTTTTCATCGGGGGTATGCTCCGTTTTGTTGCTCTGGCATCCGGGGTATGCCTGAGTAAGTTGGTTTCGTCTCTTGGGGAGGTGTGTTAGCACAGTGTTGGTATTGATTCTCGCTTTTGCGAATGTACTGAACTATTAAATTTTTACCTTTTAATGGAAATTTTTTCATTAAAAAAAAAAAAGAAAAGAAAGAGCTCTCAGTCTGTCAATCCTTACTATGTCTGGACCTGGTAAGTTTCCCCGTGTTGAGTCAAATTAAGCCGCAGGCTCCACTCCTGGTGGTGCCCTTCCGTCAATTCCTTTAAGTTTCAGCCTTGCGACCATACTCCCCCCGTAACCCAAAGACTTTGATTTCTCATAAGGTGCCGGCGGAGTCCTAAAAGCAACATCCGTCGATCTCTGGTCGGCATCGTTTATGGTTGAGACTAGGACGGTATCTGATCGTCTTCGAGCCCCCAACTTTCGTTCTTGATTAATGAAAACATCCCTGGCAAATGCTTTCGCAGTTGTTCGTCTTTCATAAATCCAAGAATTTCACCTCTGACTATGAAATACGAATGCCCCCGACTGTCCCTGTTAATCATTACTCCGATCCCGAAGGCCAACGTAATAGGATCGAAATCCTATAATGTTATCCCATGCTAATGTATCCAGAGCGTAGGCTTGCTTTGAGCACTCTAATTTCTTCAAAGTAACAGCGCATAATTACTGTTATTTCTTCAAAGTAACTCAAAAATTTATCATAAAAAAATGATTATGAAAATCAAACTACGTATAAGCCATGCATAATTACTGTTATTTAAATTAAAATGATTTTTATGCATGAGAGTTTAAATTCATTCTTTTAAATTTATTGAGTCATGATTATTTATTTAAAAAAAATAGATGTTTAGTTTTATCTTTCCAGGATAAATACACGAGGTCGGACCGGAGTTTGGAGATTAGAGATAAGATTAATAATAAGAAAGACATTCCTAAATTTAATTTAAGTCAAAGAATAATTTAATTTAAAGAAAAAGAATGTCCTTGGGATTTAATAAATTAATTAGAGTTAAGTTGGTAAATAAGTGCTTTTGGTTAATATTTAATTAAAGCTTAAAAAAATGTAAACAAATGGGGATAAATTAATCTAAGTCTAATATATTCAAGAAATTAAACATAACATTTAAATACTTAAATTTTAAGTCAAGCATGCCATGCAATGTTCTACTCTAAATTAATTTGTCATTCATTAAAAATATATATAATGAGGGTATTAAACCTTAAGAATTTAAAATGCAAAATTTAAAAACACTATTATACCATGCAAGAAGTAGTAATAATATTTGGTTAAGACAATTCAAAAAATTGTAGTAAACCTCATTCAAATTTACCACTAAATGGTTTATAGTACATTCACTTTCTACTTTTAATCTCCATAATGATGGGTAATACATACACCATAATTAACCTTAATCCTTCCTCAACAAATACCAAGTAAACTAAACGTGAGTATGCAACAAAACCCACGGCCAGCTAGGAGGAGAAGAATAATTCAAAACCCTTCCACTTCTTGACTTGTAACCTCCATCTTAATGCATATTATGACACCTTTAACACCCCTTGAACCTTCCCCTTTAATATCTACATCTCCTACATAACCTTACCTTCGAAAATATCAGAGATATCAAAGTAAACAACAGCTTAGAATCGAGTTACAGCAGCAACAAAACAAGAAAGAAAAGCCAACTCCGATCTCGTCGCGTCGTATTGTCGTTTTGATTTGTTTTTCTTCAAAACAAATTCCAGGCATGTATATGTTGTTTCTTTGCTCTTCAATCAAGTCCTATAAATATTTTTAAACATTATATGTTCAAGATTCATGAGGCAAAACGAATTTATGGCAGCAACAATTTAAAAAAAAATCTGCACAGATTTTTCTATGCTCTTTTGGGTTCAACTTCACGGTTTGGTTTCTCTTTTGGATTACAGGTAGTTGTTTGATTCCAGGCAATCATGGCTGCTTCTAGGCATAATTTAGAATATGTTAGGGTGCTTTTGGGTCACTTGTTTCAGTCCCTACATGCACAAACAAAGCATTGACAGCAAACTTTACATAAGCTGCATAATTGAGTCACGATTTTTGTTCTTGGTTGTTTGGGATGAGAGTTCGAATCATGGCTGTCCTAGGGACGGTAGCCATGGTTAGAACCCTCCCTTAACATGTCTAGGACGTGATCAAGTTGTCCTTTCCAAGCTTGATTCACGGATCTTTCAGATTTTTACATGAACAAGACAGGAGCTCTTCGGTTTTAAAAGTTTGATTTTCTGTATGAGTATGATTTCGGTTTTGGGAGTTTGAATGGATTGTGGTTGGCTTCTAGTCCATAGCCATGGTTCATACAACTCTCCATCATGTCTAGATTGCGCCATGGTCAATCAAATGATCACTGGAACGACACAAGACAATAGAACAATTCAATACATATCACTGCACAGAATTTTGTGTCCTGGGTAGAAGCTTGGTAATGTCCTAGGTGTTTGCTTGGGTTGTGGTTGGCTTTTAGCCCGTATCCATGGTCCAAGCCATGCCTTAGGATGTTGGTAAGAGTCCTTGGGAGGTGGTTCAAGTCATTGGTCAATAAATTTCAGAGTTTACACCACAAACACACAAGTTGCCACTGCTGGTTTTTTTTTTACAGCAACTTTCATCTTCGGTTTTGAGGTTGGTTTGAGTTCTTGGTTGGCTTTTAGCCCATGGTCTTGGACTGGACAATACCTTAATGAGTTAGGAAAGTCGTGTTTTTGGCCGTTCGTGATTTGGTCGAGTTTAGAGGTCGTACGAAAATTTATGGTGAAAGGTGCCAAAATGACTTTCGAAAGAGTGTTTTATATTTTTGGATTCTTTTCACCTATTTTCGTGTTTTACAGTTATTATGCATATTTTTCAGTATGTTTGGGGTATTTTTAATCATGATTAAACGTCGGTTTAATGTTGGTTTGGGTTGGTACGAAGCCATAGTTAAAATCAAGTTGTTGGTCCGAATCGTCTCGTTTTTGGTTCTATGATTAAAATTTTGTCAAGTTAAGATTTATTGCATGTGTCGCATACTAGAAGTAAGTCGCAGCAAGCCTGGGAACAATCCAACTCATCTGGTAAAAATAAGGTTATAATTATATTACGTGCATAAAAATATAAAATGTTTATTTTTGAGATATATGCTCTATGTCTTGTGGTCACCTTATGCTTATGGGTTTGGAAGTCGGTAGGAACAACTGAGGACCTCTCCGCCCGGTGACTTACGACCGGTTTATGATTATGTATGGGTACGGACATCCAGTCCAAGGGCTGTGATTGATCTCTACCGCCCAGTATACTGTGGTTTAGTCTGATCAGGCGCTTACGCTATGTTATGGGCCACTTGCTTAGAAACATTATCTCTACCGGAAAAATTATGATATGTTATGACAGAGCTCCTTGAGCAAAGCTTTTACGTATGAATTTTCAGATATGCACGTAGTTATAATTATTCATGATACGATTTTCACCGTACGCTCTACGATACTTTATTTTTATGATGCATGCGATTTTATGATATATTTACTTGTTATTCACGATATATACATGTTGGGTCTTTAGACTCACTAGACTTGATTGTTGTAGGTATTGATGAGGTCGAGACCGCGGGCGGAGACCAGTGAGCGATCTTGGGACAGCAGTAGTAAACCCGATGACCTCATGATTTAATTTATGCACCCTTTTATTATTCAAACTCAGTTTTAATACGTTGGATTATTTTTAAGTTGATGTTTACGTTGAATTATTTTTAAATTGTTGGTTGAAAACAATATTTGCTTCCGCTGTTACTTTAAAGTTAAAATTATTTACATGTTTATTTTAATTAAATAAGACAAGATAAATATTTATTTGGAAAAATTTTAATAATTCCGTAAAATTATGAATACGAAATACGAGCCTTTACAGAAATAATACAGATTTTCAGTCTCAAGCATCATATGCTAATCATTAAAGATGATGAAGGTGATTAAGCTCTTTATATAGAAACAAAATTTCGTGAATTAATTCTTCTCATAGAAGAAAAGATATTCAATGAGAAAAAACTTCATGAACTATCATGGAGAGATATTTGACCAATACAACATAAGGATGTATTTCTTATAAACACAGAGGGTTTTATGAAAATATACTATTATCAACAAAAAGTGTTGAAATAACTCACTTTTATAGTAATAATCAGCAGAAAAAAGTTATAACTTCTCAAAGTTTATTATCAAAAAGATTATATCTATTGAAGAATGAGGTATATTTCCATTAGTTGAAAAAGAGTTGTATTCTCAAAGCCATCAAATGAGTTTTTGGGACTATGTCGAGAGTTTTAATAAAACTCTATTTTATGAAAATGAGAAAAGAAACATACATGGTTTTAAAAAATCTGTGAAAATGTTTTCCATTACCCAATTTCAAATTGGTTTTTCATATGGTGGAAAATATTTGGTCCATCATCAAAAAATTTACCAGAAGCTTTTATAAAACCAATGAGTACTTGGTTAAATGTTTCTCCAAGTATTAAAAATCTTTTTCTGGATATTGGATTGACGGAAAGACTTTATGTCTATTTCTTTTTTATGGAATTTGGAATTCCATGGATCTGGAGATGACAACCATAATTCGCTTACAGTGATGGAGACATTCATTGCCTATGGAGAGTCAGTTCACAAAATTTTGGGACAAATTTTTTAGAGATGATCCAGATACTGACAAGCCTTATGTTTATGAAACTCTTCAAAAGATGGAGGAGAAAATTTCTTTATACCAGAAAGATTTTAATAATAAACAAGAAAAAGAGAAAGATTCTATGAGTCCGTTTAAGATTCTGACTCAGAAATATTCTGAGGTTTATTCAAAAGAAAAAATGATTGAAGTATACATTGATGAAATGAAGAAGGATCTTTATAAGAACATTGGATGTTCTGACTCCAAATCGGACAAATCAATGGCTTCCGAATCAAGCGAGAATTAATTTATCCATCTTATGCAAATGAAAGATGCACAAGACCTAGAGGAAGATATTCCTAATTTTTCTCATATCAGTGATATTTTTGAAAATTTGAAAAATTTCATAAAGGATAATATTAAAGATGATTAAGATTTTCATCTTTAATAAAGTTGGTGGAATAAAACTGTAGACTTTTTTGACTTTTGTAACCATGTTACTATTTGCTTTAATAAAGCATTGCACTGTTTATAATTTTAGTTGGAATCTGGGGTTTGATGTCCGGCTCTTCTTTCTATAAATAGATAATTCTGTGTTCTTAGAAGAACACGGTCGAGTTTGCTCTCCTCTTTTCTCTCTTTGTAAACAACCCTTCTAAATCAATAAAAGTTTCAAGTTTTCTGATTACAACTTTGTAAGTTTATATTATTGTTTTTATTTTTTGTTTGTATTTACTATTTTAAATTTATATTTCATAAATTAGCCTGAACGACAGGCTAAAACATTATTTAAATCTTTGTAATTTAATGTAATATAAGAGTCTTTGGTTATAACATAAGGTAAAAAGATGAACTAGGAAATGATAAACACAAGGTTCGTGTTTAACCAGGAAATTATAAATTCACGTTGTAGCTCTTCAGCCTGCTTAGCCGAGAAATGGCGTTTAAGGCGTTTATGGGTGATTTTTATGAATTTATGTTTCTTTGGATCTCGGTAAAATTCTTTTTTGTTTAATTAATTTGGCATATCTTTAATAAATCCTTTTATGTTTTGTAAAAGTTCTAAATAAAATCTTATATTCATTATTATTCTGAAATTTAAATGTCTCATTTTATTAGCTTAGTTTGAGTTGAATATGGTATATAGGCTGGAAACCAATAACCTCCATGTGTGCGAAAGCCACTAAGGAAAATTTTGATAAAACAACGTCACGTATCAGATTCAATTTGATTCCAAGCCAATATGTAAAGTAACAATAATATTAATAATATTATTATAGTTTATACTGTGTTAATAATGTTAATAATCACAAATTTATGTTAATTAATAGTTATTGTTGCTAAAAATGAAACAATATTAAGAGAAATCATAATTATATTAAATATAACATAATTTGTATTAAGAAGAATAATAAATAAAATTTTAATATTTATTATTAGCTATTAATGAATTTATATATTATGTAAATGGAGGTATGTTTGAAATGTTATAAAATACTAGGTATGGGCACCTCAATTCTTGAAGTGATCTACCCAGATTTACAGTATAACATATGACTATTTATAATTTTTTCGGAGTAACTAATCATGTGTTTATGTTTGTGTAATTTTATCTAATAATGTAAATTTAAAAGCTATAATTATCATGAACATAGTATTTTTTATGTTCTTCTATATCCGTACGCAAATAATTAGTATTTCGTGTTTAACAAAGTGAAAAATATGAAAAACAAGGAATTTATAAAAGTGAAAATAATAAGGAAAAAGATTGAATTGATGTTCAAATAGGAGAAGTTTAATAACATGTTGCAAATTAAATATAATGTATTGATTATCTTAAAATATAACAAGAGATCTACTCCATAAATAAATTATTATATATTCAAAAATAGAATATCTGTATTTTGTTATTGGTTGTAAAGGTGTTACATTTAATGATGTTGTTGATTCTAATGAATTTATAAATGTGATAACTTTAACTTAAATATAAGTTGTAATACGAGCCATTAAACAATCGATAAGAGCACAAAATTTTTTAGGGTAGTCAAAGAAATTTTAAAAATTGTTAATGAAGACGGGATTTGAATTTGTTTAACTTTTTTTTTTTTGAGAATTTAGTTGATGGATTTATGAATTTTGTGACCTAGGGTTTTTTATGACATATAAACATGAGAGTTAATATTAATTCATAAGACATCTGAATAAAAGATAACAATGATGGCCTAATAAAAGGAAGTAAGTATATGAATAAAAATTGTTAGGAGCTCGTATTAATCTAAAGTTTATAATACGTCTACGTACATGTACAACGACTAAGCATTTTCGATAACATAATATAAAGAGTTTATTATTCATTTAATGTCATGGTTGTTTTGATGGAGTTCGTTGATATTTAGGACTGTCTCAATGCATGTTGCATAATTTAGTAGGAGCAATAGTTTTGATTCCATGTTAGGCATTCTTTATAAGATGATGTCCCATATTAGGCTGGAGTAAACTCTTCCTATTAGTTCGCCCACATCTTTCTGAAATTGATAGTTATATTAATATTGTTAACATCCAATACATGTATAATAAGGATTGTTTTCCATTGAATTTGGTTTATATACTGAACTTCTAGTTAGTAAAAGATGGATATCGAGAATTTATAACATAACAAGTATGTTAAACGTTAGGTAATTACGCATATCAATATATATGTGGTAAGAAAAATTACAAACAAAATCCATCGTGAAGATTACATGTACTAAAATTGTACATGTTTGCGTGCAATAGATGTAAGGGTTAAAAGTTTTAATTTCATATTTAAAGTACCATTATTATATCTTTAAATTGATGAGCATCTTCAAATTTTTTCCCAAACGATAACAAAATGTAGGTATCCACCATATTGTGTAAAGTAACATAACCACATCATAATTCACATAAAATTTAAATTATGTTTTCCAAAAGTAGAAAACCCAAAAAGTACAAAATGTGTTGTTTTGTACTCATCATTATAAGCATAGTTGAACCCTTGTGGTTAACTCATGATTCGAACTTGAGGAAAAAAAGACAAATACCATAAAAAAACAAGCAGACGTGTAGTATATGATGCGTCGGCAAATATAGGAGTTTAAGCATTGTGAAGAGAATCAATGAGAATATCCAATAATATTACCTCAATCCATTGCAAGACAAACAACTAAGACAAAGAAAACAATTCACAACATAAACCTCTTTTATTGTAATCAGTAAGCAGAAATTACTGCTTGCAGCAGAGTATATGAATGAATGTCAATACTTTGGATCCAGTACACAATCTACTAAATATTATTGACCATGTTTGAATAGAAAATGTCGGTTTTCAAATTTTTGAATTTTGGACCCTATCAGATCCATCTCTGAGTGAGTCCAAGGTTTTAGGAAATACAAAATTTATATCTCAAACAAATGGAACCTCTTTATATGCATAATAATGATAAGCATAAATCAATAATCGAATTCTATTTATCTATATATCTACTAAACCCAACGAGAGCCACTATATATATATTGATGAAACAGCATCAACACGATGATGCTAAGAATTTGCTTTCATAAGGCCGCTGCCTGTTCTCTCACCTGCAATCTTTGTTATCCAATATAGCATGGTTTAATCAAAGTAGAAAAAAGTTAACATAAAGATCCGAGGTTAGGAGATATCTCAAAAGGTTGCATTTCAGAATTTTGGGAAATTCAACCACAAAACTAAAGAAAAGAAATCTTTGTAAAACTTTAGTCACCAAATGATGTTTTTATCTTAATGATCGATAGCGGTATGTTTTACCCTTCCTTGAAAGCTATATATATCAGAGTCATGTTCCAAGCAAGAATCAGGTGGTCCATGTCGATTCCATGGTGATGATTATCATGCAGGTGATCACGAGCCAAGGACTGGTTAACAATCTCAGGAGCAACCGAAAAGATTTCCTAAACATGAAACAAAATTATATCTCAGGAAAGAAACATATAATTATGAAAACTATAATGAAAATAGAACAAAAATATACCAACAAGACATCAAAAGCATGCCATGCAATGCCTCCAGCAGTTGCCAAAAGCACTCTAGAAATCGCTAGAGCTCCTAAAGTCTCAAATTTTCCGTGTCCTAAAAAAAGTAAGACCATCATGAACTGAGAGAGAAGGCAATTTGAATTCTATCAAAACTTTACAACTCATGACATCAGAAATTTGTAACAGTGATAATATATCCAACAAAGAATATTCCACATCAATTGTCCTAGAAGACTGTATTAGCAACTTATTACTAAAATAAAAATGATACATGAGATACCTTTTTACTAATTGAATTTGAGAAACTTTGTCATATCAAAGTAAACTTGTAAAAATACTAATTGGATGATAAGATTTTATTTTGCCGTAGAAATCTGAAGAATAGATTTAAAATGACAATCATCGTAAACATCGTTGTATTTACATAAATTCGTAAAGACGATGATTCGAAATCCATCCAACGTTAATTCATTGAAATAATCAAATATATTTAAAATTCATAACTTTAAATCGATCTACATAAACACAACTTTAAATCTTTATTTTCTTTACTCATCTCCAATAACATCATATCACTTACTCATGACGATTTACAATTGTAACGACCTGTATTTTCATACTTAAAATTTGCGGAAAAATTAAAAATTTTCTTTAATAGAAACATCTATACGGTCGTCACTCATTATTCATAAAGTATCTTTGAAATCAACCATCACAATTAAAATTTGCTAAAAGAAAAAGCTGTCTCAAAATGTATCACAATCCACTCATAAAATCAGAGTATAAATGTTTTCATGCTTAAAATCTTAAAATAACGTAGGCGGTCCTCGGGTCTAGCCTCCCACTCAGTCCAAGCCTGCCCCTTGGTCACCACCTCCTGTCTCCTCATCAACATACTCACCTGCATCGATCAAGTCTAGTGAGTCTAAAGACTTAACACGTATAAACTGGTAGTAACGAGTAGTACATAATAAAATCACATGCAACTTTAAAATAGGACCTACATACTTAAAACTTGACTTGCGTATTAAAACTTGAACATACGTACATACATACTTAGACGTGTCATCAACTTAAACTTTCATAAACATACTGCATACTTGAACATACATAACTTCATCATTTTGCGTAGAGGATGTTTCAAAGCAAGTGACCCATAACATAATAAATATCTGATCAGACACACCACAGTACTGGGCTGAGAGGGACGTATCCACTGCCACATACATGAGATCCCTGTTCATAATTTAACAGGCCAGTTGATCCACGTTCATAATTTAACGCTTCACAACCACGATCTAACCCGTTCATAATTTAACGGGCGGATTGGTCTCCGTTCATAATTTAACGCTTTCCAATCCTAACTTCAAACCCGTTCATAATTTAACGGGGTGGAGAGGTTCTCGGCCACGTTCACCGACTTCCAAACCCATTCACTTTTGGTCACAAGACATTTAGCATACCTCAAAAACTTCAAATATTTTCTTTGCACGTCAACATACTTACTTGGCGTTGAGGGATTCGTTGGAACTTCGATCGGGGCCGTTGCTGCACACTAACATGAATTTGCATAACTTAAATGTAGAAGTCATACTTACTCTCAAGTTCGATCATTACTTAGGGCACTCTAAAATTTCCCATAGCACGACCCTGGATAATCCTTGCACTGAACCATGACATCAAACCCTGAAAATAACTTACAAATAATTTCCAAACAGTGAGTACACGGATCCCTACCCCGGGTCCGTGTACGGGTCCGTCTAGGTGCGGTGAAGTGATACTCAGAAGGAAGGAGGGACACGGACCCCGTGCCTACCTCCGTGTAGGGGTCCGTGTAGACTCGGGAAAAAGGTCTCGAAAAGAATCAAAGGCACGGACCCCGTGCTTGGGTCCGTGTATGGGTCCGTGTACACTCGGGTCCTAGACACTGCTGAAGGATCAAAGGCACGGACCCCGTGTGGGGGTCCGGGTGAGGGTCCGTGCACCCTCGGGACAAGAAAACTTACGAAACTTCTGTACAGGTATTGTTTAACGCTCTCGACTCGATTGTACGGACTATGAGTGGACACCTCGAGACCCATCTTAGCTTGCCATAACATTAAAACGCATTCGTATGGACTCCCAAAACAATAATGTTCACCTTACGACGCATATCGTACAAAAAGAAGACAATTGACACCGAAAAGACTTCCTACGTCTACCCACTATTTCAAGTGCCTAACGACATGAAACGAACCTCCAATAACACTCCTAACAACATGATAACCGTACCTAAACGCAGCAACGATCGTCCGTCGATTCCCAACGAAGCCTGCAACAATTAAACTTCAAGAACACAAATTTTCATAAAAGTTGCAGTTTGAGCAGTCCCACGAAAAACGTCATAACTCACTCAATTTTCATCCAAAAATCTCGAATCTTATATCGAATCGAAGGTATCGAAAAATTCTACAATTTTCTAGTTGAAAGTTTTCTCAAAATCCCGACAGAAAAATCGCATTTTCCATCAGAACAGTAAGTTACGAGATTTCAGATCTAAAAAGTATTTCAAACGCATTCAAATCATTGTCCGCTCAAACGACGAACGTCACACACATATTTTCACGCATAAAAATACACAACGCATACTATGACATGATCGATACAGAAAGAACAGATTATACGTGCCTTTTGAATCTTAAACGTTGCCGAACGGCGTCACCGAAGCGAGAAAGGAGCGAAGGATGATCCGGGACGAACGAGGCACCGATTTCTTGCGATAAACTGAACGAAATCTTGCTGGGAAATACAGGGAAGGGGGCGGCTGCTATGCTAGTGAAGAACCCTAGCTTTCTTTCTCTCCAAATAATAAAACTAGAATGAAACTTGTGTGTGTGTGTGTTTAGGCGTGTATTACTGTGTGTAAAAGTGTGTTTGTGTGTGTAGCGTGTGTTTTAATTAAATTAAAAGACTAACCTTTTGCTTAATTAAAATAATTATCTACTAAATAAACACTAACTCTCCTCTACCTTTTTAAATAAAACTCTTTAGTTAAAATATAACACACACCATACTAGACTTTAAAAGTTCTAAAATCATAAACTCACAAAAATAATTAATTTAGGCTTCAAACTACTAACCTCTCATACAAATACTAATTTAAAAAAAACTTCTCAATTAAAACAACACACACAAAATACTAAATTTTAAAAGTTTTAAACTCTTAAAATTTCTAAATAAATAACTTAGGCTTAGAATACTAAAACTTAAAATTTTATTAAAATACCCCCAAACTCAACTTAAAATAAAGTACCACGTTTTGAATTGTCAAAATCGTCACCGGGTCTTTTCCTCAGTCCCGCTTCGAATAAACGCCTGAAACACGAAACACGAAAGACATCTTAACGTGCATCACGCAACATAATTAATTTAAAGATAATGCATTTAAATAAATCCTGCATGGCTAAAACTCCTTTAAAATTAATTAAATGCTTTAATAATTTAAAAAAATGCAAGGGTTTTACGTGTACGAAATTGGGCTCTACAGTTCCTCCCCCACTTATATAAATTTCGTCCTCGAAATTAAGTCTTACCGAACAATTCCGGGTAGCGAAGTCTCATATCTGCCTCTGACTCCCAAGTGGCCTCTTCCACTGATTGATTCAGCCACTGAACTTTGACTAGCTTAGTCACTTTGTTCCGGAGTCTGCGCTCCTGTCTGTCGAGGATTTGAGTCGGTTTTTCCTCATAAGACAAATCTGGAGCAAGCTGCAAAGGCTCATAACTCAGAATGTGCGAAGGATTAGCGAAATATTTCCTTAGCATCGAGACATGGAACACATTGTGTACCCCGACCAGATTCGGCAGAAGGGCTACACGATAGGCTAGTGTCCCAATTCTGTCAAGAATCTCAAACGGCCCAATAAACCTCGGACTCAGTTTGCCTCTTTTTCCGAACCTCATAACACCTTTCATAGGTGCTATTTTGACGAATACGTGATCACCAACGGCAAATTCGAGGTCTCTCCTCCTCTTATCGGCATAACTCTTTTGACGACTTTGGGCAGTCTTCATTCTCTCACGAATCTTGACCACCACGTCTGCAGTCTGTTGAACTATCTCTGGACCTAGATCTGATCTCTCACCCACTTCATCCCAATGAACTGGTGATCTGCACTTCCGACCATACAACGCCTCATAGGGAGCCATACCAATAGATGCTTGGAAACTGTTGTTGTATGTGAACTCCACTAGAGGTAGTCTAGACTCCCATGTTCCCTGAAAATCAATCATGCAAGCTCTTAGCAAGTCTTCTAAAATCTGTATCACTCGCTCAGACTAGCCATCTGTCTGCGGCTGAAAAGCTGTACTAAAAAGCAACTTCGTCCCCATAGCTGCATGTAAGCTCTTCCAGAAGGACGATGTAAACCTCGGGTCCCTGTCGGACACAATAGAGACTGGGAAACCATGCAACCGGACTATCTCCCGAATATAAAGCTCCGCATACTGCGTCATGGAGAAAGTCGTCTTCACTGGCAGAAAATGCGCTGACTTAGTGAGTCTGTCTACTATAACCCAAATGGAGTTCGATCCTCTGACTGATCTCGGTAATCCAACCACAAAATCCATAGTAATGTTCTCCCACTTCCACTCGGGAATGGGTAGTGGCTTAACCAATCCTGCTGGCCTCTGATGTTCAGCTTTTACTTGCTGGCAAGTGAGACATTCTGATACGAATCTACGGATGTCTCGCTTCATCCCTGGCCACCAATACAATATCTGGAGGTCCTTATACATCTTGGTACCTCCCGGATGGATAGAATATGGAGATGCGTGTGCCTCTGTCAAGATATCCTGTCTGATCGATTCACCACTAGGCACCCACATTCTATCACTGTATCTCACAATGCCGTCTGTCACTGTGTAAAGAACATTGCCCTTGGCTTCATCTTTCAGTCTCCATTTCTGTAGCTGTTCATCTGAAGACTGTCCTGTTCGGATGCGGTCTAGTAAATCAGATTTGACTATTAGATTAGACAGTCTAGGGGCTCTACCCTCACGATAAATCTCTAGACCAAATCTCTGAATCTACGACTGAAGTGGTCTCTGAGCCGTCAACTGAGCAACAACTGCCACTTTTCTGCTCAAAGCGTCTGCGACAACATTAGCCTTTCCCGGATGGTAGTTAATTTCGCAGTCATAATCTTTCACAAGTTCTAACCACCGCCTTTGTCTCATATTCAGCTCTTTCTGCGTGAAGAAATATTTGAGACTCTTGTGGTCGGTGAAAATCTGACATTTCTCGTCGTATAGGTAGTGTCTCCAAATTTTCAGTGCGAAGACAACGGCGGCTAACTCAAGATCGTGCGTCGGGTAGTTCTTCTCGTGCACCTTTAACTGTCTGGAAGCATAAGCTATCACCCGACCTTGCTGCATTAACACTGCGCCTAATCCGAGCTTAGATGCATCGGTATAAAGCACAAACTCACCTTGCCATGTTGGCATGGCTAGCACTGGCGCCGAAATAAGAGCTTGCTTCAAGGTATCGAAGCTCTTCTGGCATTCGTCGCTCCACACGAATTTAGCATTCTTCTTGGTGAGTGACGTGAGTGGCACCGCTATGGACGAAAATCCCCGAATAAACTTACGGTAGTAACCGGCTAAACCCAAAAAGCTGCGGATTTCAGATGCATTCCTTGGCTCAACCCATTCTTTGACAGCCGTTACTTTCGCTGGATCCACCTCGATTCCACTGCTAGACACTATATGCCCAAAAACGCTACTTTCTCAAGCCAAAATTCACACTTACTGAACTTCGCAAATAACTTACGGCTCTGCAAGGTCTGTAATACTGTCCTCAAGTGCTGGTCGTGCTCTTCATGGCTCTTCGAGTATATTAGAATATCGTCAATGAATACTATGACGAACTGGTCGAGGAACGGCTGAAATACTCGGTTCATGAGATCCATGAAAATTGCTGGAGCATTAGTCAACCCAAATGGCATCACTAAGAATTCGTAATGCCCATACCGGGTCCTGAAAGCCGTCTTGTGGACGTCTGCATCCTTCACTTTCAGCTGATGGTACCCTGATCGAAGATCTATCTTAGAGAACACTGTAGCTCCCTATAATTGATCAAACAAATCTTCGATTCTCGGCAACGGGTACTTATTCTTGATCGTTACCTTGTTCAGCTCACGGTAATCGATGCACAGTCTCATGCTTCCATCTTTCTTTTTCACAAAAAGTACTGGTGCGCCCCACGGAGAGAAACTCGGGCGGATAAACTCCTTGCCTAAGAGCTCTTGAATCTGTTGCTTGAGTTCTAACATTTCTGCTGGAGCTAATCGATACGGTGCCTTAGAGATTGGCACTGTGCCTGGCATGAGATCAATGGCAAACTCCACCTCTCTCTCTGGTGGAAGACCTGAAACATCGTCTGGGAAGACGTCTGGGAATTCATTGACTACTGGCACTTCAGCTAAAGATGGAGTAGGCGCATCAGGTGCTGAAATAATACTAGCTAAGAAGGCCTGACACCCCTTGGAAATCAGTCTCCTCGCCTGCATGCACGAAATCATGCGAGGGAAACTTCTCCATCTGTCTGGCTCAAAAAGAAACTGCTCCATACCCAAAGGTCTGACTAGTACTGATCTCTCTTGAAAGTCGATTAGAACCCTGTTCTTGGTCAGCCAGTCCATTCCCAATATGATGTCGAACTCTGGCATCGGCAAGACGATCAAGTCGGCATATACTAGGTGGCCGTGCAATTCTAGATCGATGTCCCTGACCACGCTAGTAGCTAACAGTTCTTCCCCTGATGGGACTCACTGAAAAATTCACGTCTAGGCCAATGGACTTGAGGTCCAAATGATTAGCGAACGACTCCGATATGAAAGAGTGAGTGGCTCCTGAGTCTATCAGTGCAGTTGTGGATAGTCTCTTAATAAAAATGTTTCCTGAGATGCGTTAGCACAATACAAACTTATATCCCCAACATGCAAACAGTAACTTAAAGCACAACAGAACTCAATATCCCAAGTCATACAAACTATCACTAGCACACTAATAGTCTCAAATGAAAATTTCACATGCAAAGCAAAAATAATACTGAGCTTAGGTAGGAAAGTTTAGCAGTCAGTAAGGTGGTGTCTGGATCCGCCTCCTGTGCGTGCATGGCGAATACCCTGCCCTGGGTTGGCTGCTTCCATTGCGGGCACTCTTTCAGCATGTGGTCGCTAGCTCCACACTTGAAGCACTTGCCCGATCCATATAAGCACTGCCCCGGGTGCTGACGGTTGCATTTCGGACACACGGGGAAGGCAACGGGCTTCTGAGGCGCCCCTTGCTGCTGAACTGGACCTTTGCCCTTAGGTGGTCCATGATACGGCTTCTTCGCCGGCGGCCCCTGAAACGGCCTCTTAAACTGGGGCCTCTGATTCTGCTGTTGTTGGTGCTGCGGCGGTGCCTGATAGGGCCTCTTGCCCTGCCTGTCCGCCTCAATATCTCGCTGATCCTGTTCTGCCGCCAAAGCTCGGGACACGGCGATTGCGTAGCTAGTAGGGCCAGCTACTCGGACGTCACGGCGCAAGATCGGCCGCAACCCATTCAGGAAATGCCTCAATTTTGCCTGTACGTCATTCGCAATGAGGGGCACGAAGTGACACCCCTTCTAAAACTTTCTCACAAACTCTGCCACGCTACTGTCTCCTTGTCGCAGCGTCATAAACTCGTTGGTGAGTCTGGTTCGTACTTCCTCAGTGAAGTACTTGGAGTAGAAGACCTCCTTGAAACCATTCCAAGGTAGCACCTGTAAGTTCACCGCCACTGACGCACTCTCCCACCACAGTCTAGCGTCTCCAGTCAATAAGAAAGTGGCACAATGGACCCTGTCAGCATCTGCCAGTTCCATAAAGTCGAAAATCACTTCGATGGACTTGATCCATCCCTCAGCCACCATCGGGTCAGTAGTACCCGAAAACTCCTTCGGACTCATCCTCCGGAACCTCTCATAAACTGCCTCTGGTTGGGGCCTCGCCCCTGCACCTACTGCTGCCGCCTGGTTCCCCGCAAACTGTGCGAAGAACTGTGTCATGCCTGCAAGCATCTGTGCCTACATGTCTGGAGGTGGTGGTGGCGGAGGATTGGCCCTTTCCTCCTCTCGATGCTCCATGTTCTCAGTCCGAGCTTCCTGATTAACCATACGTCTAGGAGGCATACTGTTCCACCAATTACCCAACACGTAAACCCAACATGCATGAATAATATCGATATCATAAGATGCACGTAAATTGAACTTAAAACATAGACATGTTGAAATCATGACTTAATGCATAGTACATAGCATATAGTTTTGAAGCCTTAAAACTTACAGACTTGAGGTGTGACTTCGAGAGCTTCTTGCGACTGGCAGTAGGCGTAACCCTTTACAAGAACACCGCTCTGATACCAACTGTAACGACCCGTATTTTCATACTTCAAATTTGCGGAAAAATTAAAAATTTTCTTTAATAGAAACTTCCATACGGTCGTCACTCATTATTCATAAAGTATCTTTGAAATCAACCATCACAATTAAAATTTGCTAAAAGAAAAAGCTGTCTCAAAATGTATCACAATCCACTCATAAAATCAGAGTATAAATGTTTTCATGCTTAAAATCTTAAAATAACGTAGGCGGTCCTCGGGTCTAGCCTCCCACTCAGTCCAAGCCTGCCCCTTGGTCACCACCTCCTGTCTCCTCATCAACATACTCACCTGCATCGATCAAGTCTAGTGAGTCTAAAGACTCAACACGTATAAACTGGTAGTAACGAGTAGTACATAATAAAATCACATGCAACTTTAAAATAGGACCTACATACTTAAAACTTGACTTGCGTATTAAAACTTGAACATACGTACATACATACTTAGACGTGCCATCAACTTAAACTTTCATAAACATACTGCATACTTGAACATACATAACTTCATCATTTTGCGTAGAGGATGTTTCAAAGCAAGTGACCCATAACATAATAAATATCTGATCAGACACACCACAGTACTGGGCTGACAGGGACGTATCCACTGCCACATACATGAGATCCCTGTTCATAATTTAACATGCCAGTTGATCCACGTTCATAATTTAACGCTTCACAACCACGATCTAACCCGTTCATAATTTAACGGGCGGATTGGTCTCCGTTCATAATTTAACGCTTTCCAATCCTAACTTCAAACCCGTTCATAATTTAACGGGGTGGAGAGGTCCTCGGCCACGTTCACCGACTTCCAAACCCATTCACTTTTGGTCACAAGACATTTAGCATACCTCAAAAACTTCAAATATTTTCTTTGCACGTCAACATACTTACTTGGCGTTGAGGGATTCGTTGGAACTTCGATCGGGGCCGTTGCTGCACACTAACATGAATTTGCATAACTTAAATGTAGAAGTCATACTTACTCTCAAGTTCGATAATTACTTAGGGCACTCTAAAATTTCCCATAGCACGACCCTGGATAATCCTTGCACTGAACCATGACATCAAACCCCGAAAATAACTTACAAATCATTTCCAAACAGTGAGTACACGGATCCCTACCCCGGGTCCGTGTAAGGGTCCGTCTAGGTGCGGTGAAGTGATATTCAGAAGGAAGGAGGGACACAGACCCCGTGCCTACCTCCGTGTAGGGGTCCGTTTAGACTCGGGAAAAAGGTTCCGAAAAGAATCAAAGGCACGGACCCCGTGCTTGGGTCCGTGTATGGGTCCGTGTACACTCGGGTCCTAGACACTGCTGAAGGATCAAAGGCACGGACCCCGTGTGGGGGTCCGGGTGAGGGTCCGTGCACCCTCGGGACAAGAAAACTTACGAAACTTCTGTACAGGTTTTGTTTAACGCTCTCGACTCGATTGTACGGACTATGAGTGGACACCTCGAGACCCATCTTAGCTTGCCATAACATTAAAACGCATTCGTATGGACTCCCAAAACAATAATGTTCACCTTACGACGCATATCGTACAAAAAGAAGACAATTGACACCGAAAAGACTTCCTACGTCTACCCACTATTTCAAGTGCCTAACGACATGAAACGAACCTCCAATAACACTCCTAACAACATGATAACCGTAACTAAACGCAACAACGATCGCCCGTCGATTCCCAACGAAGCCTGCAACAATTAAACTTCAAGAACACAAATTTTCATAAAAGTTGCAGTTTGAGCAGTCCCACGAAAAACGTCATAACTCACTCAATTTTCATCCAAAAATCTCGAATCTTATATCGAATCGAAGGTATCGAAAAATTCTACAATTTTCTAGTTGAAAGTTTTCTCAAAATCCCGACATAAAAATCGCAGTTTCCATCAGAACAGTAAGTTACGAGATTTCAGATCTAAAAAGTATTTCAAACGCATTCAAATCATTGTCCGCTCAAACGACGAACGTCACACACATATTTTCACGCATAAAAATACACAACGCATACTATGACATGATCGATACAGAAAGAACAGATTATACGTGCCTTTTGAATCTTAAACGTTACCGAACGGCGTCACCGAAGCGAGAAAGGAGCGAAGGATGATCCGGGACGAACGAGGCACCGAATTCTTGCGATAAACTAAACGAAATCTTGCTGGGAAATACAGGGAAGGGGGCGGCTGCTATGCTAGTGAAGAACCCTAGCTTTCTTTCTCTCCAAATAATAAAACTAGAATGAAACTTGTGTGTGTGTGTTTACGCGTGTATTACTGTGTGTAAAAGTGTGTTTGTGTGTGTAGCGTGTGTTTTAATTAAATTAAAAGACTAACCTTTTGCTTAATTAAAATAATTATCTACTAAATAAACACTAACTCTCCTCTACCTTTTTAAATAAAACTCTTTAGTTAAAATATAACACACACCATACTAGACTTTAAAAGTTCTAAAATCATAAACTCGCAAAAATAATTAATTTAGGATTCAAACTACTAACCTCTCATACAAATACTAATTTAAAATAAACTTCTCAATTAAAACAACACACACAAAATACTAAATTTTAAAAGTTTTAAACTCTTAAAATTTCTAAATAAATACCTTAGGCTTAGAATACTAAAACTTAAAATTTTATTAAAATACCCTCAAACTCAACTTAAAATAAAGTACCACGTTTTGAATTGCCAAAATCGTCACCGGGTCTTTTCCTCAATCCCGCTTCGAATAAACGCCTGAAACACGAAACTCGAAAGACATCTTAACGTGCATCACGCAACATAATTAATTTAAAGATAATGCATTTAAATAAATCCTGCATGGCTAAAACTCCTTTAAAATTACTTAAATGCTTTAATAATTTAAAAAAAATGCAAGGGTTTTACGTGTACGAAATTGGGCTCTACAACAATACCTTTAACTGTAACCAGCACCTTGATATAAGATCGTTATTACGTTCTCTTCTTGAATCATAGAATCAATTCTCTAATGATCGCCACTTGCATAAACTATAAATACAATCAATAATGTTAATTCAAAATTATTCATCCCAATATTTATATTTTAACTAAACCCATATTTTATAAAATAAAAATTTATTAAACCTATAATACACACACACACACACATAAGATTGTTATAACATGCTAGATATGTTAAATCTTTCCTCCGACCATTAAATCTGCTCCACAATTTTTCAACCAACCCCTGTAGATATATACATACCAGTTTCGACAAAGAGAAAAGATTACGAGAGGTGAAACAATCCCTGCCCTTCGGTTATGGCGTATAGCAGCTTCTCTTTCATAACTTTCTGCATAACACACACGAAAATTTAGCCGGTTTTCTGAATTTGATCCACGAAAGAGTAGAGAAGAAATGATATCGCGGGTAGAATAGAAAGAGCGAGGTCGAATTTTGTTGAATAAGGTGGGAGCTTCAAATATTTTGCACAGGTCATCACACTGGGTAAGTCGGCGTCAATCCACTTGCCACAATGCTGTCAAGAAAGTCAAATACAAGAAAATTATTAATTACAGTTTAGTGGAGAAAGGTGTATGATCTTACTCGAGAGATGTCTATACACTGAGCTTCCGAACTATGGTCAGTTTTGGGTTGAGAGAAGCCAAGCCCCCAGTAGGAAGGCGGGCCGCACCAGTCACAAACTGCAAGAATGCTCGTTGCTGCTCACTGTGGAACTCTCGCATGATTTCAAGCAACTGAGAGTTGAAAAAGATATTCGTTAGCTCAAATGAAGGATTTCTAAGAACTGAAATCAAGAGATGGCACTGTACTAACATCGACGATTGGGGGACTACTGATTGTGCATCCATGGTCGAATTTGATGTGATCCAAAAGTTCATCCGACTGTATTAAAGGAATAGAATATAAAAGGACATCAGCTGGCGATCAGAACAACTGTTGACATTCACTGGATGTTAGATTTTTTAGTAATACATACATTCCATAGTGGTTCCAATTCTCCTTCAATGAAAACTTTAAGAGGTTGGACAGATAAAACCTGAAACCCAATGCAGAAGTCGGAGGAAGCTGATAGGATCGGTTCTCGTAATAAGAGTAAAGGGGGGGGGGGGGGAGGAGAATAAACACTCACACTTAAAAATATTCTTTAACAATATTTGAGTTCAGTTTGATGACAAACTGAGTCTCGGAATCTTGTTGGTCAATAACAATCAGTTAAACTAGAATAGTTGCGGAAAGTAACTGATTGAAAGATAGAATACAAAACTGAAAGAAATATGCAAGAGTTGTTTCTGGATGTTCGGAGAATTTAATTACTCCTACGTCACCCCTTCTATCACAAGGATAAGATATTCACTAAAAGACTTTGATCAAGTACAACACTTGTACAGACCCACTTCAGTTTGAACTTACAACTGCCAAAACTGAAACTCTTAGTTCTATACAATATTTTCAGTACGTAACTGATATTAGCACAATTGATTCTAACAGCTTTTAGATAGTCCTAATAAGCTCAGATTGTAGCTTTGATTGCTATGAATAATTCAAATGAGAGTGAGCTGAGATTTTGACAGAGTAACAGCAAGCTTAAGATTGAATGATTGTCTCTCTTGTTCATCTGCTGTTCTTCAGTTATATTTATACTTCTTTTTCAACGGTAACTTTGATATGCATTTGAATTCTAGTATCCGTTGATTGCCACTTCATCATTCCTTGGGCAATGTTCTCTTCATTGATTGTGATACGGCGTCTTAAATGCAATAGCCGAAACACTTTGTTCTATGCTGTAGTCTCGATCACGCTCTTGTAATTTGTTTGTCTCCTTTGGTCTTTCCCGAGATGTCTTCAGTTGAGAAGATTTTAAGACACTCTGTTTTTAACTAATCAGTTTCAACTGATCACTTTACTTTGTATCATTGTATCAGCTGTCTTCAGTTGCCGAAAATGCTTGTGCGCATCAGTTGATTCATATTGTGTTAATTGATTGATTTACGTTTTGTCAAACTCCAGAATCTTGTTTCCAACAATTTCCCCCTTTATGGTGTTTGACAAAACCAAGTGATTTAAGATCGGATAACAAAGCTCTTTGTAGACTATGCAGCTGAATTATAAAATAACTGGGCTTCTTGTAGATAACATAAAAACTGAAAATATAATATCTGGATTCCTTGTAAATAACATAAAATCTGAGAATATAAATAATCTGATTAAATCTTCTCCCCCTTTTTGTCAAACATCTCCATTTGGTCTGATAACTTTCGAACGTCAATTGATAATAGTTTTACATCTGCTGAGATACTTGAGACGACAGTTGTGAAGGAGGTTTGTAGTGATGTGATTCGATTAGAAACAGAGTTTTCCAGTCGCTCAACTCTCTGACTGATTACATTCTGAGTTGTAAAGAATGATCCAACTAGCCCTTGCTTCATTTCTTGCACAGTTTTGCTAAGAGAGTCCATGTTGGCTTGAAGATTGTTTAGTTTTGCTGAGTCAAATTCAATCGAAGAATCTAATTTGACAGAATGCGACAGCTGTTCGTGTTGAATTTTCTTGATTTCAGCTATCATCTGCTGCATGCTGTACTGTATGTTCTGAATTTCTTCAAGAACAGTATCCATTTTTGTAGATTGAATTAATGGTTGCTGGTTGGGTGTATCTGAATGCTTTGATGATTGTCCAAAAAGAACTAATGCTTGATTAATTTCCATTGTTCCAACCGTAGATTGAGTTGGAATGTTTTCTTGAATTTGAGATGAAGATGGTTGATTTTGATCAAATAATGGTCTGTTTGCCTGAATGATGGAGATGGATGGTTCATGCATAGAGGCTTCCTGTGGAGGATTAACTGGACTTTGTTCTTGCTCTTTTGATTGAGTGAGCAACTGACTTTCTTCATGTTCAGCAGTTTCTTGGTCTCCTGGTTTTGCTTGTTCGTCAGTTTGAACAACTTGTTCAGCAGAACTTTCTGACTGAACAGGTACTTTAGTTTGAGCTTCAGTTTGAGCAGATATAACTTTTTCATCAATGAGTGACTCAGTTGGAGCTTCAGATGATATTTTAATATCTTGCTCTGGTTGTTCAGCTGACTGAGCAACTGAGTCATACTGAGCTTCTAATGCAACAGCTTGAATGGTTTCATCGATGTTTGCCAAGGATAGTTCTTCTTTAGAGTATAACTGTTGTTCTTTCTGAGAAGATTGAGGTATTTCCTGAACTGGGTTTTCAGTTGACTGTGGTGGAGATGGTTCTTTCTGTGGAGAGAAGGATAAATCTTTTTCAGGATTTGAGTTGAAAGGTTTTTCATGAATAACCAGTTCCTGATCTTCTTCCCAAAATCTTATTTCCCTTTGCAGGCTACTAAGATCTGCGTCCAGTTGAGTGAACACAGCTCTATCATTGTATGCAGTTGGACTTGTTGGATGGTAGTTGGACTTCAGCTGTGCTACCATTCTTGCTAATTTTTTGACGCGAATCTGATCAAAGAAGTATTTCTGCCTTTCTAATGCTTGTGAGATTGTAGCAGCTTTGACTACTTTCATCACAATTTCTTCTAATTTGATGAACTTATTCAGTTGAGATCTATGCTTCAGTTCTTTGGCAAAGATTTCTGTTCTGAAGCTTTTCCAACGGTCAAAAGATTTTAATTGTGATGTGGCAAATGCATTGACCTGTTCCCAAACAAGGTCAATGTGTGTTTGAATCACATTGGATGGCCGGGGTTCTTCAACTAGCTGTCCTTTTCCTTTGTCAGTTGAAAGAGTGTGAAGAAGATCCATCCCTCAGTGTGTTGATTGCACTGGTTCCCTTAATATTATACCTTTAGATCTGGCCCTTGGCAAGATGGTAGGGTGATTCACAAGGGTTAATTGGGCTTTAACTTTAGCTGTTGTCTTGGCTTTAGTAACTGGTTCATCAGGTGAGAGTACCTGCAAGGGTATGGCTTGAATGGGTTGTTGATCAGCTGATCGAATAACTTCCATTGTTGTTGTTGTTTTGGTTCTTTTAGTCCTTGGTCTTTTGACAAGCCTAGGTGAAGGAGTTTTCTCTGTGTCTGATTCACTGAGAATCAGTTTTGTTTTTGCTGTTTTGACCTTCTTAACTGGTGATGGTTCAACTTCCAGTTTGGTCCTTGATACCAAGACGTTTTTGGCAGTAAAAACTTTGAATTTTGATGATATTTCAGCATTTTCAGCTACTAAACCTTTCAGTTTTAACAGATAACTGATCTGGATAGCAAAGCCACATGATTGTTTGGATGACTTGAGCATATTCTTCAAGATGTTAAACAGAATATATCTCCAATTTACTTTCTTTTCACTCATGATTATGGTCATTACATGGAATTTTTCGAGTGTAAGAGCAGCATAAGAACCGGCTTTTGCTAATATTCCCTTTGCTACGATATCAGCTAGCAACTGAATTTCTGGTTTCAGTTCCTTCTTTGGATCGGAAACCTTGATTTTTTGTCCATCAGCAGATAATCGGGATTGCATTTCTTCAATGTCCTGAGTTTTTGCTTCAGAAAAATTCACATAACCATCAGTTGGTAAAGAAAAGATTTCTCCGAAAGATTCCTCAGAAAGACGTAACAACTGATCATTGATAGTCACAGATATAGTGTCATTATTAGTGATAAATCCTTTTCTATATAATTCGTTGACCTCTTTGAGATATATCTTTTGGGAAGATTGTCCTAAGAACTTCCTGAGACCTGCTGATTCAAGCTTTAGAAATACATCCTTAATATCTGTTTCTTGAATCGATAGAACGGAGTTAAAATCGATGACCATTGCATTCAATATATGAGCAGGAATTTGAGTTGCCATTGATAGCTGAGTGATTTCCTGTCGAGACAAAAATTATAGATTTGCTTTGAGAATAGAGAATAATCGTGAATGTAAGGAAGACGAACTGAATCAAAGCGGGTAAAGTACTTTTGTTTGTGACTGTTTGAATTATTGGACACGTGTCAGTCCAAGAAATATTTTGAATAAAAAATGTGTGTACGTGTGCTGTAAGCGTGTGTACAATTTTGAATGGTTAAAAATGTGTCCACGTTATAATCTGAAATTCATCATGATTTGGCAGACAGTCACGTCATTTGATTTGGAATATAATAGATTTAATTAATTAACTTATATGAGAAGATTAGTGAAATTGTCAACTGATCGATCAGTTAGTGAAGCTGAGTCCTTTCAGTTGAGAATACACTAACAACTGTCTTCTCAGTTAACCTCTTAAACCACCATTCCCCCTAAATAAATGCGTGAAAATAAAGTAATGCTGATTAATTAAGAAAATCTTGAGGCTTAGTAGAGTAATCGTCATTTAAGGAAGTGTCTTTTCATTTTCCTCGTCTTGACCTATAAATAAAAGTAGAGGAGTTAGTCACAAGTATCGGAAAAAAAAATGGAAGGAGTAAGCAGTTCAAACGTCTCTTCACTTTCGCTTGAAGCTGAAAAAGCTGCCATAGAGGACAAGGTTTTTTATGCCAGTCTTCCCTATTGGGAAGAGTTACAGGAGCTGGAGCCTCTGTACAATTCTGGGAGGGTTACCACTTTCAGGCGGATGGCCCAGCTGAGAGAGGTGCGAAGGCACTTAAATATTTATGTAGAGGTGGATGCTTTCAAGGAAGGCCATCTCTATGAGCTGATGCTTCGCAAGGAGCTGGAGATCCTTAACGACATTGCTTCTTCTCACAGCTTCTCCAAGACTTCTTCCTCAGCTTTGGCTGTTTGGATGAGGATGTGGATAGCTAGTGTTGAAGAAACTTATCAACATGTTGTTCTCTACAAAATTTATGGATAAATAAAATGTTTATTTTGATAATGCGTCATTTTTCTTTATTTCGGCACATAATTATCTGTGTGAGATTCATCAGTTGTAAACTTATGAGCAAACAAGAAAAACCAGTTGTGATAAGTAAACAAGTGAACTGTTAAGAAACTAATTATCATAAATTTATTATGAATTGATACTATTTATACGGCTGTTAATGAAAATCAAACTGGTGTCAGTTGATAATGAACAACTGATAACTTAAAAGTCCTCGGTATATGTGAAAGCCTCTTTAATTGACTTGAGACTCTTCAGCTTCTCCAACGTCTTTGTCCTATAAATAAGATGATAGTGATTAGAGTGTGATGCAATATCAGTTCAAAATATTTCAATATGTCCGATTCTGATACATGCAGCAGCACTCATGTCCATGTGATTGAACAATCAGCTCCTCGTTTAGCAGATATCAAAAGAAAAATGGAAAGATATGTCCTGCAGAAGGTGTTGACAACATGGGAGAAAATTCATGAATTGAAGAGGGTTAGTGACAGTGGTGCTATTCCTACTCGTGCTCAGGAGGCAAGAGCACTGAAGTATCTTGCACGTTTTGAAGTTAGGCATGTTAGAGATTTGGTTGAAGACAATTGTCTTTTGGAGGCGTTGTTGTGGAAGGAGTGGCATGTTGTGGATAAGATTTCGAAATCTAGGGCATTTGCTAGAGTTCGAATTTATGAATTGAATGATTGGGTTAGAGCATGGCTTGATTCAGTTGATGCCATGATATGTTCTGTAAACTGGAAACGTTGGTATGCGTAATAAAATGTTATTTTCGATTTGTTGTGTTCTTATTTTCTGCATATAATTCTGTTAGTGAAGCAAAATGAATAATTTCTAAGACAACTCAATTAAGCCAAGTATATTTCTAAAATAAGAAAACTTAGCCTCGGATAATGGTTTTGTGAAGATGTCAGCTGCTTGCTGTTCAGTTGAAATATATTCTAGTCGAATATCCTTCTTCAATGCATGATCCCTGATAAAGTGATGCCTGACATCTATATGCTTGGTCCTTGAGTGAAGAACTGGATTATAAGTAATGGCAATTGTGCTTGTATTATCACAAAATATGGGCGATTCAGTTGACTTGACTCCATAATCCTTCAGTTGTTGCTGAATCCAAATCAGTTGTGCACAGCAGCTACCAGCAGCAAGATATTCTGCTTCAGTAGTTGATGTAGCTATAGATGTCTGTTTCTTGCTGAACCAAGAGATCAGTCTATCTCCTAAGAACTGACAAGATCCACTTGTACTTTTGCGATCAAGCTTACATCCTGCATAATCTGCATCTGAGTATCCAACTAAATTGAAGGTGGAGTTTTTGGAATACCATAATCCAACATTTTGTGTATCTTTAAGATATCTCAGAATTCTTTTGGCTGCTGAGAAATGTGATTGCTTAGGGTTTGCTTGAAATCTGGCACACATACAGACAGCAAAAACAATATCAGGGCGACTGGCTGTTAGGTATAGCAATGAACCTATTAATCCTCTGTATAATGTCGCTTCTACTGATATTCCCCCTTCGTCAATGTCTAGTTTAACTGATGAGCTCATGGGAGTTGTTGTTGCTGAACATGATTCCATACCAAATTTCTTTAGCAGCTCCTTTGTATATTTTGTTTGACTAATGAATATACCAGTTTCCAGTTGCTTCACTTGCAGTCCAAGAAAGAATGTCAGTTCACCCATCATACTCATTTCAAATTTATCCTGCATTAACTTAGCAAGCTTTTCATACAATTTGGGGTTAGTTGACCCAAAAATTATATCATCAACATAAATTTGAACTAATAAGATATGATTATTTTTCGTAAATTTGAATAAGGTCTTATCAACTGATCCTACTGAAAAATCATGATCAGTTAGGAATTTTGAAAGAGTTTCGTACCAAGCTCTGGGAGCTTGTTTAAGACCATATAATGCTTTTTTTAAATAATATACATGATCAGGAAATTTGTGATTAATAAAACCTGGAGGTTGTTCGACATATACTTCTTCCTGTAACTGACCATTTAGGAATGCACTTTTCACATCCATCTGATAAACTTTGAAGTTTTTGTGGGATGCATAAGCAAGAAATATCCTGATTGCTGCCAATCTTGCAACTGGAGCATACGTCTCATCATAGTCAATTCCTTCTTCTTGCCTATATCCATGTGCTACTAGTCTTGCTTTGTTGCGTATAACTGAGCCATCCTCGTTTAGCTTATTCCTGTAAACCCATTTCGTACCTATAATGGTTTTTGAAGTTGGTCTTGGAACTAAGTTCCAGACGTTATTGTGAGTGAACTGATTCAGCTCTTCTTGCATAGCATTTACCCAGTTGGGATAAGTAAGAGCTTCATCAGTTTTCTTTGGTTCCAATTGTGAGACAAAAGCTGAGTGAATAAATAAATTTAACATTTGATTGCGAGTTCTTACAGGATCAGATGGATTTCCTATTACCAGATGAGGTGGATGTGATTTTCTCCATCTGTATTCTGTATTTGTTGCATCAGCAACTTCTTCAGTTGGCATCTGAGTGCGATTTTCAGTTTCATTTAATGTCTCAACAGCTGGTATTTGAATGTTATCAGTTTCCTTTAATAATTGATTGTTGTCATTGACTTCCTGCTCATTTAATTGATCTAAAATCTCTGGTTCTGGTGTTTGGAAGTTGTCTTTATTGTTATGACTTTCATCTTTATCATCATCGTCCAAACTTATATCTGTCAATCGATCAGCTAGCTCAACTTGATCAGTTGGCTTATTAGTTAGTACAGTTTCATCAAAATTAACATGCGCAGATTCTTCAACATTTAAAGTTTTCTTATTAAAGACTCTATAAGCTATACTAACTGATGAATATCCAAGGAAAATTCCTTCTGCAGATTTGGCATCAAATGTTTTTAAGTAATTTTTAACATTATCATGAATAAAGCATCTACAGCCAAATATTTTGAAATAGGTGATTATACTTTTTCTTCCATGCCAGATCTCATATGGTGTTTTCATATGATTCTTATTAATCATCGATCTGTTCTGAGTATAACACGCAGTGTTTACTGCCTCTGCCCAAAATCTTTGAGAAATCCCAAAATCAGCAAGCTTTGTTCTAGTAGCTTCTTTTAGGGTCCGATTTCTTCTCTCAGCTACATCGTTTGCTGAGGAGTTCTTGCTGCTGAGAGCTCATGCTTGATTCCAGCATTTTCTAGAAAATTTGAAAGTGTTTGATTGATGAATTCAGTTCCTCGATCAGATCTGATTCGATCAATCCCAACTGATTTTTCATTTAAAAGTCTTTTGAAGAGTTTAATCAGTTGTGCAGTCTTATGGTCTTTGGATTTTAGAAATATAACCCAAGTAAATCTTGAAAAGTCATCTACAACCACCAGGGTGTATTTCATTCCCCCTAAGCTCATGACTGGAATTGGACCGAAGAGATCCATGTGCAATAGTTCTAAGCATCGGGATGAAGATTTACAGCCCTTGTTTTTGAAAGAAGATCGTACTTGTTTTCCATATTGACATGCTGAGCAAAGTTTTTCTTTTGAAAAATTTATTTTGGACAGACCAGTTACAAGTTCATGTTTACTCAGATAAGCAATGGATTTAAAGTTTAAATGATTTAATCTTTTATGCCATAACCAGTTTTGAGATGAATTTGAAGCCATGAAGCAAACTGGTGCATGAGGCTGTTCATTCCAACTGACTTTATATGTGTTTCCACATCGTTTGCCAGTTAGTATGATTTCATCAGTTGATGTTTTAACTGAGCATGAGTTTTTATCAAATTGTACCAAAAATCCATTGTCGCATAACTGACTTATACTAATCAAGTTATACTTTAGATTTTCTACCAATAATACATCTTTAATAGTAAAGTTACCATGGATAATCTTACCCTTACCCACGGTTTTACCTTTGGAATTATCTCCGAAACTGATGTTTGGACCACTATATTTGGTCAGTTGAGATAGCATACTTGCATCTCCTGTCATATGTCGTGAGCATCCGCTGTCCAAATACCATATTGAATTTCTATCTGTACCTGTAACCTGCAAGCACATACATAATATGATTTGGTACCCATATCTATTTGGGTCCACGACTTATTAGTCCCTTTGGAATCCATACTTGGATTAGTCTAACTGTCTTTCCAGTAGCTGTGTTACAAATTGTTTTTCTCGGCTTCTGTGTGTTAGGTGTGTGTTGTATAGATGACACAATATGTATTTTGACTTGGTTCGACTGATTGTTTAGTCTGTATCTTTTCTGAACTGGTTTGCAGTTGTGATAATTCGAGTACTTATTTGAACGATTCCTTCCAAACATTTTTGATGACTGACTTACTGAGTCAGTAGAGATTTTTGGACTGTAACCAACTCCATGTCTTTTGACCTTATACATATTCTCAATGGATTGTTCATTCATTTTGCTAGGCTCAGATTTTTCTTGATCTACTGTTGATCTGACAAATTGAATGTACTTTCCTTTGTTTACTGTCAACTGTGGTTGTGTATCTTTTGAAAGTGTTTCTCCTTGATTACTGAACCCTAAACCAGTTTTGTCAGAAACTGATTTTTGAGAATTATGCATCTCATTCAATGCAGTAGACGACTTATTCCAAGATTGAATGAGTTCAGTCTGTTTTGAATTTTCAAGGATCAATTTCTGGATCAGTGACTGATCTTTCTTTTTCTCCGCTATTAGCTCAGCAATTTCCCTTCTTAGACTCAACTCATCAACTGATTCATCAGTTTTGGTTTTGTTGTCTATGGGATCATTTTGCTTTGATTTCATTTCCTCAAATGATAATCCAAGTTTCTGGTATTCATTTACCATATCATGCAATGTCAAAATGAGTTCTTCTCTTGTAAAATCAATTGAACTAAAATCAAATACCTGTTGACTTGTAGATTCTGCTTCAGCATCATTTGCCATTAGACATTTGACTTCCTCTTCATCACTTGAGCTATATGAGCTTTCTGGTTCTGATTCATCACTATTAGTTTCTGCCCATTTGGATTTGCTCTCTTCAGCTAGTAGAACTTCATGTTTCTTTCTGTAGGTTTTCTTATCTTCTGTGGGCCTTCTTTATGATCATATGGTTTCTTTCTTCTGTCAGTTGATCCTTGACTGTCCTTTTTAGGTTTAGGACAGTCTGCAATGTAATGACCTGTTTTGCCACAATTGTAGCAAGCATTTGTTTCTTCTTTTGAATTGTTTTTCTGGTATTGCTTCTGAAAGTTTCCTTGGTTCTTTCTCATGAACCTCCCTAACTTTTTGATGAATAATGACATTGCATCATTACTTAACTGATCAGCATATTTCTCAGCTGAACTGCTTGATTCAGTTCTGACAGCTGCTAAGGCAGTTGTAGTTGTAGGAGTAGATGGTTCTCCTTCTCTGTTCTGCATTTCAAATTCATAAGCTTTTAAATCAGCAAATAGTTCATGAATTTTGATCTGGTTCAAGTCTTTTGATTCTCTCATAGCCATAGTTTTGACGTCCCATTCCTTTGGAAGACCTCTCATTACTTTTAATGCAACCTCTTTGTTAGTGTGCACTTTACCGAGTGCATTTAATTCATTTACAATACTGCTCACCCTTTCATCATACTCATTCATTGACTCTCCAACCTTCATTTTGATATTGTCAAATTTCTGGACAGCAACAGATAATTTATTTTCTTTTGTTTGGTCATTTCCTTCATACAACTGAATCAACTTCTCCCAAATTTCTTTTGTTGTTTTGCACATCTTTATTTTGTTGAAGGTTGCTTTATCCAATGTTTTGTATAGAGTATCTTTGGCCACGTTGTCAAGATTGGCTTTTCTCTTGTCCTCAGTTGTCCACTCTTCTCTGGGCTTCTGAATTCTCTGTGGTGCCCCTTCAGTTATGGCTATTGCTGTGTTTGCTTTCAGAATCTTCATGGGTCCGTCTGTTATGACAAACCACATATCATCATCTTGTGCAGCTAAGTGAGCCTGCATTCTGATTTTCCAGTCATCAAAATCTTCTCTTGAGAACATAGGAATTTTATTGAAAGAAGTCATGCTAACAGATTTATAGATCAGAAGTATTCAAAAACAAGATTCAACTGCTCTGATAACTTGATAGGATCGGTTCTCGTAATAAGAGTGTTTAGAAAGGGGGTTGGGGGAATAAACACTCACACTTAAAAATGTTCTTTAACAATATTTGAGTTCAGTTTGGTGACAAACTGAGTCTCGGAATCTTGTTGGTCAATAACAATCAGTTAAACTAGAATAGTTGCGGAAAGTAACTAATTGAAAGATAGAATACAAAACTGAAAGAAATATGCAAGAGTTGTTTCTGGATGTTCGGAGAATTTAATTACTCCTACATCACCCCTTCTATCACAAGGATAGGATATTCACTAAAAGACTTTGATCGAGTACAACACTTGTACAGACCCACTTCAGTTTGAACTTACAACTGCCGAAACTGAAACTCTTAGTTCTATACAATATTTTCAGTACGTAACTGATATTAGCACAATTGATTCTAACAGCTTTTAGATAGTGCTAATAAGCTCAGATTGTAGCTTTGATTGCTATGAATAATTCAAATGAGAGTGAGCTGAGATTTTGACAGAGTAACAGCAAGCTTAAGATTGAATGATTGTCTCTCTTGTTCATCTGCTGTTCTTCAGTTATATTTATACTTCTTTTTCAACGGTAACTTTGATATGCATTTGAATTCTAGTATCCGTTGATTGCCACTTCATCATTCCTTGGGCAATGTTCTCTTCATTGATTGTGATACGGCGTCTTAAATGCAATAGCCGAAACACTTTGTTCTATGCTGTAGTGATCGAGGTGCGACGCTCTTGTAATTTGTTTGTCTCCTTTGGTCTTTCCCGAGATGTCTTCAGTTGAGAAGCTTTTAAGACACTATGTTTTTAACTAATCAGTTTCAACTTATCATTTTACTTTGTATCATTGTATCAGCTGTCTTCAGTTGCCGAAAATGCTTGTGCGCATCAGTTGATTCATATTTTGTTAATTGATTGATTTACGTTTTGTCAAACTCCAGAATCTTGTTTCCAACAGAAGCAAATATCAGAAACTCTGTAATATATCATATCACGCAAAACGAAGTCCAGGAAAAGGGATCTTGCAAAGATACGAAAGGTTGCCTCTTTAAAATCCAGGGAAAGATAATTTTTAACTTAGAAGCAATACAGCTCATTTACCAATGTTGGCAGGAGTTACAAACTTATCCACACATGTAATAACTATCTTTCTATGTGTGCGAATGGAAAAACGGTTTTAATTATCATAAACCTTATTCAAGTCGCAAATATTTGGGGCAATACATTTTACATCTCATGTATAAATTTTACACTCCAAGATCTTTATACATTAGAAGAAATATTCAGGAATTGGTAAATCATATCATACGCCTCAGAACGGCAGAAGATTCATGAACAAAATCAACACAATTTCTTGAATAGGACGCAAGGAAAGGAAACAAAAGGAACTATTTGAAAGTTCCGTTTTCACAGTGTGAGCGTGATGAGGGTGAGTGTTGTATGTATCAGAATGTAGGTGTTGTAACACCCACGACAACATGCAGCGGAAAATATACTTTAACACACCAACACGTGACTGGAATAATAACAACACGAGAGACGAGTTAGTTGATTATGCACAAGTATAAAATACTTGTGTGGTGCTTCAGGGCAAAATAATTCACTAGGAAAACTTGTAAGTTTACAAAGACCAATACTAGTGAAAGAATAAAACAACTCCCTTATAAAGGCGAGTACCAAATTGCATCCTAAACCTCTAATAAACCGTATAACACAACTATATAGGATGAATCAACTGAGAAGTGACAAATCTTCGAAACTCAACACACTAATCAAAACAGTGATTAGGTGTTGTCTACGGATGTGGTCAGCACTTCACAGCAACACTTTATTAATGACCCGAGATTGCTTTACTCAGAAAAAGTCACTTCGTATGAATTCGCCTCTCCAGTCATCAGCCACGTTCTGTACCGTTTTCTCCCTTTTTATACTAAGTTGTCTTCTTACTCCTATAAAATATAGAAAACCAATTTTATAAGGAAACAAACTCTTTTGAATCAAAGATAGCATATCTTAAGGATTATATCATATCTTAAAGATATTATCGGTTATATAAATTATAGTCTCATATCAAATATGAAATCTATACGGGATCACATCATAAATTAGAGATTATTCTCAAGTCCAGAAAGGCAAAACATTAAAGATATTATATATACAAAAAGGAAACTATATCAAGGAATTTAATTCTTTTCAATCTCCCCTTTTTTGCCTTTCTGGACAAAACACCCCAACATGGTTATACAGCTCAACTCCCCCTGAATTAGTCGATCAATGACTCAGCCAACTTTAGTTGACTCCCCCTGAATTTGACCGGTAAACCTTCCCTGAAAGCAAGCATCGGTTTAAAACAGATGTTGTATGTTAGATGTTACAGCACTCGAATCACAACATCGAAGGGAAGTTAACATCAGAGAAAATGCAGATACTTAAAAAAAACTACAGCCATCAAAGAAGGAATTAACTAAACCAAAGTGTCATTCTTCTTCACTACTGCCAGCCGTATTATCATCAGCCATTTTTGTTCCACTTGGACCAGGACCACCAGCTGTGTCTTCTACTCCCCCTTTTTGTCCAGAAAATAAACTCACATCCAGCAGAAGCTCATAATCAGCCACCTGATTTTCATAATGCTCAATGGTTCGTCTTGCATTTTCAATTTGTTGTCGACCATAGGCAATCTGAGCTTGAATGTAGGATATGGACAATGTGACATAGCCATCAGGTGGGGCGTCTGTCGGTGGTTGGACGGCTGTCTCAGGTAGAGATTCAGATGTTGCATCAGCAGTGTTGCCAACATCCGGAGCAACACTGGAAGTCAGCCAAGGCAGATCAATCTTTCTGTTGCCTTTAAAATACACAGGAGAAATCTTCAGGGAATCTCTAACAAGGCAGAGATCTTCATCAATATCCCTGATGAACCCGTGAGACTCCAAGATTCCATAGATCAGTGAGGGATATGGCAGCTTAGTCTTCTTGAAGAATTCAATTAGATTGTGCTTCCCATATGCATCAATATCAATATTCTTCTCCTCAATCAGCTCTCGCTGTACAAACAATGGCCACAATGCCAAGGCATCCTCTGAATAAAATTTGGGAGAAAAAGACTTACTCAAATCGTAGTCATCAGAGTCAGTGTGTTGCTCGGTGTTGTCAACATCCTCCTCAACATCGGCAGCAGGATCAGCAGCATCTTTGAAAGATTCACTTTCCTCAGAGCTAATATCTTCAGAATCATCATCATTTTGTTCTTCAGACTCAAAATCGGATACAGAGGATGAAGAGGAATCTTCAGAAGCTCCAGGCTGGTTTTGCTCAAATTCCTGCATCATTTCTGAATCAGGCTCATCATCTTTAGGCAGTTGTTTCTTGGCAACCTTTTCTTCCCTAAGTTGATTAAGAAACTCGGCCAGAGATTGTTCATCTTCTTCAGGCTCATTAGGAAATCCCTTTTCTGCAACCTTTTTAGAATCTGTGATGGGGTTTGGCTTTTGACTACCAGAAGTAGAACCAGATTCTTTGCAGCAACAGTTGGTTTGGGGCGAGCCACCAACTCAAAATCTTCATCATTGGAGTCGTCTCCAGTTGAGAAATCAGGGACCAGAATATTTGAAAAGGTGGATGCCCTTGGCTTCTTGATAGGGACAAAGTCAGAATCGAACCCTGCTTGTCTTTTTGACCTTCGACGCATAGGAGCAGGGGGAAAGGCTCTATTCACGGCCTCAAAATTTGGGGGATTCTCGACATTGATTTCGTTCCCAGGTTCACCAGTAGCGATCATTTCCAGCGGGATTGGTTCTTCTGGTACACCCACAATTTCCAACCCTTCAACATTGGTTTCAGCTGTGGGTGTTGGGTCAGGTGATTTTTCACCCATGCTTGCAGCCATTTCACTCCTAATGTCGTGAGGATCGAAGCCAGCCATCTGCGAAATAAAGAACAAAAGAAGTAGTGTGGATCGAGGAACACAGGGAATCGCGAAGGCAAAGATATTTTCCGAAAAAAAATGAATAGTGAGAGCAGGAGAAATTTTAGAACGTGCGGGAAAAGACTAAATAGTAAAGTTATTCATCATCCATTCCTAAGTATTTAAGTACGCCCCTCCAACGGTAACATTCTTTTGAGCCGTGACTGCAGCCCCTTTCCAAATCAGTTTTTACTCTCACCCAACGGTAACTTTCTGAACCATTGTAATCATTCTTTCAAGAAGATCAGGCAGGATGAAACGCCACATCGAATTAACCCCACTAACCGTTAGATATCAAGGTATTTCAAAATTAAGTTGGTTAGGTTATTTTTCGAATTTCATGAATTAAAAACTGGTAGCCCACTGGACATGATGAATTTACGTAACATCAGTATGAGTGACTTAAATTTATGCCTAAAATATGATCAAAAATGAAATACACACACATGTGATCAAACTGTGATCAGTCTGTACTTGGGTGTTGACAACACCTCTTGGCAACACTCAGAAGTTGGACTCAAACTTTCTTGAACATTTTTATTTCAGACATGATAGCTCCAACTCTAAAAGAACGGTCTTCATAGGACTCCTCCAGGTAGCTTTTTCCATCTGGATTTTGACTTAGAAGTGGTAGCTCCCACACTAGAAGAACGGTCTTCATAGGATTCCTCTAGGTAGCTTTTTCCATTTTCTTCTAAACAATATTTTTGTTCCATTTTTTTTCAAATTCTTCTCCTCTTTTCTATTTTTCACCTTATTGCTCAAGAATTTTCTAAGTCATTATCTACATTGGACAAGATCATGTAGTACACGAACATCCTCAATAGCTTTATGACTTAGATTGAGCATACTCCATACTTTTAGAGAATTTTGATAGAAAGTTTGATTCACAACTGAGAGCGCACCATTCAGTATCCTTCACTTGTACAAGCTTCACACAAAACAGGATGTATGCAATATGTCTAGCATCCTAGAAATAAAATGCACATGCATGCTGAGTGTTGTACGTCCACAGGTGTTGTAACACTGAAGACAACATCCGTGAGTGATCATTGTGTACACAAGCTGAGAGACTTCCTAAGATTGGAAAATCTCTCAAAATCCAATGGTTTTGTAAAAATATCAGCCAGTTGGTTCTCAGTTCCAACAAATTCCATTCGAATCATACCCTTTTCAACCAAATCTCGAATAAACTGATGTCTAATGTCAATGTGTTTCGTTCGAGAGTGTTGCACTGGATTTTTTTAAACATCAATTGCACTTGAATTGTCGCAGTATACAATTAAGGAGTCACTGTTGAATCCATAATCTTTAATCATTTGATTCATCCACAGAAGTTGTGAGCAGCAACTAGCAGCTGCAACATACTCTGATTCAGCAGTGGACAAAGACACACAATTTTGCTTTCTACTATACCATGACACCAAATTGTTTCCAAGATAAAAACATCCACCAGTGGTACTCTTCCTATCATCAAGGTTTCCTGCCCAATCAGCATCACTAAAACCCACTAAATTGGTGTTTGTTTCTTTGGTGTACCACAAACCTAAGTCAACTGTTCCAGATATATATCGCAAAATTCTTTTGACAGCTTTTAAATGTGTGACTTTAGGATCAGCCTGGTATCTGGCACACAAACATACACTAAACATGATGTCGGGACGACTTGCACTTAAGTAAAGAAGACTGCCTATGATGCTGTGATACTGGGTGTTGTCAACACCTGCCGCAACATCGTCTTTGGACAATTTTTCCGTTGACCCCATTGGTGTTTTCATGTGTTTAGTGTTCTCGGTAGAAAATTTCTTCACCAAATTCTTGGCATACTTGGACTGACATAGAAAAATCCCATCATGCATTTGTTTAATTTGTAGTCCAAGAAAGAAACTCAATTCTCCTACCATGCTCATTTCAAATGTGGTAGACATACAGTTAACAAAATCATCAACATGCTTTTGAGAAGAAGCTCCAAAAATGATGTCGTCCACATAAATTTGACAGACAAGTATTTCATGCTTTGACTTTTTAATAAAAAGAGTTTTATCAACTTCACCTCGTTTGAAGCCTAAGTCAAGCAGAAATTCCGTAAGCTTACCATACCATGCTCGTGGAGCTTGTTTAAGTCCATAAAGTGCCTTCTTCAACTTGTAGACATGGTCCGGGTGGTGTGGATCATCAAATCCTTTAGGTTGGCTTACATAAGCTTCTTCTTTCAAGATGTCATTCAAAAAGACACTTTTCACATCCATTTGATATAATTTTATGTCCATGTGACACGCAATAGCAAGTAAAAGTCTAACTGATTCAATCCGGGCAACAGGGACAAATGTCTCATCAAAATCAATTCCTTCAATTAGAGTATACCCTTGAGCAACCAGCCTTGCTTTGTTTCTCACAACAATTCCAGATTCATCAGTTTTGTTTTCAAAAATCCATTTGGTTCCAATAACATTCACATTATCAGGTCTGGGAACCAAATCCCACACATCATTCCTAACAAATTGTTCAAGTTCCTCATGTATTGCATCAACCCAAAATTCATCTTTTAAGGCTTCATTTATATTTTTGGGTTCAATGAGTGAAACAAAACAAGAATGGCTTACTTGAGAGTATACGGACGTCATGCATACTAGACCCATCATTTTCCGATAATCTACCTTCTCCTTTCTTCTAGTTTGCATTCCACCAAATGCTTCACCAATGATTTGAGATGATGGATGATTTTTCTGAATCTTACTGGAAATATCAATCTCTTCATTGGTTACAACGTCATCATTCTCAGTATACTCTCCTGGTTCATCATTGACTCTGCCAGTGCAGGTGTTGTCTCCGGTGTTACAACATCGGGTGCAACATCTGTGTTGGGCAGTGTCTCACTTTCGTTCAGCAGCCCATCAATATCATCCTCGATTGTTTTTCCCATTAGATCTCTCACAGCATCGTACTTACCAAGATTCTTTAATGTCTTGAAGTTTGCATGTCCCAATTTCTGATGCCACAAGTTTAATTCACTCACCTTTGAATGATTGCATACCAAGTCTTCTCCAAGTTGATAGCAATTATAAGCAGACCTTGTACCTGTCAAAATACGAGTATTAGCATTATCAAACACTTCACAATTGTCTTTATCAAACTTAACATGCAAACCGTCATCACAAAGTTGACTTATGCTTATTAAGTTTGAGTTAAGCCCTTCGACATAAAGCACATTGTGTAGATTAGGCAGTCCATCAACATTCAAGGTTCCTTTGCCAGCAATTCTTCCTTTAGCACCGCCTCCATACGTCACATGTCCATTCCTTCGTTCAACATAGTCAATCAAATGGTCTTTAGAACCTGTCATGTGGCGTGAACAGCCACTGTCGAAGTACCATATTCCTGCAATGTTAGTCTTTAATGAAGTATAGATAACAGAACATTGAATCTTAGCCTTTGGTACCCAAATCTTTTTTACCGTCGGTTTTCTGTTGGCAGTGTTGCGTCGGGTGTTATACCACACCTGTGGCAACACCTGTTCAGATTCCCACCTTTTGTAGTCATCTCTTAATTTAAAACAGTAGGGTTTGATATGTCCAGGTCTGAAACAGTAGTGATAGAAAAAGTGGCGTTTTCTGGATTTGGACTTCTTGGTAGATATTCGCCCTTTTGATGGAACACCTTTTTCAGTGTGTGTAGCATTCGAGGTTTCAACACTTCTTTTGACAAAAACAGTTGGTTTCTCTCAGTATTGGAGGATTCTCCAATTTCGAACCAGCTATTCGGATAACCAAGTCCAGCTTTGTCATTTTTTCCAATCATCAAAAGTGAATCAAGTTTGGTTGAACTTGAATTGAGCTTAGTAAGAATTAGAGTTGCTTCTTCAAGCTCCTTCTTGACTTTGCACAATTCCAGATCCTTTTTGCTTAAGATTACTTCAAGTCGTGATAATTGTGACTTCAACTCAGCGTTCTCTTTGGAGAGAATTGCATTTCCTTTAGTTCTTTTGATCCAGTCCTCATATAGTTCTTCGTACATTGTCTGCACACTTTCTATAGTGACTTCATCATCATCTACCTCTTGGGTTTCAGACTGACTTGACTCCCCAAGGATTGTAGAATTAAGACATACTGAATTCGAAGAGGTGTTGCGGCCAGGTATTGCAACACCTGTGGCAACACCCAAAGGATTGATTTGCATTGAGCGTTTCTCCTTGATCACAGCAGATAATGATGTGTGATTTTCAGATTCATTTGATCCTTGATCATCATCAGACTCTTCATCACTTAGGGTGGCAGTCATGCCTTTGTTTCTCCGAAGTCGATTGGCACACTCATTGGCATAGTGTCCATATCCCGAACACTCTCTACATTGCACTGAATCCAGGTTTCTGACATTTGATTGGATTTGCAATTCGGTTTTTGGTCGAAATTGTCCTTTCTTAGGAGTAAACTTTTGAGTTTTTGCAGAAGTGGTGATATTGGGCAACACAGATTTTTGTCTAATTTTCTTCTTCTCTTTCATGGTCTTCAAGTAATCACCAAATTTCTTAGTAAAAAAAAAGAGATCGATTCTTCACCTAAATCAGACTTACCCACCTATTTAGATATTTGAAGGATTTCATCATAAGATCCGGTTGAGACTTCAAGGGCTATTGTCTTCCCTTTATCCTTCCTTTGTAAATCAAGGTTCATCTCAAAGGTTCTGAGAGAACTCATTAATTCATCCAAATTAATTTTTGAAGTGTCTTTAGATTCTTCAATTGCACACACTTTGACATTAAATCTCTCAGGGAGAGATCTTAAGACTTTGTTCACCAATCTTTCATTGGGCATGGGATCTCCAAGACTTTGAGCTTCATTAGAAAGTTGTCTCAACCGGCTATCATACTCAAGAATAGACTCCTTGTCCTCCATCTTCAAGCTTTCAAATTTTGAAGTCACCATCCTTAGCCTAGTTTTACGCACGCTCTCGGATCCTTCACAATGTTTCTGAAGTATATCCCAAGCTTCTTTGGCACAGACACAATTGGTGATTAAGTTGAACATCCTTGTGTCAACAGATGAAAATATAGCATTGAGAGCCTTGGAATTAAAATTTGAAGTTTGCACTTCATCGATTGTCCATGTACTTTCAGGTTTGAGCCGAGAGTCTCCATCAGCATCCTCGATCTTTGGTGGGTTCCAATCATCAAGTACACGCAGCCAAGCTCTTTCTTCAATAGATTTTATAAAGACCCTCATCTCTACTTTCCACAAAGTATAGTTTGATCCATCCAACACGGGAGGTCGACAAACTGTGTTTGTTGATGCTTCCATAATCCTTTTTCACTATGAGAAAACAAAACAAAACAGGATCTCACTTAGTAGCGTCAAGTGGAAGCTTTGATACCAATTGAAAGTTCTGTTTTCACAGTGTGAGCGTGATGAGGTTGAGTGTTGTATGTATCAGAATGTAGGTGTTGTGCGTAGGTGTTGTAACACCCACGACAACATGCAGCGGAAAATATACTTTTAACACACCAACACGTGACTGGAATAATAACAACACGAGAGACGAGTTAGTTGATTATGCACAAGTATAAAATACTTGTGCGGTGCCTCAGGGCAAAATAATTCACTAGAAAAACTTGTAAGTTTACAAAGACCAATACTAGTGAAAGAATAACACAACTCCCTTATAAAGGCGAGTACCAAATTGCATCCTAAACCTCTAATAAATCGTATAACACAACTATATAGGATGCATCAACTGAGAAGTGACAAATCTTCGAAACTCAACACACTAATCAAAACAGTGATTAGGTGTTGTCTACGGATGGGGTCAGCACTTCACAGCAACACTTTATTAATGACCCGAGATTGCTTTACTCAGAAAAAGTCACTTCGTATGAATTCGCCTCTCCAGTCATCAGCCACGTTCTGTACCGTTTTCTCCCTTTTTATACTAAGTTGTCTTCTTACTCCTATAAAATATAGAAAACCAATTTTATAAGGAAACAAACTCTTTTGAATCAAAGATAGCATATCTTAAGGATTATATCATATCTTAAAGATATTATCGGTTATATAAATTATAGTCTCATATCAAATATGAAATCTATACGGGATCACATCATAAATTAGAGATTATTCTCAAGTCCAGAAAGGCAAAACATTAAAGATATTATATATACAAAAAGGAAACTATATCAAGGAATTTAATTCCTTTCACTATTCAAAGTGTATCTCACAAAAATCATGCAAATGACCATTCATGATAGACAGAGAACAAACCTGATCAAAACCTGACTTAAATGCTTCCATTTGTCTCGAAATTCCATACTTTGTTGTAGCATCAACTATGAGGATGATATATTCCTCCACAAAGAAGAATGGCAGTGCAAAATCTAACCATCTTTGAGAGAAACACAGTAGAGGCGACACCGAGGAGCTGGAGAAAGGTGGACTCAAACAGCGTGGCAAGTTTTTTTGACGCTGCTCTTTGAAATGGCGGAAACACAAAAGTCAAAGCAAGAGAAAGAAGGAGGAGGAGGAAAATGAAGAGATGCAGAAATCTGTTGCAACCGATAGGTCAAGGGTGAGGAGGAGAAAAGAGCGCATCACGCGTGGTTTTGGCCCTAGGCAGTGATGTGTTGTAAGAGCGTTACCTATTACCGGGAGAAAACTGGCCATTTTGAGCGGATTAACGCTTTAAAATAACAAGTGGATCGCTGCCGCGGTGTCACTCCTAAGGCCCAAGTGTTGTTTAGTTCAACTTGAACTACAGTCATGTTTTAGCCTTAAACCCATCACCCATATCTTATATGCACAGAAATACAAACCAAATTCACGAGTATGAGCATATGCAAATACATAAATCAACAAACAAAACATAAACAGGAGAAAAAAACTAACCCAACAAAAAAAAGAACCTCAAGAAATCGGAAACCCCGAACAAAGCCAGGAAAGAACAACCAAGAATGTAAGGGGAAAAAAAGCAGAACAAAAACAAATGGCTCGCTGCCGCGGTGGAGAGAAAATATCAGAAACTCCGAACAAAAGCAAGACAAGAGCAAACTAAAGAGAAGAAATCAAAACTCCAAACGAAAGCAAGACAAGAGCAAACCAGAGAAGAAAAGAACGAAATCGACCATCCTTTTTGTGCGCTGTTGTATGTTGCGGTGGAGAGAAGAGCCTGTTGTTCCCGTTCTCTGATGCGGTGGAAGAAATTGCTCGATGCTCTGCGATGGAGAGAAGAGCCTGTCCCACGTACTGTTGTCCTTTGCATGTGATGTGGTGGAGGAGCAGGCTCATGACGCGTGTTTAGGGCGTTACCGGATACCGGAAAACAGGCCCTTTACAAATTATTCATTCATACTAGTGTACCAACGCACGTATTGCGTGCTTGTATAATATTTTTTATAATTCATTTTATTTATATTTAAATGAGGATCAAAATATAATTATAAGAAATAGTGAGGGACTACACTGTAATTTTGATATATAAATTAAAAAATAAATTGAAAAATAATAAAAAATAAAAAAAATGACCTCAGTAGGAATTGAACCAATAACTTAAACAGCAAGTGACAATGATTCTATCAATTGAACTACATATAACTTACATTAAAATTTTAACATTTTATTTATATATATAATTAATAAAACAGACCATGACACCAAAGTTAGTTACTCTAAGTGTCTCAAACTTAATAAAGTAGTATAGATAAGTAGACTAGGCAAAGTCACCTTCTTGAGGTGTTTACCCGGTTTGTGGTGCAACTTATGATTGTTTCTATTTTTTTTAAAAAAGGAATTAAACATGTGTTTATATTTGCACAAATCTTATTTTATACTTTAATTTATTACCGTATAATTGGTATGATTAACAATACATACTTCGAGTTTTTAAGATATTAATAAAAAATAATTTGTTCGAGTACCAAGGTTAAAAAAATGAAAAATATGAAATAACTTTTGTCAATGCTAAATATGGGGGACAAAGAAGAAGAAGCCAGTATTGTAATCTATAAAAAAAATTTGGAGTAAATGAGTTTGCGCATGTTAATATGATTGGGTGTAAGATGATATGTTGTTAGATATAGAAATTTATAAATTTAATAATTCGCAAGCTTTCGAAGTTTAATATTGTTAGTAGTATATTGTAATATGCAAAAAGTTTATTGATCATCTTATTTAAAAACTGATTTAGCTAACCATATTGAATGATCTGAATCCTTATCTTTTGGTTGAAGCTATATGTATTTTGATTACAATGGTTTTTATTTTCTTTTATATTCGTAGTTACATAATTATTATTTCATGTTAGAATTGCGCTAAAAAAATTAAGAATTGTGAAAGTGGAAGAAGCCTATAGAATCGGAAATAACAAGGAAAAAAGTTTAGTAGGGGTTAAAATAAGAGAAGATTAACTACTTGCCTTAAATTGAAAATGAAATATATGTTAATTTTAAACCTAAGTAGAAGACAACTCTAAAAACAAGTTATTAGACATTTGAAAATAGAATACCCATATTGAATGCATGGAAACGACTCTAAGGTCTTTACACTTAATAACATTATGGATGTTGATTGATTTATGAACTTGGTAGCTAGCATCAATTTATATATTAACTGTAATTTGATCCGTTAAACAATCGATAAGAACAGTACCAAAGCTCGAGATTAATAAAATAAATCCGAAAACTTATCAATATGGAAATGATAGTAACGGCTATAAGGTTATTAGATTTAAGAATCAAATTGATAGATTTATGAAGTTGGTAACTTTATTTTTTTAAGATATGAAAACATTAATTCGTAGAACAACTGATTAAAATACTACAGTGAGGGACTAATAAAAGAAATTAAAGTATATGAACAGAGTTTATTCGAACTTCGTGATGAGAAGAAAGTAAAGTTCAATATAATATAAATAGAAGAAACTTACAGAGAAATGGTTAATGTAATTAAGAAAAAAGAAGCAAATACATAGAATTAAATGAAATGCAATTTTCATATATGTAGGTTTGATAGAGCACAATCTAAAGCTCTAAATAGATTTATACATATGTTTTACAACTAAACATGTTTTAAACTACAAGATAACTGGTTTATTATTCATTTAAAGTATATATTGGTTCTAATGGATATCATTGATATCTAATTTTGTTTCAATATCAGTTGCACGGTTTAGTAGGAGAGAAAGTTTGGATTCCATTTTAAATATTGTTAGTAAGATGACGGTTCATACTGGGTTAGAGTAAAATCTTATTATTATGAGATGGCCCACTAAAAAATTAATGAAGCTGTGGGTTACTCTTGTTCAAAGGTCGTTGCACTCATAAAGAATGTTTGCTTCACTAAAGTAGCCCTTGTTTGTTGTCGCCGGGGATAAAAGAATGTAAACACGGCGAAACACCGACCTCAAAAAATTAGATCCACTTCATGTACTGATTTGTGTACTAAATGGAAATTATTGTTGACAAGACACACTAAAGAAAAAACAGTTCTTATGATAACTATTTCTAGTGAACTGTACGTTTCTTTCATTTGACCATGTTTAAATTCCTATTTTCTTTTATAATTCAGTCTCAAAGTACCTTCGCAATCATATTGGAATCCTGATAACAGATTGTCGTATTCCGTTGCATCATTATTGCTTAAAAGTAAATTAACAACCATTTTTGGAAAAACCAAGATAGATCATATTTTACAAGGTAAAATCTGTAATGTCCTAGATTTTATATCATATTAAGCAAAGATTGTTGAAGTTGAATTGATATAATTATAGACGGGCTATTACGAGCTCAGATTGGCCAAACAATTAAATTATTCAACTTTGGGACAGAAGTGTTGGCGCCCGAACGGTAAAGATCGACCGCCCGAGCGCCAGTGTTCATCAAATATATGCCGCGGGCAGAAGATGTGGCGCCCGGGCGGTAGTTTTGACCGCCCGAGCGCCAAAGGATGCATTTCGATAGTGCTTGGGCAGAAAAGGTCGCGCCCGAGCGGTACATTATTACCGCCCGAGCGCCGACCAAGCCACAAGAAAAGCGTGGACAGAACCTACCGCGCTCGAGCGGTAGATTTGCACCGCTCGAGCGCCGCTTAAGAATGGAGAAAAGTGTCACGTTTCAAAGACATGCAAAGTTTGGATATATATATGTTATACGACAATATTTGTAATCTCAGAAGAAAAGAGAAGCTCAGGAAACTTTCGAAAAATCCTTACGCCTTTATATTTCAATCCGTCCGTTAGATTTTAAATCCGACTTCGGTACCGTGTTCCTAGCAACGTAGGCTTCTATTGGACGTAAGTTTTACTACGTTTTGATATGTTTTGAAATTATGATGTTGTTAGAATTGAATACACGTCATATATGTTGTTCTTGACATATTAGACAGCGTAGAATCGAAGTCAGATTAAGATACGGATTGAATATGGAATTGTTATGAACTTCGGAATGAAATTGACTAGAATTGATATCAGATGTGTATCGTGGTTGATTGTAAATGATTGGAATTGGTACAGACTGATATTGGATTATCAGTATCGCAAGACTGTACTGTTGTACTGTCAGAATTTGATAAAACAAAGATGTTGTGAATTGATTAGAATATTGATACAGAATATATTGATATGTCATTGCAAGATTGAGTAGTGACAGACCTTGTGTTCGAGACTTCGACAGATTCAGAAAGACAGCAAGAAAGGTATAAATAAATGTTGATTCGGGATTGCACAACTCGAGTTAGGTTTGACTTGAGTTTCCCTAAATCACATACTTTATTTTATTGCATAGATATTTGCAGATTATCAGATTGATATGTTAATGGATGGACTTAGAATAGGGTCAGAGTCCGAGTCTAGGGCAGACAGCCTAGCTAGGGCAGAACCGCCGAGTCTTTTTCAGAACCGATAAGACTCTAGACTTACGGTGTATCGAAGAGCTTCAGATGTAGATCGACGTCTATCTCAGACACATTCGATACAGCATACCAAAGTCTAAATTAGATTGGGATCCCTAGATTTGAGATAAGATAAGATTAGATCACGAGTCATTGATTCATGTAGTCAGATTAGACACATGTTTTGATGTTTGTTTATGTTTTTATATATGTTTTATATGATTGCATTTAATACATTGTTTATACTGGGATATTTATATCTCACCGGAGTTATCCGGCTGTTGTCTTGTTCGTATGTGTGCATGACAACAGGTGGTACAGGGTCACAGAGGTGAAGACAGATCGAGATTAGAGTGGTGATACCGGACTTGGACTAGAGCTAGGGTGTAAACACTTGATAGTAGTTGTTGAACCTGAGTATGTATGATTGTATATTTTATCAGATTTATACTTTTATACTGATATGTATAGGAGTTGGATTCCATTACCTTCCGCATTTAAAAAAAAAAAAATTTAGACCCTGTTTATCTTAATTGATTTAGTCCCAATGATGATTAAGAACATGATTAGCGTCCGGGTCCCCACAAAATCCATGTAAGTTAAGACTTCGTTTGGTACGTGTGATATGATAACTAAATGATTAATAATTAAAGTTATTAAAAAATGAGATATATTGATTAATAATATGGTGGGACAAATAACATGGTGTTTAATATGATTTTAAAATGATGGATTAATTTTGTAAATTTTATTGGAATGACCAAAATGCTCTAAGTGCTAATTACATATATATTCTTAAAATAATTGGATCGATAATTAAATATTTATACTTTAATTTACATTTATTAAAATTAATTTAAATATATTTATTAGAAATTAATTTGTAAATATGCATTTACTTTAATAATTAAAATAGTAATAATATTTTGAATGTTAATGTTAAATAAAATTTATTAATAATTACATTATTATTGTTTTTTTAAATAATTATAAATATTCTTAAAATAATTTGATAGGTAATTAAATATTTATAATTATAATTTATATTTATTAAAATTAATTTAAATAAATAAACAAAATAAATTATAATTTAATAAATATTATTTTCATAAAAAAATTAATTAACAAGATTAAAAATTTATAAAAATTTAATTTAAGATAGATTTGTATTATAATTTATTTTCTTGAAAATGATTTAAAATAATAAAAATATATGAAATTAAGGGTATTATAATGAATATACAATTTTATCAGGATCACTATTCAAAAATTATACATTATCACACTTTTTGAGAAGGGATATTTAATCACACAAGTAATATTAATAGTGTGTGCTTTCAATCATAATCAAAGGCTTGCAGGCTAAATAAAAAATGAACCAAACACGAGATAAGAGATGATTATTTAATAATCATTCTTTTATCATGGCTACAAACGTAGCCTAAGGGTACAAGGTAATTAGACAACAAGAAGTACCAGGAAATGCTGACCCATTAGCTTACACAACTGCTCAGAAGCCTAGAAACACAAATAATCATAATTAGACAACAAGAAGTACCAGGAAATTTTTTTAATTAACCCCTAAAACTTTTAAATGTTTGCAATTTTGCCCAAACGTATCCGAAAAACGTATCCACGCTGTATCCATGGCGTGTCCTCGTCGTGTCCAAAACATATCCGGCTGGTCAACCTTAAACAAAGTCAACGATACGGATTTTGAGGTATCCGATACGCGGACGCGTGTCGTATCCTTATTACTTGTCGTATCCGTATCCGATACTTCAAAAAAAAATTAAGGTATCCGTGCTACATATCTATCAATATATAATGATGATAGATGCTGAGCCAATACCATTAAGAAAGCATTGCGCTAACCTTCAATCGTAAAACAGAAACAAGTGAGAGAACTGGAGAAGTGGCATCCCATGTTCGAACAGATCCATCTTGATGTCTTCCTATATACATCTTCTGAAGCTTATTTGCAGCAGTAGACAGATGACAAGGGAACGCCACCAGTCAGAGGCCACGGCGAACCCCTCTCGGTGACTCGGTCAACACGTCATCCTCTTGTAGCTTGGCAGGGGCAAACTGTCTAATGGAACAATAATTGGTATCTAAACGAAATGAAGAAATAAATTGAATGTACATCATATGCTGGATTTCAGTACCTCTGAAAGTTCACAGAAGAAACTCCTATCTCTACCCATCAAATAAAGCTTTCCCACGGTCATATGTGGTTCCACAGTGGGTATTGCTGAATGATACTGAAATGCATGGACTGAATGATTATGTCCTGTCCCAGGCTTGAAGATAGACAAAGAATCAAAATTGTAGAAATGCAGTTGTCCTGGGTTGTTCAATATAAATAATGAAGTTGAGCTATAGTTGTCAGGTTCATGAGCCTTTGGTGTTATAATTACATCAGCAATTGATCCGTGGGGCGTAAGGTCAGCACGTTCTACACACTTCAGTTGTACTAACCCAGCAGACCATTCAATATTGAGGATCTGCATTAAAGAGAAAGTTTCATAAAAAAGACATTATGTGACTGCGAAGCTTCGACACTCAACAAGAAAGCACCAAGATATTAATAATAAATTTAACCCATGTAAAAATAAGTTTCTGGATTTAAGTTGAAGTCAAAACCAGTGTGAAATTATTTTTCAGAAACACTGGCAAACATCTCTATTAGAACCAGTATGAGCTGTGCCGTTTCTTGAACCTCTTCAATTATGTGAGATATTTCATAATCTTAAAACAGAGCATTGAAAATCTAAAACATGGTGACAATGACTATCCAGTTTGTGCTCGTTCAGTGCATGTTAAATGATGGAAGTACACACATGGAAGAAGCTTATCAGCGGAAATCACGATGATAGGTTGATTTAAAAATAAGATAATTAAGATGTAATAAAACGAAATGAAGCGTGATACCATGCTCTTGTTGGAACTAATATCAGGCTTATTATTGTTATACAATCTCCCACGGTCATCAAATGAATCCAAATTAAGTATAAATTTACAACACCCCTATTGCATTGATATGTGTAACAGATGTGACTGAAAAAAAAGGTCAGACTGTGCAACTTCATGACTCATTCTAGTGACAACCCCTCCTAACTTGAAGAAGGAAACAAGATGCAGCTATAGCATTGCAAACATAGATTAGCTGGTCGATACCAAGTACCCTTTTCCTTCGTATAAAAAGAATAAGCAATTACGCTCGCAAAAGAAGCCAAATATTGGTACAAATGAACAACATACGGTCAAGGCTTCTTCAGATCCTATGACTTCACCAACATATGCAAAAAGTAGGCCGATCAAATTGAAGAGAAAACACCGAGAATGTAACAAAGTAAATAAAAAAACGAAACAAAAGCAAGAGAAGAAAAATAAACAGCCAAAGCTTTCGGGAACACCGCGAAGAAGGATCGAAGCCGAAGAAATCGCCAGCAGGTGGAAAAGGTGCAAGGAATGAGAAGAAAAAAGTAGGCCGATCAAACTGAGGAGAAAACACCGAGAATGTAACAAAGTAAATAAAAAAACGAAACAAAAATAAGAGAAGAAAAATAACCAGTCGAAGCTTTCCGATCCCAAGAAGAGGGGACACCGCGAAGAAGGATCGAAGCAGAAGAAATCGCAAGCAGGTGGAAAAGGTGCTAGGAACGAGAAGAAAAGAAGAACGGGAGAGGAGGTAATGCTGCATCAGTCCCGTTTTGATGCCCTTATTCTTATTGTTGTAGTGGTGGAGAGAGAAGCTTATTACATGTGTGATGTTGTTTACCGGCAACCGTACAAAAACAGGCTCAAAAAAACTTATGCATGCTTTCGTATAAGTAGATATGAGGATACTTTTTTTTTAACACATTCAAATAAGATGTTAAAAAAGTGGGGTAATTTACTTTTTAAAAACAACTAAAATTTAATTTCTTGAAAATTGAAACGTCTCCTACCTTTTTTACTTTAAAATTCTACCAATTTTTTTTCATACATACTTTCGAAATTCACCATTTAAAATAACGTAACATTTCTATTAATCAAAATAATTTAACATTTAAAATCTCAAGTACATAAAAATCCCTACATCGTTAATTAACACATTCAACTTCCATCTTTAATATGATCAAACTAACTTCAAAATAAAGCATAAAAATCTTTAATTAACACAATCACAAAATATTTAAAACTTTGACTATCAAACTAATGCGGAAAAAATAAAGTCCCTCGAGAGTGTATTGCTGGATTCGATCAACTCAAGCATCAGTGTCTCCCTCAATATCACCATCACCTGCAATATTCAAACCTAGTGAGTTTAATGACTCTGCACGTTCTAAACATGAGTAGCAAATAATACTATAATGTTTAAAATTAAAATGACGTAATCCAATTACATGCAAATCTAGGAAAAATAGAAAATATATAATTAAATTATTTTAAATGTTTAAATAGATTATGATTGGTATGTTTATATGGTTTTGAAGTAGTTTTATACTTAAATGCTTAAAATGTATTTTAAAAATGTTATTCGAGTTGTAATCGAGGAAAGGAGACCGATGACTGAAAAAATGGAAAATAATTTTATTAAATAATTGTTTTTAATTATTTAAATTAAGGTTGACGCTTTTTGTTATTTTTGAAAATAAAGAATTTTGAGGTGATTTTATATGTCGAGACGTAAATTTTATTGGTATTCGATTTTCAACAAAAAATACGAACGTTTTGACAACTCGTTTAATAATTTCACGAACTTTCCTAAACAAAATAATTTTTAAATGTACAAATGAGCTTATTAGGCCTAGTATAGCTTTCTAATGGGCCAAACTTGCAAACTTATTATTTATTAAATAATAAAGCCCAAACTCCCTACCCCATCTTTTATCAAATACACGCCCACATCCTTAAACAATTCACAAGTACTCTTTTCCCTCACAAATAACACACGCACACATAAAGCATCAGCACGGGAGTTTCGGTTTTCTCGAGGAATTCAGCCCAAGGTTTTCTCGTCGCCGTTCTTCACATCATCAACGGATTTTCATGCGTTAAATACGCAAAGACATGCTATAATTCTTTTTTTTCTCATCTATCACACCATAATATGAAATTTTTTATGGTTTGCATGAAAAACAAGTTTCCATTTTGAATATTTTAGTTTTTTTGCATTCATGGATGTTTAATACATGATTTTTGCATCAAAACTTGATATTTAATTGCATGAAGGGGCTGCCATGATTAGGGGTCGTTTATGTTAGAGTCCTAGGATGCACGGTTTGAGGCAGCACCAAGCTAAGAACCAGATGGAACTGATTATTTCATGTATTATCACCAAGGGTTTGGGTATGAGGACAACCATGCATGGCTTGGCTTTGGCTCGACCAGGGCTGGGCTGGGATATGGTCGGGTCAGTAGCTAGTCGGCTAGGGAAGAGTCCAAGCGAACAAGGACCCTTCCCCAAGCTACTCGAGAGTGACAGAAGCACAGGAAAGGTCGCGGATAGGGTCATGGGTCTAGGATAGGTCGGTGAGGATCCTGAGAAGGTACACGAGGGGTTGAGCTTGAGGGTGAGGGTCATAGTTGGGCTGCGAAGAGTCCTAGTCTAGTAAGGTTTCTCGGCCGCAGCACTCACCTGGTGCAAGGAGCTTCGAGCGGGCTAGGGTCGAGTCCTAGGGGTCCAGTGGGTTCAATATGGTCCGGGGGAGGTCTGTCAGAAGTTGGACCAAGGTGGCTCAGGCTTGGCTCGTGGAAACCGGGAGTTTGCTCATGGGTTTTAGCTTAGGGTTCGGCCTTAGGGTTTTGAAATGGTTAAGTTTTGAAACATGGTTCCACGGGGGTCGAATCATTGTTCACGAGGGCTAATTAAAATTAAAAATTCAATGTTTAAAATTTAGGAATTTTATAATAAAATTTGAATTTAAGTCGGGATTAAAACACATTAAGAATTTATAATTAAATAATAATCAGAAAACCTCGAATTTAAGCTAAATAAAAATATGATAAATTTAATTTAAGCTTAAATAATTATTTGGGATGGTCTAGAGTCAACAGAATTAAGAAAAAGTCAAAATCGTAAAATTTTACGTCTTGGGGTAAAACGGTAATTTTACTCCTGAAAATTAGTAAACATCATGACAGTGCTCTGAATGCTGTAAAATATGTTAATATGATTATTTTAGATATTTATGGAATTTTATGATAAAACGTTAACAATAAAAGATATGTTGCATTTTTGGTTTAAAAGTAAAACAATTTCTTTAGTTTTTATAAAGTGATGAGAGCACGAAGTGTTGAAGGAAGTGAAGTAATTGTGGCTAATACGATGATATGATAATAAGATAGACTTAATTTAGTTGTGGTGATGAGAATCAAAATCAGTAAGAATAGCAATTACCAGAAGTCAATACAAAGCAGAAGCTATCGATTCGCTTTAAAACAGTACTTTAGTTAGTACTCTACGGCTTAGAAAAACATAACAGCTTAGAAGAACAGAAGGGCTTAGAAAATTAGAAGCAGAACTAAGCAGAACTTGGCTTCATTAGAACAGTAATTAATGGCTTTTACTCGATCATCTCAATCTTAAATGTTACCGTTACTTTATCAAGTACGAGTATTAAATGCTTCATTAATGTTGAACAAAGTCATTTAATACGCATTACCTATTTTGGTATGAAACAAGACTGGTTGTTTTGTAGTCTTTTCGTAGGAACCTTTTTAAGCAATAAAGCTATTTCTAATCAGAAGTCAAAGAAGCCGTTTTAATTATAGACGTTGGATTCAAGTTATCTATATATATGGATCAAAACCATTTAAAGAACAACGCTGATTATTTTATCAAGAAACATATCATCTATCCAACGCTATTTTGAGCAACCGCAAACCAATCGTTATCTTCCAAGCTCAAATTGCAGAAAAGCAGTACACGCTTCATATATTACATCTGATCTTTGGAAATCATTTCATACTGCTGTTTCTTCACCTCTTCAAGCAAAACACTTTACGATAATTTTCGAAGAAGATTTTGTAATCTGGAAAAGAGTCTTTTCCAGAACCTTGTTGTATTGAATTATATTGTGTTGAGTTAATAAGAATTTCAGTAGGCAAAAAATAAGTCCTGCTGAAGTGGGTGTGCATAAGTGAGTACTGTAAAATCCAAAGTCTTTTAGTGATACCTTCTGGAAACAGAAGAAGGGGAGACGCATAAGATTTTATCTTCTGTTGGAACTTTTCAAGTTCGCAATCTTGATTTTGATGATAACAAAACTTGTTAATTGTGTTACTAATGATCTACCTTAGTTGTGCAGCATCTAGGATCACCTACGAGTTGTTTACATCGCAAAACTGAAGACCCAACTGATCGCTCAAAATGAATCAGTTCAACTGGCTACGTCATTTGAGCAGTACAGCTGATTGACCAGTTTATAGGTAATTCAGCAGGAAAACCACAGAAGCCTGGCCAGCCGAAAGAGTGTTCAACTGATGAAGAAACCCAGCTGATCAGTCCAACTGAACGAGTGTGAAATCAGTTCCACTGATGAGTCAACTGATTTCACCAGCTCAGTTATGGACGATGATAGATTCCTTCGAGTGGATTCCAGCTGTGCGAGAAGGTACAAAGCCATTGTCCAGTCAAAGGATAATAATGGATTTTGCATCAGAGCATTAAAGACAAAACACTTCAGATGGACAGTCAAAAAGACGAGACACATAGTCCAAGAAGACGATTCAAATGCAACGGATACAATTAATGAGTCTCACTGTACGATCAGCCTCTTTCCGCTATATGAAGAGAAGATCAGTGAAGACTCAACAGATATAGTGGTGAGACATTCTTGAGAGTGAAAAGAAAAACATAAAAGGGCACGCTCAGTTGTAAATTAGCTTATCGAAGCATTTATGTCCAGAGAAAATTATTCATCTTGATATCTGCTTAGTTTAGAAGCCTTTTATCCCTCAGTGTGTGAGAACGTTTATGTTCAGTTCTCACATACATTCACTCTCAAAACCACCCAAATACAGTCTTGCACAAAGACGTTAAACTTGTGTATGTAGTCTTTCTCACATAGATGTTAAATAAGTGTTGACTGAAAGTGTTGTTTTCAGTTGTAGCTAGGAGTTCAGTTTAGGCAGTAGATTAGTTCTATCTGAGTGGGCTTGTATACGTAGTTGAATAAATCAAAGTCTTCTAGTGTATCCTATCCGTGGAGATAGAAGGGGTGACGTAGGAGCAGTTCAAGTCTCCGAACATCCATAAACATATCTTGTGTATTTAACTGATTAACTATCGCTTTAAAATTGTTTTGATTAGTTAGAGTGTTCGTGTGTTCAGTTGTTACCATAACTAAAATACAAGAATGCAAAAACTAATATGTGTTCTTTCAGTTAGTCAGTTTACACAAGTTAAAATATTTTCTAACATTTCAGTTTTCTTTACGAAGGATTACTTCGAGTTTCTTCTTCTTGGTTTAAAACCAAACTCGATTTAATTCATCGGTGTTAATATTCTTAGAACACGAGCTATTGAAGCTCTTTGAAGGTTGTTGTGTGCAAAATGCCTTCGAAGGCGCAAACACACACGATCCATCATCTTCGAACTTCCAGAAACAACTACTGTTCTACTGCCTACTGTTATTACTGTTTTCACCTTACTCCATTGGATCGTTTTCGCCCTTATATTGGTGATCTGCTGGACTTATGCTTGAACAAGAACAACTAAAATCTCTAACAGGATTCTAGCATCATTTACAAAAACTATCTTCAAAGGAAAGAGTTTATTCACCCCTCTCTCTAAACTCTACATCGATCCCCAACAAGTGGTATCAGAGCAGATTTCTCTTGTTCTAAAAATTTACAACAGTTATGTAACATTTTAGCAAGGTTCCCATGTTCTTAAAAGAAGACTTTGATGACTGGAAGATCCGGAGGCAAGCTCACCTTGCAGCTCAAGATGATGACATGTGGTATGTCATCACAGATGGTTCATTAAAGATTTTAAAGCCTAATACAGTTGTTGCTGTTACTGATTGAGCGCCACAAATGGTTGAAAAACCAAGAAGCGAATGGACTGGCGAAGATAAAAAGAAAGCCAATCTCGACAACGTCGCGAAGGACATTCTTTATAAAACTCTTGCTAAGAACACTTTCAGCAAGATCAATATGTGTTCTACCGCGAAATAAATTTGGGAAAAGCTCATTCAAATATGTGAAGGAAATGAGCAGACGAAGGAAAATAAACTGTCTGTAGCAATGCAAAAGTTTGAAAATCTAAAAATGAAAGTTGCTGAAACTCTAAATGAGTTTGATGAACGGTTCAGCAGCGTGGTTAATGAACTAGCAGCCCTTGGGAAAGAGTATGGCAACAGGGAAATAGCACTCAAAGTAATGAGAGCTTTGCCCAGGGAATGAGACGTTAAAACAATGGCCATGAGAGTCTCTAAAGATCTAAACAAGTTGGAGCTACATTACTTGCTTGCTTACTTGAAAGCCTATGAGTTCGAGCTAGAAGTGAGAAGCGGATAAGAGCCCTCCACAAATCTACCAAGCAAAGCTCTTGCTGCTACTACTACTGTGGCTGCTACTGCTACAGCTGTTCCACTAGCATCACCTTCTTCCATTATTGAGAGAACTTCTGAAAAGACAGCTGAAAATATCAGCAATGATGCTATGTCTCTCTTTATGAAAAAGTTCTCCAGATTCATGAAGAAGAATCACCGAGCTTACCAAAGCCCTAATCGGAACTTCAAGAAGGATTCACCACCTGGTGATATGGCATGCTTTAACTGAAGAAAGATTTGTCACTTTATTGATGATTGTCCAAAGCCCAAGAAACATGACCAGAAGAAGAAGGAATACAAAAAGAATGACAAGAAATTCAGAAGAGACCGCAAAACGATGATTGTTGAGGAAAGCAAGTCTAAATGAGCGGATTCTAGTTCTGAGTCCTCTGACTCAGAAAGTTATTCTAGTGAAAGTGATGTAGAAGAGATCAAATGTCTTATGGCGGATATCAAACCAACCTCGACATCTGGAGAGGTACTAGACTTTGACTCTGACGAATTTACACGAACTGATTTAATTAAAGCAGTGCATGACATGGTAGGAGAGTACTCGAGACTTTCTCAATCATTCGATGAAGTTAAGATTGAAAATCTAAACTTAAAGGATCAAGTCAGTAAGTTCACTTGCTTAAAAGAGAAGAGTTGCAATGATTTAAAAGTTGAGATGAGTAAGTTGAGAACTGAGAATGAAATAGTAAATGCAGATTACCCGACAATGAGATCTGAAAATCAGAAGCTGTCTGTTCTGGTAAATGCATGGAATAAGTCGTCTGTTTCATTGAAAAAGATGCAAGAATTGCATAAGCAATCCGGAGACAGAAATGGTCTCGGATTCAGCAATAATGAAAGCATTTCTGAAACCAGTACCAAGCCAGAACTGGATACAAGCAAAGGGAAACATTCGCTTTGTCAAATCCAATGTGGTATATGAACCAGAAGTACCAACTGTTCGAGTTGAAAGGAATGTAGGTCAGACGAGCAGAAGAAAGCATTATGGTCTAGGTTATGTTGAACCTAAGAAGAGAGTTCACCAGAGTTCTGGATCCAACAGAGGATTCAACTCAGGATGACAACCCTCCAAGATGCATACTGTTAGAAATAACAGGCCTTCTGTTACACACACCTCTTTGGATACCCGAAGTACAAGGTCACCAAGAATTGTACAAATGTGGGTCTCTAAAGGACTGACAAGGCTTGGACCCAAATAGATATGAGTACCAGATACTAAAATTTGTGTTTGCAGAAACAGAAGAAGAAAACCAACATCTGCAATTCTACATGGTACCTGGACAGTGGTCGTTTCAGACACATGACTGGACAAATGAATCTACTTTCAGAAGTAATGAGTTGTGCTGGACCAAAGATAACTTTTGGGGACAACTCAAAAGATAAAACCGTGGGTAAGGAAAAGATTATCCATGGTAACGTAACTATTAATGATATACTCCTGGTTGAGAATCTTTGCTATAATTTGATTATTATTAGTCAACTGTGTGACAATGGTTATTCTGTGGCTTTTCAGAAGCACACATGCACAGTTAAAGATTCTGTTGAGTTTGCTGTACTAACTGGAAAGAGAAAAGGCAACACATACAAAGTTGCATGGAACTTAGATCATGCTACTGTTCCTTCATGTTTAGTTGCCTCTCTTACTGATAAGCATTGGCTGTGGCACAAGAGATTAAATCACCTGAATTTCAAGACAATCAATAATCTCAAGAAGCGGAATTTAATTGATGGTCTGCCTGATATTAACTTTTTTAAGAATCATGTTTGTTCTGCATGTCAACTTGGCAAACATGTGATATCTAGCTTCAAGAACAAAGGTAGTAAATCAACTTCAAGGTGTTTGGAATTATTGCATATGGACTTGTTTGGTCCAATCCCTATCATGAGCTTAGGGGGAATGAAGTATACACCTGTTGTTGTTGATGACTTTTCTAGAGTTGCATGGGTAATATTTCTGACTAGAAAAGATCAAACCAGTAGTCTCCTGATCAAACTTCTGAAAAAGATTCAAAATGCAAAAATCAATTTCTATCATTAAATTAAGAAGTGATCGAGGTACTGAGTTTACTAACAAGATTCTTGAGTTGTATTTAGATGAACAAGGCATTCATCATGAATATTCAGCTGCCAGAACACCTCAACAAAATGGAGTAGCTAAGAGGAGAAACAGAACTCTTAAAGAAGCTGTTAGAACAATGCTAGCAAATGCAGACATCTCTCAGAGCTTCTGGGCAGAAGCAATCAACACCACATGCTATACACAAGACAGAACCATGGTCAACAAGAGGCACAATCAGACTCCATATGAAATATGGAAATGGAGTAAGCCTAGTGTATATTAATTTCATGTATTTGGTTGCAAATGTTTTGTGCACAATAACGGTAAAAACTATTTGACTGCATTTGATTCAAAATCAGATGCTGGATTTTTCCTTGGTTATTCTGCAGTAAGCAAAGCTTTCAGAATCTTCAATAATAGAACTCTCAATGTTGAAGAATCTGTTCATGTTGTCTTCGATGAAGACAGCAGTGCTCCTGAAATTTCTAATATGTCAAATTTGAGTAACAGATTAGACAGGATTCAACTGGAACTGGATAGTGAAGACGATGCAGAACCAAAAATCAAAGATGTCCAAAATCCAAAACCAGACATTCCTCTGGTAGAACCAGTTTTTTAGACATTGGACATACCAGAAACAGAAGTGAACATTCCAGAACCTGCTACTGCTTTGGCTAAACCTATTTCGAATACATCAAACCATGAAGAAATTTCTTTAAACCCTTTCGTTTGGAGAAAATCACATCCTTCATCCTTGGTTATTGGAAATCCAGCAACTCTTTTGAGAACCAAAAGGAAAATGATTAATGAATATATGCATGATGCTTTCATTTCTCATGATGAACCGAAGAAAATTGAAGAAGCTCTTCTGGATCCAAGCTTGATCGAAGCTATGCAGGAAGAATTGAATCAATTTAAAAGGAATGAAGTTTGGTTTCTAGTACCTAGACCGACTCACCAAGCTGTAATTGGAAAACCGGTGGGTATTTAGAAACAAGCTAAATGAAAAAGGCACTGTGATCAGAAATAAAGCAAGACTGGTAGCCCAAGCTTTTTGACAAGAAGAAGAAATAGACTATGATGAAACCTATGCACCAGTAGCTAGGCTTGAAGCTATCAGAATATTTTTAGCCTTTGCTACTTTTAAGAATTTCAAAGTTTATCAAATGAATGTGAAGAGTGCCTTCCTAAATGGTCTACTACAAGAAGTGGTCTACGTGGAACAACCTCTAGCTTTTACTGATCATTTCTTATCACATCATATATTCAAATTACACAAAGCCTTGTATGGTTTAAAACAGGCACCTAGAGCGTGGTATGACACCCTCTTACAATTCCTTGTCAATCATGATTTTACAATTGGCATAGTAGACAAGACTTTGTTCACTTTAATCAAGAATAAGCACATTCTATTAGTGCAGATTTATGTTGATGACATTATCTTTGGGTCAACTAACCCCAAACTGTGTGCAAAGTTTGCCAAATTGATGCAGTAACAATTCGAAATGAGTATGATGGGGGAATTAACATTCTTATTAGGACTATAGATCAAACAACTTGATACTGAAATTTTCATAAATCAAGCTAAGTATACCAAGGAACTACTGAAAAGTTTGGTATGGAAGCATGCTCTGCTGCTTCCGCTCCAATGAGCTCATCTACCAAGCTTGATAAAGATGAAAGTGGAATTCCAGTAGAGATAACTCAGTATCATGGTTTTATTGGCTCACTATTGTATCTTACTGCCAGTAAACCTGATATTTTATTTGTTGTTTGCATTTGTGCAAGATTTCAATCTAACCCCAAGCAATCTCATTATATTGCTGTGAAACGTATACTGAAGTACTTAAAGGGAACTCAAAATGTTGGCTAATGGTATCCCAATGATTCATCTTTCAATCTTATTAGATATTCAGATGTTGATTATGCAGGTTGCAAACTAGATAAGAAAAGCACAAGTGGTTTTTGTCAATTCCTTGTTTATTTACGCAATCAATAAAAGCGGTAGATAAACAAAGACATGTCAAAATGTTATTTTTAATTCATAAAACCAGAAGCATTACATAACGTTTATCTACTATCAGCAGATTGAAGTACTTCAGTGCAAAGTACTTCAACAGAAATCTAACTAAGGACTGCTGGGATCCCCTCTCTTTGGATGATTGTGGTTGTGGAAGAGGTGATTCCACAGTTTAGTCCTAATAATTTTGAACAATCTAACTGATTGTTCATATTATAAACTGGGGATTTTCTTTCAAGTCTTAATATCTTGAAATAGGATGTCTTCAAACATCTTGTTACGAGACGCTGGAAATTGCCTCTAGATCTCTTCTGCTGATTCAGACTCCAGAGAAGACTCCGAGAGATTACTTGTTCTACCTATTTGATTTGATAAAAGTATAAATGACTTAGTTTGTGAAATTGCAGGCACTTATATAGAGTCTAAGGAAGCTGAAGAGACATCCATCCACACACATGAATACTAAGAATCATCTGTCACTCCCCCAGATTTCGTATCTTCACATTTATTAGTGGCATTAATTTAGGGGGAACAATATCGTAGTCATACTTTTACTTTCGTACTTTGTCAGAAGCAGAAATGGTGTTTGTATTTTCGATAAAACAATGTGTCTACTGGTTTTGTATCTAAGTGATGGAAATATTTCAGCACCTTATGACTTTCAGTAGATATTATCATAAAACAACAAACCCTCTTCTGGATATTTTCAGTAACCAATTAGACAGCCCACTCTTTTAATTACCTTTCAAAATTTTAAAATCATTAGTCTCTCTGACACCCTCTGTTTAGCTTTTCAGATACTCAACCGCAAACATATTGACACGTGTCCTTATGTTTCACTGATGGTTGTACATTTTTTAATATTAACCGCCTCTTTAATTTCTTTTTACTTTTACGCTTCCAGACTTTTGCCTACCAGCTACTGATTTCTCTTGCTCACATTTCTCTTACAGATCTTACTTCAAATTTTTCTTGTTTACAGAAATGGCCGGAGCTTACACTTTGAACGCTTATCAAATTAACTTTTCTTCCATCCTAACTATCAAGGATGAACATCTTGTCAAGATTTTTCAAGCTATTGAGAAATCCGGTCTCAGAAAATTTTTGGAAGCACTTGCCGTTATCTACAAAATGCTCTTTTGGATTTCTATGCCACGACAACTGTACAAGAAGGAAAGATCATATATTCTCAAGGGAACACATCTATTTCCATCGATGGTGCATTATTGGGATCTACTTTCTTTCTGCCTTGTTCTGGTTTCTCTAAACTTTCTAGAATTTCTAAGGAGGAAATGTCTACTGCCCTACTAAATTTCTCAGCTTCTGGAGAGGAACTCTCTCCATCCTGTTTTAAGAAGCTTTTGAAGATGGAATGTCAAGTGCTCGCTGACATTGTCGCAAAAGCACTATTGGTGAAAGCCGGAACGTTAGATCGGCTGGCCAAGTAAAAAGTTCAGGTGATGCTTGCCATCACTTCTGGGTATAAGATGGACGGGAGTCAATTTCTTTTCAAAATCATGACGGATATGATTGTTCAAAAAAGTTATGGTTTTGCTGTGCAGATCAGCACAATGCTCAAGGATGCTGGTTTTGATTTTACTACTGATCAGGACGCCTCCTATGTCACAATGGCCGATGCTGACAATGTGCTTGCGCTAAGGCCAAAGCCGATTTATTTCTATGAAAAAGGAGGTTGGAGATGCACAAACTGAGGCTCAAGAACCTCAGAAGAAAATCAAAAAGGAAAAGAGTGGTTATCTCTACTAATTCTGACAAGACAGTATCTGAGGAGTCTGCTGCTCCCACCAAGGCATCTCTGCCAGCAACTCCAAGTCAGAACAAGGCTCGTACTATCCTTCGCATCAAGAAAACATCAGCAATTGTTGATTTAGATGATGTCCCATTGCGACAAGTGTTTCCAGAAGCCGTTTCTTCTGTACGAGAAACCACCTCTGTCTCTAAACCTGCTGCTGCTTCTGTTACCACAACCTCTACCGCTCCAACTCTCAGACCCTTGTCTGGAGTTGTTATTCGTGAATCTACTGCAGGGTCTTCTGCTTTTAGACCCGTGTTGTCTACTTTATCTTCGGGTAAAGGCAAAGGAAAACTCATTGAAGAACCACCCTTTCACGCCGCCAAATCATTTGTTTCAACTAGTATTGATCTTCATTTGGAAGAAATTGAGACATCTGCCAATGAAGAAATGACTTTCTTTGATGATTGGCACAAGGTTCGAGTATTCCATCCTCTCACGTTCTTCAGAAAACCAGGTGCATTTGGTAAAATGGTAAAGAATGAAGAAAATGTATTTGCTCTTTCCAAGACGGAAAACGTGATTGAAGCAATGAGACACTGAAGTTTCATTCTTGAGCAGCTTAAACGACAGAAGCTGGAATCAGTGTTGAAGACTCTTCAGTCAAATTTCGATGCCTTAATTCCCACTGCTGCTCAGGATCAGAATGTGAATTGTATTCTAACTGACCAATTAAGATTGATGAATGAGCAACTTCTTGCTCAAGAACAGACTTTTGAAGATACTGTACCGTATTCAGTAGGCTTCATTCCAGAACTTGCTAAGCCAGTTGAGGAAAGAACTATAGCTCCTCCAGAAGCTAAGGTTTCTAGTACTCCTGCCTCTCCCAAGTTGCCTACTCAATCATCTCCTCTCATCTCTGTCCGTGAACTGGCTTCAGTGGATGAAGTCGTTCAATCTATTTCTGTTGGTATCTCTGCTGCACCAGAAGCCCGAGTTGATGACATGGTCCAACCGGAAACTTCTCCAGCAGCTCAACAATTAGCAGAATCAGATGCTGCCCAATCTCCATCACTGCCGAATTTGGAGATCTTCTCCTCTGAACATCAAGAAGAAATGGTAGTTATTCTGAATGATCAAGTTTCAACCACTAAACAGTTGGAGGTCATAGTAGCCCAGCAACCAGAAGAAATAGCACTTCCTGAATCTTCTGCTGCTGGTGAAAGATCTTATACTGAAGAGTCTACTGCTATCACTACTGCTCCACCAGATCCTTTTTTCCTACTGCACTAGTTGTCCTTCTTACTGACTCACCCTCTCAAATTGCTCATATTGCGCATCTTACTGATATCAAAGAACAAATGCTCGCAGGAAGCCCATCTCCACAAGAAGAACAATTCAATCTTGAGTTTGAAATTGACACACTCAGAATATTGAAAAAATCTCAGAGATCGACAAGCAGCTATCTCATGCACATGCTGGTGAGGTCTATGCCACCACAAATTTCAGAGAACGAGTCACGAAGTATGTCTATCAACACAACAGAATCATTGGCAAAACTTGAGGTTGAATCCGACCTTTTCAGAACAATTGTCCTGAAAATCCACGTTGACCTAGTGCTTGGTCAATCTGATGTTCTTCGTAGAATCTCTCCTCATGACGAGTCTCTTCACTCCGTCTCTACCAAAGTTGAATCAATGGACTCTAGACTCGAAACTATCAACACTCAGATTGAGTCCCAATCTCAATCGATTCAGGCTCTGAATGAAAAAGTTTCGAGTCACACACCACTTCTGGAGATACTGAAGAATGGCATTGTTTCTCTTACTGGACGAGTGGATCTCTTACTCACTCGAGTGTAGGTTATCAATGCCAAGAGGGGGAAACAGAACCAGAAGGAAGAACTGAAGGACATCAAGCAAAATCATCCTTCAGAAATCAAGATCCTCAGGATGAGGATACTTTGTTCCGAGATATTGGAACAAATCACTAAAATTTCTAACTGTTTATTTACTTATTATTCATCAGTTTTATTTTAATTTCTATTTGCTTTATTATTCATCGCTACTAACTTCTAGGTTTTGGCATCACCACAAAGGGAGAAATTGATAGACTTAATTTAGTTGTGGTGATGAGAATCAAAATCAGTAGGAATAGCAATTACCAGAATTCAATACAAAGCAGTAGCTATCGATTCGCTTTAAAGCAGTACTTTAGTTAGTAATCTACGGCTTAGAAAAACAGAACGGCTTAGAAGAACAGAAGGGCTTAGAAAAGCGGAACTAAGCAGACTTGGCTTCATTAGAACAGTACTTAACGGCTTTTACTCGATCATCTCAATCTTAAATGTTACCGTTACTTTATCAAGTACGAGTATTAAATGCTTCATTAATGCTGAACAAAGTCATTTAATACGCATTACCTATTTTGGTATGAAACAAGACTGATTGTTTTGTAGTCTTTTTGCAGGAACCTTTTTAAGCAATAAAGCTGTTTCTAATCAGAAGTCAAAGAAGCCGTTTTAATTATAGACGTTGGATTCAAGTTATCTATATATATGGATCAAACCCATGTAAAGAACAACGCTGATTATTTTATCAAGAAACATATCATCTATCCAACGCTATTTTGAGCAACCGCGAACCAATCGTTATCTTCCAAGCTCAAATTACAGAAAAGCAGTACACGCTTCATATATTACATCTGATCTTTGGAGATCATTTTGTACTATTGTTTCTTCACCATTCAAGCAAAACACTTTACGACAATTTTTGAAGAAGAGTTTGTAATCTGGAAAAGAGTCTTTTCCAGAACCTTGTTGTATTGAATTATATTGTGTTGAGTTACTAAGAGTTTCAGTAGGCAAAAGATAAGTTTTGCTGAAGTGGGTGTGTACAAGTGAGTATTATAAAATCCAAATTCTTTTAGTGATACCTTCTGGAAACAGAAGAAGGGGAGACGTAGAAGATTTTATCTTCGAACTTTCAGAAACAACTACTTGTTTTCACCTTACTCCATTGGATCGTTTCCGCACTTATATTTGTGATCTGATGGACTTACGCTTGAACAAGAACATCTACAATCTCTAACATAATTATAGCTCCCTTTGCAAAAACTATCTTCAAAGGAAAAAGTTTATACACCCCCCCTTCTAAACTCTACATCGATCCCCAACATATTACATAAGGTCAAGGCTCAGTTAACGGGTGAGAGTTCGCTGATGTCTCCACCGCCCAGTACTGTGATTACATGTAGATGGATCCATCGAATCCCTAATACGAAAGTCACAATTAACGATCTGAGTTCATTGAAAAAGATATGCGTATATGTATATGATGAATATGAATATGTTTATGATGAAATGAAAAATGTTTATGTTTATGCATGATTATGAAATTGTTATATTACGTAAAAGTATTTTCATTGTTGCATGTGGTCTGTATACGTACTAATTGTTATCAAGATTATGATTTGCTGAGTCTTTAGACTCACTAGGGTGATTGATGCATGCGAATATGATAAAAATGATAATGGAGGTCTTGATGGTTGATCTTGCTGGAATAAAGGTGCACGTAACCCGATGACCATCGCTTGTTTTCCGCACTTATGACTTATGTTTATGACATATGATTTTAAGTTTATGTTAAAGACGTTTTTACAACTTTCATTATGATTTTGAGTGGTTTTTGAGAGGTTGTTAGTTTTAGCAATATAGTTAAGTTATGATATGCAGACGGTTGAAGATTTTATATTTTAAACTATTTTCTTTGATTTTTAAATATGGTTGGATGTTTTATTTTTAAAATGGTGTCAAAAATATTTTAAGTAAGGAAATATGTGTTTCGGTCGAATCGTGGAAAGACTTATAAAAAAAATAAAAATTCTAGTACTTTTTAAGAAAACGAGTAATGGACGTTTCAAATACATATACAAACACATGCATTAAAATCATACTTTTATTTAAAATAAATTTGTAAGCATAAATAAATCATAAATCGTCAAATCGTAAAGCTTTCCATCATTTATCATTTTGGATGAAGTTTGATCCTTGAAATTGACTAACTTTTATCCTCTATTCGACTAAACAGCCTTACCTCACCATTCCGCATGGGGACAGATACTAGGCACCGACATAAAATAGAAATTCGATCATTGGGCTATCTGTGAGGCCTTTTTCCCGTAAACGGCTCCCTCTAGGCCTTCTCTCTCACAATATTCCCAAAATCATATATCATATCATTTATGTCACAGTCAATTCATATCCTTCAAAATATTTTTCTTTATCTTTTTAATCATAAAATATCGTGTCTTTTACGCATTTAAAAAATAGCATTTTTAACAGTAAAATTTGCACAACGTTACCATAAATCATAAAATCTCATATTTTCATCATAAATGTTTTAAAAGTATCATTTAGCATTCATTATGATTCTTCGGGACACTGCCAAACCTTTTTGTACTACTCAAGTTTAAAATGATACCCTTGGACCCTAAAATTCTCGATTTCGACTTTTTCCCACTTTTATTGACTCGAGCCTATCCCAAATAATCATTTAAGCTCAAATGTAATTTTTAATATTTCTATTTAACGTAAACTCGAGGATTTCGATTTAATTTCTTAATTACTAATTCTTAAAGTGTTTTAATCTCAAATTAATTTCAACTTTAATATTTTCTTCCCAACTTTAAACATCGAATTTTCATACCTAAACGACCTTCATGAACCATTAAACAGCCCCTATGGACCATGGTTCAAACCAACTCTTTTCCTAAACCATAAACCGTACCCTACCCTTCCATCTCGAGCCACTTCCCAAATTCATCAAACCATGGCCGAGCCACCTGAACTTCCTGGACCCTCGTTGAACCCTCCTGGACAAACACACCCAGCCCCAGCCCACGCAAGAGCCTATGCACGATCAACTCCCTAGCCGCCCGAGTTCTCTCTGACTATCATCGAGCCGTATTTGACCAAGCCGCCCCAGCCCTAACCCCAGGCCGTCCTCCCTAGACCCTACTGGACCAGCCTAGACCACCCCAACCAAGCTACGAACCGTTCCCTCTGAATTTGCACCAATGCATGCATGGGAAGAGCCCTTGCGGTGAAGGACTCTTCCCTACGGGCTGCCCTTGAGTCCTGGCCATGCTAGGACTCTTACCAGACCTTGGTCGCATCCCACACCGAGCCCCCGACCAGCCCTGGCTGAGCCTACGTGCATCACCCCTCCTAGGCATGGCCTTGAAGTCATGCGAGCCCAATAAATCCTAGCAAACCCTAGGTCTCTTCCATCCTTAGCCAACTCGATTCCAACCTTCGTGTCGTCCCCTAACGACTCTTTTCCTAGCCCTTAAAAACATCCTATTGGCAGCGTGTACTTGGAATTCATAACGTTTTTCAAACAAGCGTAAAATCATCAAAACTTTGAAAATATTTGTTTTGTCGCTAAATGGTTCATGCTTCAATATTTTTCATGCAAAAATAATTAAACAAGCATAATATAGTTTGAACGATGCGTCTAAGGAATTTTGAAACGTGCCTTTGCGTTTTAGAACGCTCGAATATACGATCGTTGGCATGTGGTGCGATGGAAGACGAACGGACGACGAAAAATCCTTGTCTTCTCGTCCTCAAGGTTTTGAATTTTTGGTGTGTTAAGTGTGTGAAGTGAACGGCTGAATGTGTGTATATATATATATATAGACCGTATACTTTTCAAGTTATAGTCTTTGTATCTACGCTGTATGCATAGAAATATTTTCTTATACTATGTCTTGTAACATTTATAAATTCTACATAAAATTTGGGTGAAACAAATATTCCCATGATATGTGCTAAACAGAAACTAAAACTTGCAAATGGACGGACCGTGTGTCAAGTGAAACGCTTAATGCTGCATTTCTTACAACAGAGAGAGGATTATTTTGTCAACAATGAACCTTAAATGTCGCTCTTAACTCTTCATCGTCCGTTCTTTGGGACCAGATAAACCCGGGCTTTGATAATCGTCCCATTGACAATCTTAAACCCCGGACTCACCGGGAACCCCACAACCATTGAGCCGTTGCCATTCCCAGAAATTCTCACCACGCTTTCCATATAGAGTGAGTGAAAGTCCGCCCCTTTACTTGCCTCAAAGTGAGTCGGGGGCGGGTCGAAAGAAAATTCCAGCAAATGCAACAGCCAAACAGCCTTAGCCAAGCGCGAAAATTCCCCGTAAAACTGACTCCTTGGATGGTGACCATCTAAAACCTGACGCCTCTGTTCCAAGTCCCCGAACAACGACTCTTCCATCTTGGGGTGAATGATCGAAAGGTACTTCTTGAAACAGAAGTTCCCAAATCTACAAGTGGGTAAAATGCCTAGGAGCTCAACGGGGTCCATGGCTTTCATGTCGCGGTATTGAGTGAAGCAGTCTATACGGTGCTGCCCTGGGTTGAGTATAGAGGAGAGGCTACCATCCATGTAAAACGTCTCATGGTCGAAGCCTTGGAACATTTTTCGATTCACGTAAGATTCCAGAGCATACTTTGCATGGTTTGCCCCAACTATAGAGTCCATAAATGTAGTGGCGGCGGTGTGATTGTTCATGGTGGTGGTGGAGGCTGTTTCTATAGATCTCACAGCAGCAGCAATATCCAAGTGAGCCGACCGCATCAGGGAGAGGAGAAGAGATGTGAAGGATTTCGAGGCTTCTTTTACCAAACTCATTGCTGCTTCAAGTAGCTCCACAGCTGGAGCTGCTGCAACTGCACAAGAACAATTAATGGAGTTGGACCTCATTTCAACTGCTAGGAAAATCTTCAAATTTGACAAATAATGGAGTTTGTCACGTAAGTTTGTTTTAATATGGTTTATCTGACTAACGTAATTTGTATTTTATCGCGTCAACGAGAGTGTTTACCCAATGTACATCGAAATACAACAGCTGCATATACCTCGTCATAAAACAAAAAATGACTTGGTCATTACAAAAAATGTCCTCAAATCAAACAGCAGAAAAGTATCTACGTTATTATTGAACTAGTGACCGTGGCACATACATTGTTTGTGCATTAAATATTATATTTTTATATAACATAAAAATATAATTAAATTCACTCTTTTGGCGGATACTTTTATTTGGCAACAATGTGATACATTTAAATTTGTATAAAAACTTCAAAAAATGTATATAATATTTTATATATGACAAAACTTGTAGCTTTTTATCATTATTTTAAGGAAATAATATAATGTAAAAAAGAATAAATGAAAACCCGTAAATGCTGACTCTCTCTGAGAACCATATTTTCTCTGAAAAAATAAACCAATCGAATTATTTCTGTGAACTTCTTTAGACTGTCAATAGAAGTTTAGAAGTCCATTATATAAGATACTCTTTGGTTCGTGTAATTCGATAATGAAAAATATATCATACAGAAATGGTAAATCAATATAAAAATAAGAAAATCGTTATGATTCTAATCATTTATAGAACTTGATCCAAACATGAGATAGGACAATGATATATAATTATTTGCAACAAATGGTAACTTCCAATACAAATAATTATATTTAATCATTAATCTAACATTGATTTATACGTTAGACAAACATAGAGATACAATATATATGACCATAGTTCTCATATCACACATGACATAATTTCAGATATTTTAAATAATATATAAATTCATATGAAACTGTCTCAATTTAATGAAATTTTATATTTTAATTGAATCAATAATAAAAAAAATATATTAACTTTTATTATAAATATAAATAAAATTAACTTGTCTATAAATAAAAAAATCTACCCATACATAAAAGGTAATGTGAATATGTAATGGTGATGGGAATCAGCTCAATTTTCGAACACTTTAGACAGAAAAGGCAAATTTTGGTGTATGTGGGGTCATATTAGTCATTTTAAGTAGAGAAAAACGCTAACCCTGATTGGTGGAGCTGCCGCTGAGTCGTCGGTTTGACTTCCCCTTTGACCTCCCTGCGTTGAAAGACGTCGCCGTTTTGAGCTTCTCCCCCAACCTATCCACCTCCGCCTGCTTCGCCTTCACTTCCGTCTTCAGCTCCTCCAACGCAGCCTCGTACGGCGCAACCACCTCCCTCAGCGTCGCCGCCGACGGCCGCATTCTCCCACCACCGCTGCTGCGCCTGTACCTTTCTCTCAGCATCCCCAATCGCCTGAGCTCCGCCACCACCGCCATGTCAGCGGCGCGCATTTTGTCCGGATCCCAAGGGCAGTGCGCCTCCTGCTGGCTAACGTAGGCCCTCTTGACCGCCGAAACGGCGTCGAACACTTGGCCCATCAGAGTCTCCAATTCGACGACTCTCTCCTTGGCCGCCGAATCCTCGTCTTTAGCGCCATCCCAGTTGACATTGAAGTGATTCTGAGCGATTTCGTACTCTTCTTCTTCTTCTTCTTCTTCTTCTTCTTCTTCTTCTTCTTCTTCATCATGGTCTTCCTCTTCTTTGTACTTGTCTGAGTTAGAGTCTTCAATATTGCAGGCGATGGCGGAAATGGAGTGGAGGAGGCAACTGGATGCAGTCATGCGTTGTATAAGATCAGAGAAATTAGACACTTTGTTCGCCATTGATTCCGTTTGTGTGCTCCAGAATGCAATGTAATGTCACTGAGGAGGAGGAGATTATCTCTTACAATGGATCCAAACTTGGGCCAACTATTAATAATTTATTTTTTTTCCAACTTAACTTTCTCCTGGTTTTTGTTTCTCAAATGTTTATTTGAATTTTCTAATCATTTAATTTTTTTAAAAATATCCCCGATCTTCGTATTCATTATACGTGACATTCTTAGATTATCGAATTTGTTCTTAACATATAGTTCAGAAACATATTACAAAAAAAATTCATCATATATCACATTTAAGATGATTGATTTTTTTTAATGACTTATCATACTTCCAGATAATAAATTAAATAGTTTAATTGTTAGACCGGAGTCTCATCGGCATCCATCGAGTTTTATAAATTTCTTCTCACAGTCGCAATCGATGATTTTTGACATAGATTCTTTCAAAAACACCTAGCACAACCATGTTTTTTTCTTATCTTAGGGTATCTTGTAAAATGCTTCAATTTGAAAAAAATACATTAGAATAAATATGCTATTACAAGTTTATTTTGAGATAAAAATGAAGATATTGAATTATGTCTTAATCTTCTTTTGTCGTAATATATATAAAAGTCTTGGTGGATTTGAAATTATCTTGTTAATTATTTTGCCAGTTGTGGTCGACAACATCTTGTGAGTGATGATCTTTTACCACTAGTTAGTGACTTGTCTTTATGGGTAGTTAAATGATTCATCTTCCACTAGGCACTGGAATCGTCTTTTACTGATGGTTCATCCTCCACTAATGGAGTGATTGGATCACATACTTGTTTTATCTTTGTCGAAGAATCTTCTCTTTTTGTATGGTCCCCGAGGAAATCGTGATCGGTGTAGTCCTTCACCACTTGGACTTCTTTTTGCAATATGCTTTCAGTCAGATCTTGGCCGAAAACTTTCCCGAATTCTGGCTCCTTCTGGTTTGGGCGTTCTAGACAAATGTTTTCTGACCATATTTCCATATAAGACATGTTACAGAATTTCGGGTAAGTTTCTTTGCTCCCCGGTAGTTTGCTACTCTACAGAAGATTTTTTTTTTAAAATAGTTTTTCTTCAAAACTTGTTGTTTTTCCTTTCATCGTGTTTAACAAAAAAGTTTCATTTACAAAATTTTGATAAAATTTGAATGAAAACTTGACTTTGTCCCTGGAAGATATATCATCTTCAGTGAATGAAGCAACAAAGGGCGTTTCTTCTACTGGAGGATCTTTGATATATTTCTGAATATTTGTATTTTGCCTTCTTATCTTGATAAAATGAAGGACGTCGTCGTATGAGTCATTCCTTACTGTTTCTGGTGTTGTACTGAAGAAGTATAGATCCAAAATATCACTCATGGACAAATAATCATTCTTTGTCCATGTCTCGTGTACTGCTTCCTGATCCACTTAGCTAATCCTGAATTTCTAGGAAACCTGGGTGATTTAGTGTAAACTAAGGCAAAAACCTCGAATTCATACTATGTCTTGACCTCTTTTGGATATGAATTTGGTTTCATTCATACCCTGAGATATTTTTCAGCTACATCAACCCAGATTGTGGCTGGGTTAATACATATTCTTGTTTTCAATTTCTATCAGTTTTGTTGATTTAAATGAAATGGAAAAAATGCAGATTCATTAGTATCAACCTTATGTTTACCCTTGCATGTATGATGTCTAAGGTTAATCTCTCCCTCTTCAATCCTCGAGCTGAAGGGATAACTTGAAGACTCAAGATAAAGATCTGTAGTTTCAATTTTTGTTTTTGGCTACTCATCTGGAGATATCCCGACTTAACATTAATGCTAAGGGTACTTGAAATCCACCTACTACATGTATAGAGTCTTGTACTCAAAAACTCCCAATTTGGGAAACCAATGACTTCTCAATACCTTGGAGTTAGGCATTTGCATTACATATCATAGCTATGTATAATCCTGTAAAACCCTGTAATTGGTCAGAGACAATTATTTTATCGGCTTGTTATAGCATACCTACAATTTCTGCATTTAAGGTAAACTTGATAGACATGTTTTGAATCATTTCAATGTATTCCCTAAATGCCTCTACATTTTTATTATGATATCGATATTTTCATGATATTTAATAATAATAATATCAAAAATATAATTTTGACATAAAGCATGTCATCTTAATAATCTAGCTTTCTCATGTTTAGATTCAATTCTATTGTTAAGAAAGCTTTCATCTGTGTACTATCAACTTTACACAACTTTCAAAATAAATTTCTTTGTTAATAAAAATAATATCCGTGTTTCAAAAGACATTGTTACTGCATAAAATTCATTTTCGTTGATATGTCATTTTATGACTTCTACTTCTGAGAGTAGACCACTGAAATAGTTACATGGTTGTTCTCCATCTGGTGTGAGCTCTGTAAGAATTGTTGTCTACCAATGATCACGGACATCCGTATATAATACCAAATCATCTTCATCATGTGGAATGGCCATTTTTGGAAGATTTTTACAAATCTCCTTTAATTGGCTAAGCCCTTTTTGTGTTCTTCTGTCCATATAAATTTTGTATCTTTTTCAATAATAGACTAAACACTTTTCTGTGTTTTGCTAGGTTTTTAATAAACATCTCATCAAAATTAACAACTCTTAAGAAATTTTGTAGTTGTTTCTTTTCTTTTAGTTTATCTGGAAAATTCTGTATGTTTTCCACTATGAAGTTTTTCCAGAATTATTCTGGACTCATTTCTTTCTATTTTGAGGAATTCAATCTTTCTTATAGGAATGACTGCATTCTTTAAGATAAAACTAGTTTTTTATGCTTACAAACTTTATAGAAAATCTATAAGTATTTGATATGTTCTTGCATATTTTTAGATGTTATTAAAACATCAATAGTGTGGGGACCCGGACGCTAATCATGTTCATAATCGTCGTTGGGACTAATTAATCAATTATAAAACAGGGTCTAAATTTTTTTTTTAAAATGCGGAACGTAGTGAAATCAAACTAATATACAACTCAGTATAAGATAAAGTACAAGTCCTGTACTGTCTACAAATTATTAAAAACTAAGGTTCAACATCTAAATATCAAGTGTCAAAACCCTATATACATCAAAGTCCGAGGTCTCCACTCTATCACGATCTCTCTTCATCTCCTGGACCCTGATCCTGTCCCACCAGTTGTCATGTACACATATAAACAAGACAACAGCCGGATAATTCCGGTGAGAATATAATCTCAGTATAAATCAAGAAACATGCAATCATATGATAAACATAAAAGCATGGACAGATAACAGCAATATATATCAAAAGCTGAAATATAATCAATATCAAACTGCAGACTAGACTCAATCCTAGCCTAGGGATCCCGGTTTCCAGACATTGGCATTCCATATCAACCAACAGTAATAGAAAAGACTCCAGTTCTATCCACGTCGATATAGTATCGATCACCAGTAATAGAAGAAGCTCTGTTTCTATCCACATCGGTAAAGTATCGATCACCAGTAATAGAATGAACTCCGATTCTATCCACATCGATCAACAGTAATAGAAGAAGTTATAATTCTATCAACATCGATACAGTACCGATCACCAGTAATAGAAGGAGCTATAATTCTATCCACATCGATAGCCAATTATCCGGTGACAGACTATGGCACTACCGCCAACACACTATCTCATGACATCGTGCAATGTGCCCGTGGCGATCCCACCACTAACAGGCACTTCTGTCATAAGATTACTCTTCTAATACCTGCTATCTATAAATCAAGAGAACAAGTACATCAATCAAATTAATGCAAATATCAATGTAATAAAGTAAAGTATGTGATTTAGGGAAACTCAAGTCTAAACCGACTCAAGTCGATCTCCCAATACACATTGACTTATACCTTTCGTTTGTAGTCACGGTCTGAAGCAATCTCAGTTCTGAACTCAAGAATGTCTTTGTAAATCTGAAAGGACATACCGGGAATACTAATATCAATATTCCATTCTCAATTCAATACTGAATCTGGTTAATTGGGATTTAATTCAAAATCAACTTTATAACGGTACAATCTCAATATCCCCGTCAATACAACATCACCAGATAACAGTTACAATACATAACCAATATCCAATATAATCTATAATCCAGTTCCAATTCAAATATGTCTGGTATAAATCAATATACCCTAACAATTTATAACAATTCCATAATCAGTCCGTTTCTCAATCTGACTTCGATTCTATGACGTCTAACATGTCAAGAACATCATATATGAATCCTATTCAATTCTGACAATAGCATAATTTCAAAGCATGTCAAAACATAGCAAAACTTACGTCCAGTTGTAGCCTGCGTTGATATGAACACAGTACTGCAGTCAGATTCAAAAATCAGACGGACGGATATGAACATCTTTGTTCCCAGTTTACTGTAGCTCTATTCAAAATTAGGATTTCAATACAGAAAATCAATCTACATAATCAAAATATTCATTTCAAACAATTCATTCATTCAAATGCAATTCTAATAACGTATTTAAATATATTAATTTGTTCTACGCTATTCAATTTAACCTTTACATTATTAGGACAATTATATCACATTATAAATCCTAATAACTTATTTTTACAATCATTAATATACATCTATTCATTTACAATAAAATTTTCAAGTAACGGAATTGTTTTAAAACTTTGAAAATTCATATAAAATTGAAATCATAACATAATTCTATTCCGACTTTGAAAGTTAGTTTCTCTTCGGCTATTCTATCACATATATTGATTTCGAATTCAAATACATATTATTCCAGCAATTTAGTAAATAAAAATGTTAAATACAAGAGAAAATTACCTCAAAAAAATGCTTTCAACATGAATATTCTGAATATATAATTTGTTTTGAATTTCGACAACGTTTTGAGGTAGATTCGAACAATAGAACTTTATTTCGTTATTTATTTTTCGAAGTTTCAGATGAAATGACGCACATGTGCGTTATTTCTTTTGTCTGAAACTATATTTTACACTTCGAATTAGCAAAAATTGTCAACATGAAAGATATAGATCTATGTCTTGACTTTCATATGACGTTGATCGCACTCAATTTGGACACCGGTCATGAAATTATGCTCATTCTCCTAGAATGTATCAGTGCGGGAACTTCAATTGACACGTTTATAGTTGGAGTGGGTAAATATAAGTTCCTAAAAAACATGCACAAAAGCAACTCTGAAACGGTCTCACGAGTCGATTTTATGGGGCATGTCTCCTATTTAGTTACTCATTAAAAGTATTACTTTCTATGTAAAAAAATATTATTTATTATTATAAATATGAGCAAAGTTGACCCGTATCATGGATAAAGATCTTCGAGACCATATCATAAAAACCTACTAAAAAAATGAAATGCATCGATGCGAGAGAGAGAAGCTGAAAATTTTTTATGTTTAAGAGAAATTAAGAAGAGCTTATGCATAATTTTTTTAAATTTAAACTATAATTTTAATTATCTTAAACAGATAATTGGATTATCTCAAATAAATAATGGAGTAAATAATGCTTAAATATAAATGTAATATATTAATTTTTTGTCAGATTTTAATTCAATATAAAATTCAATTTAATTGGACTACCGTGAAACATTAGAATTAATATCTTTTGTAAGGTGTAAATGTCAGTATCTCTCACATATTCATCATCGCTACACTTGACTATCCAAAATTGTATATTAGCAATACTTTTTAATTAATGTTTATATTATATTCTTGTCCAACTATAAACTAGAAAATTCTTTAAATAATTTTTTCTTTCAACAACTAATTTTTTTAAGTGTGTGTTCTTTCGTATAATATGTTTATTAGAAATATTTGCACTTGTTGAAAGCCAGTTTTCAAAAGATAATTTATCACAAAAACTAAAAAAAAAATTGTTCAATTACAAAAAACTAGTTGTTTCTTCTCTAAATTTAGATTCAAAATATTTAAATAGCTTAGAATCGTTACCTGTTTGACACGAGCATGCGTATATTTGAGAACTGTCAATACAATTTCCACCCGATGATCTTTTCTCGATGTGTCGTTAAGTTCCATAACCACCTTTCTGTTGTCATTTGTAAACTTTCGGAGGATATTTGAATTTAGTTCACAAATCACTGGAGGGAAGCGTCACATTTTCGAAATGTTTGGTGAAAATATTAAATACGTGGTGAGGCACACTCAAGTTCCATTGGATTGCTCATATTTTATTGATTTGGATGATGATGTGTTTGTTGGACAGTCTCTTGTTCTTGATGTTGCTCCTTCATTGGAAATATCATGATCATATGCGTCAACATTGAATGAAAGAAAATCGTGATCATGAAACTCGGGTATGATGCTCTTTCCCTTGCCCTTACCACTCTGACTTAAACCGGTCATTTGTATAAAAATAAAATTGAAGTAATTAGGAAAATAAATGAACAACTGCCAGTAATCGACAATTGATATTTTGATCATGGAGAAATAAAATATGAATTGTGGATTAATGATTGAGAATTAAGGGGTTTTTTTTTAAAAATAATTCAAATTTTAAAATTAATTTCAAAAAAAACGTTTTCAAAAATACCTTAATCGCGCTTACGAAGCGCGGACGCTGCTCACGTGGAGCAGCGTCCGTGCTTCGTAAGCGCGGACACTGCAAACGTGGAGCAGCGTCCGTGCTTACGAAGCGCGGATGGTTATTGCGACGAAAATTAGCGACGGACTGTATAACAAAACCGTCGCTAAAATTCATTTAGCGACGGTTTTACAAACCGTCGCTACAATTGAATCAGCGACGGTTTAAAAACCATTGCTCCGTTTCGCGACGGACTTCACCGTCGCTCATTCTTATTAACAGCATGTGATCCGCTGGATAATATTATTAAAAATTAATGAAAATGAAAAATATTTAAATTGAAAAAAAAAATATAAAAATAAAATTATTTTTCGTTAATTTTAAAAAACTTTCTTAAATACAACGCATGTAGGTTAATTTTTTTGGCTATTAATCACTATCATATCTCAAAATTTAAGATTGTGTTAGCTTAAATTAATGACATGATGCATATCGTGTTTAGTGTATTGATGTCGACCACCAACCTTAATATATATTTAATTCTTAAATTTTCGAAAAACTATATATCATTATTTTTTAATATGTGATAGAAATGTATTTTTAAATCACATTCAATAAAATTAATGAGAAATATGTTTTTGAAAAAATTCAGTAATTTCGTCTAAATCCATATTCACAACGTGTTTGATATATTTGAATGATAACAATAATTGTTTCATCAGTATCTTTATCCAAATAGGTTGTGATTTTATTTACAAAATCTCTTTATAATGTACACAAAAGACTATTATTCTGAAATAAAAAATAAAACACAATCATAAGTAAATTATGTAAAAATCAGAAAAGTTATTTAATTAATATTTATTATGTGTATTACAAAATAATGTCAATAAATTTTATAAGGTGTCAGTCATCCCTGACTCATTGCAAAACCAGGTTGAATAGTAGAGGTTTATGAAAAAACTTATTTCGTGATGAATTTTTTTCTGTTTTTATTTAATGTCTTCATTACAACAAAAACGATTTTTCGCAGCGCGCAAATTCTTTTTCCGCAGCGCACATTGCCTGCTGCAAAGATACAAGCCGTTGAAAGTTCAAGATTATCCGCCGCGTACATGTACATGCTGTTAATACTATTAGTTCGGTGATTTAGAAAATAGCAAATATTAGCGACGTATATGAGCGACGGTTTTTCTGTCGCTAAAAGTAGCGACGGTTGTAAACCGTCGCTGATATAATTTTAGCGACGGTCTTTACAACCGTTGCTAAATTAATTGTAGCGACAGCTGTGTTATAAATTCCGTCGCTAAATTCCGTCGCAATAGCTCGGACGCTGCTTGCAGTGTCCGCGCTTACGAAGCACGGACGCTGCTCCACGTGGGCAGCGTCCGCGCTTCGTAAGCGCGGATTAGGTTATTTTTGAAAACGTTTTTTTTTTTAAAATTATTTTTGAAATTAATTTTAAAATTTGAATTATTTTTAAAAAAAACCCAGAATTAAGAGATAATTGTGTGGGAAAAATGTAAGAGGTGAGGGTAATTTATAGGATTGAATTCGTAAAATTAAAAAGAAAATCAATGGTCTACTGGTCTGTCCGGATCCAGGTCGATTGTTGCACTATAGTCATGTCATTGTGACAGTTGATCCACATGATCGCGGTCGTTGATCTTCAGCTGCTACTTGATCCGTTGTTTGTAGTCGTCCGTTTAATATAAAAAAAATTAATTAAATATTGTCAACCCGTCTATTTCGACCCTAAAATCACTGTTCTCCAAACCGGACCGGACCGGCCGGTCGGACCGGTTCAACCGCGACCGGCCTCCAGACCGGTCCGGAGATAAATAAAAACCCGGAAAACCGATTAAACCGGTTAAAACCCGGTTAAACCGGAAAAAACCGGAAAAACCGGAAACCGGTTAAAACCTGGAAAAACCGAAAAAGTGCTGTTAATTGGATATTTGTTGTAATTTTCATCTTAAAAATTAAGTAAAAATTATAAAAACATAAATAATCAATATTTTACTATTTTATTTATTTATTAATTTTATTGATCCGGTTCGACCGTTCGGTGGAACCGATTGAACCGGTTGAACCATTTTTTTAGGCTTGACCGGTTCGATTAACGGTCCAGTTATAAAAACATTGCCTAAAATAATAACCGGACTACTTTTAATCGGTTACAATCACGATTCCAAGTCAAATCCATTGATTCAATTAACCAACCTCTATGGGCCACATGCCGTGTCCGAGTTATGCTCCAACCCGGTTCGTAGATTTTTAACCGCTGTGTGTGGATGTGTATGAAATAAACAATCGGGGTCTGATATAAATTGGCGAGAGGGCCCTTGTTCTTGTGATAAATCTTAAATTATGAAGAGAATGCCGACTTTACACGTCAGCTCGTCCAGAAACTTCTATCCGTGTAATTATATATATATATATAATTACGAAAATATCTTTCTTCGAGACACATCCATAGAATAGAGAATCTGGCGGATTAAAAGTGTTCTTAATCGCCTCGCACGGTGAGTTTCTCAATTGAAACCTAATCTAAGTGATGGTATCTGGATTTTGTTTCTCAATTCGAAACCAGAACAATTTATATGGTGTAAGGTATCGTTTTATCACATCAAAACGTGTATTTTATGGTTTGATACTTAACTTCGTATGTAATTTACCGTTGACAGTGGAATTTGTGGGATTGAATTATGATCCTTGGAATCTGCATTATTTGTTAACGATGTTTGTCTCGGATTGATGGGTTTTTTTCTCGGGTTTTTGTGTTTGAATGAATACATATTTGCCATTCCCATGTTGCATAGTATTGGGTAGGGAAGGGAAAATACGGACCTTTCCTTTTGTTTTGTTCACTGCCAGGTTTTATAGCGAATTCTCTTTAGTTTATCTGTATCCGGAGAGGATGTCATATTTTCGCCTCTCTCCATCTCCCTCCTTTAATCCATCCTTCCTTCAATTTATTATTATTCTTGTTTCTCTTGAATCTCAGCATCTGTATTTCTTAGTTACAATGCTTTCTATTGATCCATGGTTTGATGTCTTTCCGTGCAGATGTCTTACTCCAGAAGGTCAAGGTGCGGTTTTTTTTTTGTATTCCTTGTTTTATTTTGGTGTTATAAGTAGTGGTTTGATGCCATATTTTATCCCATTTGTCATAAATCCTGTGCAGGTATTCTCTTTCTCCTTCCCCTTATAAGCGCTACAGTAGATCGATCTCCCGATCTCCATCAAGGAGCAGGTCAGGGTGATCTTTTGTCATGGGCTTCCTAGATTTTAACTTGGCAGATATGTCTAGAACAGAATTGTACTCGTGTAATTGAACTACAGATGTCTCTTGTCATTTGACTGCAGGAGCCGTGACTCCAGTGATGCTGAAAATCCTGGAAATAATTTGTATGTGACAGGACTGTCAACTCGGGTCTCACGGAGGGACCTTGAGAAGCACTTTTCAACTGAGGGAAAGGTACATATTTTTTCTGCATATCTTCCATCCTGTTGGTGTATGGAATATCTTTATGTTCTTGGGAAATTGTCAGCCTTTTTGAACTGATCTTGACATCTCCTGTTAGGTGGAGGATGTCCGTCTTGTAGTTGATCCTTGGACACAGGAATCTCGTGGATTTGGTTTTGTGACGATGTCTACTGTGGGGGATGCTGATCGATGTGTTAAGTACTTGGACCGCTCGGTGCTTCAAGGCAGGGTAATTTCCGTGGAGAAGGTAACAGTTTTTTCTGCACATTTTCTTCTCTGCAACATTCGTATATATGATCTTAGTTGCTATTGCAATGGATAATTGGATCCATTTCCGTGTTGTTTGTATTTAGATGGATATTGTATTTGAAAACTCTTTGTTTCTTTTGGTTAAGTTTTGTTAATAACAGGGTAGCTGTGTGCAGCAGCTCTTCTCCAAACTAACAAATCGAATCGAATACAACGAGCAAATATCAGACTGTTATTCCGAGGGTTGTATGCCCTGCATATCTTTCTTTTTGCAGTATAATCTTGCTGTTATTTTGTCCCTTATATTAATTTTCAGATTCATGCATTTCCCTTTTCTGTATTTGCTAGTCATTTATCAATTAGGAAACATAGTTGATCATTATCAGGGAGTCTGTATCATGGTTTGTGTGCGTGTTTTTGTGCAGGCTAGAAGGCGGAGAGGTCGGACACCTACGCCTGGAAGATATCTCGGGCCGAGAACTGTTCGTGGTATGTTTGGCTGTTATTTATTATAATATTTTTGTTGGGAGATTTTTGTGGTTGATAATTTTCTTGCATTCAGTTCTTCCTAATCTTGTGTTATGTTATCCAGCACGTCGCCGATCTCCTACCTATTCGAGAAGTGTTTCTCCGTGCTATTCATCTGAAAGAGAGAGGGGTAGCAGCAGGTCATACTCTCCTTGTTATAATCGTCGACACCGTTACTACAGTCCATCCAATCGACGTAGGTCATATTCTCATCACAGGCGTGGAAGGTCTTATTCCCGATCACGTTCTCCATCCTACAGCAGGTCTCCTGTTAGAAGGCGAGATCATTCCTACTCTCCTACCTATCACAGGTATTATTCACCTGATGAGTGCTACTACCGAAGGCATCGCCGTTCTTCACCGGAGACTCCTGATGTTTACAAATACAGAAAAAGTCGGTTCCGGTCTCGTTCTCGAAGCATTTCACCAGTGCTAAGGAGATATGAAAGAAGTTACTCACGCAGCATCTCGCCCAGGCGCTCGAGGAGAAGTTACTCATGCAGCATATCACCCAGGCGCAGTCCGTCTCCGAAGTACTATAGAAGGAGCTACTGTCGAAGTGTTTCCCATGGTGACAGCCGGTCTTCACGAAGACATTCTAGGAGTCCTAGTGCCGATTCAACCTCTCAATCTGAGTAAAGTTTGTCATTTCTAGTCTTTCGATTTCATCGTGTCATGGCATCTGTTAAGATGTTGCTCTGCAATTCATAGGTATGCTTTGAGCTTTCGTTTAGGATGAGCTTGTGACTCGTGAAATACTGTCTAAGCTACAAAGATTTGTTGCGTCAGGTTTCCCTAGTTTAAGTTTGTTGTGCCCTGCGTTCCTATGTTATGCCAGGTCTTGTGTGATTTATACTTCTCACGTGTAATAAATACATAATGCGTGGATATGAATAAATACATAAGGCGTGGACCTTTTCATATTTCATGTTTGACATTCAACCAAAAAATTTCTATGAATTAAATCCAATCGACAAGAAATATATATCTTTCATCCTTCGTGTTTGCCATTCCACCAAAAAATTTCTATAAATTAAATCCAGTCGACAAGAACATGTATATTGTTGATATCTGTAGGTGTCTCAGAATTGTTGGTATCAACTCATTCCATCAGACTCATGCTATGTACATACTTGGTGAGCGTTAATTCGGGTTTTTCAGTTTTTACGGTGAGCATTAATTCGGGTTATTATCCTTTAACTCGATTGACTCGGTTAAACTAAATTAATAGATGAATTAATTTGAAATTTTGGTTTCTGTCAATTTGAAAATCCATTAAAAATATCGATTAAATCATTTCAATTTTTTATTTTTAAAAACAGATAATCGATTTTAAAAAAAAAAGAAATTTTTTTACAAGCCAAAATAATATTCAAATTATATATTTTTGTTGCAGGCCGAACTCTTGTTTTTTTTTTTTTTTTAAAAAAAAAGGTTTGGTTCATTGGGTTTTCAAATTCGGTATGGGTTTCGATTCTAAAAAAAAAATATTGGTTCGATTCGGTTTTAGGAAATCCCCGACTAACCGAATGCTCCATCCCTACAAACATAGGAATATAAAAAAAAAATACACACGACCTCATACATGCGTAAGCATGTGTAAATGTATAATTTACAAGAAGAGAGTTTACACTAATTTAGGCTACAGCTATTATTACCAGTTCCAGGCCAGCAGTGTTCTTGAGCATTATTAGATTTTGCTTGCAGGTTTCCTATACAAGGAATGCCGGCCTTCAGCCACAACCTCCCCTGTTAATTTGTTCCGTATCACAACACTTGTCCCATAATAACTGCCTCGATTACCTAAAAACCTCGCCACAATGTCCAATTCATCCTGTAGATCAGTCATGGATAGAAATAGTAACATGAGCTTTGTTGTCATTTATTTATTCAAACGAAAACCACTGGGAAGTGGACTTGAGATAGAACTCAACTGAATATACAAAACAGAAGAGCAAAAGAGAGTTATCGAACATGATCTTCACAGCTCACAATTGACACACAGGTGGCTGATCCTAGATTGTTTCTTTTTACATGTTCAAAGTTGAAAATGGAAGACATATATTTACGGTCAAAAGTATTTGAAGGAAGGGATATCAAATGTGAAATAATGAGCTTTGTTGACAACTGATTTGCAGTTCACATGCATCCTAACTCCAAGAAAACAAAAATACACGTTACTTCAAAATTCCAATCTACCCACTTATAAATCACTTAAATGGACATAACAAAGTCTCGTCTTTTCCTTAATAAAGAACGGGGAAACAAAGTTAAGAAACGTGGCAAAACCAGTAACAAATAGATAACAATCTGACT